>NC_068306.1:33184511-33835011 GCF_025860055.1 Xyrauchen texanus | reverse complement strand
TTATGTTCGTTTGTTTGAGATGAGTTAAATCGGTTTTGTTTGTATGTTTTAGGAGCCTAGGGGTGTCCTGTCATTTTGTTTTGACTTTGTTTGCGATTTGTTTATTCATAGGGAGTTAGGGAAGTTTCTTTGTATTTGGTTTATTCTCCCGATTAGGTAATTTATATATGTTTGTTTATAAGTCTATTTTGTTTATTATTTTGACCTTGGGGCACCCTGAAGTCATTGCTCCTTAATTTATTATCTTTTCCACTTTAAAATAAATGATACTTTTTGTGGAACTTAAGTTTGTGTCTTTGGTGATCTGTCGGCAGGGGCTGTGTTCCGAAATTTCACGTCAAGCCGTCCTTGTAAGTGTGGGACGTAACACTCACCAAGGCTCTTCTCCCCTGATAGCTCAGTTTGGCCGGACGGCCAGCTCTAGGAAGGGTTCTGGTCGTCCCAAACGTCTTCCATTTAAGGATTATGGAGGCCACTGTGCTCTTATGAACCTTAAAGGCAGTAGACATTTTTTTGTAACCTTGGCCAGATCTGTGCCTTGCCACAATTCTGTCTCTGAGCTCTTCAGGCAGTTCCTTTGACCTCATGATTCTCATTTGCTCTGACATGCACTGTGAGCTGTAAGGTCTTATATAGACAGGTGTGTGGCTTTCCTAATCAAGTCCAATCAGTATAATCAAACACAGCTGGACTCAATTGAAGGTGTAGAACCATCTCAAGGATGATCAGAAGAAATGGACAGCACCTGAGTTAAATATATGAGTGTCACAGCAAAGGGTCTGAATACTTAGGACCATGTGATATTTCAGTTTTTCTTTTTTAATAAATGTTCAAAAATGTCAACAATTCTGTGTTTTTCTGTCAATATGGGGTGCTGTGTGTACAATAATGGGGAAAAAAAAAATGAACTTAAATGATTTTAGCAAATGGCTGCAATATAACAAAGAGTGAAAAATTTAAGGGGGTCTGAATACTTTCCGTACCCACTGTATATATATGTGTATATATATATATATATATATATATATATCAATAAATGAGTCAGTGACAATGAACAAAGAAGGGAATATAGAAATGTTTTTGCTTTTCTGCACAGAGAATTCAAAATAATGTCTTTTAGAGTGTTTTAGATAGTAACTTAAAACTAAAGTAGTTAGTAATGTGATTAATTTATTTGTATAGAATTACTTTAACTTTAAAAAACGGCTTGCCACTAGATGTACATAACTAATAACAAAAAGTAAAAACAGAATAAATTATTTAAAAGACACGTAACGTTACAATATAAAACCATAAAAATAAATTATTAGAAAAACACTCATTTATAAATAAATAAAACTTCAGATAACTCACACTAGAAGTTGTATTTCCAGTGTGTTAATACTAAATAATAAATGAGATGTGAATGGAAGGGTAACTTAATTAACCAATTAGGTTTTAACTGTAGAGTTTTGACATTCCTTTTCCATTAAAATTCCTAACATTTTTAAAGTGTAGGTCTGGTTGGTGTTCAGTACCGGAATGGCTCCAGTGCTCTTTGAAAAAAACACTGTTCTGAAAGACCTCTGCTGATTCCTGAGTCTGTGACTGAACTTGGATTGTTGCCACAACCACCAGAGCATAATTGGCTTTTATTCTAAGCAGAGACTGTGGCACAAGGGCACATTTTCAAGGATGACTTTGTAGCTCACTAGTGAGTTTTTTGGCTGCTTGTAGAACCACACTTTGCAGCACGTGCTCTGGCCAGGGGTCAACCATGGCATTGTACAGAGACTGTTTTCTTTCTTGGCCTTTGTCCGAACATGGCTGACCAAACATGGCTGTCCACAGCCGCAAGAAAACCATGTCTTCTGCAATCATCACCAGCCACTGGGGAAGGACAAGCTGAATCATTGTTTGCTTTATGGCAACATGAAAACAATGCTGATTTCATGCAGTGAGTGGTACACACTGGAGCATTGCACTTTGTGTTTAATAAAGTTTCTTATTTCTGCAGAGTTCATTGTCTCTGGGTGGTATTGGGATTTTATTGCTTAGCAAATAAAAACACTACAATCATCAATACTTGGATCACTGAAACTCAGTGAACTACTACAATATTTTCATTTTGGCTTAAGCTGACTTAGCATTGATCGACGGCTCAGCTGAATGCCAACTGCTTGAAAGTAAGTTGACAAATGCCTTGGGGGTTAGCCACTAATCAAGGACTAGCAATGCTGGGGAAAGCTAAGGTCCTCTTTACACAATAGCTCAAGATGATAAAAGAATTCACAGAGGGGATATTCCACAATGCAATTAAAGTGCAGAGCCCAGGGAGAGGTATGCTCATGTGTACTTTAATTGAGAATACAAAGCTCTGTTATATTTATATATATATCGTCTAGGTTACGTATGTAACCTCTGTTCCCCGATGGAGGGAACGAGACGTTGTGTCGGAGAAGCGACACTAGGGGTCTCTCTTGAGCACCGATATATACCTCTGTTCTATAAAAAAAGGCCAATGAGAAGTTGGCAGACGGTATTTGCATATCCCGCCCCCGGACATACGGGTATTTAAGCGGGGAAAATACAGGCGTTAACTCTTAAGGCGTTAAGATTTTTCTGAGGAGCCGGAAATGGTCCGGCCACAACAGTGGCTCGGCTCAGCGATGTGGCGGGGAAGACAAAACGTCTCGTTCCCTCCATCGGGGAACGGAGGTTACATACGTAACCTAGACGTTCCCCTTCTGTCGCTCTCTCCACGTTGTGTCGGAGAAGCGACACTAGGGGTCCCACTTCAATCATGCCATGCACTGAGCCGTGTACGTGAATTGCTGATACAGGAGCGGGCAGGTATTCTTACGTGCAAATGTGACCGGCAGTGTCAGGCTGCACGTACCCTTCCCCAATGCCCCATTAAAGTCATCAGAATAATTCTGGTTACCCTAGTGAGGGGAACAAGGTGATGCCAACCTGGGAACGGGCCAAGCCTGGCTGGGCCTCTTTTCTCTCTATGTTTCTCGCATAGAGCAATTATGGCCGGGGCCCTTACATGCATAAAGGGAAGGGGGTCTTACCCCGTTTCCTATTCTTTCAGAGGGAAAACCCTGCAGACCACACCTACCCTGCAGGGGAGGTAAAAGTGGCGAATACATCACATGACAGCTAAGGTCCTATCTGGGAAATTTGCCGCGGTGGTAGATCCAGCCTCGTAGAGGGGGGATGCTACAGCATGGCGACCGAGGCAGCTGGAACTGCCTAAGGGAGACACGGGGGTCCGCTCGTGAGGGGACAGTACCTCGGAATTACACACGGGGGAGTCCGAACAGGAGGCCTTAACCTGTGGAGCACCTATTCCAGTACAGGGTAGATTGAGTACCCGTAGTGGCTTGGGTTGGTGAGTTCCTCCGCTGAACTGCGGACCCAAAAGGTCTATGGAGGAATCAACCAGGGATCCGAGAGATGGGTTCTCCTGGGAACAAAGGCGCACTATTTTACCTCAGCTGAGGGAAAGGGTGCTAGGTGCAAGTGATTCACCCGGCCAGTTCGTCAGCGTGTTACCGAGTTCTAAAGGGCTCGGACCTGAGAAAACACGGGACGATACTGACTCAATTCGGAGATTGTAGAATCTCGCGAAAGTGTTAGGTGTTGCCCACCCTGCTGCTCTGCAGATGTCTGCTAGAGAGGTGCCCCTGGCCAGTGCCAACGAGGACGCAACACTTCTGGTTGAGTGCGCTCGAACCCGCAGGGGGGGGGGGGGCACGGACTGGGTGTGATAAGCCAATGAAATGGCATCGACAACCCAGTGGGCGAGCCTCTGTTTGGAGACAGCGTTCCCTTTCTGCTGTCCCCCGAAGCAGATAAAGAGCTGCTCAGAACGTCTAGAGCTCTGCGTGCGGTCCAGATAGATACGCAAAGCACGTACCGGACACAGCAACGAAAGGGCTGGGTCTGCCTTCTCCCGGGGCAGCGCTTGCAGGTTCACTACCTGATCTCTGAAGAGTGTGGTAGGAACCTTGGGCACATAGCCCGGTCGCAGTCTTAGGATCACGTATGTGTCTGCCGGACCGAACTCCAGGCAAGTGTTGCTGACAGAGAACGCTTGCAGGTCCCCGATCCTCTTGATGGAGGCGAGTGCGATCAGCAGGGTCGTTTTGAGAGAAAGGGCCCTGAGTCCAGCTGAATCTAGCGGCTCGAAGGGGGGTCTCCGGAGGCCCGTGAGGACCACCGAGAGATCCCAGGAGGGGAACAGGCTTGGCCGGGAGGGAGTTAGCCTCCGGGCACCTTTTAGGAACCTGATAATTAAATTGTGCTTACCTAGAGACTTGCCGTCTATCGTGTCATGGTGAGCCGCGATGGCGGCGACATACACCTTGAGGGTGGAGGTGGACAGCCTCCCCGCCACATTGAGGTTGCCGGGGATGTGAGTGGCACGCAGTGACCTGAGTCGCTGCTGACTCCAAAGGAGGAGACGACGGGTGAGTTGTGACATTTGGTGCGAGCATACTCTGCCTTGGCAATTTATGTAGGCTACCACTGAGGTGCTGTCTAACCTGACTAGGACATGTTTGTCGCGAATTAACGGGAGAAACTTCCTCAGGGCAAAGAAAATGGCCAACAACTCTAGGCAGTTGATGTGCCAACGCAGCGGGACCCCGTTCCAACGGCCCGCGGCTGCGTGCCTGTTGCACACGGTGCCCCAACCCGATTTGGAGGCGTCGGTCGTGACCAGGACGCGTCGGGACACCTGCTGCAAGGGTATTCCTGCCCGTAGAAAGCAGAGGTCTGTCCAAGGTTTGAAGGTTTGGCGGCAGGCGGTGCTGATTCTCACCCAGTGCGTGCCACGGCGCCATGCTCGTCTCGGGACTCGAAGCCAGTGCTGAAGTGGTCTCATATGCATCAACCCTAGCGGCGCGGCCGCCGTGGAGGATGCCATATGCCCCAGGAGCCTTTGGAAACGTTTTAAAGGGACCATAGTGCCCGGCTTGAATTTCAGCACCGACTGTGCACGCTCGTTGGAGAGACGTGTAAATTCTGTTTTGGAACGTGTAAATTCAATAAATGGTCTTTTTGGATGGGGGAGGACATTTTGAGTTCTGAAACTTACAGTATGATTTTAATGAAAACAAAGTTTGTTTATATAATTAAATCTACTGGCTGGAGCAAAGTTTCAAAATACTAACTGTTATACACTGTTTGGGAAGGTACATTTAACATGTAGCTTCCCCATGGCTAAACTAGTCAAACTGTACTGTACCTTTTAGAAAAAGTGATTTATACAAATGAACCTATTCACTTATATGAAATAAACTTCTCAAAGCTACTTAAAGTGAATCGGTGACTCATTTACTTGAACTGGTTCATCAAAATGATCCATCACTACAAGCCATTGGCAGGTCTTGCATTTTAAGTCTAGGCCTTCCGGGTGATTCTTGCCATTAAGAAAACACAGTTTCACAATGAATAAGTCACCCTATGCTTTGAGCATCATACTTTGAGCATCATACACAGTTTCACAATGAATAAGTCACCCTATGCCTTTGAGCACATACATTGTGTCACAGCTAACTAGTAATACCAATTGACATTTGAAAAACATGTCCACACACAAAAGTCAGAACTTAAAACAACACTTAATGCTCAAGCAAGCCTAACTGCAGCATAACTGTTTTGTGAAATGAACATCTCCAGAACAGACATTCAAAAATCATAATATTTCATATGAATCAACCAAGGAGGTCTATAATACCTGGAAAAATCTACCTAATAATATTTGCAATTTAAAGGTTGCTTGCAATAAATTTCGTTTTGTCAATTTACACGGTTATACTGCATTCCATCAAGTTGGATGTGGGTTATTCCTACTTGATATCTCTGACCATAAATGCATTCATTCCCTGATATGAAGATGAAGTTTAAGAAAACAAAACTGCAAGGCTCCCCTTAGCTTAGCAGGGGTTTGTCTCTCATTAGAGATGTCTTCTAGCAACCCAACTGATAAACAATGCTGCAGCGCTAGCATTTGTGCTTCAGGTTTACGATTATCAAAAGACATTAATATGTTTCACATGCAGACGTTTGTTAAACAAGCTTTAATATCATGTAATGTGGAAACAAATTATTTTATTGATATTACTTAATAAAGTGAATGTTTATCACTTACTTCGTATCGACATGTTTGTGTGACATGTCTGTGTGACATCATGCCCCTACATCTCATTAAGAATTTCTGCATGAGCCTACAAGTTGTAATTCTGACTTAAAGATGCATTCCATTGCACTTTTCCTAGTAGGAAGTTGTAAAATCCGACTTTCCGGGTTAAATGTAATGCAGCACTACTTTTCAAAACTTGATTTGACACTGAATGCTCAAGTAGCCTAATTTACATTTAGAAAACTACTGATGTTCCTATAACAATGCAAAAAGCACTTACCAATTTGCCTGAAGTGAAAATCAGTCCTCCTTTCCTGTGTAATAAATTAAGCAATCACACGGTCATGCAGAACATCTCGTGTTTTTAAATCCATAAGGATCTCCTTCTCAGTGGCAATACAGGCAGTGATGACAGTCGACTCGTCAGCAAGATCATGCACACTTTGCTTTCAAATTACATCACTTAAAGCGTGATTGCATCACTCAAGGTCTTTGACTAAAGTCAGATTCATCAGCCAATCAGATTGATTTATTTGTTCTTGGTGGATATGATCTTTAGGATATGTCCTGGATATCCTAAAGATCATACAGACCAAGAACAAATAAATCAATCTGATTGGCTGATGAATCTGACAATCTGACTTTAGTTTCTACTTAATTTGCACTGTTGAGGGATTATGCAGGAATTCTGAAGGCCTGAGTGGGTGGAGCACAGACTCAAGAGCTGCTTAGTGAAACAGTTGTCACACTTTGCTTGTAAGCATCAAGGAATACATTCTGACTAGATAAACTTTTCTCTATTTGTTTTTAGATTAATTAAGAGTGGAAACTATTAAAAATACATAGGGGAAAAAGGTGACTGAGAATGAAAGGATGAAAAATATTAATTTATTTGACATGGTAGGACAGCAGAGAAGGCTTTCCTTGCCTTGAGAATTCGCCACTGCAACAAACCAATTCACTTAAATGTTTTGGACTTCCCAACTAGTAATTATACATGTAAACTATGCAAGTTTAGGTGAGTGAGTTGGATTGCTGCCTTGGTTTCTTCAGTTATATTGCTGCGTTGGCAATACAATTTGACAAAATGTGGCAATGTATTTATCTAAAAATTACATGATATATTTTGCTGGAAATTTATGAAATTGAAACCTGTATCTTAAAAATAATATTTAATATTTTTTTGTGTATTTATGAGGCATTAATGTGATAATGTAAAATACTTGCTATACATGTTGTGATTTCTATATCAAACAAGGAGTAAACAATCGTAAATTATGTTTTATTCCTTGTGTAATGGCCAGCAATACGTTTTTTTGGTCACTGAACAGGTGTTCAGGAATTTTACAGGGCTGAGGTGGCAACCCTACTGATAAATGTAGTTAGTAGTGTCATGTTCCTCTGTTGTCTGCCCTGTGTCATCATCACTGCCATTTTGTTAAAGAACTACACTTCCCAGTATCCACCTGTCATCATCACTGCCATTTTGTTAAAGAAATACACTTCCCAGTATCCACCTGTCACCATCACTGCCATTTTGTTCATTGTTCTCACCTGTGTCCTATTTAGTCATCACTCCCTGTGTATTTAAGCCCTGCTTCTTGTTTTCTCCTTGTCTGTCGTTGAATGTTGTTGATGTTCCCTCCCGTGTTCCCGTGTTCCCGTGTTCCCGTGTTCCCGTGTTCCCGTGTTCCCGTGTTCCCGTGTTCCCGTGTTCCCGTGTTCCGTGTTCCGTGTTCCCAGCGTTTTGTTTTCATTTTGCCCATCGTGGTAGTTTTGTTTGTTCATGTCTGTTTGTTTCCTTTCGTGTCAATAAAGAGAACTGCTTTTGGATCCGCACCCCCTCGTCTGCCTTCGTTGCCTCATTCGTAACAGAACGACAGACCCACAATGGATCCAGCGGTTCAGCAAGCCAACTATCGCCTGCTCTGCCTGCGGCAAGAGGACGAACCGGTGGAGGATCATGTCGGTGACTTCCTCGAGCTGGCGAGTTTCTGACTTCCCTGACTCCTCCCTGGTCGTGTTTTTTCGGGCAAACCTGAACAGTGCGATCAAGGAGCGGTTGCCACCGGCAACGCGCGGCTGGACGCTCCGCGGGTTTGTGGAGGAGACTCTACTGGCCTGCGGTTCCTCGTTCACTGTGGACATCGTCGAGGAGAACCCCGTAGCTCCTCCCACAGTGGTAACCCTCCATCCGTTCGTCCCTTCACGTCTGCCAGTGAGCCAACCTTCATGCCTGCCGTGGTCAAGGAGCCAATGCTGCCAGCTTCGTCCGCCCAGAGGAGGAGGAGGAGGAGGAGGAGGAGAAGAAAGGCTTCCGCTCCCCAGTTCACGCCTGCCACGGCCAGCGAGCCAGAGCCCACGCCTGCCACGGCCAGCGAGCCAGAGCCCACGCCTGCCACGGCCAGCGAGCCAGAGCCCACGCCTGCCACGGCCAGCGAGCCGTTAGCCCCCGACGTCAGCGAGCCAGCGCCTGTAGCCTCCGACGCCAGCGAGCCAGCGCCTGTAGCCTCCGACGCCAGCGAGCCAGCGCCTGTAGCCTCCGACGCCAGCGAGCCAGCGCCTGTAGCCTCCGACGCCAGCGAGCCAGCGCCTGTAGCCTCCGACGCCAGCGAGCCAGCGCCTGTAGCCTCCGACGCCAGCGAGCCAGCGCCTGTAGCCTCCGACGCCAGCGCCTGTAGCCTCCGACGCCAGCGAGCCAGCGCCTGTAGCCTCCGACGCCAGCGAGCCAACGCCTGTAGCCTCCGACGTCAGCGAGCCAGCGCCTGTAGCCTCCGACGTCCCTGTGCCAGCGCCTGTGGCCTCGAACCGTCCCTGTGCCAGCGCCTGTGGCCTCGACCGTCCCTGAGCCAGCGCCTGTGGTCTTGTCCGTCCCAGTGCCAGTAGCCATGACCGTCCAAGAGCCAGCACCCCTCGAGCCTCCCAGGGCTCCTCCTTCTGAGCTTTCCAGAGCTCCGCCTTCCGAGCTTCCTGAGCTTTCCAGAGCTCCGCCTTCCGAGCTTCCTGAGCTTTCCAGAGCTCCGCCTTCCGAGCTTTCCAGAGCTCCGCCTTCCGAGCTTTCCAGAGCTCCGCCTTCCGAGCTTTCCAGAGCTCCGCCTTCCGAGCTTTCCAGAGCTCCGCCTTCCGAACTTCCTGAGCTTTCCAGAGCTCCGCCTTCCGAACTTCCTGAGCTTTCCAGAGCTCCGCCTCCCAAGCTTTCCAGAGCTCCGCCTTCCGAGTTTCCCAGAACTCTGCCTTCCGAGCTTCCCGAGCTTTCCAGAGCTCCGCCCTCCGAGCTTCCCAGAGCTCCACCTCCCGAGCCTCCTACGTCTCTGCTCCCGGAGCCTCCCGTGCCTCCTACGACTCTGCCTCCCGAGCCTCCTATGGCTCCACCTCCCGGGCTCTCTAGCACTCCGCTCCTCAAGTCTCTCGAGCCTCCCAGGGCTCCGCCTCTAGAGCCTCCTATGGCGCCACCTCCATCGGCCCTGCCGCCAGAGCCTTCCAGGTCTCCGCCTCTAGGGCCTCCTCCCAGGGCCCCTGACCCTGTTCCTGACCTGTGGCCTCCTCCCAGGCCTCCTGGCCCCTGTCCTGTGGCCTCCTCCCAGGCCTCCTGACCCAGCCCCTGTCCTGTGGCCTCCTCCCAGGGCCCCTGACCCTGTTCCTGTCCTGTGGCCTCCTCCCGGGCCCCCTGACCCAGTCCCTGTCCTGTGGCCTCCTCCCTGGCCTCCTGACCCAGTTCCCGTCCTGTGGCCTCCTCCCCGGCCTCCTGACCCTGTTCCCGTCCTGTGGCCTCCTCCCCGAGCCCCTGACCCGGTCCCTGTCTTGTGGTCTCTTCCCAGGCCCCCTGACCCAGTCCCTGTCCAGTGGCCTCCCCCCAGGTTCCCCAAACCTATCCTTGCCCTGTGGCCAGCTCCCAGACCTCCTGAACCTATCCTTGCCCTGTGGCCAGCTCCCAGACCACCTGAACCTGTCCTTGCCCTTTGTGCCCCCTTGGACTTCCTGCCTGCCCTCTGTGCCCCCCCTTGGACTTCCTGCCTGCCCTCTGTGCCCCCCCTTGGACTTCCTGCCTGCCCTTTGTGCCCCCCTTGGACTTCCTGCCTGCCCTTTGTGCCCCCCTTGGACTTCCTGCCTGCCCTCTGTGCCCCCTTGGACTTCCTGCCTGCCCCCTGTGCCCCCTTGATCTGTCTGTTTGCCCCTTGTGCTCCCTTGGTCTGTCTGTTTGCCCCCGTCTGGAAGCCGCGGGAAGTATTCCCGTCTGGAAGCCGCTCCTTTGAGGGGGGGCTATGTCACGTTCCTCTGTTGTCTGCCCTGTGTCATCATCACTGCCATTTTGTTAAAGAACTACACTTCCCAGTATCCACCTGTCATCATCACTGCCATTTTGTTCATTGTTCTCACCTGTGTCCTATTTAGTCATCACTCCCTGTGTATTTAAGCCCTGCTTCTTGTTTTCTCCTTGTCTGTCGTTGAATGTTGTTGATGTTCGCTCCCATGCCGTGTTCCCAGCTCCAGTGTTTTTGTGTTTTGTTTTCATTTTGCCCATCGTGGTAGTTTTGTTTGTTCGTGTCTGTTTGTTTCCTTTCGTGTCAATAAAGAGAACTGCTTTTGGATCCGCACCCCCTCGTCTGCCTTCGTTGCCTCATTCGTAATAAGTAGTGTCACTATTTTCAGTTTGTTACTCCCCAATATTGCTGGTATACAACTTTTTTAAAGATGACCCAATTCTTGCTACTTTTATTACAGCTATGTGTTTGCACCTTTGTAGAATTTTTTTTTCCATGTAACTTTTCACATTCACCTACATATAAACACATTATCTCATTATGCATGCAAGACATGATTTAGCAGAAAAAAGACCCCCCCCCCCAAAAAAAAAACTCAGCTAAATGGCTTTAAGAATCATGATGACTGCACATTTATTCAACTCTTAGCCAAATTCCCTTACAAGCATATGCATTCTTAAAATACAAATTCTTGTTATTTCAAACACCAAAAGATAAAATGTTAATGTGTAAGTATATTTATAATTCATCGCTCTTATTATTAATCTAATATATCATTAAGAGTTATGTGCAAATCCTGTCTAGCCATTACATTTCTAATGAATGTGCGTTGCATATGTTTACTGGCAAAACACAACATTGCAGGGAGGCAGAGAGATATTTTATCGAAATGTCTCAGTGGAGGAAATAAAGATGGAACAACTAATTTCTGCCACTGGAAGGTTTTCATAAAACATAAATCTCCAGATATGATGCTGCAGTAATATCATTATGTGCTGTTTGAGACGTCAAGTGAGTTAAACTCCCCTAAAGTGTGTGATGCAACAGCAGGCCATGGATCTGGTTTGAACAAAGTCCCCCTCCCACCTTTCCTTCTCTTGCCTGGCAGGCAACTTGACATGAATAATATTTTAGCACGTGTTTCCTTTTCCCATCTGGTGAGTTGAAACATATTTCAGGTGCCAGTTTGACACTGGGTCAAAACTGAGCCAGCCTATTTTACGCCTTATTTAATAGACTTTAATGTTTGGGGATTGTCTTAGATTGATAGGTTTCATAAAATGGAAAACCGTATCATCTGAACTCTACAGGGGGAGAAGTCTGCCAGTTTTTAGTCTAACACCATATGATAGGGAGTTCTCCCTTTGCGATTCATCCATCTGTAAGTGTGCAATGTATGTTTAAAGTTAACGTTTCCTTCCATTATAAAACATAGTTTTAGCGTTAAAGTAAGCATCTTGAATTGCTTTACTGTAGTCCCAAAGCAAACTGCTCTTGAGTTAATAGTGTTGCTTATATTGTAGAGCACAACAGTTCCCACCCTCTTACATTGAAGGATAGACTCAAGCCATTTATAAAGACCAGAATATCATAGAGATTTGAGGGTGGACTCTTTTGAATTAGCAACGAACGAGAACACCCAAGCAACTGCATAGTAATGCACTAACATCCGCTCAACTACCCTAAGCAACTACATTGCAATTTGCAACACCCTGGTAACCACCAACAATACCCTAGCTTTTTGGTCGCGACTTTTGCAATCAATACATTGTCTTAAGAAAAAATATAAATCTATATACTTTATTCAGTATTATGTAATGTGTTAGCAATGAAGTATGACATAATGATGGTACTGTTTGCTCTGGGATACAGTATGCTGTATTTGACTGTTGTTTATGACATACCTCATTGAAGTGAGAAGCCTTAATATGTAACAGTGCAGTCAGTAGAGGTCTCTTTAGACAGTTGACTGTCTGCAATATGGGTGGTGGAGAACTGGGAATGGTGTGATCTTTCTTCTAGCCTCAGGCCTTTACATATCTCTCTCTCTCTCTCTCTCTCTCTCTCTCTCTCTCTGAAATATTTGTGTTAACTGAAATAAAAATGGCAGATGCTATTTGCAATACACCAGTGCAAGATATTATTTGCACCCATATTTACAGTACATAACATACAGTATATGGACAACACTGCAGTTTGTTTATTGTGTTTATATAGAATCCCACAGACACCCTACAACAACCCCTAAACCTAACCTTAACTTTACCTTTGAAAAAACAACAGTGATTTTACTACAGTAACCAATGTTTTACAAATTTTTTTTAAGGATGTATATGTATTGCATGTGTGGAGTTTGACCACGTTTTAGTATTAATCATATTTAATTGGGAGTGGGGTGGCGTAGTGGCTAAAGCACAGGGCTGTTAATCAGAAGGTCACAGGTTCTAACCCCACAGCCACCACCATTGTGTCCTCGAGCAAGGCACTTAACTCCAGGTTGCTCTGGGGGGATTGTCCCTGTAATAATTGCACTGTAAGTCGCTTTGGATAAAAGCGTCTGCCAAATGCATAAATGTCAATAAATGTAATTTAATGATTTATAGGCAGAGAGTTTTCCAATTAATGTGTAATAATTATTCTATTGTTATCAACTATTATACATGTCTTTTAAAGCGATTTGAGCATGTGCTAAATACAGAAAATACAGAAAATGCTTTGATGGATTTAAGCAAGTACTTACAGTACATGCATAAAATGCTGTGAATGATATAAGTATGTATTAAGGTGATGTATGCTGAAGCATTTGGTTAGGCTAATGCCCTGTTTGTATTCATATTTGTATTGTATTCATATTCTATTGTACCATATTTATTTTTTGTATTTTCTTAATTAGTTTGTCAAATATTTGTATTAATACAATACAGCCCCATAAACCATTTTTTTGTTTTTTGTTGTTGTTGTTGTTTTTTACAGCCGTCAGATTAAGCTCCCTTAAATTAGTTCTGTATTATAAATTTTGAAAAATAGCCAAGCTGCTGTTTTCCACATGTGCGGTATATTATATGTCCTCATAAGCCATACAATGCTTTGTGTGAGGATCATACTGAAATTTTATATACAATTGTGTATATTCATACTTGATATACAGTATATAAACGAATGAGTGGTGGTGGCGGCGTAGTGGGCTAAAGCCCATAACTGGTAATCAGAAGGTCGCTGGTTCGATCCCCACATCCCCATTGTGTCCTTGAGCAAGGCACTTAACTCCAGGTTGCTCCGGAGGGATTGTTCCTGTAATAATTGCACCGTAAACCGCTTTGGATAAAAGCATCTGCTAAATGCATAAATGTAAATGTAATGATATCAAAGCTTTATGCAAGCAAGCAAGCAACTTTATTTATATAGCACATTTTTAAACAACAGACGTTGCCCCAAAGTGCTTTACAGAATAATAACATGAAAGTCATACAACAAAAAACAGACATACATTATTCAAAAGCTAAAGAAAATAAATAAGTTTTTAAATAAGACTTAAAAGTTGTAATCGATGGAGCTGATCTCACATGGAATGGGAGACTATTCCAAAGTTTGGGACCTACCACGGAAAAAGCACGATCTCCTTTTGATTTTAAATTACAACGAGGTACCTTTAAATGTCGTTGATCGGAGGACCTGAGAACTCTAAAAGGAGAGTAAGGAACTATAAGATCTCTGATGTACTGCGGGCAAGGCCTGACAATGCCTTGTAAACAAACAAGAGAATTTTAAAATCAATCCTAAATTTGACCGAAGCCAATGTAGGGATTGCAGTACCGAGTAATATGTTCTCTCTTTCGCACTCCGTTAAAAGCCTTGCCGCTGCATTCTGCACTAACTGTAGGCGGACAAGCAGAGTCTGGGGAGACCGATATATAAAGAATTGCAGTAGTCAAGCTTAGATGTAATAAAAGAATGAACTACAATTTCTAAATCCTCACTAGATAAAAAATGCTTTACTTTAGCAATTGATCTCAGGTTAAAAAGCTTCCTTTGACAACAGCACCAATCTGTTTCTTAAAGTTAAGTGATGAGTCCATGATTACCCCTAAACTCTTTACATGATTCTCAGTCTTTAGGGATAAAGAACCCAAATGATCAGGAAAGCAAGATAAGACGGGAGAGCCTACAATCAAAACCTCAGTTTTACTCTCATTCAATTGGAGAAAGCTGCTGGATAGCCAGAGTTTAATGTCACTGTAACATTCCTGTACTTTGTCCAACGAACAGGTGTTATCTAGCCTCACAGGAAAATAAAATTGGAGATCGTCTGCATAGCAATGATATGAAATGCTATACTTTCGAAAAACACTGCTTAAAGGAAGCATGTAGAGCTTAAACGGCAACGGTCCCAAAATCGACCCCTGAGGGACACCACAAACTAAAGGGGCCAATGTGGAAGAGAAGTCTCCCAGATTCACAGCAACTGTCCTGCCTTTTAAATATGAAGCAAACCACTGAAGAGCTATACCCTGCACACCAACCCAACACTCCAGACGACTGAGAAGAATTTCATGATCTATTGTATCGAAGGCAGCTCAGATCCAATAAAACCAGAACAACATGTGATCCAGAATCCAATGATAATAATACATCATTAGTGACCTTGAGCAGTGCCGATTCTGTACTATGACAGGTCCTAAAGCCTGACTGGAATATATCTAAAATATTATAAGTATTCAGATATGAATATAACTGTGAATAGACCACTTTCTCTAAAATTTTCGAAATAAAAGACAATTTAGAAATTGGCCTATAATTGTGATATACTGTATGATCCAAGTTATGTTTTTTTAAGAAGGGATGAAGAATTGCATGTTTAAAACTATTAGGTACCACTCCGTTCATTAGAGAACTGTTAATTATAGCTGTTAGGCTAGAACTCACAGTAGGTAAAACATCTTTAAAAAGATGGGTAGGTAGAACATCCAGTCTGCAGCTACCTCCGTTCATTTTAGAGACAATATCTGCTAACTGCGCTGGTGAAACTGGTTCAAAGTTAGAAAAAATATTAGACAGCGCAGGATTAATTAATGAACAGGAATGTACAGGTACTATTTCACTTCTGATCTTCTCAATTTTTTGTGTAAAAAACAATAAAAAATCTTCACAAGTCTCTTGTGTGGCATCTCTCATAACATTCCTTGAGGGGTTTAAAATAGAATCAATTGTGTCAAATAGTACTTTTGGCCGATTTGCATTATCTGAAATTACCTTAGAGTAAAATTTAATTTTTTCCTCTTTTACTACTTTCTGATAGTTAGCCAAAGCATTTTTTAATATCTCATAGGAGACTTGAAGTTTATCTCTCTTCCACTTCCGTTCAGCTTTTCTACATTCTTGTCTAAGAGTGCGAGTTACATTATTTAGCCAAGGTTGAGAGGTTCCCTTGTGTTTCTTAAGTTTAAGAGGGGCAACACAATCTAAAATAGAAGTACAAGTACTTCGTAAAAACCTCAACCTGCACTTCAATATCCTCTCCAAAGGCTTTGTCTGTAACATGCGATAAATACAATTCTGAAAAAAGGTTTGCAGTTATAGAATTAATGGACCTAGCATAGTGTAAAGGCTGAGAAGAGATTGGATGGATATAGGAACAAACAGCATCAAATACCACTGAATAATGGTCAGAAATGCCCACATCTGAAACTTCCAAGTTTGATACAGAAATACCAAATGATAACACAAGATCTAATGTATGACCTTTCTTATGGGTAGGACCAGTAACATGTTGTATGAAATTAAAAGATTCAATAATAGAAAGAAATTCATTAACCAATGGCTTTGACGGGCAGCATAAATGAATATTTAAATCCCCAAGGACCAGAAGTTTATCACAGCGAGACACCAAACCAGAGATAAAATCAGAGAATTGCTGGATGAAATCCTTATTTAGTTTGGGAGGTCTATATACCAAAGCACAGAAAAATGAATCCACAGTATCAATCTTCAGTAACTGTGCCTCGAAACTCGGATATGTTTGTGTGGATAGTAGTCTGCATTTAAAAGTGTCTCGGAAAACAGTGGCAAGCCCACCGCCTCGTCCTGAGGTCCGCGGAGAGTTCAAAAAGTCACAGCCTGGTGGTGTCAGCTCACCCAGAGCCATCTGATCGCCAGGATTCAACCAGGTCTCAGTAATAAACAGAAAGTCCAACGAACGTGACATTATAAAATCATTCAAAACAAAAGCCTTGTTTGATACAGAACGTGCATTTAAAAGACCCATTTTTATGGAGGTGATTTCTGTCTTTTCCAACGGGACGCTGGCAGTATATTTTAACACGCTAAGATTGTTTACATTAACTCCCCGTTTTTCGTCATTTCGATCATTCAGTTGATGGCGGTGAGAAGACCAAATGACTGGAATATGACTGTCAGAGGAAGCCATCTGAAAACTGCTATAACAGCGGCGTGATCCACGATGCACATACCGTGGTCGGCGCGTAATTCCCAGGGCAGCGCATCGATTATAAACTCCGGCTGGCAAGCGAGGCGAGGATTTTAAACGTAGGAAGTCGGATTATGAATAGTATAAAGCCATATCGAAGAATGATACGCTTGAAATTGACGATGATTAGCAGGGAGAGTCAAACAAACCAAGAGAGTTAACAAGGATAGCATTATCAGCTTCCACTTATAATCCAGAGTTAAAAAACGCTCAATCCTACCAAGGATGGATGAACAAAAGACAGGAATCAGGTGGTATCACCCTTGTGCGCGTCCTTCACCGCAGATCTTGACAGGAACGGTAGAAAAAAAACAGTTGCATAGTTTCCAAACCATGAACCGAAGACAGGGACAGAGTGATATCAGCCTGTTACACGTCGATCGTTTGCAGAAAAACAGCAGAGCAATCAAAAGCGTAGTCTCCAAACCTGTGAGGACAGTCCTTTTCCCAACTCCTTTTAAATCCTTTAAAATCGCTTAAAATTCGTTTAAAACTTTAAAATGTCTAAAAAAATGCTGGAGAGCAGCGGCAGAAACACACGCCAGCGTTCGCTCATTTAGGGGTGTCACTTGTGTTTCAGGAGCATCGACCAAGGTGGCATTGTTTTCAGAAGCATACTGGTTCAAGGTAGCATTGCCCTCAGGAACATCATGGACCAAGGTGGCATTGATTTCAGAAGCATACTGGTTCAATGTAGCGTTGCCCTCAGGAACATCATGGACCAAGGTGGCATTGTTTTCAGAAGCATACTGGTTCAAGGTAGCGTTGCCATCAGGAGCATCATGGACCAAGGTGGCATTGCCATGGGTCCAGGTACCATTGGCAGATGAATCAGGAGCTTTATCTTCTCTGACAACTCGCCTAACAGCACTCCAGGATGAGTCAATAGAAGAACCATGTTCAACTGAAGAACCAAGAGTTTTGTGGTATTTTTACCCTTTCACAGAACACACTCCATGCGGTGTACACATTATGCAGTGCATCTTGTTGCAGTTTGAAAAGCACATTTGCATATTAGACTTAGGAGCTATGGACGAGGGCAGGATTTTACATGCTCTGCAGGAGCTGCTCTAAATGGTGCAAGGTGCCGGTTGGTGGAGGCTTCAGTTCATTTGGCGTGCTCACATAATAAATTAATTGGTGCACCAGAAAATGAAACGTGTTCATGACTGGCATTTCTATACTGGCTTGAAAATTGGTCTGTTATATGTACAGTGTAATTAGAATAAAGAAAACTAATAAAGTTTTTAGTTCAGTTTTATTGTAGGTCCATAATTTTAAACTTAACAAAGTTTAATTGCATTGAGGTAGACAATTGTAATAAAGGGAAGGGTCTTCCATTGAACTCATATTAGCTATATCTCTGGTTTCTTCTCTTAAATGTTTAGTTTTTTTGTGTGTATTTATAATTTTTTGCTTGCTTTCTGCATATTCAGTTGTCACGCACTAAATAATTAGATGCAATTGCACTAATACCATGATTTACACAAAATATTCAAGTATACTATGATTATTTGTGAGTATTCACTGCAAAATAGCAAAAAACTAAATAAAAAACAATCACAAATCAAAATTGTAATCCAAGCCGCAGCAAATTAAGTAATTTTGAGCCACATATCAGGAAAAAGTTCTGCAAAATCCAGGTGGGACTAACAAGCACTATCCCCATTTGACATGTTTGCATCAACTCAAGAGTGAACACATTAAGTATGTAGTTAAAATAATGCAAAAATATCTAATGAGGGATGCCCCTTGTCAGCAATTCAGCAATATGGTGTTGATTTCCAGGTACAAGAACAAATTCAGAAGTAATATGTCAGTTTCCCATGTAATCAGGTAAAAATATTAGAGCAGTCAAAATTAATGAGTTCCCCTTCTCTACGTTGTTGAAGTGACACTAGAGGTCTCTCTTAAGAGCCTCAGTTGCCTCTGAGCTTTGAGAAAAGGCCAATGAGATTTGGTGAACAGAATTTGCATGTCCCTCCAGTGTGTAGTTCCCGGATGTGCAGATATCTCTCCGCTTCTGAAAGTCATAGGCGCTGCCTCTTGTGTCTGGGCCTCAATCACATGAGGCAGCGTTTGTGGATGGTTCTTGTTCTCACTGTTAGAACTTGACCATGGGTATGTTTCGGTCACAGCTTTTTTACTTTCTGAAAGGAAACGCCACTTCAGCCGCCCCCTGCATCGCACCTTCCTCCTAGGAGGTTGACAATGGAGGCGATTTGGGGAGTTCAGCAGGCACTGCTTCACCGGGTAAAAACCCACGATCCACCCGCAACCCACCACGCTCGCTTGCTTCCATCCGGGTGCTAGATGAGACCAGCTCGCACCACGGCCAGTCTGATGTCTCCTTCAGACCCCGGGCTGGATGATGATGTCGCCGCTGCATCAGAGAGTGTCGCGCCGTCTGATGAAGACTCCACTGGGCTGCCACCTTTGGGTCTGCCCACCCAGTTTGAGGCTGATGCGCAGATTGCGACATGCTTGCCTGGGCCGCTGTGAACGCGGGGTTGGACTGGAACCCTCCGTCCTCCCCTCAACCAGTTCGGCCTATTCGGCGACACCGTCGAGGACTTTGCCCAGCAGTTCTCTGCGGTAAAGAAGCAGATTCAGACACATCATGCCTTGGTGCCATTCCAACTCGAGCCGACCCCCGTCTGCTCGCCTAGGGCGTCCCCCTGCGGCTGCAAGAACCTCGTCCAGGACCAGCAATGCTCCCAAACATTCCTGAGATGGATGACCCGAGGAACGAGATGCTCACCTGGAGCTGGTAGACAAACCACTCCAGGGCTGGGTGGAGAATCCTTGGTTTCATTCTTTTTCTTTGCCGCACAGACATTTTCAATAAAAGAGCAATTTCCTCATTCCTTGGTTCACCTAGCCAGCGCACACACGCGCCGTTCTCACAGCAGCCCGCCACCAAACAGATACAGTCAAAGAATAAGCGCCACCTTGGACGCAGACCTCTCGCCTCCACACCAGCGACTGTATCACGTGCAGACCCCTTGCCGTCCGGTTCTGACGAGTCCAGAGGACATCTCCACTGGACTTCCTACTCTGTCACCAACCCGCCCCCTGCCGGGTTCATGGAACAAGGTAAGTGCTTTGAGTACTACTTGCTCCCCCCTGCTGCGAAGCCCCACCAGGTACATCAAATGTAGCCGTCCCCTTATTGCCCCCACACGGTACTTGGACGCTTGGCTTTAGCTTTCCAACCCATCGCACTGCCAGGACCATCTGACTCGGCTACGCGATTCAGTTCACCAGGCGCCCGCCCCGTTTAGCGGCATCTATTTCACTTCGATGCATGGAGAGTATGCCAACACTCTGCGGGCGGAAGTAGCAGCCCCGTTACACAAGTATGCGATAGAGCCTGTCCCTCCAGCCGAGATGAAGGGATTCTACAGCCCTTACATCATCGTACCGAAGGCAGTGGTTGCAGCCAATCTTGGACCTGCGAGTTCTCAACTGGGCCTTATACAAACTCCCGTTCAAGATGCTCAGGCAGAGGCATATCCTAACATGCGTTCGGCATCAAGATTATTTCACAGCGGAAGACCTGAAAATCGCGTACTTCCACGTCTCGATCTTACCCCGACACAGACCCACAGACCCGCCATCTTCTGCGCTGCGCAACACTCATATCCCGGGCAGTCTCCACACGACAGCAGACGCGCTGTCATGACAGGTCACGCTCAGCGGAGAGTGGAGGCTCCAACTCGAGGTGGTCCAGCTGATTTGGGACCAATTCGGCAAAGCACAGGTAGACCTGGTAGACCCAGGGGCTGTGAAAATATTTGATCCTACTTGCACAGGTGCAAAGTCAGGGAGGACGAAGAACAGGTTCTCATAGTGGCCCCCTACAGGCCCACTCGGACTTGGTTCTCGGACCTTATGCTCCGAATGTTCCTCTGAGGAAGGACCTGCTTTCTCAGTGACCTCCTTTCTCAGTGACTGGGCACCCTATGGCATCTGCATCCAGACCTCTGGAACCTCCACGTCTGGCCCTTGGATGGGTCGCAGATGATCAAAGTGTTCTACCACCTGCTGTCGTAGACACGATTAACTATGCCAGAGCTCCCTCTACCAGGCAGTTCTACCCCCTAAAGTGGCATCTGTTTGCAACTGGTGCTCTTCCTGATCAGAAGACCCATAGAAATGTGCAGTCGTGTCAGTGCTCTCATTTCTGTACAGGAGGTTGGATGGGCGGCTGTCCCCCTCCACCTTGAAGGTGTTGTAGCCACTACCGGCCCACCACAATGCAGTGGACGCTATGCCCTTGGGGGAGCACGACCTGGTCATCAGGTCCCTTAACCCTCTGGGGTCGACGGACGTGCTAATTTTCATATTAGAGTCTGACATTTTATTCAGCACCTTGTGAGTTCTAAACACTGGTTGGAATATGTCTGGGGACATTAAATGGATGTACACACTGCAAACACACATTTGGATAAAATATAATTAACGTGTGGACAGGATTGGGAGGGTTACTTTTGAAATATATTCCACTTCAGATTTCATAATACATGCTTTAAAATGTCATTTGTAACGTTTTACTTTAGATTTTCAAATTGATCTTTTTTTTAAGGATTTTTTGATATTTTTACAGGAAAACAGTACAAAAATGATTATGAATAATACGATTTTTGCCCTAATATCAAAGGTCTTACTAGAAAAAAATAAATTATGATCCAATGGGAATTTTCTTGATAAAAAAAAATATTTTGTCTCGTAACATGTGCATGTAAAATGGCTAGAAATAGCATTTTGGCTTAGCGTAAAGCTAACAATTTACACAAGGTTTTTTCTATTTCTTATGCTCCAAAATAACTTCAAACCTACTTCTCTGTCTGCTTGTATGAATGTAACACATCATAAGAAAGTGTTTCACTGCTGTTCAAATGCACTTTGGATTGCATAATTTTTAATGGATTGCAAAATGTATAAATATTTTCCATCTGAAAGGACTAAATATTATATTAAACAAATTACAATAAAATGCAAAGTAATCTCTTCAGTAATCAAAATACATTTTGAATGTAACCGTATTCTAATTACCTATGATTTAAATTGTAACTGTAGTGGAATTTTTAATTTTAAATACATAATCCTGTTACATGTATTCTGTTACTCCCCAACCCTGCGTGTGGAGATCAAAACAGTGCGAATCATGTGAATGCGTATTCAGAAATGCTGTAGCAAAGTGGGTAGCCATGATTAATATTTTGGAGGCAGAGAGTTTAAGAAATTGGATGCCTATGCTATGAATACTCAAAATATGGGGAAAAGTTCTTTCAATTTGCCAACCTACCACTACCACATTTAACATTACTTTAATTGGTGCTATTTTACTGCATTTATGTCTAATATATTGTGGAATACTTCATTTGGAAAGAGTAAATAAAACGTTGTTACCTACTGTTTTGTTTGCTTTTCTAAAAAAGGAATTCAATGCATTTTGATAAGAAAAGAAGTATAAATTCTGTCAAATTCAAGCACTTTTAAAATATGCGATTAATCACGATTAAATATTTTAATCAACTAACAGCATTAAAAATATATATATTTTGGGGTTAACTATTGCTTTAAAAAATTATAATTAGGAACAGAGGTTTCTACATTCACAAGGGATTAGGTAAGGCAAGGCGAAGCTTTTACTCAGACCCAATATATATTTTGAGACTTCCAGAGCCGTCATGGTTACTGTTGTAACCTCCATTCCCCTAGGGAGCGAACGAGACGTTGTGTGGAATGAAGTGACGCAAGAGGTCTTCCAGGGCCACCAAACATACCTCTGAACCCGAGAATAGGCTTATGTCAAGTTGGCAGACAAAATTTGCGTGCCCCGCCCCGGACATACGGGTATAAAGGGAAGTGGGGCAGCAAGTGCCAGTCAGGATTTTGCACTGAGGAACCGAAAATAAAGTACGGCCATTTACAGTGGTAGGTCTAGTAATGTGGCAGGAGGGACACAACGTCTCGTTCCCTCCCTCGGGGAACAGAGGTTACAACATTAACCATGATTTACCCCTTCTGTCACTCACTCGACGTTGTGTCGAATTAACTGACACTATGGGTCCCATTTAAAAACGCCACACACTGACCGTGTTACGTGAACTAGAGGCACCTGTGTCAGCTGCACGTAGCCCTCCCCAACGCCCACAAAGAGATGTCATATACAGACCTTAGATTCCCGCACCCCTGAGGGGGGAACTGGTGCTTCATTACTAGCATGGGAGCAAGCCCGGCAGCCACGGTCTCTCACTTAGGATGTGAATCTTAACGCTATAAAATGCGTCGGGGAAGGCGGTCTTTCCCGGTCCTATTCTTTCAGGGGGAAAAGACCCTGCGGAGGCCACATCCTGCCCAGTATAGGGGGAGGTGATGTGTGGCAAATACAAATATGTGTTGTGAAGCCGTACGTGGGAAATGGTGTGGTGGTAGGTCCAGCCTTATGAGGGGGGACTCTACAAGCACGGCGACCGGGGCAGTGGGGCTTCCCGTGGAACCCGACCCCAGTACAGAGCACCTGTGACTCGTAGTGGGTCTGGCCGCGAATTGCTGCGCTGAATTGCGGCACAGAGTTTTTATTATAAAGGGGCATAGCTTTCGCAACTCCGTACTCAATACTCACTACTCATGAGTACTTTTATATCAGCTACTCTTTTACTCTTACTTCGAGTAGTTTTTAGGATAGGTACTTTTTCTCTACTCAAACAAAATTTTTTTAAGAAGTAACAATACTTTAACTTGAGTATTATTTTTCAGTATTCTTTAGTAATGGTGTTAGACCATTTTAAACTAAGTATCAAATTGTTTTGAAGTAAAAATCAGTATCGAGCAAAGAATTTAAAGTATCAAATTGTTATCTGCCTTCAGGGACAATTCTCAAGGTCATCAGTAAGACCAGTAGCTCCAGCGCATATGCTGACATTGTACAGCTTGATAAAGCAGGCACAAGTGCAGACCCCATTAATGTAGAGCAAGCAAGTTCCCAGCCAACTGACCATTTTATTTATTGAAAAATTGGCACCTTATACACCGTTGGCTTATTGTCTGTATATAAAGTAATAAATATTAATATTCCTAAGAATTACCTCACTGTATGTTGTTGTTTTTAAACCTTGAGACAATCTTATGAAATGGTGGATTAGGATTTTGGGGTATTATTGTTATTATTATTAATATTTTAAGCTATTCTCTTCTGGAAAAACTAGAGAGCACTCTTGCCATTTATTCTACTGCATTTCACAAATTCTGCACATGTAATTTAACTAAATAATGATGTCCTCCATATTATGTTCATATAAGTGTGCACAAGTTATCCTCAAGTGTATCGTAAAAATTACTGATAGATTTACAGGACTTTTATCTGTTTTTAGGCTATAATGGTTTATTTGCATTTTTTTTATGTTTGTATTTGTATTCATATAATATTTGCTGCAAAATGTGTGCTTTACATTTAACAATTGCTTGACACCTTGTGCCTCCAGAATAACATTGTTATACATGCACAGACATAAACAAAAAAATCTGTTTCAGCAGATATTAATGTAAGAAATGCCAGGAGAAACCACAGTTAACATCATATTCCACAGGTAATGTAGCCCAAATATTCAGCTTCATCTGATAATAAAAAAATATATAATTTAATAAAATAATAATATAATAATAATAATAATATTCATAATTCAATTTAAAAAAATTTAAGAAAAAAGCCTTGCACCATGGTACAATAATCACACTCATGCTCTCAAGAGAGCAGCTAGGAAAATGGAGCTTAAGTGGAAGAATAAAAAATTAGAGGTATTTCACTGTGCATGGAAGGATAGTGAATGTAGCTACAGAAAGGCACTAAAAGCTGCCAGGTCCGCATATTTTAGTACACTCATAGAAAATAATTACAACAAAAATGTTTCTTCAGTACTGTGGCTAAACTGGTTAGGAATAAAGCCTCAACTGAACCAGATATTATGTCGCAGCACAAGAGTAATGAGTTAATTAATTTCTTTACTGATAAAATTCATTATTTTCCTCACTTGAAACTTCAATCCTTCGCTGTCATAGGTCATGAAGAGCTAACAAAACCCATCGAATCATCAAAAGCTACAACATATCTGTTAGATCCAATACCAACCAAGCTGTTAAAAGAGGTTTTCCCTGTAATCTCAGAACCTCTTCTTAATATTATTAACTCCTCACTATTCTTAGGACATGTCTCAAGAAACTTTAAAATGGCAGTTATCAAACCGCTTGTTAAGAAGCCACAACTTGATCCCGAAGAACTGGCTAATTATAGACCAATTTCAAATCTCCCGTTTATGTCGAAAATACTAGAAAAGGTAGTATCCTCAAAAATATGTTCATTTCTACAGAAAAATAGTATATATGAACAATTTCAGTCAGGATGTAGGCCTCATCATAGTACAGAGACTGCACTTATCTGAGTTACAAATGACTTGCTCTGATCATCTGATTGCGGCTGCATTTCACTTTTAGTGCTATTAGATCTTAGTGCTACATTCACAATAGATCATGACATTCTCTTGAATAGGCTGGAGAATTATGTTGGCATTTGTGGAGTTGCATCAGCACGGTTTAGATCCTATTTAGCAGACTGCTACCACTTTGTTAATATAAATGAGGAATTGTCAAACCAAACAAAAGTAAAATATGGAGTGCCACAGTGATCAGTTTTAGGGCCTCTGCTTTTCACCTTGTAAATGCTTTCCCTGGGAGATTTTATCAGGAAGAATGGAATAAGTTTCCACTGTTATGCCGACGATACACAACTTTATATTTCTTCAAAACCTGATGAGATTTCACAATTCTCCAAATTAACAGAGTGTATCAATGAAATTAAGTATTGGATGGCCAGAAATGTCCTTGTACTCAATTCTAACATATCAGAGGTACAAATTATTGGACCAAAAACCACAAAAAATAAGCCTCAAAATATAATTTGACTCTCAATGGATGTACTGTTACATTATCTTCAACGGCAAATAACTTTGAAAATCAAATTACCAATGTTTGTAGAACAGCATTCTTCCACCTAAGAAATATTGCTAAATTAAGACACATGCTCTCTGTTGCTGATGCCAAAAAACCATGACCATGTTCATGACGTCAAGACTAGATTATTGTAATGCATTACTAGAAGGATGTCCAGCAAGATCTATAAATAAACTTCGAATGGTTCAAAATGCAGCAGTTCTGTAATTCATTTGCACTAGCAGAGTGACAGAAAATCTGACAAATCAAATACACTCACCTAAAGGATTATTAGGAACACCTGTTCAATTTCTCATTAATGCAATTATCTAATCAACCAATCACATGGCAGTTGCTTCAATGCAATTAGGGGTGTGGTCCTGGTCAAGACAATCTCCTGAACTCCAAACTGAATGTCATAATGGGAAAGAAAGGTGATTTAAACAATTTTGAGCGTGGCATGGTTGTTGGTGCCAGACGGGCCGGTCTGAGTATTTCACAATCTGCTCAGTTGCTGGGATTTTCACGCACAACCATTTCTAGGGTTTACAAAGAATGGTGTGAAAAGGGAAAAACATCCAGTATGCAGCAGTCCTGTGGGCGAAAATGCCTTGTTGATGCTAGAGGTCAGAGGAGAATGGGCCGACTGATTCAAGCTGATAGAAGAGCAACTTTGCCTGAAATAACCACTCGTTACAACCGAGGTATGCAGCAAAGCATTTGTGAAGTCAAAACACGCACAACCTTGAGGCGGATGGGCTACAACAGCAGAAGACCCCACTGGGTACCACTCATCTCCACTACAAATAGGAAAAAGAGGCTACAATTTGCAAGAGCTCACCAAAATTGGACAGTTGAAGACTGGAAAAAAGTTGCCTGGTCTGATGAGTCTCGATTTCTGTTGAGAAATTCAGATGGTAGAGTCAGAATTTGGCGTAAACAGAATGAGAACATGGATCCATCATGCCTTGTTACCACTGTGCAGGCTGGTGGTGGTGGTGTAAAGGTGTGGGGGATGTTTTCTTGGCACACTTTAGGCCCCTTAGTGCCAATTGGGCATCGTTTAAATGCCACGGCCTACCTGAGCATTGTTTCTGACCATGTCCATCCCTTTATGGCCACCATGTACCCATCCTCTGATGGCTACTTCCAGCAGGATAATGCACCATGTCACAAAGCTTGAATCATTTCAAATTGGTTTCTTGAACATGACAATGAGTTCACTGTACTAAAATGGCCCCCACCGTCACCAGATCTCAACCCAATAGAGCATCTTTGGGATGTGGTGGAACGGGAGCTTCGTGCCCTGGATGTGCATCCCACAAATCTCCATCAACTGCAAGATGCTATCCTATCAATATGGGCCAACATTTCTAAAGAATGCTTTCAGCACCTTGTTGAATCAATGCCACGTAGAATTAAGGCAGTTCTGAAGGCGAAAGGGGGTCAAACACAGTATTAGTATGGTGTTCCTAATAATCCTTTAGGTGAGTGTATATTGTTTTCACCTTGGGGGTTAGACATTAGCAGGCTGCACCTTCACAGCTCCAATGAGAAGGTGCTATGCTTTGAACGCAAGTCAGGAAAGTTTCCTTTCCTGCAGCCATGTTTCTGTCTCTACCTGAAGCTATGATGAACATTGGGGCATGTCCAGCTACTGGAACAGCAAGCATTCTTAAATCCAAGTGACAACATTCCTGTGCTGTGCTCAATCATAATTTATTGCCATGTCACAAAAACTTCGCTGTGTCACTGGCATACGTTGAGTTCAGCTTCCAAATAAAAAAGTATGCAAGAAACACAACAGAAAAAGTGTGACTGAAAATTTGGCCTATGTTGACTTACACCTGTTTACACAGGACGTGAGCAGCGCGTCACGTCAAAACGTAAAAGATCTTATTATAATCAACAAATCTGTCAATACTGGAAGTGTCCATTGGAAAATGTTGCGGCACAAGGGGGGAGGGGAGTTATTAAGGTTTGAATGGGTACCTGGTTAATGCACCACATTCCGGTGTTGATTGCGTAACATCATTTACAACAATAAGAACTCTCTTCACATCTCACTTTTGCTGCCACTCTGTGGACATTTCTCCCAGAAACGTGAGCTCACACATCCACAGCACTTCCAGATTTGGCCACATTGTTTGTCTGTGTACATGAAAGCATATACATTTAAAGCTAATAGAAAAATAGACCACATGTGTCTTTTGTTATTTCACGCAGAATATCTTTCTATTGTTGATGTATATGACTCTCTCTCTCTCTCTCTCTCTCTCTCTCTCTCATATATATATATATATATATATATATATATGAGATTGTACATGCTCTGCAAATGCATGGACTGAGAATAGATGTGGTTCCCAAACTTCTTAACTGCAATTGTTTACATTTGGCTTTACGTCACTTAATGTACATGAACCTCCCATATAAAGTACTTTTGTGAATACAGCCTTTGTTTGCACGCATATGCTTACAAATATCTCAAGCACACTAGGGCTGAGCGATGTGCAAGAAATATGTCCCCAATATTTTTCACACAAAAACATAAATACAAATTTTATATTCAAATACATCGTCAGCCCCACAGCCAAAAGATCAGTGAATATTCTTGCTTTATTAATTTTGCACCAAAGATATTTATGAATTAAGGTTGCACATCAAATGAAACTAAAAAAAACCTATTAAAATAACAAAGTGGTCAGAAAGTTGTATAAAACCACCCTTCCATTATTGTCTATGACAATAGGTGGAAAATTACTAACCAAATTAAGATCTATTATAAATGTAAACGTAATAATAATAATTATGATGATAATTTTAATTTTAATATAAATACATTTTATTTTCAAATTGAATGTGTTTTTGTATTATTTTATGATTAAACACACACACACACACACACACACACACACACACACACGTACACACATATACACACATATATATATATATATATATATTTGTACACATATATATACACACACACTTACCAAGCACTTTATTACGAATGCTGTACTGTACTGGGTAGGGCCTCCCTTTGCGCTCAAAACAATCTCAGATGTTGGAAACACCCACAAGATGTTGGAAACATTCCTTTGAGACCCTGGTCCATGTTGACATATTCACAGACTTTTTCAGATTTGTCAGCTGCACGTTCATGCTGCGAATCTCCCATTCTACCACATCCCAAAGTGTTCTATTGGATTCCAGTTTCCAGTTTGGTATGACTTTTGCTTAGTGACATGGTGCATTATCATGCTGGAAGTAGCCATTAGAAGATGGGTAAATTGTGGCCATGAAGGGATGCACATGGTCAGCAACAATACTCAAATAAGCTGTGGCATTCAAGTGATGATTGACTTGTATCAACCTGCCCAAAGTGTGCCAAGAAAAAGTTCCCCTCACCATTACACCACAGCCACCAGCCAAGGCAGGTTGGGTCCAAGGATTAATTCTTTTGTGCCAAATTCTGACCCTACCATCTGTGTGCCTCAGCAGAAATCAAGATTAATCAGAACAGGCAACATTTTTCCAGTCTTCAGCTGTCCAGTTTTGGTGAGCCTGTGCCAACTGCAGACTCAGGTTTCTGTTCTTGGCTGACAGAAGTGCAACCCGATGTAGTCTTCTACTGTTGTAGCTCATCTGCCTCAAGATTTGATTTGTTGAAGCACATAGCCCTGCACATTACATGGGTATAAAAATAGGGCCAAGTGTCAAGTTAAAATTAGCTCAACTTTTAAAAACATAACTTGAGACCCCCTATGTTCTGTTCTTTTTTGTTGCATTTTGTCTAGATTTGTTTAGTTAAAGCTAATGCAAAAATGCATCCTTTGAGATTTTCCTCTAATAGAGATAAAAGCCATGGTGAAATACCAGAAAGAATACAACAAAGAAAATGTTCTGTTTTCTCTGTGAAATTTTTTTGGCATTCAGTGAACACGAATGCTTTGATATCAGTTTTGTATCTGCACAAGTTTGCCTGATTCTAACAAATAAAATATGTTGATGTGTGCGATTTAAGCATTTGGCCAGTAAAAAAGGGTTCCCCCGAGAAGAATGTTGGGAGCCACTCTGCTAGATTGTGAATTTGTGTGTGTCTCTGCCTATGTTGCAAATACTATAATGTGTGTTCCTGAGTGCTTAACCACATTATTTGTGTTCTAATGAGGCAGTTCAGCAGACTTGCTCAGGTGCTGCAACCTAGCCATGCCACCGAACATTGACAAATGGCTCCAGTCCCCTCATTTAATCTTTCATAGAAATTAGTCCCCTGAGACTGAACGTGACTTCCCCTTTGCCTCAGTTAATGCACCATTTCAGAAAGTGCATTCATTTCCTGGGAAACAATAATTAGGGGGAAAAAAGAAAAGTGAGGGAGGGAGTATTTGCATATTGAAATGGTAAACATACAATAACAATTTGGTAAACTTTTGCCTGGCTTTCCCAGATGAAAGAGAGGGCTCATGCAAATTGCGTCACACAGCACCCCTTCAAGATAGCCGGTTTTGACTTTTGACTTTTTCCTGTTGGGATTTGCTGCAGGCTTTTTGCTCTACTTCTCTTTTCTTTTTAGCATGTAACACACACACTCTAATACACTTTAAAACAGTTAAAGGATTGGCAAGGAGGAGGCGAGAACCGGCTTGTCAACATAAATAATAATTTAATAAGAAACTTAAAACACAACATAAACAAACACACATGACGGACATGCCCGTAATTCTCTCTCTCTCGAACAATCGTCACCGGCCGCCTTTATCCCTCGCGCGCCTCATCAGGCCGATTGGGGACCGGGCGCGCGATATTCCGACCCGGCCCCGCCCCCCTCCGCTCCACATACACATACGCTGTGTTCAGAATAGCAAACTAACATACTATGACTAGTACTAGAGAAAGTTATTATATACCAGGAACATAAAAATGTTTCAAAGCATAGAACAGCTGGATGACCTGCTTCATTTGCCAAAACATCACGGTTACTGTTGTAACTGCCATTCCCTGAGGGAGGGAACGAGACATTGTGTCGAATGTAGTGACACAAGGGGTCTTCCTTGGGAGCCTTGCATACCTCTGAACTTGAGAAAAGACCAATGAGAAATTGGCAGACGGAATTTGCATGTCCCACCCCGGACATACGGGTGTAAAGGGAAGCAGGCGTGTGTCAGGCAGGTTTTTGTACTGAGGAGCTGAGAATAAGGTACGTCCATTTACAGTGGTAGGTCTAGTGTCGTGGCAGAAGGGACACAACATCTTGTTTCCTCACTCAGGGAACGGAGGTTACAACAGTAACTGTGACGTTCCCCTTCTGTCACTCACTGGACGTTGTGTCGAACAAAAGCGCCATGCACTAGACCTTGTTACATGAACTGCTGACACAGGTGCAAGCAGGCTGCTGCGTGCTAGAAGCAACTGTATCGGCAGCACGTAACCCTCCCCAACACACCCAGAAAAAGTTGTCATATACAGACCTTAGGTTCCCAGCACCCCTAAGGGGGAACAGGTGCTACATGATCATCATGGGAGTAAGCCAGCCAGCTGGGGCTATCTTAATGCTATGAAATGCATCGGGGAAGGCGGTCTTCCCGGATCCTATTCTTTCGGGGCGAAAAGACCCTGCGGAGACGACATCCTGCCCAGACTAGGGGGAGGTGATATGTGGCCAATACACTACGTGGGTTGTCAAGCCACACGTGGGAGTGCCGCGGTAGCAGGTCCTACATGATGAGGGAGGAGCTCTACAAACACAGCAACCAGGGGCTGTGGGACTACCCAAGGGAGATGCGGTTCCACCAGCAGGGGGTCTGTTCCGTGGAAAATACATTACAGGGAGTTGCCTAAAAAGGGAATTAAGCCTGTGGAGCCCTAACCCAGTACAGAGCACATGCGGCTCGTAGTGGGTCTGGTCGCAAATTCCTCCACTGAATTTGCAGGCCAGAAGGCTAGGGAGGAAGAACATCCAGAAAGCGAAAGCTTAGTGGCTAACCTGGGAGAGAAAGCACCGTTTCATATTACCGAGATCTACCGGCTCAGACCTAACAAAACACGGGACTAGACTGACTCAACACTGAGATTGTAAAACCTCGCAAAGGTGTTGGGTGTTGCCAAGCCCACTGCTCTGCAGATGTCTGCTAGGGAGATGCCGTTGGCCAGTGCCAACCAGGATGCCACACTTCTCATTCAGTGTGCTCGAACCCGCAAGGGGCTTGCACGGCCTGGGTCTGGCAGGCCAGAGAGATAGCATCAACGACCCAGTGAGCTAACCTCTGTTTGGAGACGGTGTTCCCTTTCTGCCGTCCGCCAAAGCAGACAAAGAGCTGCTCAGAACATCTAAAGCTCTGCATGCAGTCCAAATAGATACGCAAAGCATGTACCGGACACAGCAGAGTCGCTGCTGACTCCAAAGGAGGAGATGGCGGGCAAGATGTGACATATGACGAGAACGCACACCACCTAGGCGTATTATGTACGCTACTGTCGCGAGCTTGCACTGGATCAGCAGGAGAAACCTCCGCAGGGCAAGGAATACAGCCAGCAACTCTAGGCAGTTGAGGTGCCAATGCAGCCGGGGCCCTGTCCAGGAGCACACGGCACCCCAACCCAGTTGAGAGGCGTCTGTGGTGAACAGGACACACCTGCTGTATGGGGACACATCCGCGTCCTTCAGGTCAACCGCCGCAAACCAATCTTGATGTCAAACGCAGGTTGGAATCTGTCTCTGTGTGAGCATTTTGAACTGGAGTTTGTGCAAAGCCCGGTTGAGAACTCGCAAGTCTACGATTGGCTGCAACCCACTGCCTTGTTTGGGTACGTTGAAGTAAGGGCTGTAGAAACCGTTCTTCATCTTGGTTGGAGGAACGTGCTCTATCGCATCCTTGAGTAGCAGAGTCGTGATCTCTGCCCATAAAGCACTGGCTTTTTCTGTGCACCGAGGTGAAGCGAATACCGCTGAAACAAGGCGGGAGCCTGGTGAATTGAATCCCGAGTCGGATGGTCCTGTCCAACCATCGCGACGGGTTGGACAGCGAAAGCCATGCGTCCAAGCTCTGCACGAGGGTCACTAAAGGGCCGATAATTTTTGACGTACCGGGTGGGACATCGCAGCAGGGGGAGCAGGTAATAATGCGTCGGGAGGCAAAAGCTCATCCCAAAGCTTGGGTGCTGAGAAAAGACTCAAAGCACTTACCTCGCTCCGCACACCTGGCAGGGGGCGGGTTAGATACTGAGGAAGAGGTCCTGGTGAGGCTTCTTCGGTACTCGACTGTCAGGGATGGGTAGTCGTGGTCGAAGGTGAGGTGACTTGGTCCGGGGAACCGGGACTGTAAGATTTTGGAGCTGGGGCGCCATGAGAATGGCACTCTCCGGCTGGATGACCCAGAGATTGACGAAATCGCTCTTTTATTGAGAATGTGGGTACCGCAGCCCAAAGGGGGTGCGGCAAAAGAAAAAAGTAAAATAAAGATTTTCCTCCCAGCCCTCCACCAGGGGATGGAGTGGTCCTGATACCATCTCCATAGCGAATATCTGAATACCCGGGTCTTCCATCTCAGGAGTGCTTAGGAACTTTGCGGGTCCTAGAGGGGGTCCTGGAGATGGGGGGCGTAAGTCGCCTGCGGGGCGATCGATGCTGGGGCTGAGAGCCTGTTGTTTGGGCGCAGGGGGATACCCTCGGCGGGCAGGTGGGGCACGGGCTGCGCTGGAGCGGCGCCGTGGCATAATGTGCGATATAACCTCCGTCTGCCTCTTTACCGCCGAAAACTGCTGGGCGAAGTCATCGACGGTGTCGCCGAAGAGGGCAAGCTGGGAGACGGGGGCATTGAGACGTCGCGCATCTCGACCATGTTCAGCCAAAGGTGGCGTTCCTGGACCAGAAGGGTGGCCATCGCCTCCCGAGTGCCCGTGCGTTGACCTTCGTAGCTCTGAGAGTCAGGTGGCAGCGTTCTCAGGCACAGGTGGATCCCAAACACTCTGTCCACCTGGGGGACGTCCATGTACCCGTGGGCCGCCCCACCGTCAAGTTTAGTGAGAGCGGACGAGTGAGGAGGAAAGTAAAAAGTGCCCTCCACGACCTCGTCAACTCGTCATGTACCTCCGGGAAGAAAGGTACCGGAGGTGGGCATGGCTGGGAGCGGCACCCTGAACTGAGGTACCAATTGTCGAGCCATGAAGGCCGTGGGGAGGAAGGAGGGTTCCAGTCCAAGCCCACACTCACGGCAGCCCGGGCAAGCATGGTGGCCATCTGAGCGTCGGCCTCAGACTGGGCGGGCTGACACAAAGGTGGCAGCCCAGTTGAGTCCTCTGCGTCAGATGCCTTAATGCTCTCTGATGCAGCGGCGATGTCATCATCCAATTCTTGGGGCTCAAGGAAGAAGGCAGGCTGGCCGTGAGGTGAGCCGTAGTCATCCCGAGCCTGGTCGGAAGCAAGCGAGCGTGCCAGGGGCGGGTGGTTCATGGGGATTTATCCGCTGAAACAGAGTCTGCTGCCATACCCAAGTTGCCTCCATCGCCAGCCGGGTCGTCCTCAATCCCATGGGAAGTATGAGCGACGCGGGGGGGCTGAAGTGGCAGACGCACGCCCGCTTCCCTTTATAACCGTATGTTCCAATTTAATCATGCAAATTCTGTCTGCCAATTTCTCATTGGCCTTTTCTAAAGTTCAGAGGTATGCAAGGCTCCCAAGGAAGATCCCTTGTGTCACTACATTCGACACAACATCGAGTGAGTGACAGAAGGGGAATGTGCTGTATACAACAGAGCACACTGAACAAATTAATTTATCCCACAATTAAATGTGCTTGAACTACTAATTCAAGAAAGTAATTAAAGTTGTGGTTTATTTATTTGTTTTGGATTAATTTACGAGTTGAAAGGGCAAAGTGCACTTTCTCAAGTCTGGTGGTTTTTGCATGGATGTTCATCAGCTCTTCAATAATAATTAAAACAAGTAGCAGGCTATAAACAATGTTTACTGCACAGTATTTTGTCAGCTAGTTCTGTATTTTCCAGAATATAAATTATGCTTTTTTTGTCATCTGAAAGGCCCTGCATAGGTCCAGCAAACTTATTCATATAATTTATACATAATTGATGTTGGCTAGTCAAACATATTGCATACAAAAGCACATATGCTTACACACAGACAGATGCAAATATCTGTCATAAATATGGTAGTAGAATTTTTAAGCAGCCTATTTAGTTGATTTAGTTTTTCAAAGTATTTTATGTAACCCGTTGAAATATTCTGTCCACAATTATAACATTATTGTGCTTACAAACAGGATTACTTTAAATCCACTTTCACAACTACCCACATCACCACAAAATGAATTTCTACATTCAGTTTCATAAAATTCCAGAATTATATTTTATCGACAGTCGTTAACGTTAATGAATATACTGTATATATATAAAAAACATATGGTTTCACTTACAAACTAAAATGTGTTCGTTTGTTTGCAAGCACACGGATGTGGATTATTAGTAAAAAAAATTCCCCCATGAAACATAAATAAAATATAAAAAGGAATTAATTAAACCAGATCCTTCAATTAAAACAAGCCCAAATACAAGATATGATGTGTTCATCTTGAGATTATATTTATAGAGCGATTTGACATGCTGAGTGCTGGTAGGAAAGTCGGGGACTCTGGAGTGCCATATGCATGCCGCCGTCAACTATCAGTGTAAGTTAAACATGAATGTGATTTATCAGTTTTTTTTTGTTTTTTTTTGTCTGAACAACATGATTTTGACCAAGTTCTTTTCATCTGTGACTTAATTTCACTAGGTAGGTTCTGACACTTTAGCATCCTGGATTTTGCGCCATTGAACACACACATTTATAGATGCATCAAGACCTGTACTATTATCAGCAACTAAAACAAAAATGATGTGACAATATTTTCAGCATAACTAAAACAATATTAAAATACATTTTCCTGACCCCAAATTAAATCAAATATAACATTAAATTAATTAATTAAATTAGTTTTTTTGATTCATAATAATGTAATTTGAAACCTTTACAACCTACCTTCTTCAAACATGAAACTGCCAGTAGATGGCATAACACTACAGTGCCCTGAGAAATGTTCCAGTTTTCAAGGAATATTCACACACCCTCATGCCATTCCACATATGTATGACTTTCTTTTTTCGGCAGACCACAAATTACGATTTTTAAAATAATATTTCAGTTCTGTTGGGCTTTTGAGGCTCAAAAAGTAGATAAAGGCAACATTAAAGTAATCCAGATGACTCCAGTGTTTAAATCAATGTCATCTGAAGTGATACAGTTGGTTTGGTTTCATGTCAGTTTTGGCTATTAGGAGCTGCTAACAAGCGCTCTTTGATTAGACAGTTGAGGTAGATACAGCAACCATGAACATATCAGTATAAGTGTTGCTGAAGAGCCAACAGGCACATTGCTCCAAGTTCAGTTACCAATACAAAAGATATTTACCCTGTGGATTATAGACGTACCAGGAAACTGTTAAGCTAAATTTACTGTAAAATGATTTTTTTTTTTCAATCTATAGTAGCCTGGGATCATTCAATGCCAAGAAATGTCATGGTTACTGTTGTAACCTCCGTTCCCTGATGGAGGGAACGAGACGTTGTGTTATTTGTAGTGACACAAGGGGTCTTTCTTGAGAGCCTTGCGTACCTCTGAACTTGAGAGAAGGCCAATGAGATATTGGCAGACAGAATTTGCATGCTCTGCCCATGGACATATAGGTATAAAAGGAAGCGGGTGTGCGTCTGTCAGTCAGGTGGTTCGTGGGGATTTACCCGGCGAAACCGAGCCCGCTACCATCCCCAAATCGCCTCCATCTCGGGGTCGTCCTCAATCCCGTGGGAAGAAGGAGTAATGCAGGGGGCGGCTGAAGTGGCATTCACTTTGAGAAATGGAAGCCGCGACCGCAATGCTACCATGGTCATGTTCTCCAAGTGAGTACATGAACCATCCACAAACGCTGCCTTAGTGTGATCGCTACCCAGGCACATGAGGCAGCGTCTATGACTGTCAGTTTTGGTGAGTGTGGCAGGGCGGAGGGCGGGGCCGGTTAGTGATATGACGGATATGTCCGTAAACTATCTCTCTCTCCCGCACGATCCTCTGCAGTCGACCTTTATCCCTCTCGGACGCTTAATTAGCCTAATACGGGACCGGGTGTGTAGGATCACGACCCGGCCCCACCCTCCGCCCTGCCACAGAGAGATATCGACCACATCCAGGAACTACACAGAGGCGGAAAGGTATCTTTAAAAAGACGCATCCTGAAAAGGTAGTTCAACGCCTGCTGTGTATTGCTCTTTTTGTGTAAACTCTTTTACAGAAAACAAACTCTTTTAGGAGGAAAACCCTTTTTAGAGAGAAGTGCTGTCGAAGAGCCCAGGGGCGTGGACTGCACAGCGTGCAGAGAAGGAGAAAGTCACTGGTGATGTGCCGTGGATCCAACAGCAGTGCTTAGCCAACAGCGGTTAGTGGAACAGTAGTGAGACTCAGCTTGCTGTTGAACAACCGCTCAGCTCCGAAGAAAAAATATGACGGACAGACACATGCCAACTTCCCTTTATTCCTGTATGTCCAGAGGCAAGACATGCCAATTCTGCCAGCCAATTTCTCATTGGCCTTTTCTCAAGTTCAGAGGTATGCGAGGCTCTCAAGAAAGACCCCTTGTGTCACTACATTCGACTCAACATCCAGTGAGTGACAGAAGGGGAATTCTATTTTTCTTTCTTTCTTATTTTCTCTTATTTACTTTTTCAGTCTGAAATAATTGAGGTTCAATATATTGTTAATCAAGTTTGCAAAAAACACATACATTTAGAAGGCAAATTAAGATCCTCTAAAGCTATTACATTAGCCTTAAAGATTAAGTTAATATAATTTCAGATAAAAGTGGTAGCTAACATGGCCAAGCTACTAGCTACTAAGTGTAACTTAGTGTGGCAGCGGGGGCATGGTCAAGGGCCAGTCCGGTGAGAGAAAGCGGTAAGGGAACTTGCACCTCAGCTAAATTATGTCTAACACCTGTCTCTAATTTCAGTTAGCATGGGGAGAGCAGCATATAAACGGCCACAGAACCACCAGATGAGAGAGAGTCAGAGACTGAGAGAGTCCTGTTGGAAAGCTATTTTACTTTGTAAAGCTACGATACTTTGTGAAGCTGTAAAGTGCTGACTTGACTAATTAAAAAGTCTTACCTTTGTTTGGAGCAACCTGCCTCCCTTGTCCTTCCTACGCAATCCTCTACACTTAGTAATCTACATTAGATAGCTAGCTTAGAGAACCAAATACAGTACCAATATAGACCACACTAACAGAACTAGCCAGATAGTTAGCTAGCTAGTAAGCCTATTGACAGTATACAGACTAAAAAAATCAATCAATCAATCAAAGGGTTAAATATAAACAGTTAAGTCAACAAAAGAGCTTTTTACTTGTGGTCATAGTGTGTTACACATTTCCTTTCTTGAGAACAAACTATCCCCTCTTCCTCCTTTTTTGTTAAGCAGTATGATTGGTGACCACGCCAGCCAATAACAATGTACCCCCCCATCTCTGCTTGGCTTACATTCAAGTAAAAAAAAAGCTACAGTATGTGCACATGCAGAGTGGGTATGAGAAAAGTGTGAGTCTTGCACATGCAGAAAACTAAATGTTGATTTTTGTTTGCTCAACATGAATTAATATTTGTAAGAATACACATTGCTTTACAAAACCGAGTTCATGCATGTGCAAAATGCCTTTAAGTACACTCAAAATGTAACCTTGCTCGCTCAAAATATCACCTTGCATGCAGAACATTTTTCTACACTCAAAACATAATCTTTTCATATTAAAATTGGGGCACAAATATAACATCATAAAGGTGTACATTTGCTCGGGAATAGCTGCTGTAAGTAGGGGTGCTGAGGGTGCTGCAGTACCCCATGTCAAAGTTGCTTAACCCCGTGTTAAGTCATATTCTGTGTTAATCTCATTAACAAAAGTAATGACAAAATGTTAATGGGCATTTTTATTATTTCAGCAGGCGCGGGCAACCCTAACCCCCCCCCCCAGCAACAACCCAAATCCCCCCACACCCCACCCGTCCGTCTTTAGCACCCCCTGTTCAAAATCCATTCCCATGGCCTTACACTCGCTGATTGAAAGTTTTGCTGTACATACAGTATGTCACAATAAACTAGGCCGTAAAAAGGTCCATTTATTTGTGACTATCACTGGATTTCCTGTTATATATTGCTTTCCTTTCTTCCTCACCGCTAATCATACTCTTGACTATAATTTTCTGGATTAGCCCTGGCCTATCCCCCCTCCACTCCGCAGAACTCTACATTACCTCTCTCTCTCTATCTCTCTCTGTAGTTCACTCCACTCCCTCTATATCTATTGCCCATACTCTAGCTGAAGCTCAGCCTACATGAACATGTAATCATGCATCCAAATGCAGCTAGAATACTAAATACTGAGGCTCTGCAGAGAGCTTCTTAGGCTGGATGCATATTTGTGTTTTGACTGTAGCTGCATGATTCAAGCAGAAAAATAACTGCACTTAGCGGTCCCAGTTGAATCAACTGCTGATAAATTGCTTTAATGCAGCGCTGTCTTAGTCTACGGTATACTTTTAAAGAAAGATTGACGTTAATGTCGACTTTAAAACTGACATGTTTCCAAAAAATCAAACCATGATGAGTAGCTCTTTTGAGTAATCTATGCAACTGGCCTCAAATTTTCTGTTATATAAAAAAATATTTTGTTTTATTTAAAAATATTTGTGCACTGTATTCTTTGGCAAGCCTTATTGACTCTTGATTTAATTGTTTCCAAACACTTTATGCTCTATACAAAGATTTATCTATTGTGAAAGAAAGACAGCAAAGTCATAATAATGTGATTCTTACAAGAACAACCATTGCCAATTACATTTGTTTGTGTTAATGATCAACATGATCACACAGGAACTTGACATGTTGCTACCGAATGTTCCAGTACCCCCATTCTGCTGACTTACTAAAAAGCATCTCCCATCAGACAATTTTACATTAATTCAAGCATATGTACTTATTCCCTGTGCGCTACTGATAGTGTTTTATGCTAGTAGTTTCAGAGACAAGTTCTGGTCCCATAATACAGGTGAAACTCGAAAAATTAGAATATCGTGCAAAAGTTCATTAATTTCAGTAATTCAACTTAAAAGGTGAAACTAATATATTATATAGACTCATTACAAGCAAAGTAAGATATTTCAAGCCTTTATTTGATATAATTTTGATGATTATGGCTTACAGCTTATGAAAACCCCAAATTCAGAATCTCAGAAAATTAGAATATTGTGAAAAGGTTCAGTATTGTAGGCTCAAAGTGTCACACTCTAATCAGCTAAACACCTGCAAAGGGTTCCTGAGCCTTTAAATGGTCTCTCAGTCTGGTTCAGTTGAATTCACAATCATGGGGAAGACTGCTGACCTGACAGTTGTGCAGAAAACCATCATTGACACCCTCCACAAGGAGGGAAAGCCTCAAAAGGTAATTGCAAAAGAAGTTGGATGTTCTCAAAGTGCTGTATCAAAGCACATTAATAGAAAGTTAAGTGGAAGGGAAAAGTGTGGAAGAAAAAGGTGCACAAGCAGCAGGGATGACCGTAGCCTGGAGAGGATTGTCAGGAAAAGGCCATTCAAATGTGTGGGGAGCTTCACAAGGAGTGGACTGAGGCTGGAGTTACTGCATCAAGAGCCACCACACACAGACGGGTCCTGGACATGGGCTTCAAATGTCAAACGTCTTACCTGGGCTAAAGAAAAAAAGAACTGGTCTGTTGCTCAGTGGTCCAAAGTCCTCTTTTCTGATGAGAGCAAATTTTGCATCTCATTTGGACACCAAGGTCCCAGAGTCTGGAGGAAGAATGGAGAGGCACACAATCCAAGATGCTTGAAGTCCAGTGTGAAGTTTCCACAGTCTGTGTTGGTTTGGGGAGCCATGTCATCGGCTGGTGTTGGTCCACTGTGCTTTATTAAGTCCAGAGTCAACGCAGCCGTCTACCGGGACATTTTAGAGCACTTCATGCTTCCTTCAGCAGACAAGCTTTATGGAGATGCTGACTTCATTTTCCAGCAGGACTTGGCACCTGCCCACACTGCCAAAAGTACTAAAACCTGGTTCAATGACCATGGTATTACTGTGCTTGATTGGCCAGCAAACTCGCCTGACCTGAACCCCATAGAGAATCTATGGGGCATTGCCAAGAGAAAGATGAGAGACATGAGACCAAACAATGCAGAAGAGCTGAAGGCCGCTACTGAAGCATCTTGGTCTTCCATAACACCTCAGCAGTGCCACAGGCTGATAGCATCCATGCCACGCCACATTGAGGCAGTAATTAATGCAAAAGGGGCCCAAACCAAGTACTGAGTACATATGCATGATTATACTTTTCAGAGGGCCGACATTTCTGTATTTAAAATCCTTTTTTTTAATTGATTTCATGTAATATTCTAATTTTCTGAGATTCTGAATTTGGGGTTTTCATAAGCTGTAAGCCATAATCATCAAAATTATATCAAATAAAGGCTTGAAATATCTTACTTTGCTTGTAATGAGTCTATATAATATATTAGTTTCACCTTTTAAGTTGAATTACTGAAATTAATGAACTTTTGCACGATATTCTAATTTTTCGAGTTTCACCTGTATACTCACAAAAAAGAAGAAAAAAAGAAAACTCACAAAAGGTTATAGAAAATGAGGTAGCTAAAATAATATAAAACAGACAAAGGCCAGAAGATTTTTTTTTTTTTAAACCCCAGGCATCACCGCTGAGCAAAAGAGCTGACAGTATTTACTGGATAATACTATGCAAAATTTTTATAAAGACTAAATATTTACATTTTAATGATTTTATGGAATTGTTTGTGGATTCTCTTAAATATTTTTACTCCACTAACGGTTAGGCTTAGGGTTTGGGTTGGGGCTGATGGTTGATAAAATATGCATTCCTGTTTGACTGTTTTACATCATTACCAACTAAAACTCACATTTGGCACCACCCTGTGGACTTTTCACCAGGAAACTGGAGCTCACATGAACCAATTTTTTCAACAACACTTCCAGCTCTGGCCACAGGGGGCACTGGTTTTGATTTCTGTAAGCACAGACCAATTGACGTTGAATTCAGAGATCAGTCCGAAAGGTGACAAATTTGTTCACAGTTTTGCTATAATGTGTATTACTGGGGATGGATAATGTCATTTTAATTAAATGCCAGTTTAATTGCTCCTGAGAACAAATTCACTAATCAGTTGCGCCACTTTAGCTCAGAGTATTTCAACACAAAAAACGCATCTTGTTCACTACCACCTGCAGTCCAACTTAATCAGGTGCTTAATGCACTGTGCCAAGTATACAAGTCATTGTCATTCTTTTCAGTGCAAACATGGCTCCTTTCTAGGGAGGTTAGGCTTATAGAATGCATCTTATTTACAAAAGTCAGAGCTAGAGAGCAACAGTGCCAGCCGCCCACTTTTTTCAGCTGTTTTGGTTCCGGAAATGTAAGCGCAGCGTAGTTCTAGCGGGAAGACTAGCAGCTGTACATCATCGCACCATTAGCTGGGTAATTCCCTGCCAATCACATGTAAGCCATTGCTTCATAAGTCTGCTCACAATCTATCACATTGCTGTTTCAGTGTGCTAACGCGGTGTCATGATTCCCCGTTGTCTGCTCAGTGTTTCTCCCCTGTCACCTGTCCCGAACTACACTTCCCATAATCCCCTGCTCTCATCACCGCCAGTGTCATTGTTTCCACCTGTGTTTAATTTACTTATCATCATCCTTCTGTATTTAAACCCTGTTGTTTGTTCATTCATTGTCGGTCGTTGAATGTTATGGTGTCTTTGACTGTGTTCCTGCCGTGCCCTCCTTGGTTGTTTCTAGTGTTTACATTTTTGTTATCCCCTCGTGGATGTTTTGTTTGTTCCCTGTGTTTTGTTTTATTCTGTGTTTTCTTGTTAATTTAATAAAAGAGCTGCATTTAGATCCTCACTCCCCATCTGCCCTCTTCTGAATCCTAACAGAACGATCGACCAATAATGGATCTAGCGGTTCTTCAAGCGAACTGTCAACTGCTAAGCCTCATGCAAAGGACCGTCCTGTGGAAGACCACATCCACGATTTCCTCAAGCTGGCGAGTTTCACGGACTTCCCAGACTCCTCCCTGGTGGTTTTCTTCCGGGCCAACCTGAACAGTTCGCTCAAGGAGCAGTTGCCACCGGCGAAGCGCGGCTGGATGCTCCGCAAATTCATGGAGGAGACTCTGCTGGCCTGCGGCTCGCTGTTCACTGTGGGCGTCGTCGAAGAGGACCCTGCCTCTCCTCCCACAGTGGTGACCCCCCAGTCGTCCATGGCTCGTCCCTTCACGCCTGCCGCGCCTGCCCCGCCTGCGAGCGAGCCAACCCCCACGCCTGCCTTGGTCAACGAGCCGGCGCTGCCAGTCTCGTCCGCCCGGAGGAGGAGGAGGAGAGGAAAGGCTTCCGCTCCCCAGTTCACACCTGCCACGGTCAGCGAGCCTGAGCCCACACCAGCCACGGTCAGCGAGCCTGAGCCCATGCCAGCCACGGTCAGCGAGCTAGAGCCCACACCAGCCACGGTCAGTGAGCCAGAGCCCATGCCAGCCATGGTCAGCGAGCCAGAGCCCACGCCGGCCACGGTCAGCGAGCCAGAGCCTGCAGCCCCGACCGCCAGCGAGCCAATGCCTGCAGCCCCGACCGTCAGCGAGCCAGTGCCTGAAGCCTCGAACGTCCAAGTTCGGTTGTTTCTAGTGTTTACATTTTTGTTATCCCCTCGTGGATGTTTTGTTTGTTCCCTGTGTTTTGTTTTATTCTGTGTTTTCTTGTTTATTTAATAAAAGAGCTGCATTTAGATCCTCACTCACCGTCTGCCCTCATCTGAATCCTAACATGCGGCAAATAGACATGTTTCAACCTCTCCAGGCCACAGGAGAACCAGTGCACAGAACATCTCTGGAAGCCCGCCTTCCCTTTCCAATGATGTCATCACTTCAACTCAACTTCTGCCCACATCGAACCCATGGGGAGTAAACAACCAGCAAACCTGGATCTTCATTAATATCTCATTCACTTAGGAGATCTCCCTCAATCGAGCCACCGCATCCTCAATCGGATGGCACGACCCGGCGCGGAAGGAGAACGCTCCACGCCAAGTCCGTCAAAATCATCGGCTCCGGCAGCAGCTGGTTTCCATCAGAAATAAGCTAAGTTATTATCATATCCATCAAATGCAATCAGATTTAGTCATGGGTCTAGGCCTTCCGTTGCCATGCTGCCTGTTCATCATAAAGTTGCAATGCTGTCTGTTCATCATAACGAATCTGCATCAATATCAAAAGCCAGTATTTCATGTCAACAACGCATTCACTCAATTGCAGGCAATTACGCGATCTCATGAGGGCAACTCGGTCAAGGTTCATTCACATGTCATTCACCGTGCTGCATGCCGGAGTGTTCCCATCGGGGAATTAAGATAATTATTCAGGCATATCATCATGTACAGTCAGTGCTAATGGTACGGGGTCCCATTACAATTTATTATCCCTATGCCCTACTCACTAGGAAAGAGCGAACCCATGATGTGGGCATTCTGAGGGAGCATGGCATCACAGTTTAACCTGCTGATGTGCGCCCCCTTTTTTTAGCACAAACCATGAAAAATGACATACCTGAACTTAATTGGTTGTATTTATGACCCTTTGGAGTACTGACATAGTTGTAGTATCTTTTGAAACAAGACACTTTGAGCTTTATTTCCCAAGTTTCAGAATTAATATATGTTGTTATTTTTTAAAGTTAGAGAACTATGAAGTTTATAGTAATGGAATTATTCTGAAAGCCACAAGTCTAAAGAAGTTATGTTTCATATTTGAAGATGATCTAACAAAACATTTGCCTTAAAATTAAGGCTCAGCTTCTCAATGTCAACACAATTTCTGACTACACTGATTGGCTATATGAATGCCAATTCATATATTTTTTAAAATAGACTTTGGAGACAGGCTTGTTTTGTTTATAAGACTCTAATATATAAGCTAATATACAGTTTTACAACATGAATGCTGTGCAGATTGCATAGTTTGTTGAAGAACGATGATGAAGGGTAATTCTTCCAGGCGAGATCTCATGTAAACAATGGAGAAAATATAAATATTTCTCAGATTTATCATTTTATGGACAAAAAGTGCTATTGGATGTTATACAATGAACCCTTGTCATGGACAATTGACCCAAGAGTGGCAAATTGGATTCATCTGGCGATCGCAATTTCATAATAAAGGTATTAAGTGCTTTTTGATATTGCATGTTTTCATTTGTACTCCTGGCACAAATTAACAAATTGCTGTTACTGGAGGATTGTTAACCCTTAGACCTTTGAAAAGATGTATAATTTGTTAACATTAATTATATATTGTAAAGCAGTTCGATGGAAAGGAGGAGGCGAGAACCGGCTTTGTAATATAAATAATAGTTTTAATGATAAACTTAAAAAGACACACATGAAGGACATGTGCGTAAACGATCTCTCTCTCCCGCACCACCGCCCACAATAGGCCTTTATCCCTCTCGGAGGCTTAATTAGACTGATAAGCGACCGGGTATGTATAATCACGACCCGGCCCTGCCCTCCGCCCTGCCATATATTTGTTCCCGAGTGCGAACAAATGCATATCAATGGGTTAATATAGCATTCACCAAAGCCTTGTGAAAGGGTCCTTGGTGAAATAAATAACTTATTTCGTTCGGTACAACATTTTGAGTGATGTTCCCAGAGCGCCTCCAAGGGCGCATTAATGCGATCCATAAAACGCAGCATTTTCTTACTCCATACGTACTTCCACATTCTCATCACAAGCACCTCTGTTGTGGCCCGCCTCTGACACCTAGCGGTAGGCTCTGCACCGCATCGCCTTATTCATCAGATTATTTAATTGCCAGTGTAAGGCATATCGCATAATGATCAGGTCATATAGTGAGTAATTCCTATCTCACGGCATATTAAAATTTTGTTATCATTCAGGCATCATTAAAGTGCAGAAATTCGTATGGCATGTCTTCATAAATCATTCACTCATCAATGTTCAGACCACGTTTTAATCTATGGGGATCTCCAAGCACTTGGGGCTTTATCAATGTTCCAAATTTCAAAGCTCAGAGTCTAATAGTCATGTCAGCCCAACTACATTACTTTTAAGTATCAAAGCATTTAGATATGAGCTGTTCCCTTTTAATGCGCATGATCAAGGACGTTACATTTTAGTAGCAGGTAAGTAGGTCTGTCAATCACTGGATAAAACCTGTGCCGAGTAAAGCTCATTAATATAATCTTGTTACTGTTAAAGGAGACCTATTATGCCCATTTTTTCAAGATGTAATAAATCCCAGGTGTCTCCAGAAAGTGTCTGTGAAGTTTCAGCTCAAGATACCCCACGGATCATTTACTATACCATGTTATAAATGTCTCTTTAGGGTGGAATCAAAAACATGCTGATTTCGTGCATGTCTCTTTAAATTCAAATGAGCTGTCGCTCCCCGCCCCCTTTCCGGAAGAGGGCTGTGCCTTTACAGCTCCCGCTTCAGACTCTACAGCAACAACAAATCAGAACCAATATGATTGACAGCGTAAATACCGGAGTTCAGCCATATATGTATGAATAATATATGTATATCTGGTCTCCGTGAATACAGTCAGAGACAATGGTAACTTTAGCGCATTAGCCGTCGAATCAGCTATTAAGCACATTCAGAAAGTAGATTTGCAAATATTCACAAAATATAAAGTGCGATACTTGCATCTTCAGGATGTAAAGCTGGGACACGAACAGTTGGTACTGATCCATGCTTGAGAATCACATTTTTGAAGATCCCGATTTATATTGTCACTCATTTACAAAGCAGTCTGGTGTAAAATGATTTTCACAAACATACACATATTTTTGTATGTTTTGGGGCACATTTCCTTCAAAAACAAACCTGTCCACTGCATCTTCAGCGGCTCTATGCCAGGAGTACTTGAAGACTCTTATGTTCACTTTTACAGCCAACAACAAAACTCTTATGAAGCTGAGATGTTATTCTTCTCACCGTATTTGCTCCAGCTCGAGGATGAAGAGAGAAAAAAATTATAAAAAAAAAATGGGCCACGTCTCTCGAATTTCTAGGCATCACGCTCTATTCTCTAAACACGCAAGCTTCCCTCCCTAAAGAAACACGACAGGATCAGGTATATTTGCACGTTGTTCTCTGGTCAGTTTGAGTGTCATAACGCAATCTCCAGTCCCTATCAGGCCACCTCAATTTTGCCATGCTTATCATTCCTCAATCACTCCTTCGTTTCCCGCCTCCTCACACTAGCTCATTAAGTAGACAACCTCTCTTACCTATCAATCGATGATGGCTGCCGCGAATCTCCGGATGACGTGTCCCTATTCACGGACACGGCTCCCTCCATAGGATTCAGAGATTTCTGTCTAGGATCATGGTTCACAGGGAAATGGCCAGAATTATACTTATTTCAATATAGCTTCCTACGCTCCATCTGCTCTCTTCGAAATTAATCACATTGTTAGATAATTTCGTAATTTAATGTATTTAATAAATGTTTCTTGATCTGCAATCCCTGTCTTGATTCGGCTGAGCTGAGGGAAGAAAGAAATGACACAGAGACCCAAGCTATCAAATCCTTCCACGTTTATTTGTAAAGCACTTCGTTATATGGTCCAGCAAAACAACATTCCCCTATACCCTCCAATGAAATAGTTCTTTACCCTATATGGGGTAAAATATATTTTTGAGTACAGAAATAGAAAATACATTCCCAGAACCACTGCAGCTGCGTTTTGTGATGACACAGCAAGCTACATCAACAAGAGAAGTGTAAAAGAGGCCTTTATTTATTCCACACCCATCGTCACGGCCGTGTCATATGGGTTCCCTTCAGACATGCAAACGCATCGTAGTTATGCGACAATTCCGCAGTCGTCACTATAATCAATAATAATGAAGTTACAGGAAATGCTCTGCCATGTCAGATGTCTCATAAGGGACATGATGGAACCATCATGTCCCTTATGAGACATCTGACATGGCAGAGCATTTCCTGTAACTTCATTATCCCAGCCAGACACATTCCTGGGTTTTTCAACGTAATCTCTGACTCCCTCCCTCGTTTCGCAGGAGTTCCACAGACTAGCCCAATCATCTAACTATCTGAAATAGTCAACCTAACCCAAATCATCAAACAAGCTCTACTCCCCATCAGCCATAAGTTCTCATGCATATCTGGCGGTTGTTGGTGGGCCACTCCCCGCACATCCTTCCCTACACAATGATTCAATTCAAGCACGCCCACTGTTCATAAGGATAGCGCATAACTATGTCTACCCCCCAGGGCTTCCATAATCTCAAGCATGGTTCCTTTGCATAGGTCTTGCACAAGCCAGCCGCCCTCGCTGGAAAGCTTGCACTATAACAGGGTATTTTTCAAATATCCATTGCATGACAACAGCGCCATTATCGTATGCCGTTATGTATGCTGTTCACCTTGGCAAAGATGACCATTAAACAATGGCCGCCCTCACTCGTGGGCTTGTGCCTCATGGAATATCTTTCTACGAAGGGTATTGCACGCAACATCGCCATTATCGTATGGCTCTACACACGTCGTTCACCTTTCGGCAAAGATAACCATCAAACAATTTTTCCCTTGTCGGAGGGTTTTCATAATAACATGTTGTTTCTTTCAAAGAAGGGATTGCACGCAACGTCGCCATAATCATATGGCTTTATGCATGTTGTTCACCTTTCGGCAAAGATACCTCAAACAACTTTTCCCTTGTCAGAAGTTTTTCATAATCAAATATTGTTTATCTTTCAACAAAGACACCTAACGTAGGGCCGCATACCATGTTGCTTATCTTTGGCAAAGATTCTGCACAACCAGGGGCCCTCGACCAAAATCACAATCAAGGAGAAAAGAGAAAAACACACAAGGACAAAATCAAACTCGAGGAGAAAAAGAGAAAACACACAAGGAAAAAATCAAACGCAAGGAGAGGAAAAAAAAAACAAACGCGGCTTTCCCTATTGCACGCCTTTTCCTATTGCAAAGAATGAACACAAGACCTGCCTCGTACCCGATCAGATCATCTCTTTTGGGGGTAGTATTCTACATTCTCTCTCTCACTTTTGGGGGTAGGCTCCTCGCCCCTGCCTCCTATCTCCGGCAGGATATGACGGTTCCGAGTACTACAACTTCAGACCTCATTTGGCCTATGCCAAAGAGAGACATTACATTTCTGTTTTATATTCATCAAATAAATGTCATCTTCAATTTCACTCAAGTCTGCGAGTCTTCCTGATAGAAGTGGTTTTCTTATAAAAAAATAAACTTTCCCATAGGGATTTCATAACATTTTTTATAAAAGAGTTCTAAGCCATAAAACCAAATCAACCAGCTCTGAGGTGAATCACAACATTAAAAACTTTGATTAGAATAATACAAAAAAACTATAAAAAAAACAACAACTATAAAGCTATGAAATAACTCAGAGCTGAAGATGTTGATTATAAATAATTTAATTTAAGTTTATTTGAAAATATTCAGATATGTAAATAGTTTAAGAGTGAAGAGAGACTGACCCGATTGCATCTTTCACAGTGCATTATGGGTGTGGGCGGTCGGTCCAGAGCTTGTTTGCTGTGACTCTCTGTTTGTTGGATCTTTCTCTTTGTGATTAATGGGAAGAGTAGTTCTTTATCAGTAATACCTTTATTAAGCACTTTAAAAAAAATAAAGTTTAAATAACACAAACTGATGGTTCAACAGAAGCATGTACCATCACTTAACAAACTTGGATCTCATAGTAGGTCTGTCTTTAAAGGTTAATAAATTCTCAATTAAAATAAAACGAATGGTATTTTACCTTCCGGAAACAGACTGTTATTCTCTAATGGCTTGACACAATTACCGCCACGTTATTACACCCATGGAAAGCAGGCAGTGGAATTTTGTTTAAAATGGATGTTAGTGTATTTTTTTATAATTATGGCAGCAAAAAATTATCAAATGAGGGTGACGATTTCTGCATTTAAAATGAATTCAGGTGCCTAGATCACAGTGAAGTCAGCTGTATCCTCTACAACCTAGCATGCAGAACCGGCCAGCAAGATGTGGGATTGCGCTATGCAAGATGCAATTAGCACAGATTTTGTCCCTGTGTTTTTGTACAGTAAATATAATTCCATTATAAGCATAATTCCTTTTGCGAAAGCATGTGTAAATAAACAATGCTATTAGCGGGTGCAATTCAATCTTAGTGAATTCCCTAATTTATGTCCTGAATTTTTTTATTATAATTTTTTTTGAGAGAGACATTAAAGTCATAATACTGCGATTCTTACAAAAATAACACATTCACAAGTATGCTTTTGTTAACAATGTCGATTTGTTCACAGTTCCTTTTGAATGTATATTAATGGTTGATACCCCTGACTTGGAAACTTTTTAGAATAAAGCCTCCCTCGCAAGAGAATTTCCCCAGTGCTTTCTGACATATACTCATTTTTGAACAACTTAAGAGAGAGCACAAAACATTTTAAGTGTGGAAGTGGATAAAAGAGAAACAAACCAAAGGATGAGCACAATGGCCTGGTCAGTACGCAAAAATACATTTTCTCAGATGAGAACTCCCAGAAGTGCTGTGCTGCTTCCAGAACACTGGCCCACATATCATGTAGTTGGGAAAAGGCAAAGGCCTTTATACATCCCCACAAGAAATACAACAAATGTCAGTTACCCAAACTTAACAAAAAGTGTGTCATAACCTAGATGTGTCAGGTCCCGCAATATACAAAGCTTAGCATCCACATGAGAGACATTGTCCTGCACTCAGTGTCAGTGGGAGAAGTCAAGCGTCCCTTAAGATGATGCTAAGCTCCATCAATGATCAGACTTTGGTAAATGCTGGCAATTAAAGGATTAGTTCACCCAGAAAGAAAATTCTGTAATGATTTACTTACCTTCATATCATTCTAAACCTGTATGACTTTCTTTCTTTCTTGGAACACAAAAGCAAAAAAGAAAGTTTAATGCAAAAAATTCACAAAATCATTAATATCTTATGTAATTTATCTTGTCAAGTAAATATAAGGGCTTTCAATCAATTAAAATTGGTTATAAAATTAATTACATTGTCTACAGATTAAACGTAATTAAATGAAATTAATCACATATATCAATATTTGCTGAGAAAAGACCACAAATAAATAATTGGAATATTTCAGATATTCCAATTTAATTCTATTGCATTATTGGTCAGATGAGTAAAATATTGATTAGACAATTTAAATAGTGGCGTGTGGCAGCGGGGGCGTGGTCAAGGGCCCATCGGGGAGAGGAAGCGGTAAGGGTGCTTGCACCTGAGCTAAATCATGTCTAACACCTGTCTCTAATTCCAGTGAGCACGGGGAGAGCGGCATAAAAGCAGCCACAGAACCTCCAGAGCGGGGAGAGAGTGACAAGGGAACCCAGTGTTCCCAAGAAAGACTTTAGAAGTGATGTACATAAAGTGTGTTAAGAAATATTAAAAACCTTGTTACCTGTGGAAGTTATCACAACCCTGTTTCCTGTGTTTTCCCTCTCTCGAAGCGAGAGCGTTCCACATGGCGTTAGAAGTGAAAGCCACTATTTTTCCCCATTTCATTGAACAAGCCTACAGTCTACAGAAATCCATTTTGCAGTAGAGCTTGTCCATCTGTCTTGTTCTCACAGGAAGCTTTCTTGCATTCTATCTTTGTTATATGCAGGGGCGGAAAGACTACTGAAAAATAATACTCAAGTAAAAGTGCTTTTACTAGTTTGAGTAGAGTAAAAGTACCTGTCTTAAAAACTACTCAAGTAAGAGTAAATGTGTAACTCATATAAAAGTACTCATGAGTAGTGAGTATTGAGTAAATATACTCATAGCGAAAGCTATGCCCCTTTATAATAAAAACTTCATGCTGAAATTTACAAATGTAGCACACATACCATAATTTGCATTGCCTTTTATGGCTGCCAGAAAAAAATAAATAAATATTGGTATTGTATAGGTGTTTGTGATTGAAAACTTTTAAAATACATAACTTATCTATGATACTGTAAACACTACATGAATCTGTTTTAAAAAATTAATAAAAGGGTGACATGATTACAGAAATTAAAAGATGAAAAAGACATTGCCCAATTATTACAAATGCCAGTGTAAAAAGTTTTCCTCCTATTCTGTCGTACTTCTTTTCCAACTAGCCATGTTTCAGATATTTTAAGAGATGACTGAAATCATAAGGACTGTGTGCCGCTGAACTAATATCATTCTTGTTCAAATAAAACAAATGCAAACTAATTCTCCTCGGAAGGAGGAAGCGGGAGCCGGGTAAACAATCCAATTTAAATATTTAATTAACACACTTTTCAGAGTAATACCACGGTTTTCTTTTCAGCATAACATAAATGATTGCACACATGATCAAAGTCTATCTCTGCCTCTCCGGCGGTCTGGAATACCCTTATATCTCTCTCCAGCTCTCACTGCAACACAAGACAGCTGTTAGAGATCATATATATATATATACCACAGTTAGTTCCGGTCCTCGAATCTGATTGGACGAAGATGTTCCATGAGCACTGATACCATCAACATCATCAGCAATTGGACGCTTCACTGTGTGTGTATCACTCTGCGTTCATGCTGTTCTAAACTAAAGTGTAAGAGCAGTGCATATCTGTTAGGAGTTACTGGCTTTATTTTTGAAATTACATATGTTAGACAGCAGGTGGTGACAAAAGATAATTTTTGTGTGAAATATGAGCCAGTTGGTGACGTAAAGTGAATCCGTTAGTCATTGTAGACATAGAACTGCACTCCGTGATCGCTCGTATTACTAATACATTACCAAAGCTAGGAAATAGCTTTAAACGGCTTTAAACTGACAACTTCAGGATTAAGGCTAATGCTGAGAGACACAACAGACTGATTTATTACAGAACTCAAGTGCTTACCTTTTATCTGATTTTCCACATTGGATGTAGGGCCATATCACACTCTTGCTTGTGTGATATTGCTTTATATATATATATATATATATACTGTATATATATACTGTATATACCCCTTCATTTCCATCTCTCTTTTACTGTCTATCAGTCAAAACTGTCAAAATGAACCCCAATAGTAATAATAATAATAATAATAATAATTTAGAAATCTGACCAGTTCTCGAAATCACTTACTCAATGACCTGGTTGCAGCGGTTAACAGCTCTCTTGTAAGTTGAAGATTATCCACGAAAAATTTGGGTAAACTATTCCTTTAAAAGCTAGGTTGAAAGGTTATCTGTCAGGCATGGTAAATCTAGAGCCTTATTAAATGACCACAGTAAGATAAAGGTGCTCCTGAAATCTGGTATGATTATTAACTCGACTGCTGTGAAGGGAACTATATACAGCCTCTGGGTACAATTATATTGGATTGGGATTTAGAGGTACAGATGTGAACCTCTTGTGACGGATGTGGTGGGTAAATAGAGTTCGTCATTGACAGATAGAAGCTAATAAACATCAACACATATGTTAGAGGAAAATACATTAGCCATATGGTCACAAAACATTCAGATGGGCTAAAATTACTCTGTGATTAGGGGGAAATCGGGAGCCTGGATTTATAATGAGGTTAGTGGGGGCTGTTAACCTTCCAAGTGTCTTGTATGGCGTACTAACATGGTTGCCCATATATTTAAAATGACTGTATGATATGCAATAATGTTCCTTAATGATCACATCCATTATCCCCTGGTGTGCCCAACAGTGAACCCTTGGATAACTCAGATGAGAATAGACACAAGACAGTATGAAAATGAGAGCTCTTCACGTCAATAACCCTTGGAGATCTGAGATGAGAATAGATACAGGACTGTTTGAAAATGAGAAATGTTCACGTTTGTAAAAGAAAAACTTCTGTGTAATCCACTGTTTTTATTCTGAGTGTGTTTGATGTGAAACCATAAGATATGTTGTTTTGTTTAGCAGAGGCAGTGGGGCTCATGGGATATGGCAGCTGCAGTGCCAGGGGCCTCACCCAAGAATGGCACGCAACATCGCGCATGCGAAACTTAATGGAAAATTAACCCAAAACCCATGTGATGATGAAAAGAGTGTTCAATATACATAGCGCTATTCAAAGACATGAACCTGAGTGTAACACAAGATATTTAGTTGGGTAGTTGATGGTTTAGATAAGCCTGCAGAAAATGAAAGCGCTGATATGAAACTCATTGTACAGATGCCACCACTTAGTCTTCTCCTTCCAAGTGGGAATGCTTACTAAATCACTCAAATATTGCTGATCAATAGCACTTTAAGGAATATTTTAACATCAAACTGTGCTTCTTAGAATTGTGGAGGAGAACTTTAATGAAACCTAAACAAAGGCTACGGATGAAAGATTTGTTTTGGTAGTCTGACCTCAATTAGATTTCTTGCATGCAGACTGGACTTGTCGTAAATTATAAATAATTTTGTTTTGTTTGTCAGGCAAAATGTAAATAATAATAATAAAAACATTACCATCATTTTGACCACTGCCTCCATTGGCCAAAGCAGGAAGTGTTGTTGAATGTATGGAACATGTGAGCTTCATTTTCCAGGTGAAATGTCCATAGGGTGGCGTGAAAAGTGAGTTGTAGTTTTAGCTGTAAATTATGTAATAAACAATATGCCCTAACCCTAACCACAACCCTAAACCTGAACCTCACAGTCAGTGGAGTAAAAATGTCATCTGTAATATTTTGAATCTCGCTCACCATCGAACACGATTACTTCCTGGATTCCATGGGACCAGATCTGGTGTCTCTGAGGCTGCTCACACAACCTGCTGTCAGTAGCGCTAGAGGGAAAAGTGATCACAATTGAATTTATGAAAAAATATCTGATGGGGGACGGCACTTGTTAATAATTCAGCAGAATAGGGTTGATTTCTGGGTACTTACGTTAACAACAATTTGATTTCCTGTGTGATCATTTTGGAAAAGACAAACAAAGTTACACGATTTTATAAAATAAAGGAAATAAACTTACACTCTGGAACCTCAAGCAAATAAAGCCATACACTTTGCGAGACCAAACACTGCACCAATAAACCACTGCTCAACAGGGATCAGCTACAGGGATCAGGTGATCAATAAATCAATCTTTAAATGACTTCTATAGTCAGATGACATCTCAGTAATGGAAGCTGTTCAATCCCTTTCATTTGTGTAGTTAACACCCATCTGCCATTTTTGCATTTTACAATGTCCTTGCAGGCAAAGCTGACAGAGGCTGTTGTTCTTTATAGATAGCCTACTGTTGAACCATTCTAGTAGCTGAATACAAAGCCTTGTGCATTAATGCTTGGTATAAAATCTTGATTGTACTTTGAAAGAACCATGGTTATAGGAAATAAAGCTTTTGTCACAGCATACAACAGTTAAAATGGATAGTTCACCCAAAAAGTGAAAATGGAACACAAAAGGAGACGTTATGCAGAATGTTAGCCTACTGTTGAACCATTCAGAAATCCACTGGCAAAAAGATTCAAATGCACAGTATGATATTTGGTAAATAAATACATTTTATTTCAAATGGACGGTAAAAGAATGTGGCTAGAATAGCTCAGCAGAGCGTTAGCAAAAGAATGAGCATATTTTTGCTGATGGCGCTACGTGAAGCAATGCGACACAACAGATGCTTCCAGTGTAAACCTCTTCTTTGATTATACTGTGATCTGTTTGCTTTTGATGCGACGTGACACACTGCTTGAATCTTATGTAGACATAGTGTCAATCACTATTCAGTCACTGCTGGTTTAGCGCCACGGCAGGAGGGACACTACATCTCGTTCCCTCCATCAGGGAACAGGGATTACACAAGTAACCCAAATGTTCCATGTCTGTCACTCACTCAACGTTGTGTCAATGAAGTGACACTAGGGGTTCCTATAGGAAATGGCGCAGGTGCTGAACCGTGTCACAAGGTACGGAATAGTGGACACGGAGAAGCTGCTGCGTACCTCGCAGCGAGCGCCCGACCATGTCGTGACCTTCCAGTGAGTTTAGGGTAAGGAGTGTCCCTAGTCCCATTTGGGGGGGGGGCACTTACCCAAGGATGCTACAGCGGTGGTCTTTCCTGATATTTGCTATTAAGGAGCGATGGAGCCGCTGCCAGGGGCAGAGGAGTGCCCTGCCGTCCCCCAGAAACGCGGAGGGGTCGAGAGGGGAGGAGGGAAGTGCCTGGAGTGGTAGAGCCGCTGCCAGGGGCGGAGGAGAGTCCCCACGGGTCACTGAGAATGCGGAGGGGCGTTCTGTCTCCAGGAGGAATGGCTGCTGTCTGCCTGAGAGGGTGGAAGAGTGATCGGGTACCACGTGATGGCGCATCAGAGAACCGGTGAGTGAGTTTTTTTTCTCTCTCTCACCTCTCTCTCTCTCGGTCGCTCTGTGTTGGCCTTTCTCCCTCGCCTATATTATTTTTACCCAAGGCGGGGATGACCTGCCAGCAGATGGGGTGCAAGGCCGAGCATCTGAAGCCCTGCGTGCGGTCCAGATAGATGCGCAGGGCATGAACCGGACATAGAAACAACAAGGCCGGGTCTTCCTCCTCTGAGGGAGCGCCTGCAAATTCACCACCTGATCCCGGAAGGGAGTGGTGGGAATTTTGAGCATGTAACCAGACCAGGGTCTCAAGATCACATGAGAGTGTGCCGGCCTGAACTCCAGACATTCGCTGGAGACAGAGAGTGCCTGTAGGTCCCCCACCCTCTTGATGGAAGTGATCGCCACAAGGAGGGCCATCTTCAGTGACAAAGTGCTGAGCTCGGCCTGCTACAGGGGCTCAAAGTGGGCTCGCTTTAGGGCAGGTTGGACCACAGAGAGATTCCAAGAAGGAATCAGGCATGGTCTAGGAGGATTCAACCTCCTCACGCCTTTAGGAACGGGGCATGGGTCTTCAGATGCCTGAAGGTGGCAAGTCGCGCCACGGCAAGATATGTTTTAGCACCTCTGTCTGCTTCCTCACAGTCCTCGATAGTGTCGCCAAAAAGCCCCCCTTAGGAGATGGGCACATAAATGCACCTCTACGACATGGGAAAGCTTGACATATCCCTTAGCCTTCCACAGTTGAGGGTAGTTAGGATGGATGAGCCGGGAAGCCTGAACGGGCAGACAAAGGTGCCTTCCACGACTTTGTTAGCTCCTCATGCACTTCCAGTAAAAAGGCACCGGGCAGGGTGCTACCTTGAGTCGTGCTCTGATCCCAGAAAACGATCATCAAACCGCAAATGCTCAGGACAGGGTGGAGGGTTCCACTTTAGCCCGATGTTCGCAGCCGCCCGGGCAAGCACGGCTGCCATCTCAGAGTCCGCCTCATCCTGAGCTCTACTGCCCGTGGGTGGAAGCTCAGAAGATTCGTCTGCTTCTGATAGCAGAAGCCCACCCACTGATGCTGCGACCACTAACTTATCCTCATCTGGATCCCCCGAATGAGACATTAAATCAGCCCTGAGGTGGACTGTCTGCATCGCTCGATAGGCCCTCTAGGTGCTAGGGGATGGGAGGTCCGTGGGGGTTGAGCCAGTGGAAGAACTCCTATGTCCTCATCCAGATTGCCTGTGGCACTCACCGACCTGGCTGCCTGAGTATCAGCTGTAGCTCCCTGCTTCACGAAGAACGAGGTGAGCCGTGATTGCAACGTTCTCATGGGCATTTTCACAAAAGCTGCCTTGGCATGCTGGTGCCGCAATCACTCGAGACACATCTCATAGGAATCTGGAGGGGAGAGATAATGGCCACAACCAGTAGCACGCCTTTAAAAAGACACCAATCGTGAGCTCTTTTAGAAGAAAATATACTCTTTAGAATAATCTCTTTAGCACCTGCAGACTCAGCCGCCGAAGTGCCCAGGAGAAGCACAACACTCGACCGAGTGTGGGTGACCGCTGATATGTGCTGGAAATCCAGCAGCATAATCGATGGTGATATGGACTAACACACATGCGTTCAGCTCCTAATAAAAAATCTGATTGAGTGATGCATGCCATCTCCTTTGTCCGGGGCGGAGTGCGACATGCAAATTCCACTCGCCAATTCTCATTGGCCTTTTATATTTTAAGCAAAGGTGATTGGGGCTCTCAAGATCTTACCCCTAGTGTCACTACATTGACACAACATTGAGTGAATGACAGACAGGGAACAGTAGGTTGACCTTACTTTAGCTAAAATCGGTGTGTGCTTACCAACATTTTTAAAACTGCCACCTGTGGCCAAAGCTGTAAGTGTTGTTAGGTGTATGGGCAAGTAAGAGCTCCAATTTCCAGGTGTAATGTCCAACAGAAAGTACCAAAAAGTTGTAAAGCAAGTTGTTTTCAGCTGTACAGGATGTTATACCCCCAGACCTCAATGTAACCATCAGTGAAGTAGAAATATAATTTTCGGGGGTAAAATGCCACCTTTGAATTATGCAAATGCAATTACTTCCTGGTTTCAATGAGGACAGCAAACACAGGTCTCACGTGCTGCTGACGCAACACACTTTCAGTCGTGCGAAAAAGGAATATTTGGATACAGGAACTCTCAGAAACAACAGGCAGACTTCCTGTTTAATTCAGATATCAAATTTTACTCTAAAATTCTTTAGGAGAATTAAAAATAGACACAAATTAGACAGTAGCTTACATACAGTGAGAACTTAAAGCTATAAAATGGATGTGGATTTTAATGAGACTTTTGTATCTTGGCAAATCTAAACGCAGTTTTAGACATTTGTTTTCCATTTGACCTAATTACTGTTTAAGAGAAGGAGTTTTGATATTGAGATCTTATTTGTGATTTTTTTTTTATGGGAGAGCTAGTTTTTATGAAAACATATCTGTAAATATATGGAAGAAAAAAGATCATTATGTAAGTTGGACTGGTGCTCTATAGACCATTTCAATGACTGTTCGTTGGTGATGTCAAGTGATATTATTGTTCCATGAACATTTCATGCTTGTCAAAACAGAGACTATTTAGCAGAGATGGGCCACTTCTATTAAAATGAATGGGTGAAATTGAAATGCCCAATGGCAGCCAACGGTCATCCCGCCTTACAGGTAAAATATCCAATCACCTTTCAGATACAGAAATTGCCTGTCAATCAACTCGAGAACATGCATGCACATTAGCTTTACAAAACAGTAAAATTTAGTTTTTTAGCATACTTTGAGTTAACAAGATGCACAATTTATTTTACCAGTTGTGATGGAACGGCACGCCCCTTCCATGGATCATAGGTGCAAACGCTGACTTTTCCCCATTTGGCGGTGAATGATGGGGCTCACCTGAACCCAATGAAGAGCCTCATCACCCGGGAGACCTGTCTCTACCTTCTCGCATTTTCACAGGTCCAGGAACAGAGCGCGGAATGTCCGGTGCGAGTTAGATGTGTCGCCGGACCCGCATCCCCAGAACCCCAGTGCGAGTTAAATGCGACGCCGGGGATTGGAGCAATGGGCCAGGATGCTGGGCCTTTATTCTCCTCAAGTACAAAAGCCCAGGGAAGCCGGGCCGCTCTAGTGAAGCCGCCACCCCACAAGCCTCGGACCAAGGAAGGGAGCTCGTCATGGACCTCACCCACTATCACCTGTACCTTGCCCTGTCTTCACTACTCTTTCTTCACACGGCCCTTTGCACCGTGAAGGACCCAGGTTCTCCTTTATTTTGGATATTTTAAATAAATACCTCTCTGAGGCCTGATGCCACACCCACTGTGTCTGTCTCTTGTTCACCCCGCCAAACAGTGTTGTCAGATTATACTGCTTATTTGAAATATGTTCTTTTATAGTAATCTTGACAAAACGTTTTGGAGATTTCGGTCTTTCACCATTCAAGTAGTTTGGAGCTACACTTTAATGACGCAGGTTTACATAGAAAAATAGCTGCCCAGACAGCCCAAGAACATTCCAAAGACAGTTGCCATGTTGACTGACTTACCTTGAAAATGTCTTTGTTGAAAGGATCCAGAAATACGTCTGGACCATTTTAATCCCTTTGTTTTTGTTTACATTCTTGAAATGGTTTATTGATATTCAATGATAAAGCAGAAAAAAGCCATTCTACAAAGCTTTTAATGTGGATTTTTTTTTTTTTTAATTTTATACTCAATCTATTACTCATAATTCACTCGGTAAAAAACATTCATCAGTATTCTTCCTTTACAAACAAGATAAATATGTGGCGAATCGGCGATGCAAAATTATGACCTGAAGTACTTTTTTGTAAATTATTGCAGGTGTTGGCGGAAATCCTAAATCTTGCCAGTGGAGATATTAAAAACTCTGTTTCATATTTAACGTGTGCACATTCCAATAGTCAGCGATGGGCTGTGGCTTTGCTACAAATAGTGAGGCTATTAGCTTAACTACATGTCTCATTAGCGAGGTGGTAGCTTTGCTAATTTTTGAATCAAGTAGCTTTTAAGTAGCAAAGCTATACTTTTGATTAGTTAGCAGTTCAGCATTGACATGAGCTAAATCATGAAATGTAGACAGTGATTACTGTCAGCAGTTTTGAATCAGAATTAAAGATGTCTGATCCACAAATGTCACATGTGGGAGCAAAGTGATTTGAATTGGTTTGTGATTCAATCTAAATGACTCAGAATGCTCAAGAGTGTGATGCTAAATAATTTGGAGTGTCCCCAACACATTAATAGAATACTTTACAAAATGGAAAATAAAGATAAAGCTAGTTGCAGTGAATAATTATCTATGATCAATGGTAAAGCAAACCTGCTAAAGTGTCTTATCATTTGCCAGTGATGGAGAAGGTCTTTATTAAGTTCAACACGTGTGCACCTTGACTACTGCAGGGAAATATATTTTCCAACCAAACAAGTATCAAAACACACAAAAAAGTACCATGGCATCACCATGGTTTTTGCACATAAACTTTTACCTGGGGGTACCATGTCAGTTGAATGGTCTATGAATATGTTAACAATATATCAAATTACCATGGTATTCTTTGAATTGCTTTGAAGCATCATGTAAATAAAGAATGGTACATGAATATGTTAGTTGCATATCAAATTACCATGGTGTAACTATCTGATGCCATCAGATATCGGAGTGTTTTGGCCCAGATGTGCCCCCACACACAGGGAATTTGGCTTCTAAGCCAGGGTACCGGAGCATCTGTACCAACGTGTCGATTTCCTGTGTGATCATGTTGCTCTGTTTGCATGCAGATAATGGAGAATGAGAATCATGCAAATGTACGGCTTGAAAGTACTTTTAGGAAAATTATTACAGGAGTTGCTGGTAATCGTTTGTCTTGCCAGAGGATTTATTATAAAAATCTGTTTCATATGGTGTGCACTGCCCATTTGCAGAGGCAGCTGAAGAACAATTTGATCACTTTTGTACATTGCACATAGCCATCAGCAAAAAATTAAAGAAACATCTCTGAGGCTGCGATGGGAATGTTTGGACTTTATCACCCGCATCTATTTATTTTCTCTCTCGCTTGCACTTCTCATTTAGTCTGCACCACTTACATCCTTTGGCGCTTGGCATCTGCTCTGTCCCAAATTTGAGAGAGGCCTTTTCTAGCTAGTGGTCAGAATGTTTTGTGCAATAATCAACGCTCTGGGATTGTGCAGCATCAGAGCGATGGGGATCTTGGGCTTCAGGGACATATCACCAAAGGTCTAACCTCCATCCCTTTTGCCTTTCAAGGTCTTCCTCTTTATTTACTACTGCCTCAGCCTTTTCCTTCACAATGATTTCCCTCCTCTTGCCCCTGTAGGACCGCTCTCTGAATATACATTACCCTTTCATTCACTTACCTACCAGGAACAATCCTCCCCAGATTATTCCTTGTCTCAATCACTCTCTTTTTTTCTATTTTACCTGCAGTCTCATCTATTTATTTAACCGAGATTTCCCTTAGGAAAGAAAATCACAAATGAGACCTATTCAATATCTCAAATAGATCTCAAAGACAGCAATATGATTAAATGGAGAGATATTTTTGCTAATTTATATATATATATATATATATATATATATATATTACTAATTTTCTACTTAGAAAAACCCCAGTAATCTCATTTGTATCTCTTCTTGAGTTTCAGAAGAGATTTTAACAAAGTGTGCTCAGATTACCAAAGTCTGCAATGAAAAGACGAACATTTCAGGTAACACATTACACTTTAATGTTCCCTTATATGTAAAGGGGTTCATTAATGACTAATAATACATTTAGAAATACAATATAAATATCTGAAATGCAGTTATGGAAACATGTACTAAAAGGTTAAACTTCATGCAATACTTGACAAATAGTTAGCATTTTAATTTACATGTTATAAATACTTAATAAATACACTTATTTATACTTATAGTAGTTAAAAACATACTATGTCCTAATTTGAAATTTTTGTCATAATGCAGCAAAAATATAATAATTATTTCAAGACTAAAAGTAGGGATTATGTCATGTTGCTTAATGTACAGTACATAGGTTTGTAATGTTGGCAACTCCTTCAAATGTGTCACTTTAAAATAAGGCAAATTTTCAGTGATAACAAATGTTGAATAAGCGTTATTAAACATTTATAACACATGAGGTAAAATGGCTCACTATTTGGCAAGGGTTGCATGAAAATCGCCCTTTTTACACATGTTGTAATAACCATATATCAATGATTTATAATGTATTGGTACACAAATTAATGAACTTACTTCATTGACCCTTAACAAAGGGAACATTAATATTAAAGGTGCTCTTAGTAATTCTAATCCAAAACACCTTTTGTCAAATTTTGCAAATATCGCCTCACAGTCTGCGAACTGCCTGTTCTGTGGGTGGGCTGAAAAAAAATCTAGTATTTGTAAACAGCCCTGGCTATGTAAATGGGACAATAACAAAGTGGATCAGACCGATCCACACAACACTTCTCCAGCAATCAGCAAGAGAGGGTGGTTCTAGCGCATGCACAGGATGGAGGGTTGGGGGCAGAACGAGAGGGGAATTCATTAGAAGATTGACGGCAAATCTGGCTGATGTGAACTTTCAAAACTCCAAGGACGACAAATGGCTGAGAAACAGACCAAGAGAAAAAGGTCAGACAAATATAAACTTTAAAAGAAGGATTATGATAAGTCGAGGGCTAGGAGCCACGTCAACATCGGCGAGGCTTATCAGCGTGTATGAATTTAGGGGGGGCTGGAGTTTCTAAAGGAGCACTGAGGGGAGGGGTGTGTTTGTTTTGGTAGTTGAGTTCAAATATCAACAGTGTTTCTCAGGAATAGCTAAGTGCACCTTTGATTGTTGACAGATTTCAATATGAACTCAAACATTTCTTATCTAATTCTTACACACCAAATTATCTGAGCTATGCTATTCACATTTATTTTATTGCTCGAAATTCTGTCTGTATGCATCTGTCTCATTTCTGTCTATTTGTATTTCTCATAAGGATTTTTAGCAAACATATCTAAAACTTAGTTGATACATCAATTACATTTATTAAAAGCATTAAAGTTCAACAAACAAACATGATTCTGTTACTATAACAGATATTCTGAGCAGTATCTGGGATCAGATTCTCCTTATTGATTTACTTCGTCGGATGGGATGACTTGATCAACTTACTACTTGATAAAAATCCATAATGAAGGTGTGCCATGCACTCTGAAGATTCACATACAAGGAGATAATTAGCTTTAAATACTGTATTCGACAAAGGTCAAAACAAATGAGAAAATGTTGGATTCGATTTTTCAAAGGACAACCGAGTTAGCCGAACATCTGTAGGTAATTTGAGTTAAAACCCAAATGTATGCGATTTGAACAGGACTGAAGACTCAAGATATGTCTGCTAAACATTAGTCCCATCCAAATAGTGCTTTAGTCTTTCACTATACAGATTATTGTGCTCACGCTTTCAGTATGTAGAGCAGATGATCTCTTATCAGGCACAGTGAGGAATGGCCCCTCTGTCCTGCACCTCTGGCTAGATGATTACAAAGGGTCTGAATTGGCCCTCAGGGTTGCCCAGGCTTCAATCTCTCCCTAGAGCCCTGTTAAAGAGGCATAGGAGAAATGCCCTACTGGCTGTAGGACCACGTGGTCAAGACTGATTGAGAGAGTGAGCAAGTGAAAAGCATGATAGATGCCTTGTCTGACGGAGGACGGATGTTTGAGACAGCCTTGAGGTGACAAGCGGTACTACAGGCGAATTGTTTATTGAAAACACATGACTTATATAGACTGACAAGGCTTTGTTTAAAAACTAAAAAATGTAATCAGTTTGTGGGTTCCCTGGGAATCAACCCTCAACCTTTTTTTGATGAACGCACCCCTACTTCATTCCCTTACCCCAGATGACATAATTTAAAAGCGGAGGTTTTGTTGTACCAAAAAACTCAATATTTGTGTTATTTTCTTAATTTGCTTGATGCAGTTTCGTTAATAAATTCAGCAGGCTTATTTAATGTGAGACCAAACCTTGCCTTTCTTGAATTCAAGCAGATGGAGGACTAAATCTGTTGCCAATAATAAAAGTGAAAACCAATAATAAAAGTGATATTGTTAATATATTTTAAAAATAAGTGAAAAGACCACTAATATTGTATATTTTGTCCCACTGAAATGCTCATTCTACATTACAGCATTGACTGAGTTGGATGCAGATGTAAATTTACTTGTATCAACAACAGTAAGGTTATCTATAACATCTATTAAAAGTAAATATTATCTTAAACTCAAACACAAAATTTTTTAGCCTATTTTTTGGGATTTACACACTTCTATTTCATCTTTAAAAAGTAGTGTAGCCTATTTAGCATTTGCAAAGTAGTTTATTTTGTATTTTGCAAAAAAAGAATTCTGTGCCAAATTCAAATGGTTTCCGCTTCTCGCACCTTGCTATTCTCGCAAAGCTGCATGTTTAAGAGCTTGAGACTGGTCTGTGAGTAAAAACACACCTGCTTTGCACTCGTGCTGGTCCTGTCCATTGAGTTGTATCATATCTACTGAGCCATACAGGTGTATTAGCGGAGGTTGTGACTTTACAGCTAAACCAGATACTTTAGATGCGTCACTAGACTTCAAAATCAGATGAACCGTGGTACAAATGCATACCAACCCATACAACTGAGAACCAACTGATATAGTCCAAGTCTAGATAAACGTTTTAATGCAAAGAGGAACTTGTTGATAGATTTAAATATTATGACGCCCCCTATTTGTAAACTCTCTACTAATTTGTTCTCAGCGTCCCTGGCATCCTTTGAACGCCCCCGTTGAGAACCCTTGCTATAAAGGAACCACAACTACTGATCTAAATCATTAATATTAAATTTTTGCTCATAATATGAAATGTAGTGTAGTTTGAGATCATGTTCTATTTTAACCCCCATTTCCATTCAGAAATATGATATATGGCAATATATGTAAAATATAGAGTAGCCTATACAATATGTGTGTTTTCACTAACATAAAAAAATAAAGTATACACTTGTAGCTACACAGTAAACAGTTGTTCCCAAATCATGGTGGAATTTGAATATGGACATATGCTCAAATGGTCAAAATATTTTATATATATATATATATATATATATATATATATATATATATATATATATATATATATATATATATATATATATATATATATATACAAACAGAATTAGCAAAAGTAATGCTAACATGTCTCAAAACTAAGATGTCTTAAAGCTTAGATACTAAATACAGCTAAAGTTACTATCTACATGGTCATTAAAGTAATAAGTCTGACAAATGTTTTAATATCAACTCATTCTCGACTAGCTCTGCGTATTAGCCTTACATTCAAACAATGACGACAGATATAATCTGTAAAGCTCAGCTAAACAAACCCCAGTGTGTCAGACAGGACATTAGCCGGTAGGTGGCGGTGTTCAACATCATGAAGCTTTATACAGCTACAGAGCGCCATAGAGCGAGAGGAGGAGGCGCTGTGGTCCGTTCGTACTGAGGGGAGAAAGCGGTTCACACTCATCAGGATGATCATCATATCTCCAGGCGTCTGGCGTGCAAAGCAATGTATGCAATAAATCAGACAGAGAAACAGGGCCAGCACTCTCGCAGACCCCCGTCATGGGAGCATGCATTCCTCTGCATTTTACATGAACTCATGCACAGCTGTTCTTAAGCATCTCTAAATGGATTACAGTAGTTTATCAGTTCACGAGTAAAGAGCATTAGGTTATTAATCTTACTATTTCAAGTCATCCAACAACCAGTGTTATTGATTCAAGGCTTAGACGGAACTCTTTTATTGTCCATGGCTTCCACTAATTTCTATTTTCAGCACATTACATTAGAGATAATTGATAATATCAGTTTGATTAGCTTTAGAGATCCACAAGGGTTCAAAATCTGATTTAAACCTGGAACTAAACATTTTACAATGCATATGCAAAGAAGCATTATGATGCAACCTGAATAAGAAATATGTAAGATTCCACACTATTTCTAGGTCAGTAATCAAATAAGCAAATTTGAGACATAATATGTGACCATGTTAACTCCTTTGTTCTAAAGATCAGATTTCCTTGCTTCCATTAAAGCACACAAGGTGCTTTATGGAACATTCTCAAAATATGCTGGATTCCAAATAGAAATCTGACACATGGCTGATATAAAAATAGCCTACATATCAGATATATCTAAATGACCATAAAAAAATGACCATTTTAATATATGTAACACATATTTTACCAAATATGAGTGAAATTTGAATATGGGCATATATGTCAAAATATATGTATATGGCCAAATATCAGATTAATGTCTTTGTAAGGTTTTGCATGCTGTCATTAAATAACAATGGTTATATAACAAATAGTATGCAATTCTGAATTTCAAGTTACATTTTCAATTAAATTGTAATGGTAATAGTATAATAATGACTGAATACCAACATACACAATAGAAGCTTTTTCACAAGTACACTTTTGAACCCCATTTTTTATCATGCTTGTGATATGCAATGTTCATGGAAACCAGGATATACATTTTCCAAAGATTGTGTGCTTACACATATTAAACATACTTTTAAAAATGTATTTATCTATACTGAGCTTATTTTCACTCTTTATTTTCTCAGCACTATCCATTGATACTAATTCTTTGGTCTCTTCCTATGCATATTGATTGGACTCATTGCATTGCAGTCTTAAAACGAGTGCTGCAATATTGTTAACTTCACTTCATTGTGCGTGGAAAACCTTAGAACCAAATAAGCCTATTTTTTTTAACTCAAAAGTGTATGATGGCTTATTTTCAGGATTTTTTTTACTAATCTTTCTGACTCTCACAAAATAGTCAGAAAAGTTATAAATATTATATTTTGTACATAGCTGTACAGTCACTTAAATCACACTTAAGAATGTCTGAATGTCATTGAATTAGATATATAATATAACAAAATATAAAACCAAGTAACATCTTGAGACCTTTTCTTAGTACTAACTTCACTTTTCTGAACCATATTTTAGTGCAGGCCCGGACTGGCCATCGGTAGCACCGGGACAATTCCCGCTGGCCTGGCGACTAAGTTGGCCTGCTGCCAGCCAGCGTTTTTAATTTTTATTTTTTTATTATTTTTTTTTAAATTATTATTATTTTATATTACTACCTTTACCAGTGATCATTTTTGAATTCGTCATTCAATAAAATTATTATTAATATTAATAACAATAAAATAAAAAAATCATGAATCTGTTAGTCTTGACTGGCAAGGCTACGATTTGACTTTACGCCTCAGACAAACGGTTAAACAGAAAATGCGAGCAGCACCCGATGATGGAGAGAAAACGGCCAGGTGGAGCAGAGAGGGAAAGGACAAAAAAAAGAAAGCATTCCAAGAAGAAGCAGCAAAATGTTGCAAAATTACTGACCTGTTCAGGGCTTCAAGTGCAGGTCAGTTTCATCTGTAAATACTGTACTTGTTTCTTCATTAACTTAGTATTGAACTGCTAGCAAATGTAAGCGGTAGCGCCCATCTAACGTTACATTCATGGAGAAATCAAAACAAATGAGTGCACACCGAAAACTCACAGAAAAAATTTACTGAGGTAAAAATTCTAATAGTTGTTTTTTTTATTTATAACATATGATTTAATTTAACATAACACAACTAAGGGAGCTGTTTTGCTGAATATTATCACAATTGAAAATGTTACATTGAATTTATTGTTCAATAAACAAGTAGCGTAGTTAATATTTATTATTAAGTTACTTACATTTTAGACACAAACCATATTAACTGTTTTTGTTCTATTTCACCGACTAAAATAGTTCCAAAGGAAAGCTACAGCAGCACGCTGTTTTGTTACTGAATGATTCAGCGTTTTGAACGAATCTTTTGTATGAATGACTCACTAATTAAGACGGTCACTTGCCGCCACCTATTGGCAGTTTAGTTTACTGTTTAAGTATTGCATTTTTTTATATTCAAACATTTATTTAAAACATCAATCTCATAACATTATTTATTGCAGTTGTAATTGCAGTGCACATTTTTTAATTTGATGGGTAATAGCCCTATAGTGTCTTATTATTATAACTGAATTTATTGATCAAATGTAAGAATTTGACATAAATGCTTGTATGTACGTTATGTGCAGGCCCATTTGATATTAGGACTGCTTTACTTCTAGGTTGGTTGTTTATGTTTTTATGTTATGGTCATACTGTGAAATAAATGTAATTTAGGGGGAAAAAAACAAGGTTGTCTGTGTTTCAAATTTTTATTTGGGTGCATAGGATGGCCTGGATGGGTGTAGGATTTCCCGGCCTGAAATTGTGTCCCAGTCCGGCCCTGTTTTAGTGGATATATGAAGTTCACACAGGTGTCCTAGCAGACTAACCACAGGTGGAGTTCATGAAATTGAGGCTGCATTCCATTCAATGCAAGTGTATAGTGACCAGAACTCAGAAGGACCAAAACCAGCACATCTGGCACTAACATTCATCAATGCGATTATCTAATCAGCCAATCGTGTGGCTGCAGTGCATAAAATCATTCAGATACAGGTCAGGAGCTTCAGTTAATGTTCACATCAACCGTGGCTTGTTTGTTGGTGCCAGATGGGCTGGTTTGAGTATTTCTGTAACAGCTAATCTCATGGGATTTTCACACACAGTCTATAGAATTTACTCAGAATGGTGCCAAAATTTTTTTATTTTTAGTGCCCATCACTGAAAACATTCAGTGAGGGACAGTTCTGTGGACGGAAATGCCTTGTTCATGAGAGAGGTCAAAAGAGAATGGCCAGACTAGTTCAAACTGACAAAGTCTATGGTAACTCAGATAACCGCTCTGTACAATTGTTTTGAGAAGAATAGCATCTCAGAATGCTATTTTGAGATGCGGGTTGGCGCAGTTTTGGCAGCATGAGGGGGTCCTACATTCTATTAGGCAGGTGGTTTTAATATTGTGGCTGATTGGTGTACATTTAAAATGGTGACTTAAGGGTCCAATGGTTTTTGGGGCCACAGAACATCTAGTGGAAATTACACCATCACAGCTTAGTTCAGTCAAATGATTAAACAAATTACTTTTTTGTATTGTATTTTACTTTTAAATAATTTGTTACTATTATGCAATATCATAAAAACAACACAGACAAGGTATAAAGATGTGCTTCCGGTTCCTCAGGTGTAGTGTTTGGTTTCCTTATTTAGTCAGACCCCACACTGCAGTGGCCTCAATGTGCAAAGTCATGTAACAGGAGATCCTGCAAGACTCAGGTGGGTCTACGGAAGCTGGAGATGGCATGGGGGTTTGGGATAGGGGGAGGTGAAGAGAGCTCCAGATGGGTTTAGGCATTCCATTAGCATCATGCTGACAGTCAGGCCAGCTGCCACACCGGACCTGAGAGATGCTGGACTCTTCCCCCAGGAGTTTACCCAACATTAGGATCCTCACTGTCCTTAAAGTATCAGCTCACCCATGAAAAAAAAATTGGGTCATTATTTCCATATTTACCCATACTTATATTGCTTCAAACTCATATGAAACATTTGACCAAAAGTACAGTACGCAAAGCTTTTATACACAAAATGAAAGTGAATGGTGACTCGGGGCTGTCAACTGCCAAAAAGGACAAAACAACTTAAAACCACAGTAAAAGTTATCAATATGAATCGTGCACTATATTCTAAGTCTTCTGAAGCAGTATAATCACTTTGTGTAAACAGACAAAATATAAAGTTGTTATTCACTCTTAAAGTAATCTGTAGCAACTCCCATTTGCTGGGCCCAAATCAAATATGGCAATTACTGTGCAGTTTGGACTTCCAGTACTTAAAAGTCCTTGTCCTATATTTTAGTTGTTATTTGGTTTTGTGTTTTTTGTCCTTTGACTAAGTTTGACAGCCCCGAGTCTACATTTTGCATTGCTCTTTTTGGAGTGTGTTGCTTTCTCAGTGTTGCCTCAATAGGGACGGTGAAACACAAGGACAAATAAGAACAAAACAAGGGTTTGTGGAAGTGACGCTTCATCACAAGACTGATCACACTGGGAATTCAGCAACAGTAGGTCAAATGTTTTGCTGCTGAAATTGGTCTGTGCTTATTGAAATTTGAATTACTGCCCCCAGTTGTAACGTTGCTGCCAAGGACAATGATGAATACGATGACGAAGATGTGAAGATGAACCCAAAGGCAGTTTTAATATAAAACATGATATCCAAAACCCTGACTACAAACATGAATCAAAACAAAGCAAAACCATGAATGACTAGACTTGACATAAACAATACATGACTAGACTAAAACTTGACTATGGCTTGACCAAAACAACAGTGTTACATTAACAATACTCCACAATGGACAATGGTAACATGAGGGCTTAAATGGGGGAACATAAACCAATGAACATACAGAACTCTAAACAATATAATTAAAAAATAAACAAATTAAAACAAGACACATGAACATGGAGGGAAAACAGGACATCACATGGCTAGGGAAACACATGACATGAACAGGAACTAAACTTTTCAAAATAAAAAACTTGAAAACAAAACATAAACAAAAACACAACTAGACATGACACCAGTGGCCGAAGCTGCAAGTGATGTTGAAGTTTCCAGAAGAAATGTCCACAGAGTGTTGGCAAAAGTTCGTTTTTGATACAGTCAACAGGAGTGCATATTTTATTAACCCTAGCCCCTAACTCAGACCCCAACCCTAAACCCAACCGTCAAAGTAGCACAAATAAAATTTTAGAGATAAAAAGGAACTTCCAAATTGTGCTTACCATTGTTTATGTGAACGCACTTACCAGGGGTGTAAAGTAATGAATTACAAATACTCACATTACTGTAATTAAGTAGAATCCCAAGAACTTTACTTTTTCTAAGTAGTTTAATTTGTATACTTTTACTTGAGTACATTTTAAGTGCTGTAAGTGTACTTTTAATGCGTTATTTTCCCACCGTCTGTGCTCGCTACTTCCCTGTCCTGGTTTTATTTTTATCTATTAACATGATTGGCTAGGAAGAGTCTCGTTACTCCCGTCAAATCAAATCACATGTATAAAACTTGAATGGCAGCTGAAGTTCTGGTGCCAACTGTTATGGATGTGGAGAATGCCTCTAACACAGTTTACACCTGAACATCATGGCTGCACCTGAAAGGGCTTTTCGCAGGGGTAAAAGCAAAATTGCTTGATTGTGTCATGTGAGTTTAGCTTGCTCAAGGCAGATAACAGCATGAATCCTGCCTCTAATTTTAAGAAAAATATCAAGGTAAATTTCATATTTCAGCTTACTAAATTCTGTGTATATAACGTAACCTGTAATTTAACTCTCTATCACTGAGATTACTGGGTTGATGTGAGAGATTAAGGCAATGTTATCTTGATGTTTATCTATAAAAAGAGTGATGTCCTCAATATCTATGCAGGTGTGTTCATTACATCGGTCACGATAACAAGACAACCACTGGTTGGTTGATCTAGATAAAATATAAAAGATTGACTTTTTATTTTCAGGCATCTGTAGCTGCGTGGTGTTTGATTGACAGGCTAATGTTTGTGCACTAATGCGGGTATGTGACTAAATGATCAAATACAATTTATTATTCTGCCAATGCCCATCTTGGTGAGGCATTAATGTAAACGCAGTCGGTTTGGCCTAAAGTGAGCGTAAACAGTGGGACAAAAAGCGTATTTGCATCAAATGTCGGACTTGAAGTGTGTATGTAACCGAATTGAGCACTGTCTAGTAGGCTATGTCATAAAAAGACTTTTAATCTTACAACAAAAACAAGGAATCGAGAAAACCACTCACTACTTTTGGCCGAATAACTCAAATAGCTTTAAAATTATTAATGTAATAGAATAAAATAGTGACATTTTTAATAATAATATTTTTTTATTATGTTCATTTGTATAATACATTTCCAGGAAAGTAGAAATGATAAAATATTTTGTAATTATGCTTAGCTTTATCAAGTTTTTTCTAATGCCTGATAGAAAAGTATCAATCTTTTGTAGAGCGATACTTCAGGCAGAACATTCCACCAGTCACATACTTCAGAAAATTCTGCATCATGCATTAGAATGAGAACATAACTATTGCTGGGCTTAAAGGATACACAAACAAAATCAATGTGGAACATTATATCTCAAAAGGAGGACAACGTGGTACATAAAGAGATAGTTCACTCAAAATATAAAATTCTCTCATTGTTTAATCACCCTCATGCCATCCCAGATGTGTTTGACTTTCTTTCTTCAGCAGAACACAAATTAATATTTTTTAGAAGAATATTTCAGCTCTGTACTGATTTCAACTGAATTGAATGTAATTGTTTCATATATTATGATACTGAAAATAACTTTCATCTTTTCATTTCTGTAATCATATCAAATCATAGTGTTTTAATTATAATGGGGAATATCTTTTGCAACTCATAACTCAATACTCACTACTCATGAGTACTTTTATATGAGCTACTCTTTTACTCTTACTTGAGTAGTTTTTAAGACAGGTACTTTTACTATACTCAAACTACATTTTTTTAAGAAGTAACAGTACTTTTACTTGAGTATAATTTTTCAGTACTCTTTCCACCCCTGACACTTACTTCCTGGTTTTCACAGGACCAAAACCGTGTCTCATTATAAGTATCATTAGTAGAAAACCTTGCTTAGATAAATATGTTTATAGCTAGCTTCCTGAAAACCTGAAACAGGTTTAATGGCAGAGACATTTGAAATAAACTCTATTGCCCCATTGAGTGCTAAAGATTTGTCACAATGCGAAAGAGCATGTTAAATATTTACAACAGAGCTGCACCCTTAAGGCCAAAACATAGTTGTAAGGAAGTTCAATGGAAAGGAGGAGGCGACAACTGTCTTTTCAATATAAATAATATTTTAATAATACATTTACACAGAAGACACAAACACACACACACACGACGGACATGTCCGTAAACTATCTCTCTCTCCCGTACAATCCTCCGCAGTCGGCCTTTATCCCTCTCTGAGGCTTGATTAGCTTAATAAGGTCCACCCTGCCACAATAGTCTACACAGGAACGTGAATGCAGATGCTTTAAGCTACAAGTTAGATATTATACGCAGTTGCCTCAGACCACAATTCAAAACACAACACAAGTACATTGCATTCTCTACGTTTCCTGCCACTATGGTGAGAGTTCTATAACAAATTTAATTTTGCATAGACTTTTTTGAAGGTAACTCTATCACCCCCCTTGAGTACTGAAATTTGTTACCACCACAGTAATGTAATAAGGCACTTTAAAGGTGCATGCAATCATTTATTCTCCATTTAAAACGTTTTACTCCTAAAGAAATTAATTGTATTTTTGAAACATTTGTTTCATGACCACTCACATGAGATGAGGACTCTCGTCATATCAGTAACCTTATCAAAGCTGTTTTATTCAACATGGAGCGCCCTAATGGGGGCTGCCATTTTAGAATCACATGACCTGCTGTATACAGTCATTTATATTTGTATAGCGCTTTTCACAACACACACATCGTTTCAAAGCCCCTTTACAGGAAATCATGCATTAACAAAAAAATTCAACTGTATGTCTATAAAGTCTTAGAGTGATCATTGTGTAGTTTCATTAAACATGATTGTATATTGTGTATAGAAATTAAATAATGAAATAATAATTGTATTTAGAACCCCAGTGAGCAAGCTGAAGGCAACTGTGACAAGGAACACAAAACTCTATAAGTTGTTGTTTAATGGAGAAAATTAACCTTGGGAGAATCCAGACTCACTGTTGGGGCCAGTTCCCCTCTGACTATACAACATGAATATAATGCCAATATTAGTTAATTATGTGCAGTGCAAGTCATGGTTTAAGATTTGTAAATTAAGTAAGCGTTAAGGTCCAGTGTTTAAAAAATAAAATGTATTAACTTAAAGATTAATGACTAATGCCTTTGAAGTCCATAACTGCAGAAGTTCACATAAATACATTATCCTTTGTTAGTTGACTGATGAAGGCTTTTGTTGGCAATTAAATTATAGTCTATGTATTCCATTTCAAGAGTACAGTCCTGTGGCAGCGGGGGTGTGGTCAAGTGCCCGTCTGGAGAGAGGGAAGCGGTAAGGGCACTTACACCTGAGCTAAATTATGTCTAACACCTGTCTCTAATTCCTGTGAGGAAGGGAGAGAGCGGATAAAAGACCCACGCCACCAGCATTTGAGGGAAGAGTGTGTCTGGGGCCCGAATTGATTGTTGTAAATTGAAGCTGTGTTTCACTGCAATTATTGTGGAGCTGTGTGCACTGCAGCGGGCCAATAAAATATTTACCTTGAGAGGAGCTATTCGCCTTCGTGTCCTCCTTAGCTCCTGAACTCGTTACAAGTCCATCAATAGACAAAGGTGATCCAGGCAGAGATCAATGAGGTGCATTGCAGTTCAACCGGCAGGTCATTTTAGTGAGGTTCGGTGGGGTCCATCCTAAGTCCAATGTTCAAGCAGTGGCATATGAAGTATCCCATATCTTACAGTTGGAGTTGGCATCAGTTCATCCTCTGAAGTCAAAAGACTGAAGTGATGTCTGGCTAGCATTGGTTGTAGTTTGACATAATGACTCAGCGAAACGTAGCAGTGGAGTCTGGCACAATGCTGGAACGGAGCTGGATCTGGGTGGCTCTGGTATCCTTGTGATATGAATCCCGATGTTGAGACATGGAAACCAATAGAATAATATTAGCGTAGATGCCATTAAATGTTATGCAGAGTTATAGATCATGATAGGTGTTTCTGTTTCCTGCAGACCTAAATAAAGCAGCCTAATTGTGAGTTGATGGATAAATTAGGTGTATGCCTGGCAAGCCAGGATAAGCCAGAATTTTGTGATTGTAATGAACATGACTGAATATAGCATGTCAGAAGGTCACTTAAGTAATGCGGAGCTATGTATTGGTCAGATTGGTATAAAATATAACACCTAAGTTCGTCACTGTAGAAGATGATATAATAGTACTTCCATTGAGAGTCAAATTATATTTTAGCAGCTTATTTATAGAGGTTTTTGGTCCAATAATTAGTACCTCTGTTTTGTCGGAATTGAGCAGAAGGACATTTCTGGCAATCCAATCTTTGATTTCATTGATACACTCGTTGAGTTTTCAAGAATTTTCGTTGGGTTTAGAAGAAATATAAAGTATCATCAGCATAAAAATTATTCCTGATAATATTTCCCAGGGGAAGCATGTATAAAGAGAGTTTTAGCATAGGCGCTAAAACTGATCCCTGTTGCACTCCATTCATAACTTTTGTTTGATTTGACAATTCCTTTTTTACACATACAAAGTGGTAGCAGTCTGATAAATAGGACCTAAACCATGCTTATGCAACTCCACTAATGCCAACATAATTCTCCAGCCTATTCAACAGAATATTGTGATCTATCATGTCGAAGGCAGCACTAAGATCTAAAAGCACTAGAAGAGAAGTGCAGCCATGATCAGATGATAAGAGCAAGTCATTTGTAACTCATTTGTAAATGAATGCAGTCTCTGTACTGTGATGGGGCCTAAATCCTGACTGAAATTGTTCATATATACCATTTCTCTGTAGAAATGAACATAGTTGGGAGGATACTACCTTTTCTAGTATTTTCGACATTAATGGTAGATTTTAAAGTCTGTAATTAGCCAATTCTCCAGGATCAAGCTTTGGCTTATTTAGAATACAACTCACTTAATCTCAGTAACCATCTTGTTATTGGACACTTTCACTCTTGGATTGATGCTGCATCCACAACACTAGGTGTCACTGTAAGTCCAAGAAGACACAAAAGATGACAAAAATATACTGAGTGCACCTTTAAGAATGTTCAATCAGACTGCGCATTAGCAACGCATTGGCAAACGCATCCGCGAGCACGCACTTGCATGAAGTGTGTTTCTGGACTCGACAAGTATTCACAATCTGGTTCATCATAGGTAAAACTGGCTCATTTTGTATTGCCTGGTGATGGAGTCAAACATTTTCACATCACAAGAGGGCTTGATTCTTAATAAGCAGCCACAAGGTGCCACATGTAGGCTATGCCCTTAAACAAAACACAATGTGTAGCTATGTACACACCTGTATGGAAATTGTGGTGGCTGACAGGGAATACTTAAACATATGCATAATTACTGATCTGCAAAGTTAATTAATTGCTGAGAGAGAGGGAAGGTTGAGATTTTTCATTTGAGGGCAAGACCCCAGGAGTTTCCACATAATATATGAGATTGCACTATTTCATAGGCCTTGTTTCTACGCATGTACCAGCTCTATGTGCATAGCACCGCAATCAATATCATACACTGCTATTACATCATAAGGGAAACACTGAATTATAGAAGTATGAAAGCAAATACTATGCAGAAGAGTAAAGCCAAAAGGATAAGATTGTGTAAATGAGTGGGAACAGGATATAGACACAGAAGGTGGCCATGCCAGCACAGACAGCTCTGCTGCTTTAAAACGGGTTGTGCTAACTGCAGGATCCCCCTCAGCTCAGCTTCTGTTGTCAATCAAAGGGCCGCCATTTTAAAAATCCATCCAGCCCGTCTTATTTACATCTACACTTCACCACCAGTCATAGGTGTGTCATCTTTTTCATCATTGTCTGTTTTCCACTTCCTCCTTTTCATTTTGCTTTCTCATCCCCTCTTAAATAGTCCTTTGTTCTCTGGTCCTGCATCTATTTTTATCCTTCCGTTTCCACGGGAAGTGTCATGCCTATGACGATGCTTGGGAGATTTGCTCCTGGTCGCCATGGCAACACTATCAAAAGCTTGAGTCAAACAGGCTCATGCTTTCTGTCTCTCTAGAACATGCCTTGTTTTTCCACTTTATTCTCCTCATGCTTTAGTCCCATTTTGATTTACTTAAATTTTTTTCTTGTGTATTTGTTTTGATGACATTGTATGTTGTTTAGAGGAAGAAAAGGATTCTCAAGACCACACCACAAAGCCTACAACAAACATGCAAATCACGCCATGCTAATTTCATACCCTTCATCATCACCCTCTTCTCTTTCTCCTTTCTGAACTGGATTGAGTTTTTTTTACCACCCTGAACAAATTGGCTAGCTGTTGTGGGGTAAATCAGACATGAAATACATGTTTTGACTAGTGATGTGCATGGATAGACGTTATTCAGTTAACCATTTGACGCACATATATTCAAATACTGAAATCACTACTGGTTATTCTACACATGCAACAGAGGTCTTCAACCTCACCTGAGCCCAATGGGACCCAGCAAACCATTGGATTTCAGACTTGGTTTTTAAATGTAAATGCGCTAAAGGGACCTTCACCATTTTTTTTAACGTATCGCACAGGGCCGCCTACATTTTTCGGACAATATATATATATATATATATATATATATATATATATATATATATATATATATATATATATACACTCACCTAAAGGATTATTAGGAACACCTGTTCAATTTCTCATTAATGCAATTATCTAATCAACCAATCACATGGCAGTTGCTTCAATGCATTTAGGGGTGTGGTCCTGGTCAATACAATCTCCTGAACTCCAAACTGAATGTCAGAATGGGAAAGAAAGGTGATTTAAGCAATTTTGAGCGTGGCATGGTTGTTGGTGCCAGACGGGCCGGTCTGAGTATTTCACAATCTACTTGGGATTTTCACGCACAACCATTTCTAGGGTTTACAAAGAATGGTGTGAAAAGGGAAAAACATCCAGTATGCGGCAGTCCTGTGGGCGAAAATGCCTTGTTGATGCTAGAGGTCAGAGGAGAATAGGCCGACTGATTCAAGCTGATAGAAGAGCAACTTTGCCTGAAATAACCACTCGTTACAATCGAGGTATGCAGCAAAGCATTTGTGAAGCCACAACACGCACAACCTTGAGGTGGATGGGCTACAACAGCAGAAGACCCCACCGGGTACCACTCATCTCCACTACAAATAGGAAAAAGAGGCTACAATTTGCAAGAGCTCACCAAAATTGGACAGTTGAAGACTGGAAAAATGTTGCCTGGTCTGATGAGTCTCAATTTCTGTTGAGACATTCAGATGGTAGAGTCAGAATTTGGCGTAAACAGAATGAGAACATGGATCTATCATGCCTTGTTACCACTGTGCAGGCTGGTGGTGGTGGTGTAATGGTGTGGGGGATGTTTTCTTGGCACACTTTAGGCCCCTTAGTGCCAATTGGGCATCGTTTAAATGCCACGGCCTACCTGAGCATTGTTTCTGACCATGTCCATCCCTTTATGGCCACCATGTACCCATCCTCTGATGGCTACTTCCAGCAGGATAATGCACCATGTCACAAAGCTCGAATCATTTCAAATTGGTTTCTTGAACATGACAATGAGTTCACTGTACTAAAATGGCCCCCACAGTCACCAGATCTCAACCCAATAGAGCATCTTTGGGATGTGGTGGAACGGGAGCTTCGTGCCCTGGATGTGCATCCCACAAATCTCCATCAACTGCAAGATGCTATCCTATCAATATGGGCCAACATTTCTAAAGAATGCTTTCAGCACCTTGTTTAATCAATGCCACGTAGAATTAAGGCAGTTCTGAAGGCGAAAGGGGGTCAAACACAGTATTAGTATGGTGTTCCTAATAATCCTTTATGTGAGTGTGTCTATATATATATATATATATATATATATATATATATATATATATATATTACAAAAACATTACTTTAGAACTATTATCCCGGCTTGGGGCTGTTCCTAACAAGTTATTGGAGAAATAGGATGTGTGTGTGTGTGTGTGTGTGTGTGTGTGTGTGTGTGTGTGTGTGTGTGTGTGTGTGAGAGAGAGAGTGTGAGAGAGAGAGAGAGAGAGAGAGAGAGAGAGAGATATATGGAGCATGTGCGATCACCTGTTGACACTCCCAAGAAGAGATGCTGTAGTGTGTTAAACTGGGTTCACACATCCTCCATGAGTGTGGCAGTGAGGCACAAGACAAGTGGCACGTGAGCGGGGCGGTCGCGTTGGACGTTCACATTGGCTGCGTCTCTTCTCCAAGATACAGCAGCACCTCTGCACAATGGCAAAAGGTCCGGCAGTTTATTTATTTATTTGATCCCCTTTTCTCCCAAATTTGAATGCCCAATTCCCACTAATTAGTAGGTCCTCATGGTGGCGTGGTTACTCACCTCAGGGACAAGTCTCAGTTGCCTCTGCTTCTGAACCATCAATCCATGCATCTTATCACGTGGTTCATTGTGCATGACACCGTGGAGACTCGCATGTGGAAGCTCATTCTAAAGTCTCCACGATCCACGCATCAATTACCACAAGCCCCATTAAGAGCAAGAAAAACAAATTGCAACCACGAGGAGGTTTTATTTTATTTGATTTTACCTTTATTTAACCAGGTGAGCACGTAGAGAACACGTTCTCAATTGAAACGGCGACCTGGCCAAGATAAAGCGAAGGTGCAAGACATACAAATAGTTACACATGAAATTATACAAATTAAACATTAAATACACAAGGAACAAAATTTTAAGTAAAATACAAGTTTTCTGGGCAATAAAATAGACAGTGTCGGTATATAAACAATTGGTGAAATATAATCTATAGTAAAGGCATCAAGTTGTTATCGGAAAAAAAAAGAAAAAAAAAACAAGCAACTAGAGCAGAGATAAATTAAATATTAATTTATAATAAAGGGGTCAACATGTGCAACGGACCGGCAGAAACTCTGATAGTCGTTTTTTAAAGGAAGTGAGAGAGATGGTATTCTCAAGTTTCATAGTCTTTTGTAACTCATTCCAGTCGGATGCAGCAGCAAACTGGAAGGAGTTACGGCCGAAAGAAGTATTTGCTTTTGGGGTTATTAACGAGATGTACCTGCTAGAGCGCAGGTTACGGACAGGCAGGGCAACAACAAGGAGAGAGTTCAAGTACAGAGGGGTTTTGCGTAATATTGTTTTATATATAAAATGGTACCAGTGGGTCAGGCATCGAGTATGTAAAGAGGGCCAGCCCACTAATGCATATAGGTCGCAATGGTGAGTATTGAAAGGGGCATTGGTGACAAAACGGATGGCACTGTTGTAGACCACATCCAACCTTTTCAAAAGGGAGGTAGAGGCAGATCTATAAATGACATCGCCAAAATCCAATATTGGTAGTAAAGTCATTTTTACCAGTGTATGTTTGGCAGCATAAGTGAAGGAGGCTTTATTTCTGAATAAAAAGCCAATTCTAGATATAATTCTGGCTTGAAGCTCGTTAATGTAAAACTGAAAAGAAAGTGAATTATCCAACCAGGTGCCTAAGTATTTATAGTTATTCATGTAATCTAGTCTAGATCCATCCAAAGTCAAGATACTAGTCAGGTTGGCGGGTACAGACAGTGTGCGGTTAAACAGCATGCATTTAGTTTTGCTCGAGTTTAGAAGCAACTTAAGTCCCCAAAATGCATTTTGAATGGCATCGAAGCTCTCTTGGAGATTGGTTAGCACAGTGTCCAATGCAGGACCCGATGTGTATAGGATGGTGTCATCTGCGTAGAGGTGGATCTGAGAGTTACCAATAGCAAGAGCAACATCATTGATATACACAGAGAATAGTATTGGTCCTAGAAAAATGTGACTCTGCCCTCCCTAGCAACTGGGCCAATTTGTTTATTTAGGAGACCTGGGTGTAGTCCCTCAGCATGCCCTGAACCCATGACTCCAGGGGTGGAAGTCAGCATCAATACTTGCTGAGCTACTCAGGCCCCCAGGTCCAGCAGTTTATCAATTCTTTCCTTTATTAAGTTTATTTTATTTAGTTTACTTGCATGCAGACAAATAAATTGAAGTGTACTATAGGTTCAGTTTGACAAATTTCTATTTGCTTTTGTCTTTTCAATAAACTTTTTTTGTTGTACTGCACCCTGAGCAGCGTGAGACTAAAATAGGCTCAATGCCGACACTATCTGCTCACTGCAGCATCTGGGATGCTTCTGGGAAGCGTCACCTCGCAACTCACACTTGCAGTGTAAATCATCTGTTAATATAGGCGCCACTCGTACCTCACATCCTGCTCACAGTGGATGTGATAACCAGTCGATAGTCAGCTTTCTAAAGATAATGTCATTTTGGTCAAATGCATCCTATTTTCTCAGTGGAAAAATAGCAGTCCAAGCGGGGTCGTTCCTCGCAAGAGTCTTTCACTATAGAATCCGCAATCTCCTCCAATGAGGAAACAGCGGTAAGAGGTAAGCACCTTGAGTTTGTGTAATTAATTGTGTCTCTCAGATGTGGTGAGCCTTAATGCTGAAGTTCTTAGTTTAAAGCTGTTTAAAGCTTTTCCTAACTACTATACTACTAAGCTTTAGTACTATAGTAGTAATCCGAGTGATCATATAGTGTTGATGAATTAAATCACTGACTGACGCTGACAGACTTCACGTCACCTGAACTGGCATATATTACACACAAAAATGGTCTTTTGCTGCCACCTGCTGGCTAAAATCTGTAATGTCAAAAAAATAAATGTGAAGAGAAACATATAGGTCTTAACACATTAGTACTGCTCTTACACTTTAGTTTAGAACCACATGAACATAAGCGGAGTGATACACAGTGAAGCGTCCGTGTGCTAAACGTCACCTTTAGTGTGTCAATAGGAAATATAAATGTTAGACTTGCAAACATTACTTTTGCAAATAGAAACGATTAGAATAGAAGAACAGGGAGGCCTGCAACAGATGTCATGGCCCCCACAAAGCCCCGCACTGAACATCATGTCAGTCTGAGATTACATAAAAAGACAGAAGCAATTGAGACAGAATAGACCTAAATAGATAGAACTGTGGTGAACTCTCCAAGAAGCTTGGAATATTCTATCTGCCAACAACCAAGAAAAACTGTGTCCAGGTGTACCTAAGAGAATTGGTGCTGTTTTAAATGCAAAGGTAGTCACACTGAATATTGATTTAGCTATTTTATTGATTTTAATGTTCACATAACTTTGTATGACATTAAGTGATAAATCAAAAATATTAAGTTCATTTTAGAGATTGAGATAATGTGGGATTGTCTGTGTCATGGTGATGCTCATTCAGTTTCAGCGTGAATCTGTTACTGTGGGCTCTTATGACCTCAGTTTCTAAGTTTACATTTTTATATCAGCGCTGCAACATAACAGTGCCTACTGTGTAAATCATTGTAAACATCCACACTGAGTGCAAATGTTCGTGATTGTGAGCATTTCTGCATGTGCAAGGTTAGCGCGTGCACAACTTTTTGTCTTATGGAAAACAAGCTTCCAAACACAGAGGTAAGGTGCAATGAATCCTTAGTTTACAGAACTAAATATCTAACTTCTTTCGACACTGAATATGCTGGAACTACACAGAACTAAATTCACGGAGGACGTAAAAAGGTGTGAAATAATGACAGAAGGGATGAATAAAGCATGATCTTGCTTCACTGTATATACATTATATATAATTTGGGACTGTGTGACATTGTTCACGTTTTTCACCATAATAACTTCTAGAAAAAGGTTTCCAAACTTCTCTTCTAATTGACAGATTCATCCAAATCTGAGAAGCATCCTTAAAGTGACAGTTCAGCTTTTAATTAATATTATATATTTAATTAATATTAATATAGTCATAATTTCCCTGCCCACATGTTCTCACAAACCAGTGAAACTTTCTGTATTTTGTGGAACCCAAAAGATGTTAGGGACTGACAGTCTTGGTCTCCATTCCCTTTCAAAATATGGAGGGGAAAAAATACATGCAGTGAAATTAAATGTTGATTAAGGCTAGCATTCTGTCTAAAATCTCCTTAGGAATAATTTCCCCAAAATTTTAAATTCTTGCATCACTTACTCACCCTAATGCCATCCCAGAGGTGTATGTTTTTTTTTAATGATTTTTAGAAGATCTCAGCTCTGTTAGTTTATACTAGAATGCAAGTGAAAAGGTACCAAAACTTTGAAGCTCAGAAAACACATAAAGGTAGCATTAAAGGAATTCAAATGACACTGGTTCAATCTATGTCTTCAGAAGTGATCTGATAAATGCAGGTGAGAAACAGATCAATATTTGATATAAGTCCTTTTTTACTAATAAGTCTCCACTTTCACATTCTTCTTCTTGTGTTTCTGGTGATTCAATATATATATTTATAGATAGATAAATAGATATATTTATCTATTTCTCACCCACACCCGTCATATTGCTTCTGAAAATCACTGGAGTCGCATGAATGTCTCTATGTGCTTTTTGGAGCTTCAAAGTTCTGTTCACCATTCACTTGCAATGTATGGACCAACAGATTTTTTTTTTATTTTTTATTATTCATATAATTTATTATTTCTCATAAAGTGAAATGACCACACTCCTTTTTCTCAAGTGCACAGGGAACTTTACAAGGCATGTGCAGAATACTAAATAAAGTGTCTTCTTGCCCATTCATGGTTGAAGAACTGGTCTTCGCTTTTGCAAGCAGCCTTTCCAAAGATCTAGTAATACAGCATGGGCAATGCAACTATTTTATTACATTCAGTCTAAAGCTTTTTGCATTCATGCCATGTCTGTAAAACATTTTTGCCTATATTTCAAAACTTCTTGCATATGTTTTATTGGGAGCTGTTGATCTGCACTAATGCTTGCAGCTAGGCTGAGCTCTGATTTCTATTTTTAGGGTGTTTTAAAGTTGAAAACATTGGAAATATTTTAATAGTGCAGCCAAAACTCACAAGTAAACTCACACGGAAGCCTAACTCAATGCTATGAAAGCAAGCATTCATCTCTATGGCTGCCTAAACAATTTAGGCGGTCATCAGTTAGAACATTAATTATCCATTAAGTAGGAAGTCTTTTGCTGCTCCTCCAGAGATGCTAAACGTTATCTCCAATGGTGTCCTTCCAGTTAACACAGTGTCCGGTGTTTCCCCCTGTTTCACTTGCCAAGCGGAAGGCAGGTGTATGCAGTGAGGCAGACTGTGCTGGTAATAGCTTCACCTGCTAAAGCTCTTGCATTACCATGGTGCATTGCAATGCACGTGACCTACAGCACAATTTAATTGAACACATATGCTACACTCAAATTAGTGACACAGAGACAGTTTAGAAGGTGTTTACAAGGCAGAACAATAATTATATGAGCAAAACTATGTGTTTTAATCAAAAATCCTTTCCAGGTCTGTTGCTGTAATTGAATACCACTGTATGTGTAACCCAGGTTACAAGAGTGCACACTAAACATATGAGAGAAGGAAGAAAAAAAGACAGAAGTTAGATTTATATAAGTAATTTATTAGCTTTTATTTTAATGATAAAGAAATTAAATATGAATAACATAACATGTAAATGTGACAAAATAGAAAAGGATATAATTAGATTAATTTGGATTAGCTCCGCCCTTAGCTGTTGTCATGACTAGCGCGGGCTTTAGGAGTGAGGAAGAAGTTGTCGCAGAGAAAGCGTGAGTGAAATGGCCGCGTGAGTAATGCACGTAGATTCCAGTGAAAAAAAGAATATTAGATGAGAAATCCTACGGATTCGTCAGAGGACCGTGTCCAGCCTAATTTTCCTAGTTTGTCTGGGATTATTTCTGATTGATTAGCACCCGTTCTTGGTGAGTGAGTTATTAATCAGCTATAGTATACATTGTTCAGTGTTTTATGGGTTTAAGTGATACTGTGTTGTAGTTTTTTGAGAAATATGTTTAAGAAATGTGATTTAAAGTGATAAATTGAGAATTAATCTACTGCTAAAAGTGGTTATGTATGGTTTTTCATTTCATTGGCGTAATGAGTGTATTGTAGCTCACGTGGAGGTTTTGCTAGCCATACAGTGCGAGTTATAAGCTAACCAAGTGCACGTCATTTTCAGATGTAATTTTATCTACTTTATTTCATATTTGTGGGATTTATTAAGGATTAAGAGAAGTCATAAGCATTAATATGTGTATATATATCCCTTTAAAGGACTTGTTGATGAGAATTAGTCAAATTGAAATGTTAATGTGTGTAAAAGGGAATAAATTGTGATTAATTGTATTTTTCTGCCTTGTGTTTGCAAGGTTGGGTTTTTTTTTTTGTTTGTTTTGTTTTCTTTCTTTTTCCCCTCTCTTTATGTTGAGCTCCTGTCTGTGATGTCTTTTGGAATCAAACGAGGAGTTTGAACTGAAATTGTTTCTGCCGTCAACGAGGTCAGCTCGACATTGGTGGAAACTGGCGAGCCAACCCTGGTTTTCTGAACTTGGACACTTATTACACGTTCATCGATGTGGTAGGACCATACGTGTATACGATTTTGTGTTTTGTTTTCACTCAAGGACATCTTTGCATCAGTGAATGAGACGGGATTTTTCCATCTTATTCGTTCACTTTGGATCTGCATTGCAGTTCATAAAGGACACTGAACGAGTAAACTGAACATTGAAATGAGTTTAATTCATTGGAGTTAATTCGGATACTAATTTTTTAATTAGTGTGCCATTGAGTATTGTGTTTGACATTTATTTGTCTTGATTGTTTATTTTTTTTCCATTTGTTTTTGAAATTCTTCTGAGAAGGTTGAACAGAGCCATTGAGTCAAAGATTTATTTGGGTTTTGAGTGAAACCGATTTCAAGGAATTAATTCAAGTAGGGATTTGTAAAATATATTGAAACTGTGTTATTTTATTTTGTTGTTTTCCTTGTTGTTTTGTCTTATTTCCCTAAATCTAAACAAATTATTTCAAAGTAAAAAAAGAAAAGAAATACTTACCTTTTTCATCTACATCGGTCTCATGTGTTCCTTTCCCTTGTCTTGCTGCAATACTGGCTATAGAACGTAGTCTTCTGAATCTGGTCCGAGATATAGAAAGTTCATTTTATGCTACGACCGCAGTGTGCGCGTGTTACATATGCATAATAATTATTTATGCTTATGGTACTTAAAGGTAATAAGCAGTTAAAGACCAGCTTGGCCAGGTCTGGTAGACCAGCTAGACCAACTGAAGTCCAGCTTGACCAAGTCTGGGCAATCAGCATACCATCTGAAGACATGCCTGCCTAGATCTACGGGACCAGCTAGACAAACTAAAGACCAGATTGGCCAGGACTGGGAGACAAGTAAGACCATCTGAAGTCCAGCTTTGCCACACTTTGGAGACCAGAAAGACCATCTGAAGACCAGCTTGGCCAGGTTTAGGAGACCAGCTAGACCAACTGAAATCCAGCTTGGCCAAGTCTGGGGTATCAACAAGACCATCTGAAGACCAGCTTGGCCAGGTTTAGGAAATCAGCTAGACTAACTAAAGACAAGTTTGGTCAGGTTTGGAAGACCAGCTAGACCAGATGAAGATCAGCTTGACCATGTCTAGGTAAACAAGCTGAAGAACAAATTTGCGAGGTGTAAAGACCAGCTAGACCAACTTCCAACATATGATACCAGATAATGTGCTAAGATTTTTTTTCTACTTCAGGGAAAGATGTACCAGCAAGGCTAAACAAAGCTGGAATTATAGCATTGGTGATGAGGCAGAATACTCCTCAGGTGTGCCTCTGCATGATGACACACACCAGAGGTGTATTCTGCCTCATCACCATGTTTTACACAAACAGTTTTCTTGCTCATCCTCTTGGTCACCTGCACTGAAAATGCCATAGTGATACGATGGTTTGCACTGATGCTGAAAAACATTAGGCTTAACATTATGGTTTTAATGGAATAAAAATAGACATTCTGACTTGCAAATTATAACGTTCTATTAACACTTTAATTGACATTGTATACCAAGGCTAAATCTCATTTGCTTAGTCTTGTTATGGTGAAAATAATGTTAGGGTGAAATCGAGTTTCAAAGCACCACAAACACATAGATGACTGCTCTATATTAAGCTATTCTCAGCAGAGCAACCACTCCAGGAAAAAAACAGTGATTAGGCTTTGATTAGAGTGATTACGGCTCAATTTGATCAGTTAACACATCACTATTGTGGTCAATCTATTTCAGATTTTCTTCCGAAGCAGGCCCAGCTGGTAGGAGTATACATCCTCTGTGGATTTGGAAGCCTGGTACAGCATCATGCTGTATTACAGAACACCCCAACACACTCGAAAGCCTCTGAATTGGCCTATACAATGGCAACAATCTTCATTTTAAAGGAACTGTTCAACCTAACATGAAAATTCTTGGTGCCTATAGATGTGTGAATATTGGGAGAACTATTCCTATAAGGGCTTTCTTTTGAGAAACAGATTAATTGTGCATTGCCTCTGAAGAAGGAAGAGGCATCTCTCTCTTCTCTGCTGCAGAGTTATTGTTTGTGTGCCCCATTCGCACTTCTAAATAAATCCATTCAGTGACAAGAGGCTAAAACCTTGGCATCGGTCCCTTACCAGCACTACAGTAATATGATGTGGACATAAGCCAGTCACTCGAGTGTGTCAGCACCTACTCACTCCCTTGTCTGTCTTACAATACGCCACCCCCAAACGAACTAGCCAGCTACGGCTGCCTCACCCTCAACGATTCTGTATGCATAGACACAATCTCCCAGAGTGCTTCTCTTGCGAATAATAATATGGACAGTCTAATGCACGGGAGTGGTGAAGGGGCATGACCTCGGCACAGCCTGAGTGACAAGCAGGCAATCTGCAACAGATGTCTCAGGTCACGCACCACTGAAATACTGCCTGAACAATAATGGCAATGAGAGGTAACAGTTGGGGCGAGGGGTGGGGCGGTGGGTTTGCAATAGGCAGGCTCAACAGCCTCCCAATGCTGAGGGCAAAGGAATGGTTCATATAAATCAAACTTGTCATTCAGGTTGTGTTGTCTCTCCGAGACTTTGGCAATCTGGAGATGAAATGAGGCAGGTGGAGTCATCCACCCCCATGGTGGAGTGATGTGTTTGCGCATTGTGGGATGAGTTTTCCTGGAGGTGCCTTTTGAAGGGGAAAGAGTAATCAGGCTGAAATACAGTATATAGCTAGATGACTCTGAGTTGAAGTTTTTTTTTTTTTTCTGAAGTGTGCAATTTTGGCACCATTAAATGGAATTATTAATTATTGTTTTCCCTTGTCTCCCTTGGGATGGACAAACAGATATTCCTGAACTAAAATAATATGAACTGGTTACAGCATAGCTGACTCTGTTTCCACATTAATGTTTCCACATTATACACTGGTTTAAACTCATCTGGTCTCCAAGCTGTAATGTTGTATGTGAATGTGTTCATGTAAACTTTGTTAAGCCAAGCTAATCCAAGCCAAGCCAATCTCATGTTTATGTTTTGTTGTATAGTTAAGTCCAGTCCAGCCAAGTCTAGATCATGTTTAGTTCTGGTTTTTTGTTAGAGTTTTGGATTTCACATTGTTTAAATAAACTGCAATTGGCTTCATCATTGTTCTTGCCAGCATCGTTACAGAATACTTGACTGCCCATAATGAATCCAGCAGTTCAGCTCCTGCGCCTATGTCAGGGGAATAGATCCCTGGAGGAATATGTGGGGGACTTCTGCTCTCTGGCTAGCAAGGTTGACTTTAATGAGGTCGCCCTCAAAGACTGTTTCTGTATCGGTCTAAGTGAGCCAATCTCCTCATTGGTGCATGGTGGTCACAGTTTCCTCAGTCTGGTTCAGTGTATCGACCTTGCCCTGTGGATTACTGGTTCTGCATTCGCTATGGGGGAGGTGGATGATGAGCCAGCATCCCATGTCTTGGTCGATGAGCCAACGTCCTACGTCATAGTCGACGAGCCAACACCCACACTTGCCACGGCCAATGAGCCAACGCCCACGCCTGCCACGGCCAATGAGCTGCCAGCCTCGTCCGTCCCAGAGCAGCGTTGCCAGCCTTGTCAATCCTAGAGCCTGCACTGCCAACTTTGGCCACCCAGAGGAGAAGAAAGACTGTTGTTTCCAAGTCTGTGACCATGATCACAACCACGGAGGTCATTTTCAAGTCTCTGCCCATGTTCACAACCACGAAGGTAGTTTTCAAGACTCTGCTCATATTCTCGACCACTGAGGTCTTTTCCCAGTCATCCAGGACTCATAGTTACATGCCTTCCACAGCTCCATCTTCCACAGTTTTGTCCCACATCAAGGCAGCCACACCATAGTCAGCTCCTGGCTATGTCACAGCCAGGCCAGAGTCAGCTCCAGGCCATATCACAGCAACGCCAGAGTCAGCTCCAGGCCATGTCACTGCAACGCTAGAGCCAGCTTCAGGCCATGTCACAGCAATGCTAGAGCCAGCTTCAGGCCAAGTCACAGCCACGGCAGAATCAACTCCAGGCCACTTCACAGCCACGCCAGAGTCAGCTCCAGGCCATGTCACAGCCATGCCAGAGTCAGCTCCACGCCATGTCACAGACACGCTTCGGCCTGCGCCATGTCACAACCACACCTGAGTCTGTCCATGTCATGTCACAGCCAAGCCCCAGACTGCTCCATGCCATGTCTCAGCCAAGCCCCAGACTGCTCCATGCCATGTCTCAGCTAAGCCCCAGACTGCTCCATGCCATGGTTCAGCTAAGCCCCAGACTGCTCCATGCCATGTCGCAGCCGAACCTCAGTCTGCTCCATGACACGTCTCAGCCAAGCTTCAGTCTGTCCATGTCATGTCACAGCCAAGCCCCAGACTGCTCCATGCCATGTCTCAGCCAAGCCCCAGACTGCTCCATGCCATGGTTCAGCTAAGCCCCAGACTGCTCCATGCCATGTCACAGCCGAACCTCAGTCTGCTCCATGACACGTCTCAGCCAAGCTTCAGTCTGCTCCATGTCATGTCTTAGCCAAGCCCCAGACTTCACCATGCCACATCACAAGCAAGTTACTGCTCACTGGTCCAGACCCGCCTCTGCTCACCTGTCAAGGCCCGCCTGTGCTCCATGGTCTAGGCACGCCTGCCCCTCGAGTCTCTCATGGCTCCCACCCCCACGGGCTCAGCCCTGATCCCATGCTCCATGACCTGGCACGCCAGACCACGGCCCAGGCCTCTAGAACGCTCCCTACAGAACTTTGGGAGTTTTGTCATGTTTAATGTGTGTGTTCATGTTTTGGGGCATCAGGAGATATGTAATGTTGTATGTGAATGTGTTCATGTTAACTTTTTAAGCCAAGCCAAGCTCATGTTTTTTTTTCTATTTTTATAGTTAAATCTAGTCCAGCCAATTCTAGTTCAAGAATTGAATTACACCACAAGAGAGTCTTCAACATATTTGAATAGATTAACTTAAAACTGAAATATATTAACCACTCAAAATGCAAAAAAAAAAAGAGGATACAACTGCAAAAGTTTAGCTAATTCATTTAGCTAATTAAATTATTTATTTGCAATTGAATTCATGACAAAGAACATCTAGTTGGGTAGCTGGCTTACATTAATTTCTTACCAGTTGTCTGGCTGCCTTCCTTTTTCTTTGTTCTGTACTAGGCTTCATGATGACGAAAAACCCTTTGAAACTCCCTCCTTGCAGATACATACTCCATTCCCACTCTGACCATAACAGGCCCCCTTTAACTGTCTAATTGAGCCATAACAGCTGCCTGAGTCTTGCTCTGAGATTTTTGTATATTTTAAAATAATAATTGTTTATTTTTTTGGTTTTCTGGTATTAGAGGGGTTTTGGTACTTGTCAGATGATAAGGCTGGGAGAAAAGAAAGACCAGATGAAGACTAGCTGTGTTTTTCTTCTTTCGTTAAGGAGAGACAACACAGATATACTTTCTATACCTCATCCCTTTACATTTAGCATAACTGCTTACATTCACATCTTGTTATGTGTAAACCAAAGTGGTGATGTAAGACATATGACAGCATCACTAGACCAACAGACATCTCACTGCCCGGGACGAGCAGATAACTCTGAGCTGTACATGCTTCATTGCCTGGTTAGTTTCTCTCTGTAAGCCAGGATTCTGTACAGTGGTGACCCTTAGCTGCTTAAACATGATAGATGCTGAGACATGGGGGCTGTATATCCATTGTGAGGTGATTTACAGAGTTCTGATGCCCTCTACCTAAAGAGAGAATAGACACATCATGTGTGTTTTTGTACCTACATTAAGTATTCGGCCCAGTAAGACCATGTAGAACATCCAGCAGTCGCTGTGTCACTCATATAAATAATATGTGTCAATGCCCCTTTAAGAGGAAGCCAAGGAACATGATATTGAGACCCTCAAACCAAGCCGAGCAAAATCCAGCACTTGAACCATTTGTTTACCATTATTCCAAAAGATTATATAAGCAAGTGAATCACATATGCAGTAAGGTTGACATGTTGGGATTATTGTATAGAGGTCAGTTTTTATGACACTATCAATTAGATTTAGATGTAGGATTTAGGGATGTCGATTTTGTTTATTTAAAACTACAAAAACAGATACAGTTTTAAGGTTAATGCTATACCAACTCACATTTACTTTATATGGTACTATTGTTTAGCATTAACACTGAAAACATATATTTGGGAGAACATTTAACTTGCTTTAAGCATCCCTCAGTGGATATTTCACCTTGAAACTGCAGCAAAATGTAAAATGAACCGCATAATTTCATTTTGTAAAAATGTCACAATAGTTAAGTATTTTTCATGAGATCAGACTGCATTTTTATTTTTGGTATCATGATTTATTTATTTGTTTAATTATAGATGGTAAAATAAGTCTAAAATATAAAATTGAGCACAATAAAGTTAATAAGTGACAGTGGCATTTCTAGGGTTAGAAGATATTTGGGGCATATGCTGTGTTCATTTTAATGTCAGATGTCGGATATTCCTACTTGATATCTCCAATCTCTGACCATGAAGGCATTCCATTGCCTACTGCTCAGATGACAGATAAGGAAACAAATCTGCAACTGTCCCGTTAGCTTAGCTTTATTTGATTGTCACCAGAGGCATCTCCTAGTAATCAAACTAACAAAAAATGCTGCAACAGATACAGTAGGCAACACGTCATACCTGGGGGTGTGGTTTAGAGTGGGGGTAAACAAAGCCTTGTTACCATAGTTACTTGTTACCATACATTCCTATGAGGACAAAGGGAGAGATATCAGACAAATTTGGCTATTTTAACAACAGAAAAATATGACGAAAATCTGTTGTGTAGTTTTTTGCATTCCAAATAATGCCAAAATACCCAAAACTGATTTTTTTACTGCCCGACAACTGACAGAAATAGAAGCCTAAAAAAGAGCACTGTGGCTGCAGTTGAGCAAATGCTGGATACATGATTTTATGTATTTGAAATATCAGAGCAGATTCAAGACTTAATCGATTATCATATCATCACAACAGTGGTTCCAGCAGAGACATAATGATGAGTTAACACCAGAAAACATGATGAGAAAAATTGACATGATTGGAGTGGAGCACTGCTTATTGGTTTCCCTTACGACACAGTACATTTGGCATTGCATTTACTTATGCATATGGGGAGTGCCTTCCACACGACTTGAAACCTTTCTACAAAAACCCCAATAATCTAATATTGGCCTTGGTATTTGAGCCTCGCCTGTATTGGCACGAAAATGTCCACTATAAAAACAGGTGAACAAATAAAATGTCCTCAAAATTTCTTCCTTCAAGACAGAGATCATCATGGAAAGACTTTCCACTCCACTGCAGTGCTCCGGCAAACATCACACCTCCTCGCCACTTGACGCTTCACTGGTGAACAGGCCCCAGCATCCTGATTCCCTGCAGCACTTTTTGTAAGGGTTTGTGTATCCTTACAAAGCAATTGCATGTACATTGTGTGATATAAATATATATATTTATTTATATATGAATCTAAAAGAGTCGCTTACGTGTTCACGTCTTTTCGAAGATGACGATCCGTAAGTGTTCCTTGTGCGAGAGGCACATCCCACCATCAGATTAGCATTAGCAGTTTACTGTCTGTTTACTGTCTGTGCCCACACAGAGACAACTCACATTGAGATAGACTGTCCTCACTGCGAGGGAATGAGTCTCAAGATGCTTCACTCACGAACTGCTCTTGTTCTGAGGGACAATTCAGCCTCATGCGCCCTCCCACCTGTCTCTTCTATGATACCTGAGGATTCATACGAGGAGGCACAGCAAGGTGGCACATGCCCCATGAGCCCCTCAATCTCTACAAAGCACGTTTTCTGATACGCTATGTGCGAGATGAGCTCCAGCCTTTTGAAAGAGTGGGTGGCCTCGTCTCGTTCAGTGGTTCTGATGCTGGGGATAATAATGTCATGTACCTCACTGCATCAGGTGAGTGGTCAGTGGATGATGCTGCTGCCCCTCCCCCCAGCAGGCTGCTCTGCATCCTTACAAGGGCAGTCGAAGAGCTTCAACTTCAGTGGTCTCCATCAGAGGAAATTGAACATTCTCACCTCAATGAATGGTTCCTGCAGTTCAGACGCCAACAAACGGCAGCATCCCACAAATCTGCCCCATTCATCCCCGAAGTTCATAACAAATTGTGCAGTGATGCCCTCCTCCCTAAAGTGGATCACAGTGAAGAAAACAGTTATGCCCATCTACCCCCTGTGTAGGAGGCGGTTGCAGCACACCTCTGCCCAGCAAGTAACATGCTGTGGAAATCACGCCCAATACATCCTTCCAAACCAATGTGTTCCCTGGCAAAGACCCAGTAAACTGCCCCTTACATGAAATTCTCATATATCTTCAAGAGCGATTAGATGCAGGACTCACTCCATCAACGCTCAAAGACTATATCTGTGATTCACGCACATGAAGCCGAAGCCACTGCAAGCAAGCATGATTTAATCATAAATTTCTTTAAAGGAGCAAGATGATTAAACCCACCTCGCCTGGCTACATTACCGGCTTGGGACTTAACTTTAGTCCTATAAGCTCTCTCAGGGCCCCCCTTCGAGCCTTTGTACTCGATTTGCACATGCTCTCCGTTAATACTGCACTACTGCTAGCTCTGGCTTCAGTAAAGCAAGTCAGTGACCTGCATGCACTATCAATTGACAATTCATGTCTGGAGTTTGGCCCCGGTCTTTCAAAAGCCACTGTCAAAACCAGAAAAGGCTATGTGCCTAAGGTCCTAACCATGCTCTTCAGAGTGCAGGTGGTTCACCTTCAGGCATTATTCACTCCTCCATTTAATTTGGATGAGGAACATTTATTGCATTTGTGTAAGGAATAAAGGAAATGTGACATTTAGACGTGAACTTTAAATTGCCCTCATTCTCACACAATTATATGTAAGGATATTTGGTATGCAACATTTAGGAGGAAATTTAGGGTCTTAAAATATGTGAGCTATGGACTAAATTAAACTGTCCTTATTGTAAATGTAAATTAAATGTAAACCTGAATTAGTCACGTTCGACAACCATTATAAATTAGATAAATGACAAATAACTATATTATTTGTCTTAATAGATTCTCCACCATTGATATCGTAATACAACATGTAATTGTATCAGCTCACAATTTCTATTGTAAGGAATTAGTTTAATAAGTGAATTATGATAAATTAACTTATTGGAGTGATATAATATTCTCATGGCTTTTTGAAAATAATATCACACGTATTTAGGTACAGCTTTGAAGCAAAATCTTTTAGAAACAGTCATGAGATTATTTATCAAAATATACCACAGTGACGTCGTCTTTGAAAACAGACAAACTTTATTACTATTCTAAACATAAATCTAATTTAACACATACGTATATTCATAAGACAGGTTGGTGAAAAGTGACAGAATGTTCAGTACAGTGAAAATGAACTTTATGGAGTCTGTGATGGCCCACGAGGCAGCCACACATCAATGAGTGGTAATGTTACACACCACACACGCACACATACATACCACACACACGCGCACATACACATGTACATGCTGGCTCTAATTTATCCGGCACATTTTTTGAGCTTATGTTCATTCTCTTAATGGTCTGTATTCATATTGCAGGTATTATGGTAAATATATTAGTTATTTAAGTTCTAGTGCATCATTGACTAGTTGGAGTGCACACATTCTAGTTTATGGTGTACGGCTTATACTTTTATTAATATTGCATTTTCTGAGTTTAAGTTACCGCTGTGGTGCTGAGGAGTGGATGGCTGGAGCTGTTGGCTGTGAATAGTGGTCGACGAGTTTCCGCATTCCTGGTCCGAGTGTTTTAAGGACCGGCATGGCGCTTTGACCGCTGCTTTAGTTCCGCTTGCCGCTACCAACAAGCAGATTGACTGTGGGGAAATGGGGTGGATGTGTTGTGGATTTTCGTTTCTAATTTGTTGGTTTTCTTAATTGATATTTGTTTATTTCTTCAAGATATGTTTTCATTTTATTCTGATTCTTTAACTGGCCTGTTTATGAATTTTGTAATTGTATTTGAAGTTTGTGTTTTCTGTTTTCCCCTTGTGTGTTAATGTGGACTTGTCCATTTGTATAAATGTGTCCTAGTTGTTTCATTCAAGAGGTCAGTTCAGTTCTCTCATATTCTGTTATTGGAGTTTAATTTGGTTCTGTTGACCTTTTTTATTTGCCTGGATTTGGGTTATTTGGACTTTATTTTTTGTTTTTATTTGAATTATTTTGGTCTGATTAATTAAAAGATTATTTTGGGAAACAGTTTGTCACGGCCCTTATTCCTTGACTGTGCGGTCCCTCACAAGTGGTGGCAGCAGTGGGATTAAGCCAGTCGGGCCTAGTTTCCCCAAAAAAAAAATATATATATATATATATTTTTTTTTTGTCCACTTAAACTCCATGTGTCATGAACAGGGGAAGGAAGGCAGCCCCAAAGACTTCTCCAACAGAGCAACCTGAGGAAGTGTTCCGGGAGCTGGGGGAAGATGGAGCAGTACAGAAAGTGAGTGAGATGGAGGATATGGAGCCTGGAAGCCGAGAGCCCACACTTGCAGACTTGACTGGTTTGTTTCGAGCTCATATGGCGAAGATGGATGCCCAAGAAGCTCACAGGACTCAAGAGTATTCTCAGCAGGAGCGTCGCTTTAAAGTCCTTCAACACCAGTTTAGTCTGTTACAGCTGGAGGTGCAGGCTCGTACGACTCCAACTCCCAATCCACTGCTGATGGCTGGAGACCCCTTGGAAGGTCCTGATGATGAGGAAGCTGTCCCTAGCTGCCTGCTATCTCAGTCCACTACCTGTCAGAAGGATTGTTCAGAAATTCGTGCTGCAGGTCAGTGTCAGTTTAAAGAGCTAAGGCTTGAGAAGTTATCGGAATCTGATGACATTGAACATTATTTAATTACCTTTGAGAGACTTGCAGCTGTTTGCCGGTGGCCAAAGGAGGATTGGGCCTTCCGTTTAATTCCTCTCTTGACAGGTAAGGCCCGAGCGGCTTATGTGCATATGGATGTGGATGATTCTCTTGACTATGAGGAAGTTAAGTCTGTCATCTTAAGAAAATATGACATCAACCAGGAAACGTATAGACAACAGTTTCGTTCTCTGGATGTTGAACCCCTTGAGAGTCCCAAAGAATTATATGTGTGGTTAAAGGAACTTTATGGGAAGTGGATCCAACCAAAAGCTAAGGCGGTTGAGGAAGTTGGTGAAATCATAATTCTTGAGCAATATCTAAGAATGCTTTCTCCTGAGCTCCAGGTTTGGCTGCGGGAACATGATCCTAAAACTGCCACACAAGCTGCAACCCTGGCGGACGTGTTCGTGGCTGCACGTAAGAGGAATCAGTTGTGGGCTTGGAAAACCAGCAAAGATGACCGCAGACTAAACCTTCCCCAGCAAAGCCAGAGAAGTTTTTCCAGTGCCGGTAAGCCTACTGGAGGAGAACCGTCATTTGCAACTTCTCTCAAGAGTCACAAAAGAGTGCCAATCTGCTATTTGTGTGGTCAGGAAGGCCATACGAAACCAATGTGTCCTAAAAATACAGTCAAGACTACTCACCTTTGTTATGTGCCCAGGGGTGGTACGGGGCCACCAGGAAAAGCTAAGTGGTCACCACAGATGATAACGGTGGAGGTGAATGGAAAGGAGTTGCAGGCCCTGGTAGACACTGGAAGTGATCAGACGCTGGTACATCACAGATATATACCACCGGCCCTACTTAACTTCAGCGACAGAAAAGCTATTCGCTGTGTTCACGGTGATGAAAAACTGCTTCCTACGGCAGATGTGTATATCAAGATGAAAGGACAAGCTTATCTCCTGGAGGTGGGCGTAGTGGACAACTTGCCATTTCCTGTGGTCTTGGGTCATGACCTGCCAGTGCTCTGGGACTTGTTGCAGCCAGTACCTTTATGTAGTATGGTCGTCACCTGGGCTAAAGCAAGCAAAGGGGAAGAAGGGGAACAGTTGCTTAGGGCCCTACCTTTCTTTAATAATGAAGAAGAAATCGTTGACTCCGTTAAGCCCAGGAAATCTCGTCGACAGACAAGGTTGGAAAAAATAAAATATAATGCTGTTAAGATGACTCCCTCTCTAACTTTTCCTCTGAATTTAAGCTGCCCAATAACATCGCTCAGTTACAACAGGAGGATGCCAGTCTTGTCCCTTACTTGGGAAAGGTAAAGGAAGAGGATGTAGAGAATGATATTGTTGCTGACCTCACAAAAGAAAGATAATTTCTTCAACAGGGGATACTCTACCGTCGACTTGGGTTGGTGACACAGCTGGTGGTACCACAGTGTGTCCATAAAGTGATTCTTATCCTGGGCCATTCGATTCCCTGGGCTGGCCACCTAGGGAAATGTAAAACCCTTGCTAGGATTAGGAAATACTTTCATTGGCCCGGCCTGAAATCAGAGGTAACACAGTATGGTAGAAGTTGGATTACACGGGGCACCCACCAGTTTTCAAAGACTCATGGACCAAGTATTACGAGGATTAACCTTTACAGCTGCTTATCTGGATGACATTGTGATTTACAGCAACACGTGGGAGCAACATCTGAAACACATCCAGCTGGTCCTGCAACGTCTCCAGAGAGCTGGTTTGACGGTTAACCCACAAAAGTGTGCCATTGCAAAGACTGAGAATGAGTATCTGGGATTTGTAATTGGTGGTGGAGTGATCAGGCCGCAGGTGGGAAAGGTCCGGGCCATTGAAACGTGCCCTCAGCCACGGACACGAAAGAAACTGCAGTCATGCCTGGGCATGGCTGGATTTTACAACAAATTTATCCCCAACTTTTCAAGTAGAGCTGCGGTGTTGACCGACATGGTGGGTTCAGAGTCTGTTGACAATGTTTTGACCTCTGTATGATCGAATTTATTGTCTGTATGAGTGCTGATTTTGGTTTTGAAGCGAGGCCTTCTCATTCCTTCTCGGGACATTGAGTTCCGTGCTCCCTTGTGTAATGTTTCTGAATAATACTCTGACACAACAAAGTAGCTTTCAGACTTTTTAATGAACTTATTAATCTCGGGTATAAACCATTTCTAGTTTCTCCCGATTACTTCCTCGTTAACTAAAATCCCGCTGCTTATGCAGTCTTAACTATGAAACTCAAACGCCCTCTTGTGGACTGGATAAACAATGTCCGCTTTCAAACTAAAACACATCACATGTGGAAATAATAAAGCATAATGTCACATGTTATAAATCGTAAACATTACACCTTGGTCCTCACATGGCATGGACCTGGCAGTCAGCAGAGCGACCAGCATGTGCAGGCAGAAGAGAGAACAGCAAGGATCCCCCAGAGCCAAGAGAAGAGAGGATTAAGAGGCAAGAGGAAAGAGAGAGCATGTTCTTCCTGTTTGGAAATATTTGAACTGAAACTGACCGCATCCCCAAAGGTGTCCTGCGCCAATCAGAGTCACGTGGCCATCTGGGCTGTCTTTTCCGACAGTTGAGTTGTGGTCCTTTGTTTCAGACTCTTAAAAATGTCCTGCTCTAAAATAGTGCATTTTTAATCATGAGGTTTTATATCTTGAGACTGGTACATGATATTCGTTGTCATCAGCTTTCTCTGCATATACCAGCAAACGCTTACATACTAAACATTAAATTTTTAAAAATGTAAAAAAAAATTTTTTAAACATACTAAACATTATGTTATATGTGTAGGTAACAAAACATCCCTGGTTACAAAATACTACTGGTTAATTCATGGGTTATACAACATGGATGACACATGGATGACACACATTTTAAAGAGGTACATCAGGCTATAATCATTAATTTGTCCGTTATACAAGTTACCACAGTCCAAAGCAATTGTCAGAATGCATAGCAAGACTAGGTATTGTATGAAATGTGGATTTAAATGCATCCTGTAGATTTTGGAAGGTTGATTCAGCAAAGTATTGTGACATTGTGTGAGATGTTTCTGGATTAAGGAATGTCTTAGTATTCGAGTCATGCAAATCTGATGGTCCTTGTAACCTTACACAGAACAGCCTGGTTTACTCTGTGTGGGGATCCAGCAGAGGGCCTGTAATTTATGATGTGGAAACATTCAAAACTGAAAGGCTGGGTTTTTCCTAGATCCAAATCATGTTGCTGGAACCATGCTGCTGCATATTAAATCTTACATTTGCTATGCCCTGTGATGGTGCTACACACATATGTTGAGCTCTTTGTATGCTATGCAGGATACACGAAAGGAATTAAATCAGCAGCACTTGTAAAAATATAATAGTATTAATTTCAAGAAGAGATATTCCAGCCAACTGCATTTTCTATTGCAGAAAATAACTGTACTGGAGCATTCTAATGTGCCCCGGATTACTGAGAATTCTCGAAGGATGTTAGTATTTTTTTTATTTTATATTTATTAATAATTAACATGAATAAAGTAGCATTAATATAGCATTAGTAAATTAGCATTTTCAGTTACTCAGTGGTTTGCTTTTTTAAATTTTATGCATTAAAAAAAATAACAAAAACATGTTATCAATCATCGATAGGAAGTTAGTTATGAGAGTGTTGGGAATGACCACCAATTTATCACTTGAGCAGTGATCAATATAATGTTAACGCTTTATTTCAACCATGTCACTGGACCATGTGCTTGGCAAAAATGTCGGCCAGTTCCCAAAGAGAACTGAAAGCACTTTAGCCAGCTGCTACAAGTGTCCTCAGAGAGACTCTTTCTACTACACTGAATTAGATGAGCAGCTAAAGAAAACTTGTATATCTGAGGTTACCTTGTATTTCTGCTGTAGTTAATTTGTTTAAACTCATACATGGTGTCCCCTGATGTTGACAATTTGATGACCTTTGCACTTGCTGTTCTATTTTTGCTTATAGATGTGTTGAAACATGTTGAGACAGGAAGACAAATCAGTTGTCCAGAGCAGGGAGCTGTTCAGAGCCCTCTGGCCACAGGCACATCAGGTCATGCAAGGATAGTGTATAAATGTGCTGCTCATGATGTAGAAGAGTAAAACCTTCTTTTTACACCCAAAACCATACCAGTTTTGGACGTAACTGCACACCTTAAGGCACTTTCACACTAAACATGATGCGAAAAAATTTGATTGTTGCAAGAAAAGTGAGCCCATGTTGTAAATCTGTGTTTTTAAAATGTAGAGAACATTTTAGAGTTTTGAACAATTTAATGCAAAGGAAAATAATGACATACAATAAATGAGAAATATTTAAGATTCAGCACTATTTAGGTCACAAATAAATTAAGCAATTGTTTTTAAATTGACCATGTTAACGTTGTACAAAAGGTGAGATTTTATTGCTTTCACTGAAGCTCACAAGATTCTCTACTTTCAAATCACACTGTATTACATGGATCATTTGACCATACTTGTGGAGTCTATGACAGCCTGAGGAGGGACATATCAAGGACTACTAAGTAATTCTGAAATCTGTGTCATTTTTTTACATTTAGATGATCATTTATATGTGCACTCAATACACACACACACACATAAGTGTGTGTGTGTGTGTGTGTGTGTTCAGAATTCCTTAGTGTGCACTCAATATATAAATATGTGGCAGGTGGAATACAAATAACAGGGGTTAAACTCAGACAATTAGCAGACTACGCCACGATGGGATTTACACCCAAAGAATTAGTTAGTTTATTCTAACAAGGCACTCAAGTTCGTTGATTGATTAGCCAGAGACAGTGGTCCAGTACAAAAATAGAATTTTATTTTTTTTCTTTTTAAAATCAAAAGCACACACACACAATACTTAGCTCCAACAAGTGTTTGGTCTTCACTGCAAACCTATAAGCTAATTTATCACAGTAAACAAAATACACTATACACAAGATCAACAACAAAACACACACAATCATCAAAAAGGGAAAGGGATAGTGTGGAATCTTACCAGTGGGAGGCTAGTGGCTCCAGCAATGAGCATCCGTGCAAAACACCCCAATCACACGTGCTGAGTTCACACACACACATAAAGAAAATGACCACACTCGGTGAACACACAGCCACTGCACACACCAAGGGACCCACCACCGGCACTACTCCCACTGACCGTTCTTCGCACCTGAACAGAGGAGAGACAGATGAAAAGTTAACCACACATTTTCATGCACACAATTTACAGTAGCCCGGTGGCTAATAAACCAAGATTGAACTAGGGCTAACAATATGAATGAGACAAACAAAACACCATAAATCAAAATGAACAATCAAACATAAACAGAACAAAATAAACCATACACAATAATAAACAGAATGACAAAAATGCCACACTGAGGATCAGCAACTTCCAAGGTCTCCCGTCAATGTGAACAAATCAACAAACAAAAAGAATCAAAACAGAACAATCACAACAAATAGGTCCATCACTTTGGATATCAAGAGCAGGAGAAATACAAGAGTTCAAAGAAATAAACATCGCAAACAACTTAACCAATGCAAGTTGCCCGTTTAACTTGAACTAACCGCGGGACCGGTGATATTGGTCCTGTGGAAAAGAGCAGCCGGATACGACGAAGAAACCGTGGGCTGGCGTAACGTAAAAAAAAAACATACACAGTGCGAACCAACTCTCATTCTCACCTTCCCCATTTGACTGCTTGCTGGGCTTACCTGTTCAAATGCTGTGAGCTTAACCTCTCTCCCCTAGAACAGTCTCCTGTTTGAATCGCAGTGTGAGCCCTCCCTTTCGAACGGAGGGCTCACACCTTTTCTGTGTATAGAGTCTGCTCTATAGAGAGAGAGAGATAGAGCGCTCACAGCATTCGAACGGGTAAGCCCAGTAAGCAGTCAAATGGGGAGAAGGCTCACACTTTGTTCGAAAGAGAGAGTTCACACTGCGATTCGAATGAGAGACTCCTCTATACAGAGAGAGTGCTCACGGCATTCGAAAGGGTAAGCCCAGCAAGCAGTCGAACAGGGAGAAGTCTCGCACTTTGTTCTAAAGGGAGGGCTCACACTGCGATTAGAATGGGAGACTGCTCTATTGAGAGAGAGCTTTCATGGCATTCAAACGGATAATCCCAGCAAGCAGTCGAATGGGGAGAATAAGAACGAAAGTTGGTCACATTGAGGTCGAAAAGGATGGCTCACACTGCGATTCGAACAGGAGACTGCTCCATAGAGAGAGAGAGAGCGCTCACTGCATTGGAATGGGTAAGCCCAGCAAGTAGTCGAATGGGGAAATGAGTGTGAGAGTTGGCGCTCTGTGTTCGAAAGGGAGGGCTCACAGTGCGATTAGAACGGGAGACTGCTCTATGGAGAGAGAGCGGTCACAGCATTCGAACGAAAGGGTGCCACTCTTTATCCGAAACAAAAGCCGATCGGTAGCCTCGGAGGGGAGAGCTCATGATGGGTTTGTGTGGCATTTGATAGAGGACTATGGGGTCCCAAATGGGAGGACTTCTAATTTAAATAAATATATATACACATACATAAGCACCTACATGTGCACATGCGCCCGTGTACACACATGCATGTACAACCATGACTATACGTGCGCGCAAGTTGTATGCATTGATTCGGCGGCAGGTGGAGATGTGAGTGATGGTGACAGGTGGTACTGACAAAGAATTTAGCCGGTTAGTGATTGATGAGCTTTCCTGATGTGGAAACGATTGGATCTGATGTAGCTGTGATATGCGCCTGAGGACCAATGACCGAGAGATTGAATTTGTTGTTCTGATAAACCTTTTTGGGCAGCAGTGGTTGCTGCGCCGATACGGAATGAATGACTAGAGTAAAATTTTGCCGGGATGCCGGAATGGAGGACTGTTTTAAGGTGCTTTTGAAACCGGCATCTTGAAACTGCGTGATTATTATCATCAGTAAATAGTTGTTCCAGAGGGGACTTGATGTGGGAATGTCTGTAAGCAAGAAATGAAGCGAGAGATTGGTAAGGTTGGATGGGAAGGGCAAATTGAATATGTAAATCGAATGCCCCTTTTTAAATTGATCCATTTTGCTTTGTTTAATGAAGAGTCTGATTGTTTTATTATCTGAGAAGGTGGGATGGAAATTAGTGTTGACAGTCATTTCTGAGCAGGACTGAAAGCCAAAAAAGCTAGAATGAACATAGCATCAAGATTGTGGGCTGAGTTTAATGAATGGTAACCAAGGCGGAGGGTTGTTAGGAATTTTGTTAAAATGTCGATGGTTAAAGGCATTCTGGTGTCTGGGAATGCAGGTTGGGATTTTTTAATTCCTTTAATTAGCAGAGAAATTTGGGGTTATTGATTGCTGGGGCTAACTTGACAAATATTAATTTGTGGAAGAAATATACGCCGCTTATATAGCCTTTGATGTTACCTGGTTGAATGCCTTTGAATTGATTTAAGAAAGAAATAAAATAGGAAATGGATAGTGGGGAAACATTTGGGAACTGCAGCTTATAGGTTTGTGACATTTTTTGAAGATTTTCCAGGCTGTCCTGTAGGTTTGGAGAGTTCTCGGTGAGACTGCTTGAATTATGGAGTCAAGTTGTAACGCACACAAGTTGAGACAGTCACAATGTAAGTCAAAAACTGCGTTTATTTGCAGGCAGGCAAAAGTACATACAAGGGGCAAATCCAATGAAGAGTAGTCGTGGGAAGCGTAGGGTCAAGAGCCGGGGAATCAAAGAGATGAACAAGGGGGCAGATCTAGTGAGGGAGGTGAACGATAGCGGGGGTCGAAGTGGGGAAAACAGTTAACAACTATGGACAAGACAAGACGGGATAAGCGGGAGCGAAAGACAGGGAAACGAGAGGAATAGGGAGTTGGCAAGCTACGAGGGTAATCAAGAGTGGGGAAGTCAAAACTAGACGCCGACTAGCTGAGGGTCAAAACACGGGAATCTAAATACAATAACCAACGGGATTCAAACGGAGGGATAGTGTATTTATAGGGGCGAGTGCAGGTGTAGACAATGACAGGTGACGAGACGAGTGCAGGTGTACCTAATGTGTGGGGACAAGAAGCCGTGAGTGCAGGTGTAAACAATGTGTGAAGATAGGAAGCGCGTGAGTGCAAGTGGTCATAATGTTCAGGCTGAAGAGCCGAAGTGCGCCAGAGGGGAGATCGCTTACTGGCGAGAGCTCAGTAAAAGCAAAACCAGGCGTGGAAGCCCGATGGAGGAAAAAGAGCGTTCAAGCTCAGGGGCGGAGCGAGGGAGCGGGAAGCGAGCACGCTCGCGGAGTGCCTGTGTGCAAGACGGGAGATAGTGTGCGTGTGTGAGGAAGCTGAGATGGGGCAGAGGAAAGGGGTTCGTGACACAAGTGATGCGGTGAGAAGTTGTTTGAGGGGATGGTCTATAGGAATCTCAGCTCCGAACAGGGAGGTACCGGGATCGTAGTCTAGTCTGCCTCTGGAGCTAATACTCTGAATTTCTGAAAGGAAAAGCAGGAAAGTGAGTAAGCAATTTGGTTATTTGATCCTGGTAAGTGTCTAGCAAAGATTATGAATTGGTTACAGGCTGAAATCCAAATTAAACAAATTGAACTATAGCCTGATTAATGCAGTGGACTATGATGCTTTTTGAAGTCCATTAATTTCCCCACAGAAAGGCTGCGACCACGATTGGGTATAGTTTGTGTAGGGATGAGGAAGCTGCTGATTGTGGAAGGCTTGTGAGCTCTGGGGGCCAAGTGGAGGCGAACCAGCGACCTTGGTAGAATCCCCCGAAGCCTATAGACGGAGCAGCATCAGTGAAAAGTTGACTGTCTTCATGGAATGAGAGGCAGTCTTGATAGAAAAGGCAAGTCCGTTCCATTGTTCAATGAATGTTAACCATAACTAGAGGTCGGCATGGCAGTATGGATTTAGGGTTATTGTATCATTTAATGTAGCGATGGATGAGGTGAGGGTGAGGAGGTGCGAGATGAAGGGGCGGCCTTGGGGAATGATGTGCATGGCGAAATTGAGATGACTGAGGAGGGAGATGAGCTCTCTTTTGTTAGATAGGAGGTTGGACATAATTATGATTATCCTGTTGATTTTCTCTTTTGGCAGGGAGGCTTGAAAGTCGTCTGTATCGAGAATGATACCTAGGAATTCCATGGATGAGTTGGGACCCACTGTTTTCTTATGGAAAATTGGAATTCCTAAATCGGCAAAACGTTTCTGGACGGTACAGAGGTAGGTTGCGGGAGGGGCGTCTGGGGCGATATGAAGAGGAATTTATCTAATAGGTGAATTAAGTGGGGAACGGAGTAGTTATTTGACAAGATCCAATAGATTGCTTCAGACAATAAGTCAAAAATCTTGGGGCTGCTTTTACATCCAAATGTTAGGCGGACGGAAAAATAATACTTTTCTCACCCACACACTCAGGATGGATGAGCATTATTTTAAATGCTGATGTGATGTCGACTTTAGCTAGCCAGGCTCCTTTTCCGACATTTTTATCATTTGGATAGCTTGGTCGACGCTGTGGTAGTGGAGAGAGAATTCTTAGAGAGGAATTAGGCTGTTAATTCTTGGGTATTGGGATTTGTGCGGGGCCGAAAGATAGATGATGTGTTTTTTGCCTGAAACTTTTGTAGTCACTACCCCTATAGGGCTGATGCAGAAGGTTTTGAGTGGGGGAGTTTTAAATGGGCCGATCATAAAACCTGATTTTAGCTCTTTATGGATTATTTCATCCACCACTTCGGGTTCAGCTAGTGCAGAATGCAAATAATAACGCTAATGGAGGGCAAGCTTTCTAGCCCGGGGTTGACGCCAGATTTTAAACCATTGTAGCATCTGGACCAATCAGACACACATTTATTCATTATTTTTGAATGAATAAGCCAAACGATGTCTCAATACTGTAACAAGCAGAGGCCCACACAGGCTCCATTTATGTCTGATCCCCCACTGATCGTTATCAGCAAAGGAATGTAGAAAGTGTGATTCACTCCTTTCCCCCTAGGAAATGGACACAAAGCCCAGAACAACAGACTTTTCTTCATTAAATTATAGACAAGCGCTCTATAATTTCACATGTATATCCCCAGGACATTGTGTATAGGATCATTACTGTCTTTTAAAGTGTTTTTGTACTGTATACTGTTTTATGCATGACTTGTGACAGAACTACCAGCTAATGTAGAATTATTTAGTATCATGTTTCCTACCAAATTAATCCTTGTGTGACATCCTGCCCAATGGTGTGTATACACTCACCTAAAGGATTATTAGGAACACCATACTAATACTGTGTTTGACCCCCTTTCGCCTTCAGAACTGCCTTAATTCTACGTGGCACTGATTCAACAAGGTGCTGAAAGCATTCTTTAGAAATGTTGGCCCATATTGATAGGATAGCATCTTGCAGTTCATGGAGATTTGTGGGATGCACATCCAGGGCACGAAGCTCCCGTTCCACCACATCCCAAAGATGCTCTATTGGGTTGAGATCTGGTGACTGTGGGGGCCATGTTAGTACAGTGAACTCATTGTCATGTTCAAGAAACCAATTTGAAATGATTCGAGCTTTGTGACATGGTGCATTATCCTGCTGGAAGTAGCCATCAGAGGATGGGTTCATGGTGGCCATAAAGGGATGGACATGGTCAGAAACAATGCTCAGGTAGGCTGTGGCATTTAAACGATGCCCAATTGGCACTAAGGGGTCTAAAGTGTGCCAAGAAAACATCCCCCACACCATTACACCACCACCAGCCTGCACAGTGGTAACAAGGCATTATGGATCCATGTTCTCATTCTGTTTATGCCAAATTCTGACTCTACCATCTGAATGTCTCAACAGAAATTGAGACTCATCAGACCAGGCAACATTTTTCCAGTCTTCAACTGTCCAATTTTGGTGAGCTCTTGCAAATTGTAGCCTCTTTTTCCTATTTGTAGTGGAGATGAGTGGTACCCGGTGGGGTCTTCTGCTGTTGTAGCCCATCCGCCTCAATGTTGTGCGTGTTGTGGCTTCACAAATGCTTTGCTGCATACCTCGGTTGTAACGAGTGGTTATTTCAGGCAAAGTTGCTCTTCTATCAGCTTGAATCAGTCGGCCCATTCTCCTCTGACCTCTAGCATCAACAAGGCATTTTCGCCCACAGGACTGCCGCATACTGGATGTTTTTCCCTTTTCACACCATTCTTTGTAAACCCTAGAAATGGTTGTGCGTGAAAATCCCAGTAACTGAGCAGATTTTGATATACTCAGACCGGCCCGTCTGGCACCAACAACCATGCCACGCTCAAAATTGCTTTCCCATTCTGACATTCAGTTTGGAGTTCAGGAGATTGTCTTGACCAGGACCACACCCCTAAATGCATTGAAGCAACTGCCATGTGATTGGTTGATTAGATAATTGCATTAATGAGAAATTGAACCGGTGTTCCTAATAATCCTTTAGGTGAGTGTATATATAATTCTGACAGCATGCATTGTATGCTTGCTATATTAATCAGAGCATAAAGGGGCTTAAACTAACCCCAATAATGCAAATGAGTCAGCTTCCATACAAAGGAATATTTCCCACTTTAGAAATTGCACCTTTCTCATCGGTCAAGCCAGACTCAAGAGGAGGGACCTCCAGCAGAAGTTAAAAGACACCTCTTACTCACGCTCTTTTCCCCTGACTCTTTCTCCTGACTCCTCGTGCTGACCATGAGGCCTGTAAGCCGACAGACCTCAATCCATGTGCAACACCATCGACCCAAGGAACCATCAAGCCTTTCTCCTGTGACTGCATCCGGGCGCTCTCTCAACAGCCAAGGTAATTGCAAGTATCGTACCAGTAGCTAACCGGACCTATGTTTAGTATAACAGGTAAACCTTTTTGTAACAAAAGGTGCTTTTAAATTAAGAGCTCGATTGTTCTCTCAGATGGTCAAAATAACTCTTTTCATAACTGCATTTCCTCTATTCTTTTCCGGTTTCATTTTATTTTCATTCTTCCTTCACATGTATGAGTGTTTTGTGTGTATTTTTTTGCTTAGATTAGTTCGTATTAGTTCGGATTACGTGTTCGTATTTTAGTTAAATAAATTTTGTGTACATTCTTGCGACTTGATTCTGGTCTGCTTATAAATCAACGTCAATTTAACGATTCGATCACAGCTACAGGCTAAGAAAGACTTATTTTTGTGTGGAAAAAATAAATACCAAGTATCCTTTCTGAGAAATGATAGATAATCAATTGCTGGACGAACAGATAAGTTGATTGTAATATTAACTCAGCTACCTAAAGTTGATCCTATTAACCGATCCAAATGTTCATAATTAATTATAACGAGTTATGATTGATTATTCATGTTTCACTTTTTAAAGATATTTTTGACTGTGGTATATTTTGATAAATAATCCCATTCATATTTCTAAAAGATTTCGCTTCAGAGCTATACCTATATGTGTAATATTATTGTCAATAAGCCATGAAAATAATATTACTCCTGATCATAAGCATAATTCTTTTATTAAAGCCTACAGTAGAAATTGTGAGCTGATGCAACGAGACGTTGTATTACGGTTTTAATGGTGAAGAATTTATTCAGACAAATAATCTAGTTATTTGTCATTTATCTAATTTATAACGGTTGTCAAATGCGACTGATTCCATTATAAATTTCCTTACATGGTAATGTAGAAAAATTTTATAAATAAGTTTAATTTAATTCCTAGCTCACACATACTGTTTCCCTTACAAACAATGGTAAGGTACATGACACTTTAACCAGTACAGTGTACATTTATCATACCAAATTCGCTACATATGTTGGTGTGAGAATCTGGGCACTTTAGCTGATAACTGTTTATTTGTTCATCGTGGAACACGTTGACGTTCATATGCATCGATGAAACTGTTTTCATTAGTGTTGACCCAGATCACAAATCACTGTTGTTGGTTGCTATGGCAACAACAGTTCATGGGAAGTCCTAAAGAGAATTTCCGGAGCAATCACCCGCGCATGCACAACCTGCCGACGCCATATTGTAAACACAGTACAGCTAAGCTAATAGCATAGCACAACACCGCTGAACTTACCAGTTAGCGAACTTTCATTGAAACCCCTTAATATGCTACACCATTCAGGAGGTAGTTTTTAAATTGGGCATCGGGATGGTGTGCAAGTTCTTTAGCAAGAGAAGAAATATTGACAGGAGTGCTGAGATATATTTTGAGATTTAAATTATTTAAATATTTCGATACAGAGCAGATAGGGCGGGCATGCGCGCCACCGCAATATGAACAGACATGCAGGAAACGACAGCATTGCCTAGGGAAACCAAACTCATTAAAGTTATTGCAAACTTGTCTGCCAGTTGAAACTCTTACTACCCTTCCTCTGAAATCACAATCTGGTTGATCGAGAGGAGTGTTGTTGGAGGGGTGTGGGACATAGCTGGTAGAGTTTTCATATCTTTGGGCTGACCGTGTGGGAAGGTTAGAATTTATGAGAGGGTATAATTCAGTTTGATGGTCTGATGATCTACATACTGCGCAGGAAATACTGCGGCAGCCCAGGAAAACTCTGTTATGGAGATCTAAGGTGAGGGCTCCCCAGTATGGACACAGGTTCCACTGCGTGACTTGAACAGCGTATTTGGCAGAGAACAGTTTCGACTGAGAACAGTCTCTCTTTTCGACTGCCACCGAAAGAGAGAGAGAGCTCTGTAATGATCGCCATGCAATCATTTGGCTCATGTTGTCTATGTGGAAACACAGAGCAAATAACTGAACGAAATACAGAATTCTGCCAAGGAGAGCATACAAGTGTTTTTAAGTGTTATTGAAAAGTCACTGCAATCTAAAAGGCATTGCGGCTCGTTGGTGGGGTAAAGGGAGAGGAGAGCAGAAAGGTCTATATCTGAACCTGACAAAATCTGGCTCCGGTGGAAGCTCCTGTCACCAAGACAAATTTGTTGTATGTGTAAGCATACTTGGCAGTAAAGCTGATTCTAATTCTGATTCTGATATAGCTAGAATAGCTAGAGGCATAGCTGTATGGAGGGTGAAAGTAGAGGGACAAGCTGGTTGAGGCCTACTGAGAAGGTGTGTGGGCAGAGCAGGCTCTGAAGGCAGAGGCATCCTCATGCATGGGGTGGCTTCGAAGGCAGAATAAAGTGATAGGGGTGGAGCTGGAAAAGGTAAACATTGGGCTGGAGTATTTGTCTTTAGTGGAGGCAGCCTCGTGCTCAATTCCGCTCCTAAAGCCCAAGGGTAGGACAGGGGGAGTAAGCTGGGGCAGGCTAGTTGAGGAGAAGGATTTAGAGCCTCTGAGGTTGGTGAAACTCAGAGCGGTGGCTGAGGGCCGACTCCTGTGTCAGGGTGCCTGGTGGTTGGGTGCGAAGTAAGCTGAGGCTGGAATAAAAGAGAAATGAGAGGTGGTGGCCTGGTAGGTGCTAGGCCTGATGCTTACGCCACGCTGGCTTAAGGCCTTTTATGGGACAGAAATTTGGTGAAGGATAAATGCCTATACCTGAAACCCCAGAGGGTTGTGAGCGGTCGGGGTGTTTGCGAGCTGAAATGTTGCATCTGGAGGAACTGGGAAAAGATAAGGATTCGGCTATCACATTTTCCGGGGTTTTAGAGGTAGAAGGAATATAATGTTGGGAAGAGACATACTGTATACATCATATAATTGGTTTTTGCTTAGCCTGCAAGAGAAGTGGATGTTAGAAGCGGCTAGACCTTGGTGAAGTTTATTAACTGTCCATTTTGAAATTACAGGAATAGTTGGGTGGTTGGCAGAGGTTGAAAATCTGATAGATCTGGACAGCGGCGAGAGGGCAGATTCCTCCGTCTTGGAGTGCGGGTTGATGAGTGAGAATTCCTGCTTCCTCGGCTTGGAGCAGCCGGATCGATGACTGCATTGGACGGAGAAGTGTCTTTGCCAGAACCGAATGGCTGTGATGAAGCAATAATGGGAGAGTTGAAGAGTTCCTAGTTGGAGGGAAAGAGATCCAGTTCTGACATCTTGCTGGCTTGAGGGTGGGACCCACATGTCAGGAGAGTTGTCACAGGAAGCAGGTAAGCTGCTTGTGGGCTATGATTTGTCAGATTAAAATTAACATGCTCCTCTCAAACCTCTGTTAATTAACTGTGCTATTTACATTTTACTGATATTAAATAAGTGATTTCACCGATACTATTTCCAAAGGGATCTTTATTGCTGTCACTAGATGAATTCTAGACTTCATCTTCACAGTGAAATCAGAAATAGTAGGTTGAATTTTCATTAGCTGAAATCGGTCTGTGTTCACCGAAATGAGAAACACTGCCCCCAGTGGCCAAAGCGGTAACTGCTGTTGTGCGTACATGTGAGCTCCATTTTCCAGGTGAAATGTCCATAGAGGGGTGCCAAAAGCGAGTTGTGAAATGTGTTGTCTTTACGCTGTTATATAGTGAAGAGGAATGCATATTTTATAAACTGTACCTCACAAACCAAAACATAAACCTAACCATCAGTGAAGGAAAAATTTGATGTAATAGGAAAAAATACAAACCGCTGAATCGCAATCATCACTGATTATACAAAGGTGATTACTTCCTGGTTTCAACTTGAGATTTGAACCCGGGTTTCCCCTGCTACTGACACAACATTCTTGTGGTCATGCCACAAGGGAAGGCAAACACACTGGAGCCATTGCAAAATGTCTAATAGGAGACAGTGCTTGTCAGTGAGTCGCATAATCCTAGAGATCCTAGGGTACTGGAACTCTTGGAAACAACATGCCGACTTCCTGAGTGATCATGTTGATTATTTTATGTTTGTCTTTCGTAACACATTGAGAAAAAAGTCTATTGCAATTTAATGTGTATTCATAACATTCAGAGCTGTTGAATTCAGTTGGGGGAGGGATTTGTCACCATGTGTTTGCTTCTGCCTCAAAGGATTCAAGAATGGGTTCTGATCCAACAGAACCATGCAGCCCCAAGCTTTGACGATTCGCCCATCTGCTGATATTTTGAACTGAATCATCTATAAATGCCATTATACTGTACAGCAAGTAAGGCAGTGCTTGTGGTTATTGAAGGCTGCATTATGGAAGAATGCATAATCATCCTTCAAGAGTGCTTAGTTCAACACTGACCAATAAGGGAGAGAAAAAGAAAGACACACACAAGTGCGTATGTGTGTGTACGCGTGCCCCTTCTTCATGTATGTATACTTATGCTTATTTCAGAATAATTTATGCTGCCATACACAAAGAAACCATGATTCTATTTCCATATGTAATCAAATAGATCTAACTAGGATTGGTGAATACTGAATACAAGCTCTTGCATAGTACTTTAAAAAGCATTCCCAAACCTTTTGATCCATGACTTCTTGACCTTTCCAGTTGTTTGTGATAAGTGGACAAGGATTTTAAAATAAACAATTAAATTCAGAGAGATTTGTTAATGAAACTATTTGTGAACTGGTTCGACCAATTCATAAAAAATAAAAAAAATGACTCAAAAGAATGACTCACTATAACTTACAAGCAAGTTTTAAGTAAAATATATTGCCTATAGAGGGTTTTCAAACTAGGGTCCTGGGAAAGCAAGCACAGTGTGCAACGAGAAATTCAAGAAAAAAAGATTTTACAAAGCTGCTTAAAATGATAATAATTGCAAAAAGTGCTATACAAATAAAGAAAATTATAATTTCTTTACTATTTTGGTAATATTACAATATTGTTTAGAGAAAAAATTACAGATAAAAGAAAATTGCTAAATTTTGAGGAAAAAATTTAATCTTAATATTTTACACACAAAGCAGTCATTTTAATGAGTCTGTATACATGAAAATGTATAGCTACCCTTAAAAAATTCAAAGCTGCTTAGGAACGTCTTGGTTACGTATGTAACCGTGGTTCCTTGAGAGGAACGGATGCTGGGTATGATCGCTATGGGACACAGTCCGAGTGTCATGTGGTCTGAAGCCCTTAGACAATCATGCCAATTTATTGGCTGATGGCGCTAAAGCGATGCCCCCTAGGGAGCTACGTCATGGGCTCCATGCCATCTAGTCAGATTTTCTGCAAAAGGCATGAGCTAATGCAGCTTCTAGAGATTATTTCCAGCTACACAGTCTAGTTCCATACCTAGAAACATAGTATGTTGCCTTGGCAACAGGACGCTCTTGTTTAGGTTCACTCGCAGCCCTAGATCGCTCAAATGACTGAGAACAATATCTCAGTGTTGGGAAGACTTTCTGAGTGAACTAATACCAACCCATCATAATAATTCAAATCGTGGATGCCTTGAAGTCTCAAGGGCATCAGAGCTGCATCCATGCATTTCGTGAAAGTGCGTGGTGCCAGAGTAAGTCCAAACTGAAGGGCGCAAAATTGGTTCACTTTGCCCCCAAAAGCGAATCTGAGAAAGCGCTTGCAATCGGTGCAATCTGAATATGGAAATAAGCATCCCTCAAATCTATTGTCACAAACTAGACCCCGGTTGTACTTGTGACATTATTTGTTTCTGCGTCAACATTCTGAATTTACATTTCATTAGAGTGAAATTCAAACATCTCAGATCCAGAATGGGATGCAAGCCGCCATGATGTAACCATGCTCTGTCATTCTAATTACCCATTTCGAAAATTAAAAAAATGGGTGTGGCAAATGTTGCCAAGCCGCTAGATGGGTAGATAGAGAAATTCTCCTGTAGTTCAAAGTGTAACCACTAGATGGAACACTTGTCACTTGTCACTTTTGCCAAATGTTCTACAATCCGCTGCGCAACGGATTGCAATTTGATACATTTACATTACATTTACATTTATGCATTTGGCAGATGCTTTTACCCAAAGCAACTTACAGTGCACTTATTACAGGGACAATCCCCCTGGAGCAACCTGGAGTTAAGTGCCTTGCTCAAGGACACAATGGTGGTGGCTGTGGGGATCGAACCAGTAACCTTCTGATTACCAGTTATGTGCTTTAGTCCACTACGCCACCACCACTCACAATTTGATGAGAGTAAGTAATATTTGCCTTTATTATTTCAAGGCATGTATAAAAACAGCCTTAAGTGTCTACAGCAGGGACGCTCATGGAATAAAACAACTTCCCTGGCAGGTTGACTGGGGAAGAATGTAGGGAGAATTGTCTTTATTATATATAGGCATGCTTAAAAATCACCCTGAAGAGTGCATACAGCAGGAACGCTCATGAAATAAAACATCTTCCCTGGCATGTGAAACGGGAAAGATTGTAGGGAGAATTTACTTTATTTTATCTAGGTATGTATCAAATCTGCCCTGAAGTGTGTATACAGCAGGGATATTCATTGATAAAATCTCTTCCCCAGCATTTTGAGCAGGAAGAGCTTGAGAACATGGGAGATATTGGGAACAAGCTGGTCAGCCACAATGGCCCCAGCATTCCTATGGGGGGATATCATGTGGTGCTTGTGTGACAGTGTGTTTAGTGTACACTTGTGCTAGTTGAACATTAAATTCCGTTGAGCATGTCTCGAGAGAGATTTTGTTGTGAATGCTCAACAAAATTTTTTATTTTTTTTATGTTATTCACTGTGCGTGTTGGGGGCTTTGGGGACAGACACGACTTCGAGTGTTCAAGGCATGTAGAACGGTGAACTTGACTCGATAGTGAACTAAATCAATAAATACTTTAGCAGGCTTCAGCTGGTCAGAAGACTGCGGCCCTCCGAATGGCACCAATACGAACCCCAAGCGCTCGTCTGTGAGACGCGATAAATGTGTGTGTGTTTGTGTGGGGGGGTTGTCTATCACCCTTGCAAACAAATGCATCGCCTTGACAAACTCGTTCCATAGCATGAGTCACGAGGGGGACATCGAAAATCCAAACGAGCTGATGAACTCAGACATTCCTTAAAGTTATGTGTCTGGTTGAACTGCAAAACCATAATGTGTAACTCCAACAGATGTCTAAAAAGAAACAGGAAGTTGTGAAGCTGAAATGTATATTTATTATGTACCTAAAGCGTATGTTTGTTGTGAAGTTAAAACCTGTTAGCGTTCCTGCAAAATTTGCCTAAAACGCCTAAAAAAGGCCTACCCAAATTAAATTGCATGCTGTTCTTGAACCATTTGGAGTATATGCATGCTTTTGGTCTCTTTTGAAAGGTGACACTCAGAGGTTTGTTTCTGAACAGTCAAAATCACTGTAAATCTTACTGGTATTGAGTAATATAACTTTGAACACACTGAAAAAGGACCAAAAAAAATTCCGCCTACATTTTTTTTTGTAAACAGATGCCTGCAGATAACTACAGCTGGGAGCTATTAGCTGGAAAACACAATGGGATCACAGCATGAAGCCTTACCAAACACAGTTTAAAATTTTATAACAATACCTTAGAAAATGAGTGTTTTACACATGTTTATCTAAGTGTATGTCTAGGCGCTTCTCAAAAAAGGCCACTTGGAGACTCCAAATGACCCTTTGTGACCATAGACACATAAAATGCTGCCATTCTTGAATGCTTTACTCTACAGTCATAATTTTGGGCTCTAATGAAAGGTTACACTTAGGGCTATTATATTCCTTATCCAGATTCACTGTCAATAATTGCTGACATAAAGTAACTGAAGCATAAACACATTATAGTGTTGTTTTTTTCAATTCCTGAAACCAAACTTTCTACAAAAAGAGACAAAACAATGCTATGGTACTAAAACACTTTAATATTTGAACTCACACAATATATATATATATATATATATAATATTATATATATCAGTGAGGGATTTCTTTTAAGACTGCAAGGGAAGCTCAGCTTCCCCTATAATGTCAAAAAATAATGGTCAAATATGTACTATTGTGTAAACAATTTATTGACTAAAAATGCGTTAGAACACGTTCATCTCGAAGACGAGTTCGTTCAGAATCAGCTACATTACATATAGCAGGTCAGCTGACTCAATTTACTTCTCATACATTCCCGTAGCGTCAGTGCATTTCCCTGTTGAAGCCGAGCGTCCATTGACTTCAATTGGGCTGCTCTGAACAGTTTTTTTCAGTGCTCCGAAAATAGACGGTCATTGGATAAATGCTGCGATTATGTCCCGCCCACGGACGCTCAGCGTCTCTGGGGGTGAATGAGGAGTGGGCTGGCCCGGACTCCGGGCTTCCGCGTGATGATTGGAGGATCTGTCGAAAGACTGCATCTCCTTTTGATTGACAGTGAATCTGTACTATAAGAAGTCACTGAAGCTATTTCGCGCTCAGTCCCATCGCGGATTTCTCAAGTGTAGTCGAAAGACAAACTGCTGCAACCTATTTCTTTATATTTGTTTGGCGAAATTGCTAGTCAATTTGCATAATACATTTCACACAATTATACACCACATTCCTTGTTTCAGTTTTACCAAGTTTAATATATTTTGTTTTAGAGCGTTTGTTCGTTCGTTCGTTCATTCATTCATTCATACAGTAGGCTAGGCTAGCGTCGTACGGGTGAAACTGCACACGATGGCAGACGGTGCTAATATTGTCGACCTGATTTTGGCGAAGCTATCTGAAAGTCTTCCTTACGAGGAAAAAATTTGAATTAAACAGCAGGGCAGATCAACACCTAAGATTGATTTAGTGCAAAAAATAGGGTAAATAAGTTTATAATTTAGGCCGAAAATGAGCTTCCCCTCTTTGAAAGACCAGCAGCCGCCACTGATATATATATATATATACATACACATGTATTTCAAACTATTTACAAATTATTCTTTTTTTCAGAATATAAGGGGCACATCTGGTACACAAACAAAACTATGCGTGCTCTAAAACAGATTTCCACCTGGCTGCTGCCAGTTCTCCCTTGCCTCTCTCCCTCCCCCGTGCTCTGCCTCTGCCTCTCCCTCTCCCTCTCCCCCGTCCTCTTGTTGTTTTGCTGACAGAACCTCTCTGGGAAGGTGAAGGATCATTTTCAGATGATGGTCTGTGATATAAAACAACAACAACAAAGAAATAAGTAATTTACAAAACATTTACATTGTTTCTGTATTCACAAGCATATAAACAGAACAACATGCACGCAGACAATCAGGTTATATGGTTCATGAGAGCACAAACACATACACACACACACAAACACACACACACACACACACACACACACACACACACACACACACACACACACACACACACACACGCTCATATATACACACACACACACACATATATACACACACACACACACTCATACACACACACACACTCACACACACACACACACACACACACTCATATATACACACACACACACACACACACTCGTGCTTGAGCCCACATAAACAAACAATCCTGCACAAGCGCACACGAAAGAAGTTAGCAGGTAACGTTACACTTAAAGAACACACACACATACACTCGACATAAAACACCAAACACACGACATAAGCTGACAAATACACCTCAAAACAAACACATACCTCAGTATATACAGTCAAATATGTTGTATAATATAATAAAACTTACTTGTCGAGAGTGACGTCGCCACCATCCAAAAATATATCCTCTGCTACAATGGATGAAACATCGCTCTCTTCGTCAGAAATGTCATCCTCCGACTCGTCACTGTCACGGCGAGTACATTGTTCAATCACTTCTTCGAGTAAAGTGTGTTTTACTAGTCCTCTTTGCCATTTTACACCAGTTAGCTACTTTCTCTCGTCAACTCGTACAATGCTGTGTTTACGCACGGGCGCATGAACCACTATGGAACTTTGCGCACGAACTTCACGCATGACCTGAGGAATCGACCCAATAAATCTGCATATCAACCTTTACAGAAATTCATTGGCTATCAGAAAAGACTGTCATTTCCATTCAATATTGCAATTGGGTCGATTTACTGTCACTCAAAGAGAGGGAGGTACCATTTTTCATCATTGCGCTCGTTGGCTATTGAAACCAAGTGACACCTATGTCATGGACCGATTGGCTCAAATTACCTGTCTATCAAAAGTTCAGGGATCAAAGGCCATTTTGATATCACATTTTCTTCAATGTTTACTTTTCAAATGAAACTAGATCATAGAATGCGTCGAAGTTGTGATAGTGCTGTCGGCTAACGCGAAATGCTACTACTATATTCCGTGGATGTTTATTAATATATAAATGTGTTATGGACTAAATACTTCATTGAATTGGATTGTATGGACCCTTTACAGTGTAACCAAACCATTTTTGTTGGAATGTAATGGATCAGTGGAATAACAGGAGGCATCATGGGTGAGTTTCTTCCAGTTTGGATTTGTTTATTTGGCTGTTGGTGGTCTGACAAAGAGACAGATTGTACCCACTGTGTTGATTGTATCTTAAAAAGGTTTACATCGTTCGAATCACGAGTATCTCAGCTTTCCAAATATATGTATTATGTTTACTTTTTTTTTTTTGGGAGTTTTATCTTTCAAAAACATAAACCTCTGAAACACACCGTGGGTCGAGTGCGGCACATCGGATCAGAAAGGCGTTAAAGTGTTTAAATTGATTGTGAAGCTGAAAACGCTAAATAAAATCTGACTTACCTGGACATCACTCCACTTTCCGCTTCCTTTTTTTGAATCATTTACTATTATAGAAATTTTATGACTTTCCCTGACTTTTCTTATTTTATTTTATATATTTCTGAAAAACACAATTTTTAAAATTCCATGATATTTATATAGTAAATTCCATGATAAGTAAATAGTGACTGAGTGACTGATTGCTGACACCTGCCTAATTGGTGACAATTGCTAACATCATGTTTTGTCTCCCACATAAAACAAACAAAAAAGTGTTTGTAACAACAGGAGAGTAAATAATGACAAAATGTTTTGGGTGAACAATCCCTTTAAAGATGAGATGTAAGGGACAAAACCAGTTGATTAATTTTTGGAGATTCCTCCTACTTTTGGCCACATGAGTGAGTGTGGAGCAGCTGTCTGCCGTGTGCAACAGTCCCTGGATGTGATGTCTCTCTCTAGTCCCCAGACAGCGCCGTCTAAAGCTGTTCCTGATGGAGAACACTTTATGACTGGCCCAGTGTACACATGCAATATTTTCCCCAGTGGTGCAGGCGACCAATGTCTACACACCATGGGTGTATTTTTCTGGGAAGCATATGAGACAGGTAAATATTTACATTCACTTCTATGACATCAATGGTTTGCCCTTCAATGGCCAGCCTCTATTAATAACCACAAGTTTCTACTGTAACTACAGTGTTCATCTTTAAATGAGGTGTCACTGCTATACATAAATCTTTTGAAGTATATTTACTCCTATTTAGAGTGGAGGATGATGCTTTCAGTGATGTCATGTGACATGTACCATATAACAAACAACATGCATTGTACACCAAAGCTCAGGGAGGCATACTGTAGATATATAGCGTACATCATTTAAGTAAGGGATAATATACAATTAGCTGGTCACTATCTTGAAATAAATTAGATTTTTATTTTTTCCATAATGATTATCTAACTGTATAGTCTATTATTTCACTTTACAAATACATAAATAAATAGACATGAAATATTGACTTGAGTGTAAATTATGTTATTAAGTGTGAAGAAAGAGAATGCAGAGTGATACAAGTGACATTAAACTAGTACAACTATGTAGGAAATCGGTTGACTGGGTCAATGGTCATGCAGTTATATTGTTAAGTGGTCATTACGCAAAAATGTTTGACCACAAATGCTGCTACTGACCAATCAGAATGATGTATTCCAGTGAGCAGTGTGATAAAATAGAATAAAGAGAACAATCACATAAATAACCACATAACGAGCCTGTTGCTTTACACTGAAGAAAATAATAATAATTTACATTTGTAATCCATGACCCCATAAACTTGTGTTGTTATGATAAGGATTTAAGAAGGTTGCTGTGCAATGAAAATGTGGTCAGTGAGTGACTGCCTTTTGGTTATTTTTGCATAATTGTGGAGTAGTAACCTCTTGTGGCTGCTCAGAGCATGCAGTAGAGAATTAATTTCACATGCATCTACCTTATGCAGTGGATCTCTATAGGCCTCTTACTTAATCAAATGGGCAGATTAATATTTGCGGGACAAAAGTTTTTTTTCGGACTAATGGCTGATGGGTAAGTGTTCCGGAAACCTGTTTGATAACAGTCATTAGCCGTGCTTGTTTTATCATGGTGGCACTATTATTATTGCTCTGACCTTCATTTAGGGTTATTACAAAATACCTAAACCAGTACTTCTTCTACCTCGAAAACATATTCTGCACCATTTGTCAAATATATGAATGTATGAATGAGATATCAAATCAACCAGCTTTTTACAATTCCGTTTGGTGCCCTTAGTGGTGCAGTAATGACACACTTCAACTTGGTAGTCAAGTTCAATTATAGTAAAATGATTTGACTCATATCACACGTTCATTTATATGTTACCACATGGAGTACTATTTCAAGGTTAAGTGACAAAACACTTTACGGTGAGAAAATAAAGTTGATTCCTGGTAGAGGTTCCCAGGAGAAAAACATTGCCTTCCTGTAGACGTTCCAGTAGAACTTTCTGTAGCTTGAAAAACTTACTGTAAATTGGCGTAAGGGCCACTATTTTTTAAAAGACTTGTCTTACCTAACATGTCTGTTTGACATGGGCACGACTCTAAATAACTGTCTCTTCTCCCCTCCCCGTACTGTGGACTATTTATATCCCAATATCATGGCAAGTAATGTATCTTTCGGAGTTTAATTTACCTTACAGTTTGGTGCAGACATCCAAGAATGAAGCGGCAGTTAGATTAATGTAGCACAGTGTTCAATTGGCTGCCATAGAGGACTCTCAGAGGACTCACTGTGCTGAGTCTATACATTCTGCACACCTGGCACTGTGATGATACCACTGATGTGGACCGAAATGGCCAAAAGCAGAGAGATTGCCTGTTTGCGACTTACATGGCACATAAAACCACCAGGTCACAAAACCAGTCTCAAGAAACAGAAAGTGCTGGGTGGAGTCTCAAGCATTGTAGGAAAAGTACTTCACCACTGTGTGAAAAACAGGGCCAGGATGGTTGTCTAGTCATTCAACAACAATCTAGTCGATTAATTAGGTCTTTTTTATGGGTTGCACTTGGAATCCAACAGTAATTATTTGTACAGTAAATTCATTGGCACTTGCAGCTTTACTGCTGTACGTACTGTGTGTACCATGAGCGCTCTGACTGACCTGAGAAACATTTTTCATATGAATATTTCATCAATCATGAAGTGTGTTCTGAATTTCTGTTTTGCTTATTTAGATTTAGAACTAGCAAGGCCAATTTGTGGATTAAACAATCTTTTGAGTCGGTTCATTTCAGTTGGTTCGCTGGCCTTTTCTGCATATCGTGGCACCGTTTTGTGGTCCGTTCAGCATAACGCTGCAGCTCATTTTAGCTTATCGCAGCACATTCTGACCATTTTGCGGCTGACCCACCGGCCCACTCAGTCCTCCCAATGGCCAGTCCGACCCTGATCGGCCCCAAAGTGCGTTGGCTCACCGGGAAAATGCCAAGTATGCCAGATTAATAGTCCAGCCCTGATTGGCACCAATGGTCTTTATGATCAACTTAAGCTTGCAATTATTTTTGGTAAACGCAGTCCTGATCAGTGCCTGGTGTTAATAACCCTATACCAGTGTAATATGCAGGGCTTTCTTAACACCAACTAGGCAACTAGTTGTTCATACAACCCACTGACAAGTTGATTTTGAAAATATGTGGTCACACACATCCCTAGTGTAAAAGCATAACAGAGAAGAACACCTACCGATGAATTGATATTGCAATGTTACGCTAGAACATACAGTATATCCCCAAAACAGCTGCAGGCATGCTCTTAAACACAGATACATTATGTAATCTCTCTCTATCTCTGTCCTGCTTCATCTCATCCTCTCTGTTACACCCTCCCCTTCCTGTTTGTGACCATGCTATACTTAAATGTCACTGAAAATGTGGCTGATTTGGTCATCACAGGCTTATACAAGCAAATATTTTGAAAAACTGTTCCTCTGCACATACACCTCTTTCTCTGTCTGTCAATCTCTTCTGCTCTCCTCATCTGTATGCTCGAGGGGATGGCCAGTCTGGGACTACTTTGTGTAATACATCCCTGCTCTGCATTGCTTGTCAAATGAATGAATCATCAGTCACCAGATATTAAGGAGTGAGAAGGCCTCCAGTATCTGTCCCCTCATCCTTTATTCATCGTTTCATCAATCCGTCTATCCATTCCATAAATCCTGGCGTGGAACCTCAACATATCAGTGTTCACCATTGATTATAACAATAAAATGATCCAAGACATACAGTATATTTTGATTCTAGCTCATGTTCAGTTCATTGATACATTGTGTAAAAGCATTATACTCTTTGATCCAAAACCTAGTGAGCTGACTTTGTCGGCTATATTTTAAGGCATCCTAGGTGTGTTCTCAAATAGGGTCAGAAATTACTTTTGTTTTTATTATTAAGGGGCAATACTTGCCACCCCTGTTGATTTGACATTTTTTTCTAATACTAAAGACTACTACTTTTTATTGAAAATATAGTTATGTTTAATTCAGTACCTAAAAATATAGATGAAAATAGCTCAGGCCACATCCACACTAATCCATTTTCATTTGAAAACTCCATTTGCAGTTTCCTGATGTCGTCTTTTTTTTTCAAAGTATGCGGTAATGGGGAGTTTTTTAATATGCTCCTTTTACAGTTGAATAAAACACTGTTCCTAGTTTGGATGCGAGGCATAAACACAGCAAAATGAATGAGTTTTTAAACAAAAAGTTTTAGTGTGGACATGGCCCCAAACTAATTCAAAATGGACTACTTTATGTAACATTTGTGTATGTATCTTTTACTCAATTAAGAATTTTGTTGTTAGCTCAGCAATATGCTAAAATCAAACTCTTTTGGAATAGACATGGGTAAAGATTCTTCAGAGTTATCCTTTTGTCTTCCACAGAAAAGAATAACCACACATAGGTACAACATGTGAGTAAATAATGACAGAATTTACATTTTTGGGAAAAACTGTTATTTTAAGGAATAATATGTCAGACGGAATGTTAAAATAATGCTCTGTGTTTAATACAAATTCATTTCAATCGATAGCATTTGTGGCATGATATTGATTATCATTCATCCACCCTGGTTTATAAAAAAAAAGATAAAAGACCACAGTAACAGTGAGGCAATTACAATGGAAGTGAATGGGGCCAATCCATATACGTTAAATTAAATCCAAAACAAAATTACAGCCACAAGACATAAACAATATGTGAGTTAACTTGATTTTAGCATGATAAAATCACTTACTAACGTTTTCTGTGTAAAACCAGTTTTACAAATGTGATGCCATGATGATGAAATATCAACTAGCCCTAAAACAACTGTAAAAATTATGATATAAACAACTTTACAGCTGAAATAATAAACAAGTTTAAACAGTAGAATTAATGCAAGTGCTTTTATAAAAATATAAGCTTCATATTTCTGCCTTTTAAACCTCTTCAAAAATCACCCCATTCACTTCCATTGTAAGTCCAGGTGGTTGTTAATCAACATTATACCACAAATGCTGTAGATTGAGCATAACTTTTATTGAACCTTGAACATTTATATTTGTCAACTTTTCTAAGTATAATTTTTTTAGGATTGTTTTAGTAAATTCACACTATGTTGAGAAATGTATAGTAAAAAGCCATCAGAAACACAAATAGAGGATCATAAAAATATTTAAATAGGAACCAAGATGCCCAAAGAATTTCTCATGACAAGCTTTCGGCGCTGCCCTCCCAATTTCTCTCTCTCGCTCTCTCTCCTCCCCTCCCTTGCTCCATAATGCCTGCAGAGAAATGTGAAAGCATGTCATCACTGAGTAACATCTACAAACATAACAGGCGGCCATGGGCGGGCCTGCACTCTTGTTTGTGTGACCTCACAGAAAGTGTCGAGCAATGCACAAGCAGCACACAGTTCCTCTCAATGACGTGCTCGTGGTCTGCTGTGATGTCCAGGGTTATCGGTCAACAGATGATGCGATGTCCTCCAGCTGTACATACAACTACAATTGTAATCACATGACTGTGCAAAAAGTGTAAAAGGACTATTTATAGCCTGTCTGTTTAACGGGCCTGCATAGTGATGGTTGCTATGGCAAGCATCACAACTACTGCTTATACTTGGAATTTTAACCCCTTTACCCTAATTATTAAACTTAGGGCTGAGCCTGGTCAGTACCTGGATGGAAGACCTCCTGGGAAAACTAAGGTTGCTGCTGGGAGAGGTATTATGGAGTCCAGCAGGGGGAGCTTACCCTGTGGACTGTGTAGGTCCTAATGCCCCAGTATTGTGATGGATTCACTATACTGTAAAAAGGCACCATCTTTCGGATGAGACATTAAACCGAGTTCCTGACTCTCCGTGGTAATTAAAAAGCTCAGGACACTTCTTGAAAAGAGTAGGGGTGTAACCCCAGTGTCCTGGACAGATTCCCCCCATTGGCCCTAATCAATCATGGCTTCCTAATAATCCCCATCCATTAATTGGCTCTATGACTCCACTCTCTCTTCTCCACCAATAGCTGGTGTGTGGTGAGTATTCTGGTGCTCTATGGCTGCCGTCACATCATCCAGGTGGATGCAGCACACTGGTGGTTGTTCAGTAGTGTCCCCTGTTCACTGTGTAAAGCGCTTTGAGTGTAGTGTTACCATCCAGCTGAAGTTTCAATTACTGCTCTCTGGAGTAAACAGGTGGTACTACAAGCTTGCATTTCTCAGGAATCTTCCTTAATACGGTCCTGGGGCATTGCGATTAATTGCGTTAATTTTGTTAAAGCATTATTTTTAATAAAATTAATCGCACTGAATTAACACATTAAATCGACAGCCCTAATATATATATATATATATATATATATATATATATATATATATATACACACAACAGTTACGGTTCATCACAGCTGTGAGAAACAACAGACTTATTAATTACACAATGGGTGTTGTTTAAAATGGCTAAGGACATTACGGTTTCAAAAGTGATTGACTCTTGCACACCGGCTAACGTGAAATAGGGAGAAATACCCCCACTTGGATGCTATTTTTCCACAGAGATATCTGATCTTCAGAAAGCTGACAGCATCTCTGCTTGGGTGTGGCAACAGGTAATCACACATGCTCCATCTATCTCTCTCTCTCTCTCTCTCTCACTCACTCACACACACACACACACACACACACACACACACACACACACACAGATTCTTTGTTCCAACTTGGTAGAAACAGCACAATCCTTGATACTATTTCTGAAGTGACATTTTTGAATCACTAATGAAGGCTAGGAATCATCATTTGGTTCGAACCAGCAACGACAGATTGTGATCCGTCACGTAAGAAAGTAGTTCCATGAACAAGTGCCTTTTTATGACCGTACTCAGTTTGTCCACATTTTTTTAAAATGTTCTAGTTAATTGAACTGTTGTATATAAGCAATATCACACGAGCCTTGTGCCTGCGGCCGAATCACAACAGTGCTGATGTAGGGCCATATCGCACTCTTGCTCATGTGATATTGCTTAAATAAATATATATATAAACATTGTCTAAGAAATTTATACTGGTTGTTGATTGTTCTGTTTTGATTAGCCAAATTAGATTTTTCTGTTTCAGAAGAGGATTTCTCTATATCAGGGTTTCAACATTTGCCGCCCTAGGCACTTGTGAAAAGCTTCACATGTGTTCATTTGACATTAAGGCACATTTCCATAAGTTACCAATGTTGTTAAGTGTTATTATGCATTTATGCCATGTGAGGTAAAATGGCTCACTATTTGGCAGGCATTGCATGAAAGTCACCCTTTTATGCATGCTGTTATATCTGTACATCAATAATTTATAATGCATTTGTAAATGAATTATTAGTCATTAATGAATATCTTTGTAACACTTTAAAATAAGTAAAAAGTGTGACAACTAGCCCCAGCCCATAATGCTTAGCAACATCCGTTAATGTACATGGATGTAGTTAGAATTGTAAGGAAACTTTGATTCATAGTATATATTTTAATATATAGCCTGTGCATGGACTCCCTGTAGACTCTATAGTACTGATTCTGTCTTGTGCGGTGTGTTCTATTAAAGAGGTGCTCATGCTTGTCAGTAAATTCAGCTGCAGATGTTCTGAGCATCTGAGCCCAACCGTTGTCATAAATAGCAACCGTATGGCATTTAAAAAGTTGTCCCTTTATATCCTGTTCAGTTTTAATTACAGTTTCTTAGGCGATTCTACTGGCAGAACACATTTACACATCTCTTAATCTGTGATTTCGATTTGGAAGCGACCTGTATGACCCTGAGATTGTTCCTTTAGGGGAAAAAATGTATAGCATTTTCCTGATAGCAAGCTACAACACAGCATACAAAACACACACATGCTCTCACTTAGTAAATCCATTACGCTATCAGGCGTCAATCTGGGGGGCTGGATGGGCCTGAGACAGTAACAGTGTTCTAGAGAGTATGTATAGATAACCAACTACAAAACATGATCTATGTAAGTTAAAACTGAACTGTTCTGGTCCCATTAAACTGCATATTTGTGTGAGTGTGCATTTTTTTGTCTCAATTTCCCTAAAAGAAAATACATTTAAAAGTAAAATTACAAATATTCACTTACTCTGTGGACATTTCCCACAGAAAATGTCCACAGGACCGAAGCAGGACTGGACGAGATGAGATCCCTCCTACCCCTCTTCCTTCTCCTACAAGGGTGAAGTGAATTTTATGGCTCCAGGAGAGCTGCAGTGCACACGACCACCTCCAGACGGTCAGCAATGGACTCGGATGCCTCCTGGCAGTCAGAGTTGCACTCGCTCACATCCAGGCAGTCAGCACCAGACTCGGGCACCTTCCCGGGGGCTGCAATAGTCCTCCATCAATGACATCGCTCTGTCCGAGAAGAATCACAAGGAGGACAGAGCATGGGCGGGGAGGAGTTCTCAGGTTTGGAGGTCCTTCCCCTGAGCAGGGGGAACCTCTGGGCTTCAAAGACATCCTAGGCATAAATGGTAATGGATCGGCCACCCTGAGGGCAGTCCTAAAACTGTTGTTATGTGCTGTGCTCTGGGGAATCTACCCATGCCAGATGGGAGCTGGGTGAAGAAAAAAGCCCATACCTGCTGGGTCCAGTAATGGCCATAAAATAATAGAGAATAATAGAAAATAACAGAGTTTATTGAATAATTTAACAATTTGTCAGCAAACCGAATTGATGGAGAGAAGTGCTGACCACAGAAGTCCAGGGAAGACAGGGGGGTGGACACAGGGAGGATGCAGATCTAGACCAGCTGGAGGACTCACCCGCTGTAGTGATCAGTCCAATTAAATAAACAAATGAAAACTCTGGAGTCAACAAGGGAAAAACACCAAACAAAAGACGAAAAACAGAAAAAAAAAAAAATCCACGGACAGAACTAGATAGAACAATAACACAGGCACAATTGAAGGAATGGTACTCAAGAATTAATCTGGCAACTGTCTGAGAAAACAGTGTATAAATAGACAGGAAAAAATTAGCAACATGTGAACATGATGACACAAGATTAGGAGGGTGTGATGAGTGAAAATGAGTAGGAGGATTGCGGAGAGCACATGGCTAACACAAAACGCAAACAAAATTCCACGTGCAAATACACAAAACAAAGACAAACACAACAACACAAGGTATAAGACATGAATGTCAGGATCCAGCCACAAAGAAGTATAAACAGATCTGATCAAAGTGACAGGATCCTGACATTATATAGTATATAAACACATTTTTTTATATACACTCACCTAAAGGATTATTAGGAACACCTGTTCAATTTCTCATTAATGCAATTATCTAATCAACCAATCACATGGCAGTTGATTCAATGCATTTAGGGGTGTGGTCCTGGTCAAGACAATCTCCTGAACTCCAAACTGAATGTCAGAATGGGAAAGCAATTTTGAGCGTGGCATGGTTGTTGGTGCCAGACGGGCCGGTCTGAGTATTTCACAATCTGCTCAGTTACTGGAATTTTCACGCACAACCATTTCTAGGGTTTACAAAGAATGGTGTGAAAAGGAAAAACATTCCGTATGCGGCAGGTCCTGTGGGCGAAAATGCCTTGTTGATGCTAGAGGTCAGAGGAGAATAGGCCGACTGATTCAAGCTGATAGAAGAGCAACTTTGCCTGAAATAACCACTCGTTACAACCGAGGTATGCAGCAAAGCATTTGTGAAGCCACAACACGCACAACCTTGAGACCCCACCGGGTACCACTCATCTCCACTACAAATAGGAAAAAGAGGCTACAATTTGCAAGAGCTCACCAAAATTGGACAGTTGAAGACTGGAAAAATGTTGCCTGGTCTGATGAGTCTTGATTTCTGTTGAGACATTCAGATGGTAGAGTCAGAATTTGTCGTAAACAGAATGAGAACATGGATCCATCATGCCTTGTTACCACTGTGCAGGCTGGTGGTGGTGGTGTAATGGTGTGGGGGATGTTTTCTTGGCACACTTTAGGCCCCTTAGTGCCAATTGGGCATCGTATAAATGCCACGGCCTACCTGAGCATTGTTTCTGACCATGTCCATCCCTTTATGGCCACCATGTACCCATCCTATGATGGCTACTTCCAGCAGGATAATGCACCATGTCACAAAGCTTGAATCATTTCAAATTGGTTTCTTGAACATGACAATGAGTTCACTGTACTAAAATGGCCCCCACAGTCACCAGATCTCAACCCAATAGAGCATCTTTGGGATGTGGTGGAACGGGAGCTTCATGCCCTGGATGTGCATCCCACAAATCTCCATCAACTGCAAGATGCTATCCTATCAATTTGGGCCAACATTTCTAAAGAATGCTATCAGCACCTTGTTGCATCAATGCCACGTAGAATTAAGGAAGTTCTGAAGGCGAAAGGGGGTCAAACACAGTATTAGTATGGTGTTCCTAATAATCCTTTAGGTGAGTGTATATATAATAAAACATTAAAGTTAAACATGTGATAATTTGCCAAACCTCTGACAGAATCAAACGAAGAGATGTGAAAATGGAATAACAAGGACATTGTCATAAATCTGCCTTGCCATTTGGGAATTTTACCTCTTTCATACAAATTATTGTGTATGATGTCATTGCTTGTGGGTGGGGCCCCATCAAGATTTGCTGTACACCACTGTTGTCATCCTTACATTCTCCTCATTAGAACGATGCTCTTCAATCACCTCTACTTTGACAGTTGTGGTATCCCCTCCATCCTAGAGCAAAGAGGCCCAAACAGTATCTGTCTAATTAATGATTAGCTTAAGAAGATTGAAATTATACAGGGAGCATGACCACTAATTAACCCCTCAGTCATCAGTCAGTCATCATGCTAGTTGTCCCTCGTGCATTAGAGTGCATATAGATCGGTCAGGTCATGCACACACACACACACACACTACCCAGTTAGCTTCAGCTGATTGGCCTTAAAATAGACATGGAGGAGATATTTCATGGACCAGTTGCTCCTTGGCTCTGGGTTCATGAATGGAGTCATCCCAAGTGAAGTTATGACATTTATTAGCTGATTGCAATCAATATGGGCAACCTCTTAAAAAAAAAGAAAGCTCAATGCTGAGCTGAGTCTCTTAGTACCCTGTGACAATCGAATGATGTAGTGGATGTAAAATTGGAGTCCCATTGGAGCTCCTACCCTGTCAAGTGCCGCACAATGATGCATGATTGATATGACAACCCCTGGCTTCACACTGGTGAGTCAACAACTGTTAGACCCCCACTGGATGCAAAAACAGCAGGTTTAGGCTGGTACACAGCCCATCAATATCTAGCAACATTATATGACTGTGAATTCCTTGTAATCTCAGCTATAAGAAGCAACAAGCACTCCAGAGTCCTTGTTTAGTATTAATTTGTTTTAGATGAATACTCTTAATTTTTGTAATGTACATTTTTATATATATTTCTCAGGAAACATGACGTTTGTGCCTGAAAATTTCAGGAAATTCATTTAATATTTTTTTTTTATTTTTTTTTTTTTTTTTTTATCTAACTCTAAACCACTGCATAATTTCAACCCCATCACAGATAGTTTGTAATTCGTGTGCATAATTACATATTAAATGAATAACTGAGTAAATGTTGATAGAATAGTATAGGAGTGCTTATTAATAAATCATAGATTGTAATAATAATAATAAGAAATATAAATATCCCATGATTTTTCTCTTTCAAAACATGTTTTTTGATTGAACGACTACTGTACATTATGCTTTGGAACTAGCTTTTGGCTTTTGTATTCAAATAACTGATTAGGTAGGTCTGTGCAAGGTTTGGAAATGTTATTAATTGTCATTTATAAGTAATTGGGTGTTACAATTCTGTCCTTAGTTCTGTTTATTGTTACCTATGTAGTATTGTTCCCCGTCTGTCACTCACTCGAGGTTGTGCCGATGAGTTGACACTAGGGGTCACTCCTGCGGAGCCCAGACATCTCTGATTTTGAGAAAAGGCCAATGAGAATTGACGTGTGGAATTTGCATGCCACTCCCCTGGACATATAAAAGGAGTGACGCTGCAAATACACATCAAATATCTTCTTCGGAGCTGGGAGAGCAGTCACAGAGCTGAATTCCTCTGCCGTTCATTCATCTCTACAAGCTGTTGGATTTACGGCGCTTTCCAGCGGTTCTCCCCGAGTGGCGCAAACGGTAAAGCATCTTTTTCAAGATGTCTTTCCGTTTGTGTGTATTTCTTGGTTGCGGTCATTGTCTCTCCCTGTGTGATGGCCACGATCGCTGCCTCTCGTGTCTGGGTGCTACCCATGTGGAGTCAGCGTTTGTGGATGGTTCATGCCCTCACTGCGAGGGCATGGCCATGGCTACGTTGCGGTCGCAGCTCGCCCTCGTAAGAGCGCAAGCCACCCCAGCCGCTCCCCGACTCGGTCCTTCTACCTATGGGTATGAGGCAGTGTCGGCTAGCGCTGGGGGCGATATGGGGACCTCAGTGGGAGCCTTTCCACCTGTTATAACCCCACGGACCTCCCACTCCCCATCACACTTGTATGCCGCAGCCGAGCGCTGGAGCGCGGTTGCCGGTTCGCTTCACAGCAGACCTGCAATTTCGTTCGGAGCGCCTGACGACGATGAGATCTCGATTGTGGCATCGGAGAGCGTGTTCGTCATGTCTGACGCTGGGGACTCGGCTGGACTCCCACCCTCGGGTGCGGCGGCTCAGTCGCAGGCTGAGGCGGGGCTGACAGCCATGCTTGCCCGGGCAGCTGTGAGTGTTCGGCTGGAATGGAATCCATGGCCCCTTATTGGCCCTCCCGGATTTGGTTCTCAGACCTCACGCACCTCGCGACAGTCCCCCCCTGGCGAATTCCCCTGAGGAAGGACCTTCTTTCTCAAGGACAGGGCACCATCTGGCACCCACGACCAGACCTCTAGAATCTTCATGTCTGGCCCTTGGACGGGACGCGGTAGACTTAGGTGGCCTACCACACGGGTGGTAGACAAGATCACTCAGGTGAGAGCCCCCTCAACGAGGCGCCTTTATGGCCTGAAGTGGCATCTGTTCACTCAGTGGTGTTCTTCCCGTGGTGACGACCCCCAGAGGTGCGCAGTTGGATCAGTGCTTTCCTTTTTGCAGGAAAAGTTGGAGGGCCGGCTGTCGGCTGTTAGTAGCCGCTATATTGGCACATCACGATGCAGTGGAGGTAAGTATTTAGGGAAGCACGATTTGGTCATCAGGTTCCTGAGAGGCGCGAGGAGGTTAAACCCCCCCCCCTCGTTTCCTCGTGGGACCTCTCTGTGGTCCTCCGGGCCTTCATGGAGCTCCCTTCGAGCCCCTTGAGTCAGCAGAGCTAAAGGTGCTCTCTCTGAAGACCGCCCTCCTGACGGCACTCACCTCCATCAAGAGGGTAGGGGACTGCAGGCGTTCTCTGTTAGCGAACTGTGCCTAGAGTTCGGTCCGGCTTATTCTCACGTCATCCTGAGACCCAGACCAGGTTACGTGCCCAAGGTTACCACGACCCCTTTTAGGGATCAAGTGGTGAACCTGCAAGTGCAGCCTTGGCGTTGCTGTGTCCAGTGCGTGCTCTTCACATCTACTTGGACCACACGCAGAGCTTTAGAAGCTCTGAGCAGCTCTTTGTTTGCTTCGGTGGACAGCGGAAGGGAAGCGCTGTCTCCAAACAGAGGATCGCCCACAGGGTCCTTGATGCCATCACATTGGCATACCACGGCCAGCACGTACTCAGTAGGAGCGACCCCTAGTGTCAACTCGTCGACACAACGTCTCGTTCCCTCCATCAAGGAACGGAGATTAGGTCAGTAACCGAGATGTTATGTATGTTGAATTGCATTGTTTAATTTAAGGTACATTTGCAGAGATATTTTATTCTTGAAACTAAATGTGATCTTTTTTAAGTTTATTGAAGTGTCTTCTACTGATAATTGGTGCAATATATTATAGAAAAGTTGGTCACACTTTACAAAAAGGTTACATTTGTTAACATTAGTATACAACATAAGTTAACATTCACTCAGAGGTGGGTAGTAACGTGTTACATTGACTTTGTTACGTTAACTTGAGTAACTTTTTGAGGGAAAATGTACTTTTAGAATAGGTTTAAAAGTGGGTGCTTTTTACTCTCGCTCAAGTAAATGTCGAATGATTTTTTTTTAACATTTACTTCTTTACAATCTGTGGCATTACTGTCGTTACATTACTGGGTTTCATTTGAATTAATGTGCAATTTATTTAGATATTATTGAATGGGACTTTTACGATAGCGGAAGTTCACACAGCTGCACATGATGAGACGCTCCCACTTGAGTGATGATACTGCCACTCAAGTCATCAGTACAGCAGAATCAAACTCTCCAAAGTGAAAAACTTCACTCTGCACTGTGAAAAAAATAATAGTTTCATCATGCAATGACTTAATTTAACACCAAGACAAGTTGATATTTCAAGATTAAAGTCACAGCTCCAACTTCAGGCAGCATGTCAAGGTAAGTTTTGGCTCTAATTCTAACACAGGCTTTTCTGTGTAATGAGATGGTCATTTTCAAGATGATTCTGTAACTGGGCTCTTATGATATCAGTTTTTTTTATCACCAGGGGTACTGGAAACTATCACAGCTACTTCAGGCAGATTAACTGTATAAATTCATGTAAACATCCAAATTGAGCGTAAATCACTGCCATTCATGTGATCGACAACTGGAGCACGAACAGACACAACGGGTGCGCAGGGTGCACACATGTGAGATGTGTGGGCTCGAGGCGATAGTGGCGACGAGATTGGCTGTGTCCGCTATCATTTACTCATTCACTATTTCCTATATAGTGAATGGCAGTTATTGAGCAATATCTCAGCAGTAAGTGAATGAAATAAGTGAATGGGAGTGGTGTTGGCATAGTGGGCTAAAGCACATAACTGTTAATCAGAAGGTCGCTGGTTCGATCCCCACAACCACCACCATTGTGTCCTTGAGGAAGGCACTTAACTCCAGGTTGACAGGCTTGTCATATAAAAATAGTGACTCAGGCAAACATTCTGTCTAATATCTGCTTATTGTGCTGCATGGTAGAAAGAAAGTCATTCGGGTTTGGAACAACATGATGGTAAATGATGACTAAAATTCTATAGTACATGTTCAATGTGTATTATGTAATGGAATATAGTGGAGTAAACATCCATTATGTCATTTTTGAAGGTAACGAGTTATTCACTACTTGAGTATCTTTTAATTTGATACTTCCTTACTTTACTTTTACTTCTACTTGAGTAATTATGTTTTTGAAGTAAATTGTACTTTTACTTGAGTACAGTTTTTGGCAACTCTACCTACCTCTGCATACACAAAAAATTAACAATAGGCTTTATTTTCAGAATTTATAATTCTTAGTTAATTTGAACAAATACTAATAAATTGTTGTAGTTGTATTAATGCGCAATGAACTACCATGAACTCACAATGAACAATTGTATTTTTACAATTTACAATTAATAATATATTCATGTAATAGATTAAATAACATACATGTTCAATATTCTACTTTGTTCCAACATTAATAATAATAATAAAAAAGTAAGAAGATAAGTCACAGGGGACACATTCATAGTCATGGGGACAGAAATGGCACCATTTCCTCAGAATCCCCTCTGCCAAATACAAGAGCAGACTGAAAACAACAGAATGTGTTACTTCAAAATATGTTGATTAGAAATGGAAGTGTTAGCTGTAATTCTGTCAGGAAGAGTCTATGCCATTCATACTATTCTATTCATTAAATTCAGGTTTTCATCCAATCATAATCCAGCCTCATAATCCCGTCCTGTTGTATTGTAAATTCCTCTCCCTTGCCGTCATCCTCTTCAAATCAAATCAAATCAAATCACTTTATTGTCACACTACCATGTACACAAGTGCAACAGTAGGTGAAATTCTTGTGTGCAGTTCTGAGCAACATAGCAGTCATGACAGTGACGAGACATATACCAATTACAGTAAACAACATACTTACACAACACAATTTACATATCAAATGTACACATACTTACACAACACGATAATTATATACAATACACACAATATAGAATACACAATATGCAATACAATAAGTAAGGAGTATATGAAATATATATATATATATATATATATATATATATATATATATATATATATATATATGAAGTAGTATATTGAGGAGAATATGTTGACAGTCCAGTGTGAGATTACAGTTGAATAAAGTGCAGTGCTAATTATTGATCCTGATAGATCAAGTGTTCAACAGTCTGATTGCTTGGGGGAAAAAGCTATCATGTAGTCGGCTGGTGCGGGTCCTGATGCTGCGATACTGCCTGCCTGATGTAGCAGTGAGAACAGCCCATGACTCGGGTGACTGGAGTCTCTGATGATCCTCCGAGCTTTTTTCACACACCGCCTGTTATATATGTCCTGGAGGGAGGGAAGCTCACCTCCGATGATGTTCCTGGCAGTTCGCACCACCCTTTGCAGAGCTTTGCAGTTGTGCGCGGTGCTATTGCCATACCAGGCGGTGATGCAGCCAGTCAGGATGCTCTCTACAGTGCTGGTGTAGAACCATGTGAGGATGTGGTGGTTCATTCCAAACTTCCTCAGCCGTCTCAGGAAGAAGAGGCGCTGGTGAGCCTTCTTCACAATGGCCTCAGTGTGGATGGACCATGTGAGTTCTTCAGTGATGTGGACACCGAGGAACTTGAAACTGCTGACTCTCTCCACCGGTGCTCCATTGATGGTGATGGGGCTGTGTTCTCCGTCTTTCTTCCTGAAGTCCACAACAAGCTCCTTGGTTTTACTGACGTTGAGGGAGAGGTTGTGCTCTTGACACCAGCGTGTCAGAGTGTGCACCTCCTCTCTGTAGGCTCTTTCATCATTGTCAGTGATCAGACCTACCACCGTCGTATCGTCAGCAAACTTAATGATGACATTGGAGCTATGTGTTGCCACACAGTCATGTGTGTACAGGGAATACAGGAGTGGGCTGAGAACACAGCCATGTGGGGCTCCAGTGTTGAGGGTCAGTGATGACGAGGTGTTGCTGCCCATTCTAACCACCTGACGTCTGCCTGACAGGAAATCCAGGATCCAGCTGCACAGCGAGCTGTTTAAGCCCAGAGCCCGGAGTTTCTCATCAAGCTTGGAGGGCACTATGGTGTTGAATGCTGAGCTGTAGTCTACAAACAGCATTCTCACATATGTGTTCCTTTTTTCCAGATGGGAGAGAGCAGTGTGTAGTGTAGATGCAATGACATCATCAGTGGAGCGGTTGTTGCGGTAGGCAAACTGCAATGGGTCCAAAGAGCTGGGCAGAACAGAGCAGATGTGATCTCTGATTAACCTCTCAAAGCATTTGCTGATGATGGGGGTCAGAGCAACAGGACGCCAGTCATTTAAGCAAGTGATTGTGGCTTGCTGTGGTACAGGCACAATGGTTGATGTTTTAAAGCATGTGGGGACTACAGACAGGGAGAGGGACAGATTGAATATGTCCGTAAAAACACCAGCCAGTTGATTCACGCACGCTCTGATGACGTGGCCCGGAATGCCGTCTGGACCCGAAGCTTTATGGATGTTCACCCATCGGAAGGATCGGGTTACATCCACAACAGAGACGGAGAGTGAATCAGCCTCTGTAGCATCAGCCGCGAGTGCTCTCTCCGCGAGGGCGGTGGTGTAGTCCTCGAAACGAGCATAAAATGTATTAAGTTCGTCCGGGAGAGATGCAGCGGTGTTCATGGCGGAGACTTTATTCCGTTTGTAGTCCGTGATTGTGTTAATTCCCTGCCACATACTTCTGGAGTCAGTGGTGTTGAACTGACCTTCAAGTTTGTGCCTGTACTGGCGTTTGGCTTCACTGATGGTGTTACGGAGGGCATAACTGGCTTGTTTACGCTCCTCCGTGTTAGAAGAATTAAAAGCGGAGGTCCGCGCGAACCTCGCCATTAACCCATGGTTTCTGGTTGGGTTATAGCCGTATAGTTTTGGTCGGAACAACGTCCTCTATGCACTTCCTGATGAAACACGTTACGCTGTCAGCGTAAACCTCGATGTCGTCATCAGAGGCGGACCGGATGCGATCCTGCCTCGATCCTGGCAGACCAAATCCAATCCTGCCTCTTCTGGCAGGATCGGACAGTTCAGGCAAGAATCTGAGTGCTGAACAACAGGACGGGGCTGATGCAAAATAAATTATTATTCTATCTCTATATTCTTGTCTTTCTGGTAGAAATGAGAATGAAAGAAAAGAAGGCTCATGAGAGGTCAGGATTTTTAGCAAACCAATATGGACAGCTCTGTTTATAATTTTCCAAGAAACCAGTGCAGTACTGGGCACTAGTCTCCCTGGACTGCAAAGCTTTTCAATGGATATCAGAATATTTATGACCTGAAATTAATTCACATTTGCCATAACATTTTCATAAATAAAATAAAAAATAGAATAAAAAAGCTGTTGATTACGAAATACAGTTAACATGAGAATCAGATGTAGGACACAAAGGGTTTTGCCTGGTAAAATGTGATTCTTGTGGTAACATTTAAACCAAAAATATTTTTTTAAAATAGTGTAATTTTTTCAGTGTGCATTCCCATATTTCATCTTAACATGGTTAGTCAGTTATAAGTAAGCCGTTTGTAGATAGATTTCACATAAGTTTTTCACAGAGCATTTTTGTCCATTACTCTGCTTTCACATGTAAACACCTTTACCGGTTTTCTTAGCTGCTTATCAATCTGTTTTGTCAAAGCAGAGAATAATCTGATTATTTCAAATCTCCCTTGGGCAGTTCCTGCTGCCCCCCGGCCGCCATGTCTGTAGCAACTCCTCCCTCCGAAGAGGCGGATCTACCACCGCGCCACTTCCCACATGTGACCTAAAAGCCCATGTGGTGTATTTTGCCACTTTTACCTCACCCTCACTGGCGGGTGTGGTCTCCGCAGGGTCTTTTCCCCCTGAAAGAATAGAAAACTGGGTAAGACCCCTTTCCCACGATGCTTGTAAGGGCCCCAGCTGTTTTTGCTCTATGCGAGAAACATATACAGAAAAGAGGCCCAGCTAGGCTCTGCCCATTCCCAGGTTGGCAGGCGTCGCCTTGTTACCCTGTCTAGGGTAACTATAAGGGTTCAGATGACTTTATGGGGAATTGGGGAAGGTTACGTGCAGTCTGATACAACTGGTCATTTTGGCACATCAAGTACCTGCCCGATGCTGTGTCAGCAGTACACGTACACGGTTCAGCGCATGCCGTGATTTAAATTGGACCCCTAGTGTCACTTCTTCGACACAACGTCGAAGTGAGCGACAGACGGGAAACGTCTAGGTTACGTATGTAACCTCTGTTCCCTGATGGAGGGAATGAGACGTTGTGTCCTCCCGGCCACCTCACTGAGCCAAGCCACTGTTGTGGCCAGACCATTTCCGGCTCCGTAGAAAAGTGAAACAGACGCATTTCCCCACCTTTATACCCGTATGTCCGGGGGCGGGACATGTAAATTCTGTCTGCCAACTTCTCATTGGCCATTTTTCATAGATCAGAGGTATATTCGAGAGAGATCCCTAGTGTCGCTTCTTTGACACAACCTCTTGTTCCCTGATGGAGGGAACGAGATGTTGTGTCAGAGATTACATACGTTACTTAGACGTTTTCTTTCTTTATCAGTTTATTTTAAAATAATATTATTTTTGGTTGTTGTCGTCAGTATATTGGTTTGCCTATAATCATGTTCATTGTGGCTTTGTGGAGCTATGACAATTCATCTGTTTGCGCATCCAAACTGTTCAAACACAGAAACAATCTGAAATAGTTTTCACTCTTTGGGACTTTATCCTCAGTTTTTATATATACACACCCAACAGTTAGTTCCGGTCTTACACCATCAGCACTCAAGACACTTCACTGTGTGTATCAATCCACTTGTGTATGTGCCATTCTAAACTAATGTGTAAGAGCAGTACAGATGTGTTAAGAGCTATATGTGTAATGACACACCAACTTTGGAGCTGAGATGAACCCAGATGCGGTAGTTTATTGCACAGAAAACAGGAGTGACAGGCAAGTAATGAGGGGAGTATTCAGGTTAGGTACAAAGTTTTTGAACACTGTCTTTGGTTATACAGCGAACTAAGGCAGAAGGCACAGATCCACAAATCGTTAATTCCAAACCAACACTTGTCAAAAAACTTCAGACTGGGCCTAAGGTGAGTCCCTTCCATAAAATGAAGAGCAGGCTTGTATCAAGATACCTAGTACATTCAGAGTTCTCAAAGTCATGTTTCCAGCACTTTCAGAGCGGTTCGCTGTATAACAACAAACAAGTTTCACATAGGTAAGTAGATATGCAGTAAACTCCCATAAGTCACTTAGCTTGTATATCCAGAATTGATCGTTGACAAACAGGTGAGGTTAACACATGTGAGTAGGTATGCTGTATTCTCAGAATTCACAGTCACATATCTTGTGTATCCAGAACAGATAATTGACAGTCAGGTAAGTAATAAACAGAAAAGGAGTTTACCACTGTGGCATGGCAAAAGGTAAGTCCAATGTACCTCCAACAAGGCCAGGCACTGACTGTGTGTGAGTGTGGGGTTTAAGTGCAAGTCCAAACGAGATGATAATGAGCTGCATGTGTGCATAATTAACCCAGCTCAGTGCGCTTGAGATCATATATGTCTCTTTACATTTCATTTTGTGACATTACATATTTTAGCAAGCAGGTGGAAGCAAAAGACCATTTTATGTAATATGACCCAGTTGGTGACATGAAATTAGTCAGTCAGTGTTTTCATTCATCAGCACTACGTGATCGCTCGTATAACTGCTACACTACTAAAGCTAGGAAATAGCTTTAAACAGCTTTAAACTAACAACTTCAGCATTAAGGCTTATTACAGCAGAGAGACATAACATAAGTCTCTTACTGGAGTTTCCATACTGGAGAGGACATACTGTTCAAAATTTCAGAGGACATTACGGCTCTATAGTGAAAGATTTTGCACACCGTCTACCACAAAATAGGGAGGAATACCTCCACTTGGACTGCATTTTTCCACTGGGAAAATAGGATGCATTTCACCAAACTAACATTATCTTCAGAAAGCTTACTAACAGACATCATCAACAGGTGATCGCACATGCTCTCTCTCTCTCTCTCTCTCTCTCTCTCTCACTCTTCCCACACACACACAAACACACACACTCACACACACACACACACACACATGCAGGTACATCCTTGTTTCTCCAATAATATGTTAGAAACAGCCCAAGCCATGAGTAGTTCTAAAGTGGTGTTTTTGAGAGGCTTGGACACATCATTTGTTTTAGCAACAGCAGATCTGTAATGTAAGTTAGTATTTAATTAGTATTATATATGTCGATAACGTATGCAGCCGACAAATGCAACCTGAAGAGGACACGGCCAAGATCTCCTGCAACACGGAAGGAGACAGTGCCGGTCCACACTGCTGAAGAAAACTCATCCTGTGTCACAATCAGCTCCCTTGCTCCCTATGTCATGAATCAGCATATCGTGAACACATATTCAGGTGCTGGTAAAGGTACTGATCCACTGAACATTGCGTCATTTATGACTCAATCAGTTATCGAGCTTGTGCATTGTAGGGCAGCTGTTATTTATCAGCACCATCACTGTATAAATGACACTATCATTCATTGCCGTTGAAGATATTCAAACGTACAGTGATATAGACCTTTTTCACACTCCGGATTTTGGAACGTGGAAGTAAATGTTTGCAGGATAAACTTCGACAGCGGTGAATGGGAGATCACAGCAAATATTATATTCACTTACCCATCTGCTCCTAGACCAAAAGAAAAAATCCACTATTACGTTTGAATGTCTTTCTAAAACAGGAAAAAAATTGTGGTGGATTAAGCATGTAGCAAGCTTCATTTACCATCTCTGATTTGGCTTTGACTTACAACTTGAACATTTAGCCCAATTCGTAGATAATACAGAGATATATATTGTGTATCGCGATTCAGCCTAAAAATATAGAGATATGATTTTTGGTTCACATTACACAGCACCACTTTAAAGTAAATATTTACAGTGGAGACAAGTTTGGAAAAGGTGGGACAAAAGGTGGAATCGAACCGGGTCCCAAATGAAAAAAAGAAATTCATGCATCTTTACACAATAAACCACTGAAGCAACACTAGGGTCACAGTTTGTCTTCAATGTCTGTGTTTCCACTAGATTATTTGAGTATCTGTTTGTTTTGGTTCTTTGAACAGTTTTACACCTTGATATGCATTATTATAATAAAGTATTAATCATAAAAGTTATTTTACACAAAGTATAAACGTATTAACAGTATTCACAATGAAGCCTTTCCATGAGCTTTAATACATTCACCCAGTCACCTCAGGCAGTGAGGAGTGATTCTGAATGTGCCCAGAGTGCCAGACGAATGATTGAATGAAACGCAGCACGCCTCTGTCCACAGTCTGAGGGAAATGAGGAGGAATAAGATGGAGGCAACAAGAGGAGGAGGAGGGAGGAGATCCTCTATTTGCCACCACCCCCCTCTCTCTCTCTCTCTCTCTCTCCCTGTATTTCCACTCAGAAAAAGTGCCTCAGGTATTTACTTTGACAATTAATTCATTTATTTATTGAATGCATGTTTTCATCATGCATTCAATGCATTTTGGCATCAACAGGAAGCGCAGTGTCAGAGCAGCCTCAGAATCAACAACAAACCAGATTTGTTGCGCACAATGCTGCACAAACCTGCATAGGAACACCCTGCATAGATAGACTGAATAGATGGTGGGGTGATGTGGGCACAGACATGCAGTTGGCTGGCACTGGAAAAGGGTGATATCTGCTGTCCGAGTGCCTACTGTTCATTTTTAATCAACTCCATCCTTCTTAATTCTTAAATACGATCAATGTATGCTTTGAACGTCAGTGCTCTCTGAATTGTAAAATATTTCTGTCGCTATTTTTCTGTCAGTGTCTCTTTCTCAGTCTCTGAACTACCCCCCCTCGCCTGTGTGTACTGAATACATGCTGCAAGCAGTCACGCAGCTGTTTCCATGGCAATATCTATCTGCGAGAAAGATTTGTTAACCCCCTCTCCCAGGCATTCCTCACTGTTAGCCCACACACTCTTATGGTCTAAAGCAAAAGCAGAAGCGTTGCTATTTACAGCAGACTGCATTAGAAACACAACAGACACATATGTCATCGTTTTATGTGTGTATGCATAAGGTTTGTGTGGGATTTCCTTTGTTGCTGATGTATTAAAATCAGAGATTATTTAGCAGGGCCCATAACTTCTATTTAAATGAATGGGAGAAAATGGAACGCTTAACCAAGGATGTACATAGGAAGTCCCACCTTACAGTTAAAAGAGCCAATCACCTTTTAGATACAGATATAACCTGTTAATTAACTCTAGAATGAGCATGCGCATTAGCTATACAACTCAGGAAAATTTCACTTTTAGCGTAATTTGAGGAAAAGATTTTGGTCTTTCTCCGTTCAAGTAGATAGGAGCTGAACTGGCATGATTGGAAATAGCCTCCAGAGAGAGTTCCAAAGATGGCCGACAGTGGACTGACTTGCTAGAAAGACTTCACTGAGTTATCAAGACAAGAAGTACATGTGAAGGAAAAATAAATGCATACATCCCTCTGTCTTTTATAGCTGCTTGTCCTATGCAGGGTCGTGGATAATGCTGTCCCAGCTGTCTTGGGCCGAAAGCAGGGAAACACCCTTTTTAAAATTTGATGTTACCGGTCGGGTCACATTGCCTTGAGTACAGGCTAGCTAAGGGCTTCATTTTCAGTCCTGTGCAGAATTCGAGCATATTTCGGGTGGAAAAAGAATGCAGACTTGAATTTGGCTACAGCAGGTTGAAAGTTCTGCCTCTGAATTCAATCTGTGCTAACCAATTCCCTAATCAATGCCACCCAGTGGCCAATCTGTGCTAACCAATTCCCTAATCACTGCCACCCAGTGGCCAAAGCTTGAAGTGTTGATTAACGTATTGGCCTGTGAACTGTCCACAGAGTGGCACCAAAAGCAAGTTGTATTTTTAGTTGTAAATGATTCAGTGCAGTCAACAGGAATGTGTATTTTACCAACCATTTCCACAACCCAACCCCCAACCCTAAACCTTACAATCGTCGGAGTAAACATTTAATTTTATAGCTGAAGAATGGGGTTGATTTCAGGGTACATTAACTTCTAGAGGCATCATGTTGATTTCCCATGTGATTATGTTGCCTGAACACTCCCCCTTGTATTCAGTTGGTCTGAAAAACAGATAGCCCTGATTCAAACACTTGCCAATTTTGCTATGTCAGGCTAATTTGGATGCTCAAACAAAAAAACAGTTTTGAAAGCACCACAGAGTCACAGTGTTTAATTTATTTGAGGGAAATCAATCTTCAAATGGCTTACTTATAGTTGTTTCCCCTTCTGTCACTCACTTGACATTGTGTCGATTGTAGTGATACAAGGGGTCTTCCTTGGGAGCCTTGCGTACCTCTGAACTTGAGAAAAGGCCAATGTGAAATTGGCAGACAGAATTTGCATGTCCCGCCCCCGGACATTCGGGTAGAAAGGGAAGTGGGCATGTGTCTATCAGTCAGATTTTTTTCTTTTGAGCAGAGCGGTTGTGTGATCAGCGAGTTGTGTTCACGACTGCTTCACCCACCTCTGCAAGAGAGCTTTTGTTGGATCTTACGGCGCATTCCAGTGGCTTTCTCCTCTCTGCATGCTGTGCAGCCTCTGCCCCTGGGTGCTTCGACAGAGATTCTCTCACAAAAGAGAGTGATTTCTCTAAAAGAGTTTATTTTCTGTTAAAGAGTTTATTCAGGCAAAAGAGCAACATACACAAGTGTTGAACGTCCTTTTCAGGACGCATCTTTGTAAAGATGTCCTTCCACCGCTGTGTTTATCCTGGATGTGGCAGATATCTCTCCAGATTCGACGGTTACAGATGATGCCTCGTGTGCCTGTGTCGCGATCACACTGAGGAGGCATTTGCATGTTCTTTCTGCGAGAACATGACCATGGCAATGTTGCGGTCGAGGATTTTGTTCTTAAAGACGAATGCCACACCAGCTGACCCCCCCCCCCGTCCCCCGTCAACCCGGCTGGCAATAGAGGCGATTTGGGGATGGCAGCGGGCTCGATTTCACCGGGCACAGCCCCACAAACCCCCCGCCCCCCGGCACGCTCATTTGCTTCCTCATGTCCTCCATGCTTCCTCCCTAGAGTCAGGTCGGGATAATGACATTGCTGCTGCATTGGAGAGCGCAGTGGATGGCAAGTCCCTTGGTAAGCACAACCTGATTATCAGGTTCCTTAGAGGTGCCCGGAGGTTGACCCCTTCCCAGCCAAGCCTGTTCCCCTCCTGGAATCTCTCAGTGGTCCTCTCAGGCCTTCAGAGACCCCCCTTTGAGCAGCTTGATTCATTCAAGTTCAAAGACCTCTCCTTGAAGATGGCCCTCCTGATCGTGCTTTCTTCCATCAAGAGGGTTGGGGACCTGCAAGCTTTCTCTGTCAGCGACATTTGCTTGGAGTTCGGTCCGGCAGATGCTCATGTCATCCAAAGACCGCGACCGGGCTATGTACCCAAGGTTCCTATGACCCCCTTCAGGGACCAGGTCATTAACCTCCAAGCGCTGCCCCAGGAGGAGGCAGACCCAGCCTCTTCGTTGCTTTGTGTATCTATATGGACCGAACGCAGGGCTTTAGATGCTCTGAGCAGCTCTATGTCTGCTTTGGCGAAAGGCAGAATGGGAACGCCGTCTCCAAACAGAGGTTGGCTCATTGGATTGTTGATGCGATCTCCCTAGCCTTTCACACCCAGGCCATGCCTGCCCCCTTGCAGGTTTGAGCACACTCTACAAGGAGTGTGGTATCCTCGTGACATCTGCAGAGCAGCGGGCTGGGCAACACCCAACACCTTTGCTAGATACTACAACCTCAGGGTTGAGTCAGTCTCATTCTGTGTTTTGTTAAGTCTGAGCCTGTAGAACTTGGTAATACGGAACAGCCGACCGGGTGTTCTGCTTGCAGCTTGCGCCCTTCACCAAGTTGATCCAGTGCACCTTCTCTTCCAGATTAGCCACTAAGCTCTCGCTTCCTGGATGTTCTTCCTCCATAGCCCTCTGGCCTGCGAATTCAGTGGAGGAATTCGCTGCTAGATCCACCACGAGTCAAGTGCTCCATGTTGGGCTTGGGCTCCACAGGCATAACTCCCACTTAAGGCAACTCCTTGTGATGTATTTTCCACGGTACGGTCCCCCTGCTGGCAGGGCCCTCTTCTCCCCTGGGCAGTTCCGGCTGTCCCCCGGTCGCCTTGTCTGTAGTAACTCCTCCATTGTCAGGCAGGATCTACCACCGCACCATGTCCATGTGTGGCTTGACAACCCCTGTGTGTATTGGCTACAAATTACCTCCCCCGTGGCAGGTTATGGTCTCCGCAGAGCCTTTTCCCCCTGAAAGAATAGGAACGGAATAGGACACTGTGGCAGGGCAGAGGGCGGGGCCGGGTCGTGATCCTCTCTCTCTCTCACTGCCGCTCTGCGTTGGCCTTTTCCCTCTCCTTTAAATTTTACAGTGTTTTTTGGGGGGGTACTACACTGTTACAGGAAGTACCCCCCCAGTTTAATTATATCTGTTTCCCTCCCCTTGTTTAAATTTACTATTAAAATATTATTTACATCGTCAAGCCAGTTCTTGCCTCCTCCTTTCCATTGATCCCTTTACAGACGCCTTATCCGAAGCATCTGTAGAATGAAGATTTAAACACAGCCGCTTTGAACTCTATGACGAGAAACATAGAGAGAGAAAAGGCCTCGGCTGGCCGGCTTGCTCCTATGTCAAGTCATGTCGCCTGTTCCCGTGTGGGTACTGGGAACCTAAGAGCGGTTTATGACACCTTTTTTGGGGGGCATTGGGGAGGAGTACGTGCAGCCAACACAGCTGCTTCTAGCACAAAACAGCCTGCTTGCACCTGTCTCAGTAGTTCACGTAGCACGGTTTAGTGCATGCCCTTTTTAAATGGGACACCTTCTGCCACTACAATCGACAAAACGTCAAGTGAGTGACAGAAGGGGAACATCATGGTTACTGTTGTAACCTCCGTTCCCTGATGGAGGGAACAAGACGTTGTGTCCCCCTTGCCATGACACTATTTCTATAACTGTAACATGCCATACCTTATTCTCGGCTCCTCTGTGCAAAAACCTGACTGACAGACGCACACCCGCTTCCCTTTATACCCATATGTCCGTTGCAAAAATTCATGCAAATTCTGTGCTTTTCTCAAGTTCAGAGGTATGAGAGGCTCCCAAGGAAGATCCCTTGTGTAAGTACAATCGATACGATGTCTCGTTCCCTCCATCAGGGTCCTAATAATAGGATTCATGTTCTTGATGAAACATGTCATTTCTATATAATTTTTTTTGTAAGATATAAAGTGTATACATAAAAGTAACTGTTATTTGTATATGTGTGTGTGTCTGTGCATCTGTGAAGGAGGTACATAGGTATGAAGATGTGCAGTTAACACGCTAATTAAACCTCATATGCCATGTCTGACTGAGGGGCGAAATAGCGCAATGATACTATTGTGTAAATTAACCTTTTTAGTGCACTTTACAAGCATCTAATTGACTGTGTGTGTTAGATTAATGAACGTCATGTGTGTGTGTGTGTGTGTGTGTGTGTGTGTGTGTGTGTGTTATCCCAGGTGAACTAATACAAAGTGAGAGACAAAGTCTGCTTATTTAAGCTCTGAATATATTATATATATCACAATTTGAACATATGTAAAGATGATTTGTCATCATTACAAATATTTTATTATGCAACATCTGTGAATTAGATTGCCTAATCAATCATGAAAAATTTGCCATATGTTTAAAATGAATAACATGACCCTTTGAATGGTTTATTATTAAGCCTGGGTCTGAGACCAGGTTTAACAGTAAAATATATACATAAAAACATTTGAAAAATAACAGAAAATGAGAGAAAAGAAGACCTGGTAAATGTTTTTAAGTCAGTTTTATTGTGATTTTTTGTTTTGCATAGAAGAAAGAATGCCAAATACGACTGGGACAATATAAGAGTGATTAAATGTTGAGAACACTTTTATTTTTGAGTGAATTATCCCTCAATAATTACATAATTACATAATTATGTACCTCCAGATTTAGATGAGGTGCACAAGGCCACCATTGGTCAAAGAAGAGGCTTCAGCGACCATTTGTATCCCAGGATGGCTGATGAGAAGATTCAGGTTGTGGGGTTGGCAGTAGAAAACAGATGAATGAAAGTCCTCAGCGAGATGATACGAGGGTAAAGTCTCGAGCATTTGTCAGATTTACAACCATTGATTTTCACATGCCGCAAGCTCTCCCGCTGTGGCACTTCCCATCAAAGTGAGACTCGTTGGAAGGATGTATTTTTCAACCTTGTGTCTTTGTGGATACTGGAATGCTCTGTCCCCTCTGGAGGCAAGAGGACCAAAGAAAACCAGTCCAGACTCTATATTAAAAGCAGTTTGGATTAGAAAATCACTGATCTAATACCTCTCATATTACTTCTGAAAATATGGTTAAAAGTAATCCATAAAGTCCAGTGTTTTAATGTTGACTTTATATGCTTTTTGGAGCATCACAATTTTGGCACCTATTCACTTGCATTGTATGAACCTACAGAGGTGAAAAATTCTAAAAATATGATTTTGTGTTCTGCAGAAGAAAGAAAGTCATACACATCTGGGATGCCAGTAGGGTGAGTAAATGATGAGAGACATTTTTGGGTGAACTCTTCCTTTAACCTTAAAAACCTCACCTGTTTGAACATTTAACTCGCTCTTAGTGCCACTCAGTGGAAATTTCAAAATTGCTGTCACACGTGTTAGAAGCCACGTAATATCATTTCACATAAATCACATAGTTTTCATGAGATCAGGCCAGAATAACAACAATGATGATTACAAAATGATGGATAATCACACAAATAAGAATCATATGCAGTCCCTTTCTGTGAATGCATCAATATTTGAATATTCTGTCCCTGTCAGCACAATTCAATTGAGCCAAAACCTCCCACAGGTTTGAGTTCTGCTCAGGAAGGTTTCCTTCTCAGAACACACATCCATGGGCTATTTGTTGAAAGATGGAGCCAAAGCCAATAAACTATAACTCAAGCATGAAAGGCAGTAGAGTCAATTGTAAAGTAAGACTGAAAAAATGACTCATCATCTGTTTCTGCTGAAACAATGAACACAGTACGGGTGAGAGATGCACAAAACAAGCTATAAAGCAATGTTTCTGAGTAACAGAGGCTAGAATCTGATGAATGTGCTTTGCAAATTTGCATTGTCATATACAGTTTAGTCTCAAACGGTATGCCCATGGACCACCTACTGTACACCCCATCACTAATCGTGTGATGGATATTCCACGTAAAACTGGAAAGTTCTTGTGAAAATCGCAAGCTTCAATCAGATTGTCCAACTGCAACGCAACTTTTTTATTTTTCTATTTAAAACCCCATAGAGCGGTAACTTTAAAAACATCATCTGTTTGGGAGAGTCTTTCCAAACAAAAGAAAATATATGTTGAGGAAAATCACACTTTTTGTACGAATATCAACACATCCAAATTATTTCATGTAGTGTGTGTGAAGTCATGTATGCATGTATACTGCACATACACGTATAAGCAGGCTTTGCCTTCATGTGTGTGGAGTGATGTTAAGCATGCATGCACACACACACACACGCAAAAACACTAGGGCCAAACCCAGGGGCTATGCCTCCAGCCTGCCAAAGAGTTGGAGCACTGTCAGAGCGGCCTGGATTCCTGACCACCCAACTGGACTCTTTTTTTTTCTGTCTTTTTTCTGCCCTTCCTCCCTCCCTCCCTGGCTGGCTGAGCTGTGGTCTGGGTCCAATTAAAATGCACGGCGCTCCTGAAGCTGAAGTTGGTCAGCAGTTGTGTCATGTGAGTTGGGCTCTGACTGATGATGGAATTATAAGGATGTGATAGACTACAGTTCCCTGGCCTGCATCAGAGCGGATGCTGCTCCAGCTACAAGCGTGCATTAATGCAGGACAACTGACCTCGCATCAGTGCTCTGTGGAGGGGTCATCACTGCTGACTGAGTGACGAGCCAGTGCAGTAAATAGAAAAGAAATAAATATTGTGTCTATATTCCAGTTGTACAAATGGTGGATGTAGAGCCCATTAACACCGGTTTCTGTCTGACAGGTAACTTTAGAAAGGTTTGAGGCAAGGCAGCAACAGCAACAAAAGTCTGAACACCATTCCATTAGATGACAGACAAATAAATAAAAAAATAAAACAAATTGTCATCTGCAAACAAATGATGCAAGAATGCTATGATGCTGTGAACTTCACTGACATTTATTTTCTTGAAGTAAATGCTTTATGTTCATAAGTAACTGCTGTCAATATGATTTTTAGAAGAGTACCTTGATTTAATGTCGGTACCCCGCAAGTTCACACAGGTGTCCTAACAGAGTAACCAACCTCATGTTTAATTGAACACATTAATTCTATATATAACAACCAGAAAGTGTCCAAATAATTTTGTTTTCATTTTGAACATGTAATCTTAAGTTTTGTTACATAAAACCTCTTTTCTTGAAATGTTTTGATTGATAAGTGTGCTTGTGCATTATTACTTTAAAATAAATGCTCTTGGTTTGATATTTGTTATTTAATGCAATGGCATTTATCAGATGCACTGCAATGACAACTAGTAAAAAATTACGAAATTTTAACTGCAAGTACTCATGTTTTTTAGGGCCTCACATGTCAAGTGAGACATTTGTGTTTTACAGAAAATGCAAAAAGTTGTAAGACCAAATTAATGTTATGTCAGAACATACAAGTATTTAATTTGTACATTTAGCACTTTTAAGTGGGTGAATGATGCAGTGTCCTCTATAGTGTATTGCCCACTTTGAACATTCATACCTCTCAACTGCACATTGTGCTCAAGCAAATTTTGAAATAATTAGTGTAAGCACCAACAAACTGCCCAAAGTGCATTCGACTACAAAATAAGAATGTCTATTCAGGACTGCATTCCTACAGATAAAGCAATACATCAGGAGGTAAACCTCACAGGGAGAGTGGAAAAAAAAAAAAAAACTTAATTAGCCTTTAACAACACAACTGAGTGACATTTTTAATAAGTGAATTTGCAACAAACAAATTCAAGTGTTGTAGCACTTCCAAAGTTCATTTTTTTGGGCGAGTCAGCACAAGTGAAATTTTTGTAGCTGTTCGAATTTACCTTTTGATTGATATTTTAATGGAGACAGAAGCACATTCTCCTTTAACGCTCTCCCTTGAGACTACACAAAATAAAATGTGCAGTTTGTGAAAAATCTGTGACTGATGATAGTTGACTATTGCTTTCTAACTCATAGCACCCTCTCTAAACAGTGTGAAGATAAGCTCAGTGTATTATCATTAGTTTTGTCTATCAGTACATAGAAGAAGAAGCAAACAATGGAGAAAGGGGAGGAAGGAGAAGATAAAGAATAAAGGGAAGAAGAAATGAAAGAAGAACAAAAAGAGGAGTAAGAGGAAATAGAAGAATAAGACGATGAAGAAGAAATGAAGGGGAGGACGCTGAAGAGGAAAGGAAGGAAAGGAAGAAGTGGAAAAGGAAGAAGATGCTAAAGAACAAAAAGGAGGAGGTGGGAAGAAGAGGAAGAGAAAAAGAAGGAGAGGAAGAAGAAGAAGAAGAATAGGAAAAGGAAGACAAAGAATATTTTCTGACACTACACTCAAAGTGCTTTACGCAGTGAACAGGGGGTTCTCCTCACCCACCACCGGTGTGCAGAATCCACCTGGATGATGCGACGACAGCCATAGTGCACCAGTATACTCACCACACATCAGCTATTGGTGAAGAGGAGATAGTAGAGTGAGCCAAGTAAATGATGGGGATTGTTAGGAAGCCATGATTGATGAGGGCCAATGGGGGAATTTGGCCAGGACACCAGGACACCCTACACTTTTGAATGACCACAGAGAGAAAGGACCTCAGTTTAACGTCTCATCAGAAAGAGGAAGAACAAAATGAAGACAAGGAAGAGGACATGGAAGAATAAAAAAAGAAATTAAGGGGAGGAAGAAGAAGAGGAAGGTGAGGAAGAAAAAGAGGAAAAGGAAGAATGGGGAAGAGGAAAAAAGAAGAAGAAGAGGTAGGAGAGAAAGAAGAAGAGGAGGAGGAAAGGGTCAAGGAAGATGAGGAAGAAGAAGAGAAAAATTAAGAATAAAAAGAGGAGAAAGAAAAGGAAGAACACAGTGTAGGGAAGGAAGAGGAAGAAGTAATGGTGATGGAAAAGGACAATTAAGAAAAATTAGTGAAGACAAGGTAGACAAGTAAGAAAAGGATGTGGAGGAACAGAAAAGAGGAAAGGTAAGAAGAAGAAGAAGAAGAAGAAGAAAGAGAAGCATGGGAGGAAGAGGAAAAAGACAAATAAGAAAAAGAAGTAGTAAGAGAGGAGGAGGAGGAAGAAGAAGAGGGAGGGAAAGGAAGAAGAGGAAGCAAAAGAAGAGGGAGGGGATGAGGAGGGGAAGGAAGAAAAGAAATAAGAAGAAGAATAGGAGGAACAAGAAGAGGAAAGGGAAAAGGAGAATATGTGGAAGAGGAAGATAAGGTAAAGGAAGAAGAAGAGGGTGAGGCGGAAGAAGAGGAAGAAAAACTAAAAGAGAAAGAAGTAAAAAAGAAAGAGGATGATATGATGATGATGATGATGATGATGATGATGATGGCACTGACAAACAGAAAACAGCCTTGAAAAATATGATGTTTTGTTCCTTCAGTCATGTTTCTTCTATTGCTTGACTATAGAGCTATTTAGATGAAATAACCACACATACAGTTGTGTCAAAAGAGCACTGTCATTTATTGTCATTATCCCACAGTGGTCTTTAATATTATAGCTGTCATTCTAATTCATTAAAGCATCTAATGGTGCTCGGACAGCCTGGAGCTCTCGCTAAAGTACCTTACTTTAATGAGATGACTGTAAAGATGTCTTGCATCTTTATCCCGAGGTTGGATAGAGGGTGAAACTTCAAAGTAACTAGGTAATATTTCTGAATGACCTTCTAACTCTCCACAAGGGAAATAAATAGAAACATTTACTAATTTTGTTGTCAAGGCACAAAATACAAATTATGAAAAGGGGCCAACTTGGCCTACTACTTGGGCAAGATGACCCCCCACCTGAGGCAAGAACTTTGGGTACATTTGTCCCAGGTATAATTCGATTTTTAAAGATTGTGTAAATCACATCTGAAATTGTACTTAGTAATGCATTTCTTAAATTTAAATGTAATTAAATTGAATTTATTCTATTAATTATATGCTGTGCAAGCCTATGAATATATATATATATATATATATACAAAGATTTACTTGAAGGCACTTCATCATAGCAATACTATGAATTTAGATTGAAGTCCAATTAGCCTATTAGGATCTATGGAATAGATGTTTGAAATGTACATCTAATGCATGGATGTATTTAACAATAACCCCATAAGGGTTGTTAAAAGGGGGAATATCCCAAATGTTGATATTCAGATGAAATATCAAGATTAAGAGGAGCACAGACATTTAATAAAGGTGTTGAGATGAGATTTTTTGCCATCTTACCCCGGGAGCATCTTCCCCCATCTTCCCCTATAAATATACTGTATAAGACAAAGGACAAAATCGAGTATAAAGACAGTAAAAATGCAAATGTCTGCATTCACCCATTTTGTCCACATCTCCACTGGAGTTTTTATGCCAGAACTTTGAGCACAACAACAATGGACAGTCTTCAAAACATAAGGAAAAAATTTGTCCTAAAAGACAAAATAAACTTGTACAGTGTTTCCAGAGCAGGTGTAATCCACTCTCTCTTTGGATTTTTACTAATGCTCTGTCTACATTGGTTTGTATAAATTGAAGACCATATGGATTCAACCTGAGTATTTAGCATTGCTAACTTGGGCTTTTTTTCAGTTTGCATTGTGCCATCAATAATCAGTTTATATTTAGTGTTGCATTGACAGTTTTCAATAAATCTCAAATTAATCTGTATCACTGATCAAGATACAAAGAGCTGTGTAATCAACATACTGTAGGACATTTCACATTCCTGAAATGGGAGATTTCTCATGCTGAACAAAAAAGACAAGCAAAATTATTTAATACAGAATGACAGACAGGTAATGGTATTATATATTATATCGATATTATATAGACCAAAATGTAATTCTTTTTCACTGTACATCTTGACAGCAGTCTCCTTGGCGATCGTGATTTCAAGCTTGATTATACTTCCTATAGCGCCTTCTAGTGGTCTGTGGATGTCAAGCACTAGGAAGTGTAATTGAGCTTGAAATCATGATTGTCCCTAGACACTGCTGTCAAGATGTACATTGAAAATGGAGTTATATTTTTGTCTGTTCTTACCCAAAACCAACTGGATCACTTCATTTTGTAAACTACAGGAGTCTTGTGGATTACCTTTATGCTGACTTAATCCCTTTTTGGAACATCACAGCCTTGATCACTATTCAATTACAGTGAAATGACCTTCAGAGCTGACATATTCTTCTAAACATCTTCACTTGTATTGTCAAAGTCAAACACATCTGGGATGGCATGTGGGGGATTAGATGATGAGAGAATTTACATTTTTGGGTGAACTATACCTTTAAGAAAACTGGTCTCAGAACAGTTTGAAATGCACCTTATTGTCATCCTGCCTCATTACACAGACTCTGAAGGCAGCATTTCGAAGTTATCACATGCAGCCTGTGTCTTCAGGTTACAGTTAATTTACACTGGATGGGTGAGCTGTGTGCCATGACCCTGAAGCCGGAGTGGAGAGAGGAGTCGGAACTCACTCTTCTGCGTTTAGTGCCGCTGTCCATGGTTCTGACTTTTGTTGCATTAAGGCAACTTGTTGCTGCCCATAGTCCTGAACTTACTTTTGTGCATTGAGTTTCATTGCTGCTATCCGTGGTCTTGAATTCAATTTCAAATTTGAAGTACTTTATTTTCATGATTGTGTTTACATACAATATTGCTAAAGCATTATTACACAAAATATATGATGGCAAGAAACAAAAAGATGCATAACAATATACATTATTCAATTTGAAATAAAATTAAACACCTGCATTTGATCTGTTTCAGCTGAGTTCTACTTCTACATTTAATGCCACTGTCCTTAACTTACTCTTCTTTTAAAAATATGTGTGACCAAAGTAATTTAAGTAAAGTAATTAACTTAAATAAAAGTCATTAACTGTAAAATAATTGCAAGATTTTAATAACTTTTGACAAAGTTATTTAGATTACAGTAACTAATTACTTTTAAATAAGATTACACCTAATATTGCATATGAATATATTAAATAATTTTGAGCTTGTATTTACATTTGTAGGGACATATAAATTAGCACTAGTAAGACTTAAAAGAAATAGTTCACTCAACAATGAACCATTTGTCATCATTTACTCACCCTCATGTTGTTTCAACCCTGGCTTCATTTCTTTCTTCCATGAAACACAAAAGCCAATCTTAGGCAGAATGTCTAAACTTTTTCCAAAGAACGAAAATGATGATTTATTTTTAACAGATATAACAGAAAAAGATAATAATAAAAAAATAGTTTACATTATTATTGTGCTATTGTACGAGTCTTCTGAAGTTATATTTTTGAATTTGAATTAGTAACAGATCTAAGTAATTATTTTAGTCTCTTTTTAAATGTGTTGTTACGATCGGTCACATGACACTTGAGAACCGATTCCATGATTTGTTCAAAGGCAGTGTTTTTCAAGAGTAACAGGAATAAGCTGGTATGTGATAGGTGTATGGTATGTGTAAACATTTCTCCCCTGGCCTCAAGAGGCACACTAGCGAATGACACTAGAGTTTATAACCTTTAGCCTCCTCGTTAGTATGCCTGCCTCCCATGCAGGAGGTCCCGGTTCAAATCCCGCATGGAGTGAGATTTTTGAGCTCTAGCGAAGGGGAAGATTACAGACAATCATCTTATATTTCAGTATATTCCTGTCACAGTGCTATAGCATGCAAGTCACATAGAGCACTTTCATTTAACTTTTAATGTGTTTTTATGGTTCTTTTTGGATCTTGGTTGTATGAATCACCATCCAGTTTTGTGTATTTAAAAGGAGAGCTCAGACATTCTGCCTAACATCTCCTTAAGTGTTTTATTGAAGAAAGAAATAATACTGCTGGCTCGGATCAACATGGTGGTAAATAACAACAAAATGTTCAGGTTTGGGTGAACTAACCCCATTCTCAGATTCGACGCTCATTGAGATTTCATGCAATGGTCACACTGCCTTGACCACTGCCAAACACACATCCATGTCCACTCCACATTACATTCAGTAAACATATGATATAGAGTCAGGGAGTGTTACTGATATGGCTTGTAATGCCTCATTAATCTAATCTTGTAAAGTGTAGCTGAACTACCATAGATAGTGCTGACGGCCTTCTATCTCTGTCCTTCATTTCAATGCCCCCCACGTTTCAAGGGGGACGATCAGAGAACATGCCGCCCCGTTAAAGCAGTCGATTGGGGGCCGAGGATGCCCACATCACCATTGGCCCTCCTGTCCAGAAGATGCAACACAGATGCCCTCAGCTCCTTTAAATGTGCCATCCAAACACCATGGCTCTGCGTCACCGCTCGCAGGGTTGCCTAGCAACTAGACAGCACATATATTTCTGCATCCCTCATCTTCTGTGCAAGAATAAATGGGGGGAAATTCACACTTCTTATCTGTTTGTGGATTGTGCCCCTATTTGACAAAAAAAAAAAAAAAAAAAACATTTATGCCAGGACTTGGGCATGTCTTATTGTCATATTGTAAAGTGCAGGTTGGCATGCGCAAGGACCACCACTGAAACCTAATGCTTCTCCATCCATAATTATTTGCATTCATTAGCGATTGTACGCTCGTGTTTGTGAGCGTACTGCGCGTAGTCCTGAGATGAAGAATGTGGCGAAGTGGTAGAAATGTATAAAAATGCACTGGGATACACTCGCAACATTTCAATAGGTTGCAGCGCGCGAGCCGACAAGTACAGACATCATTCCTCCGCGAGACAAGCGCGTGGACAGACTGCCTTTCCTCTTTAGTGCGTTTTCTCTTTTCTTTTTCAACAACCACCGGCGTTTTGCTCAGCACATTCAACGAAGGACCATGTCCTTTTCTTTTCTTTTCAAATACGATCGTGTAAGCCGGAGATATATGTTGCGCTCTTGATTATTTTTGAGGTTCCTGGAGGTATTTTTGCGATTGAAGTGTGCGTGTGTGTGTGTGTCATCGTTTGTGCGTTTGTGTTCCTCTCTTGAACAAGAGAAAGAACATGCTCGGGGATTCAATCGAGAGATAAAGGGGCTTTTCCAGTACGATAAAGAACTATTGGACATTTCCAATAATTTAATTGAGATACATATCATTTTCTTTTTCTTTCTTTCTTTCTTTCTTTCTTTCTTTCTTTCTTTCTTTCTTTCTTTTTTGTGTTTTTTTTTGGACCGGTTACCTACATTTTTCTCTGGGCTTTTCTTCTTGTTCTTCTTCCTACACGGCTGTGACTTCAAGCTCTGGGGTCTGCATCGGATATTCTCTGCTGCATTTCTTTAAATGAGAGGGAAATCTCGAGCATCAGCAGTAGGGGATGCAGATTTCATTTTGCCTTCTTTCACCTCTACGCACCCCCAACCTGAGGGGGGAAAATAAATAAAACATATCATATACAGTGGAGCATCCCCCTCCTCTTTGAAGGAACATCACTGGGGCCATGGCAGGTCCACTGATTTGGACCTGGAAACTCCGACGACAGGTGTAAAAGAAGACTGGTTATCTTCCTTTTTTATTTTCATTTTTATCCTTTTCTTTTTGTATTTTTCTCCATGGTTTGCCTGAAGACTACGAAGATCCAGCACTTTTCCAGAAGTCCTGTCGAAACTAAGAGATATGTCTGATCTTCTGGTGTTGATCGAGGGGGTGTCTGACCTGCATGGATTTCCATAGCTGAAGAAAAAAAAAAAAAAAAAAACAGCTGGGGACCAATTAAGACTTTTTTTTTTTTTTCTTCTTTCTTTGCAGGGCCATTACACGTGTGTGTTTTGGTGGTTTGATCTCAATCATTCGTTTGTGCTTTTACTTCCATCTCATTCTGTTGGATTCTTTTTTTAACAATATCATTTTTGAATATCACATTGGAGGTGGTTGGATTACTGAAAGTGAATGAAAGGATTTGTGGAAATGTTGGGTCCTCAAGAAGACAAATTATGTGGAATTGTTTCTGCTCTGGCGGCTTTGTCATTTGTCTGCTTTGCAGAAAGGTAATATTTTTTTTTTTTTTTTTTTTTTTTTTACTATAAACATTGGATCATAAACATCAGTCCACATGTTGTTCAGATCTAAAGAGACATCACAGATGAATCTCTCTCTCTCTCTCTCTCTCTCTCTCTCTCTCTCTCTCTCTCTCTCTTTACCAGATTAAACACTTGAGATTTGTGTGTGTGTGCATGAGAAACATCCTCGCATCCATTTGTGAAACGTGTACATTATTTGTCCAAAATTAAACACAATCATTGTGATCATACTCTCTATAAGCTTGGCATTGTGCTTAGAGTGACATCTCAGTATCCTGGCATCAATAAAACCAGGTCACGATAGAGCTGTTAGTGTAGCTGCTTTTTGAATCTCATAGTCATGTTTTCCAAGATCTCAAACCTATATATTTGTGATGCAAAGGTGCGATGAGTGTAATATCGCTCAATAAATTGCATTTGATCAATGATGCTCTTCTAATATACCCCCACCCATGCCACCATGTCGCGCAAAAATGGAGATCCATCATCGTCCAGCCAATAAAAATAAAAACGACGACGGCTATCAGTCAGCAATGGCCAAAGACATGTGTTCACTTGTGATCATTGAGATACAACGTGGGTTTGAAGTCGTTGAGGCCGACATTTACTAATACGCATATAATTTACATCTCAATATACTTTGTAGAACACCTGTAAGATGAATGCCAAATGACAAGCCTAATTATGTGTTCATTTTTACCTATAGTTTACGGGACTGGCCTAAAACCCAATGTCTTCCATTTTGATGTTTTGCTATTTTCATTTCGGTACAGTGTGCTTGGCTGAGATGTACTGAAAAATACTGTCTCTTTTCATATGTATAAAGGTTTGAAGATATGTATGCTGGCATGTGCAAATAATTTGTCATCAGAAACAGAATCAGACCAAGGGTATTCAACCTTTACAGACTCAGGGACCCCCCAACCAGACTGTCAGCCAACCCATGGTCCTCGACTATATCTACATTTTCTGTGTCTTTGTGAATGTACCACATATCTATCTATCTATCTATCCATCCATCCATCCATCCATCCATCCATCTATCAGAAACTCTTTAAGTTTTATACATTTATTCATGGACCTCTGGCTGTACTTTCACGGAGGCCCGGTTGAAAACCCTGGCTCTGGACTTGTTTTTTTATCCTGATAAAACCAACCACACTAGTTACTAAAGTTACATGGTGTACTGAACATTCTCTGTTGTTCAACAGTCATTATTGTTGCTGACAATATGATTTAATATGACAGTATGAATTGTTGTCATTTTTGAAATGTTTTAAGGTTAACTTTAAAGAACAGTGGATATTGTGTTTGCATTAGTATTGGATTCCTTAGAGAAAATGAATAATTAAATCACATTTATGTGAATGACTATGTGCTGGGCATATTGATCTGGAGATTGTCATTTCTATTGGCAACTGCGCCAAGTATGCAAGAAGAAAACATGCAAAGTGTAGGTGTGAATAAATAGAAATCACATCGCAAAAGAATGTTTAATGAGCAATCACATGTCAGAATCAACTGAATTAGGAAAATATATTTATTTTACATTAATATTAGTCAAATATCCTTCTCAATTCTCTCTTCTGCAGCACCTCCACTGGAAATACTGGAATATCTGTGGCCAAGACGACAGTGGACAAATTGCTGAAGGGGTATGACATCCGTCTCCGGCCAGACTTTGGAGGTACACCAGATCCTTTCTTAAAATTCAGTTAGCTTATATCCTCATAGACCAGGGTGAATTTGTATATGGTTATTTAGTATGTTCCCCACTGCACAGCTGATCAAAAATACCCAGTTTTGGAATGCTGTGGAATCTCAGAAACAAATATACAGCGTTCTCGCTTTATTGTTTGGTTGTAATGTAGACATCCATCAATGTATATAATTCTGAGCGTAGGTGATTGGAAAATATTGTGCAAGACTCCTTATTCATGGTTTCTTTTCAAGAGTTGGGCTTATCATAAAATGAGTGTGTTTGAAGGTTGACATTTTCGAAATCTGGTGAAACACCTCGTGGTGTGAAAGGAACTGCTGTATTTAGAGAGAACAAAGTACTCTTTCTCATGAAAATGCTTTGCTTTGTGTTTTTGCAATGTGTACCCCCTCCCTCCAATAAAAAAAGATGTGTGTACATGATTTAGAAAGGCTGAGCACACAATTTTAGGTTGCAGCTCATGGTCTATATTTCTGCACATGCCCAATTTGTTGAAGGACAACTAGATGCTTTGCAAATGACAAAATTGAGGGAAATTTCTATCTATCTATCTGTCTGTCTGTCCGTCCGTCCGTCCATAAGCCCGCCCGCCCGTCCGTCCATCCGTTCATCTATCTATCTATAACATCCATCCATCTATTCTACCAACCCTTGACCTATTTGTGATTCATGTCCACTTTACAGTGTCCCACCATTCAGATATAATTTATGTAGTATTCATGAATGTAGTCAATACACTAAAGCCACGAGACGTAAACAACATGCATGTTAACATGATTTTATTGTGATAAAATCACTTACTAACCTTTTCTGTGTAAAGTTACATCCAGAATGGGAAAGGGTTTTTTAATGGATGATGCCAATATCCAGAGAGCAGGGTGGCTGATAGGCCAATAAAATGCTGATATATCACAACATTTTTCTACATAAATAACATAAATATAATATTGCTTAAAAATGTATGAACTCTTCTTTATCACTATATTTACTAATTTTCACACTAAACTTTAACTTTTTAAAAAGAAGAAGGAAATAACAGTACACACAATAGTCCAGCAACCATGGATGGCATGTCCACGTTAGCAATTGCATTTTAGAATCAGAATCAGAATGAGCTTTATTGCCAAGTATGCTTCCACATGAAAGGATTTGTTCTTGGTGACAGAAGCTTCCAGTGCACAAACAATAAGACGACAAGATAACAACAACAACAATAATAATAGAAATAAAATAGAATAAAAATAAAAAGTGAATATAAATATAAGTATATATAGAAATGCACAAGACAATAATATAAAACTCAGCAAAAAAAAGAACAAGGTTGTCAATGCTTGTTCAATGAACCATAAACAATTAATGAACATGCACCTGAGGAACAGTTATTAACACACTAACAGTTTACAGACAGTAGGCAATTAAGGTCACAGCTTTAAAAACTTAGGACACTAAAGAGACCTTTCTACTGACTGAAAAACACCAAAATAAAGAAACCCAGGGTCCCTGCTCATCTGTGTGAACGTGCCTTAGGCATGCTGCTTGGAGGCATGAGGACTGCAGATGTGGCCAGGGCAATATTTCGTACTATAAGATGCCTAAGACAGTTCTACAGGGAGAGAGGAAGGACAGCTGATTGTTCTCGCAGTGGCAGATCATGTGTAACAACACCTGCACAGGATCGGTACATCCAAATACCACACCTGCGGTACAGGTACAGGATGGCAACAACAACTGCCTGAGTTACACCAGGACCACAATAGGCTGAGAGAGGCTGGACTGAGGGCTTGTAGACCTGTTGTAAGGCAGGTCCTTACCAGACATCACCAGCAACAATGATGAGGACATCCTCCTCCCTCATGCGGTACCCTTTGTACAGGCTCATCCTGATATGACCCTCCAGCATGACAATGCTATCAGCCATACTGCTGGTTCTGTGCGTGATTTCCATCCAGGCAGGAATGTCAGTGTTCTGTCATGGCCAGCAAAGAGCCTGGATCTGAATCCCATTGAGCACTTCTGGGACCTGTTGGATCAGATGGAGGGCTAGGACCATTCCCCCCAGAAATGTCCGGGAACGTGCTAGTGCTTTGGTGGAAGAATGGAGTAACATCTCGCAGCAAGAACTGGCAAATCTGGTGCAGTCCATGAGGAGGAGATGCAGTGCAGTACTTAATGCAGCTGGTGGCCACACCAGATACTGACTCCCAAAACCCTTGTTCAGGGACACATTATTCCATTTCTGTTAGTCACATGTCTGTGAAACTTGTTCAGTTTATGTTTTAGTTGTTGAATCTTTTTATGTTCATACAAATATTTACATATGTTAAGTTTACTGAAAATAAAAGCAGTTGAAAGCAAGAGGATGTTTTTTGAGTTTATATATATTAATATAAAGTTACATATTACTCAAAAAATACAGAATCAAACTAATTGTACATACAGTGCACAGTGATTAATACATTTACTTACAGCACACGTGAAGCGCTTTTACCTTGAAGTTGCAGCACAGATTATTTAGCCGAGACGGGCCACTCCTATTAAAATGAATGGGAGAAATTAAAATGCCCAACTGCAACCAACAGTCAACGGATGTTGATAGGAGGTCCCGCCTTACATTTAAAAGAGCCAACCTTTTAGATACAGACATTGCCTGTCAATCAATTCGAGAATGTGCATGCGCATTAGCTATAAAAGCTTATATAAAAAACTTTAGCGTAATCTGAGGTAAAGATGCACCATTTATGATATCAGTGTTCCAACCTTCCAACAGTGTACCAATCTTTACCAACCATTTTGGAGATTTCGGTCTTTAGCCATTCAAGTAGATAGGATCTGCACTGACATGACTGGAAATAGCCTCCCGAGAGTGTTCCAAACATGGCCGACAATTGCCAACTTGCTTGAAAGAGTTTGGTTGCACTCAAGCTCTCATGTGAATCCAGTGAGCAGCAGCAATCTCCTGACAAATTAAACAGCATGGATAGCCTGCTTGGATTGTGACCACTGACCATCATGATTTGTGAATCAGAGGAACCTTTGATCCTGATCCTGAAGTTTTGATTCTGGCTGAACACATGCGGAGGAAGATATTAGATGAGCGTGCGACGGGAAGAAAATGCTGGAATTTCACGAGGTTCCTGAATTACATCTTTTTAAACTAGATATCTGCAGATTTGCAGACAGTATATAAATTAGAAGTTTTATTGATATTCTGTTAGAAAAGGTATAGGGAAATGTTGAGGAAAGACTGTTAGAACATGTGCTTCAGAGGAAAATTTATGAGCATTCCACAGGATGCTGAATCTACTGAAGCTGTGTGAGGTTTGTTTATTATATCTGTTTAAACGAGATGTGTGCATATTTGCATACGGTATATGATATTAGTTTTATTGATATTTGCCTTTTTATCATTAGACAAGACAGTTACAAGTTACAGGGAACTGTTGAAGAGAGAGAGGAAGAATGAAACAGGCGAGCATTTTAACATTATGAGCTCAAACGTGTCTCTCGTGGCTCTGATATGCAGACCGTTTAAAGGACTCTGTGTTGCACTGTGTGTCTATTATTGTAGTAACAAGATGGCTCGTAACAACAAAATGAACCATGACTGATCGTTTACATGTCTCAGCACTTCACATGCAAGCAGGCGATTTTTAGTGCCCTCAAGAAAAAAATCAGCCAAACATCGGCCGATGCTGATTATTAAAAAAATCTGAATACTGGCCTATTTATCGGCCTCTACGACATATCAGTCGATCACAAATTTTTAAGAACATTTTTACCATGGCAACATGACAGCATAAACCCTAAAACCCAAAAACGATGATTTAAACAACTTTACAGCTCAAATAATACACAAGTTATATCAGAACAATTAATGGAAGTGCTTTAATAATATGTAAAGCTTCAAAAAAAATTTAAACCCTCCAAAAACGGGCACCATTCACTTCCATTATAAGTGCCTCAGAGTAACTTAATTTTTTTTATTATTTTAAAGAAAAGGAGGGATGAGTCGAAATAGTTTTTTGAGGTAATCAATATTATGCCACAAATGCTGTCGATTGAACTTATATTCCTTTAATTTAGATGTTATCACATGCATTTTTAGATATTTTTTTTTTTAGAAGAGTTAAGATTACCTGACAATTATAAATTCCATCTAGATTTTCATTTTATGATCAATGAGAGTTCCGCAATGTGATTGTGGTTTGGGAATTTCTGTTCCCACCAGTCATTAAGGAGTTTGTTATGATTTGTACGTCTCTAAAGCATACATGCATACATAAAAGCAATTATGTGTTAGATGCTGTAAATTTGTAGATATTGTGTCACATTTTAGTGTCTGTCCAAACATACAAATATATATGTGTATGTTACTTATGACATTACTTATGGCATACTAATGAGATCACCCTGAAATAATGCATTATTTGTTTTCTCCATCGACCATTTGTACAATAGGCATATAGACACAATATTTATTTCTTTTCTATTTACTGCACTGGCTCGTCACTCAGTCAGCAGTGATGGCCCCTCCACAGAGCACTGATGCGAGGTCAGTTGTCCTGCAGCAATGCACGCTTGTAGCTGGAGCAGCATCCGCTCTGATGCAGGCCAGGGAACTGTAGTCTATCACATCCTTATAATTCCATCATCAGTCAGAGCCCAACTCACATGACACAACTGCTGACCAACTTCAGCTTCAGGAGCGCCGTGCATTTTAATTGGACCCAGACCACAGCTCAGCCAGCCAGGGAGGGAGGGAGGAAGGGCAGAAAAAAGGAGAGGAAGAAAGAGTCCAGTTAGGCAGTCGGGAAACCAGGCCGCTCTGACAGTGCTCTATCTCTTTGGCCGGCTGGAGGCATAGCCCCTGGGTTTGGCCCTAGTGTTTTTGTGTGTGTGTGTGTGTGTGCATGCATGCTTAACATCACGCCACACACATAAAGGCAAAGCCTGCTTATACGTGTATGTGCAGTATACATGCATACATGATACACATACTACATGAAATCTTTTGGATGTGTTGATATATGTACAAAAATGTGGTTTTCCTTTACATATATTTCATCATGCTTTGAAAGACTCTCCCAAACACATGATGTTTTTAAAGTTACCGCTCTATGAGGTTTAAAAAAAAAAAAAAAAAACTCATGCATCAATCCTTGGAAGTTGCGTTGCAGTTGGACAATCTGATTGAAGCTTGCGATTTTCACAAGAACTTTCCAGTTTTACGTGGAATATCCATCACACGATTAGTGATGGGGTGTACAGTAGGTGGTCCATGGGCATACCGTTTGAGACTAAACTGTATATGACAATGCAAATTTGCAAAGCACATTCATCAGATTCTAGCCTCTGTTACTCAGAAACATTGCTTTATAGCTTGTTTTGTGCATCTCTCACCCGTACTGTGTTCATTGTTTCAGCAGAAACAGATGATGAGTCATTTTTTCAGTCTTACTTTACAATTGACTCTACTGCCTTTCATGCTTGAGTTATAGTTTATTGGCTTTGGCTCCATCTTTCAACAAATAGCCCATGGATGTGTGTTCTGAGAAGGAAACCTTCCTGAGCAGAATTCAAACCTGTGGGAGGTTTTGGCTCAATTGAATTGTGCTGACAGGGACAGAATATTCAAATATTGATGCATTCACAGAAAGGGACTGCATAGGATTCTTATTTGTGTGATTATCCATCATTTTGTAATCATCATTGTTGTTATTCTGGCCTGATCTCATGAAAACTATGTGATTTATGTGAAATGATATTACGTGGCTTCTAACACGTGTGGCAGCAATTTTGAAATTTCCGCTGAGTGTCGCTAAAAGCGAGTTAAATGTTCTGCCAAACAGGTGAGGTTTTTAAGGTTAAAGGGAGAGTTCACCCAAAAATGTCTCTCATCATTTACTCACCCTCCTGGCATCCCAGATGTGTATGACTTTCTTCCTTCTGCAGAACATAAAAGAAGATTTTTAGAAGAATATTTAAGCTCTGTAGGTTCATACAACATAAGTGAATGGGTGCAAACATTTTGAAGCTCCAAAATCCACATAAAGGGAGCATAAAATGAATCCAACTCCAGTGGATAAATTAATGTATCCAGACAGGAGATGATGGGTGTGTGTAAGAACGCACGTGTGGCCGTGAAATGCAAAACAAAACAACAAATCTTAAAACACAACGGCAAATCCATAGACAAAATAACAATTCAGAAACACATCATCAAATCAGAAAACACAACTGCAAATCAGAAAACAAAAGAGCAAATCAGAAAACACAACACCAAATCCAGAAACAAAACAACAAGTTATAAAACACAACGACAATACAAAAAACACAACAGCAATTAATTAGAAACAGAAAGTGTAGGTACCATAGCTTCTCACCTGAATGGCTGTGTGGAGAATACCTCCTTTCCTCAGGACTGGTTCTCTGCCCACTTGCGTGATTATTTCAAAATACATTCCAAATGCTAAATAATTGAAAATTGTGAGTGGTTTGACAATCAGTAAAACAGTAATGAGACACTTTATAACACAGAGAGCAAAAACAGCGAGCGGGAAAAGTTTTAGGAACAATGTTCATCTATGGTGTGTAAGAGGCCATCTAAAAATTCCACAAACTGCACTAAAACGCTGGTGTCCAAAGCATTCATTCACTCAATTGACTTGCAAATTCTAACATGACAAACATGGTTATTAAAAAAGCATTTTCACATTCTTAAGGTTGCCGTAGACTGCTGACGTGTTGCTCACTTTCTACAATTGAAGCCAGCATGTCCCATTATGAGAAGTGATTTATTTTAGAAAATATATTGCTGAAATTTTACCCAGATATTATTTTATTATTGTAAAGTTTGTAGAAGGCTGCTATTAGTTATGCTGACTTACTCTAGGTGAGAGTTTCCCAGCATGTGGAATTATACATATACAGTATTCAATAATGTATTTAAAATAATAATACAAAAAAAAAAAAAATTATTCAAGTCAGTCATTCAACGCACTGATATAACCTTTGTAATGTTAAAATTACATCTTGATGAATTTTACTGTTTTTTGTTTTTTTCTAAAACAATTGAATACTGTAGCCATATAATTAGAGATACTTGGAAATTGTATATATATATATACAGTGAGGAAAATAAGTATTTGAACACCCTGCTATTTTGCAAGTTCTCCCACTTAGAAATCATGGAGGGGTCTGAAATTGTCATCGTAGGTGCATGTCCACTGTGAGAGACATAATCTAAAAAAAAAAATCCAGAAATCACAATGTATGATTTTTTAACTATTTATTTGTATGATACAGCTGCAAATAAGTATTTGAACACCTGAGAAAATCAATGTTAATATTTGGTACATTAGCCTTTGTTTGCAATTACAGAGGTCAAACGTTTGCACACACTGCAGGAGGGATTTTGGCCCACTCCTCCACACAGATCTTCTCTAGATCAGTCAGGTTTCTGGGCTGTCGCTGAGAAACACGGAGTTTGAGCTCCCTCCAAAGATTCTCTATTGGGTTTAGGTCTGGAGACTGGCTAGGCCACGCCAGAACCTTGATATGCTTCTTACAGAGCCACTCCTTGGTTATCCTGGCTGTGTGCTTCGGGTCATTGTCATGTTGGAAGACCCAGCCTCGACCCATCTTCAATGCTCTAACTGAGAGAAGGAGGTTGTTCCCCAAAATCACGCAATACATGGCCCCGGTCATCCTCTCCTTAATACAGTGCAGTCAGCCCTGTCCCATGTGCAGAAAAACACCCCCAAAGCATGATGCTACCACCCCCATGCTTCACAGTAGGGATGGTGTTCTTGGGATGGTACTCATCATTCTTCTTCCTCCAAACACGGTTAGTGGAATTATGACCAAAAAGTTCTATTTTGGTCTCATCTGACCACATGACTTTCTCCCATGACTCCTCTGGATCATCCAAATGGTCATTGGAAACTAAAGACGGGCCTTGACATGTGCTGGTTTAAGCAGGGGAACCTTCCGTGCCATGCATGATTTCAAACCATGACGTCTCAGTGTATTACCAACAGTAACCTTGGAAACGGTGGTCCCAGCTCTTTTCAGGTCATTGACCAGCTCCTCCCGTGTAGTTCTGGGCTGATTTCTCACCTTTCTTAGGATCATTGAGACCACACGAGGTGAGATCTTGCATGGAGCCCCAGTCCGAGGGAGACTGACAGTCATGTTTAGCTTCTTCCATTTTCTAATGATTGCTCCAACAGTGGACCTTTTTTCACCAAGCTGCTTGGCAATTTCCCCGTAGCCCTTTCCAGCCTTGTGGAGGTGTACAATTTTGTCTCTAGTGTCTTTGGATAGCTCTTTGGTCTTGGCCATGTTAGTAGTTGGATTCTTACTGATTGTATGGGGTGGACAGGTGTCTTTATGCAGCTAACGACCTCAAACAGGTGCATCTAATTTAGGATAATAAATGGAGTGGAGGTGGACATTTTAAAGGCAGACTAACAGGTCTTTGAGGGTCAGAATTCTAGCTGATAGACAGGTGTTCAAATACTTATTTGCAGCTGTATCATACAAATAAATAGTTAAAAAATCATACATTGTGATTTCTGGATTTTGTTTTTAGATTATGTCTCTCACAGTGGACATGCACCTACGATGACAATTTCAGACCCTCCATGATTTCCAAGTGGGAGAACTTGCAAAATAGCAGGGTGTTCAAATACTTATTTTCCTCACTGTATATATATATATATATATATATATATATATATATATATATATATAAACAATGTTGTTTTAAATATATACAGTGCATATATATATATATATATATATATATATATATATATATATATATATATATATATATATATATATGCACTGTTTATATTTAAAACAACATAGTTTTTTTAATTAGAACATGCAAGTTGAATTAACGCTTGAGCGTCACCAATGTTTTAGCGCAGTTTGAATACTTTAAGATGTCCTTTAAAATGTATATATATTAAAAATATATATATACTGTATCTATTCCTAAACAGTCAAAATGGTCTCTTCAAAACTGGGCAGGGATGAGGCCCAGAGACAGCTATACTATAACGTTAATGTTTTTGATGTTAATATTTTTTACGTTAAAATAACCACACCTGCAACTCGTACATACAGTAAATTACGCTTTATGCGGCACCTCATATCTATAGCAGGGAGAGAGGCTCTTAGAGCGGGAATAAATTGTGCAGTGCTGAATGTGCTTTATTTCCGCTCCTCTCGCGTATACACATATGCTAACACAATCACTTAGCCAGGTGTCAGATAACTAACACAAAGATTTAGAGCTCAGTCCGGAGTCTGCCTGTTGAGTACCCCTGCCATAGATGAACATTGTACCTAAAACAACATTTTCCCGCTCACTGTTTTTACTCTCTGTTATAATGTTACTTTTGTTACTTTTTTCCTGAGAGAGAAAACACTCCAAATGTTTTAGTTTTTCAGTCACTGATCTTATGGTGTGGACTTTTATACAATCAGTGAACCAATCCACCAATTCACTTATAGTACACTGCGTGGACCTACAGAGCTCAGATATTCTTCAAAAATAGAACAATATAGTAAAGAAGTAGAGGAAAGAAAGTTATACACATCTGGGGTGGCATGACATGAGGATTTGGTTGAACTATCCTTTTAATCCACTATTGAGCTTTAAATCAACAATATCTACCTCCCTTTCTTAAATCTTAAACATAAACCTAACCAATAGTGTCATAACAGCAAATGTGAGATGAAAAACTAATTTCTGAAGGAACCATGTCATTTTTTGGACACTTTACCCAAAAAATGTAAAAACAATTGGTATAGTAACAAGATTAATATTAGATTTCATATTTCAAAGACTTCATATGGAACCTGTGCGAAAAATGTGAAAAGTCTGACTGTCACTGTGAGATTGAGCTCTTTTCCAAAACGTAGTGAGCTGCCTTGCTGTCTACTGCCTAAATTGGCAACTACGCTCTAAGGCAGCATACTAACCTTATTGGAACCTCTCAGAAGTGACCAAAATGACACACATATCATAGGTAGCAACTGTGCAAGTCAGAAAATCAAACAAAATAACATACACAAAAAAAAAAGCTCCCTACGCAGTGCTGTGTAGTAACGGATTACATGTAATCTGTATTACATAATCAGATTCAAACATAAAGTACTTTTAATTGTATTACATTACATTTTACAATATATGTAATCGGACCACAGTTACTTTTTTGTAGATTACATGATTACATGTTAACAAACTGTATTAAAATAAGGAAAGGAGGAGGCAGAAACCGGACAAACCATCAAAATAATATTTAATAGTAAATAACAAAATTAAAAAGACAAAACATCAACACAAATGCATACAGGGCAGCCTTTATCCCTCTTATGGACTTCATTTGCCTGATTAGGGGCCAGGGATGTGTCATTACGGCCCAGCCCCACCCTCCTCCTTGCCACACAAGGCATGGCAGTAAATTGTTAATCACTGATTGATCATCCTAATCATTCTCTTTATTCAATCTTTTACATTTTTCATTCTAAATCAGCACATCGCTGATATACATCTGGTAAGTCTTTGAGTGTTTTCGGAAGCAAGGGGGAGGGTTGTGTGTATTACACTCAGAACTGATAATAGCTACTAGCCAGTTATGTGAAGATGGAGTGGCTAACTCAGCATTTAACCACTGGAAATATAGAGATAATTTCATTTTTAAGAAGACATGGGGCAAAAAAATCACTGTGCAATGTAATCTCTGCCTTCCAAAAGTTAATATCCTGTTAACTGCAAAGAATTCTACATCAAATCTAAAGAAGCATTTGGATGTATGTTTGCATCTTTTATAACTTTACATCACAAATTGCAATTCTGTCATTGATTGAGGACCTAGACCTCTATCAGCATCATGGGGGAAAACATAAAAATATGAAAATTTCCTTCATATTTTTACATTTGTGAAAATGTTCCTGAATTTGTGGACGTAAGCACCCCTCAAATTATTAAACGGCAGTTAATTGTTAATAATTTATTGATCATTCTCTTTTTTCAATCTTTCACATTTTTAATTTTAAATCAGCACACCGCTGATATATGTTCGGTAAGCCTAACCCAATTATTTTTCTTCCATACAAAATTCACCACCTAACTATCTTTAGGTAGTTTGTCTGTTTGTATGTGTGCAATTCGTCACAAAAACAGCAACTCAAAGAGTGTTTTCAAGCACATAGTGTGTTTATTTTATGTAACAAACAGCCAAATTGTCACCAAAGTACCACTAAACAGTTCACAGCTTGTATATGCACAGCCATCATATCTAAACGTGATCTTCCCATGCACGCAGCTACATCTGCTCATTAAGTGCAGATGTGGTTTTCATTCGCAAAAACAGCAACTCAAACTGTCTTTTCAGGCATACAATATGTTTGTTTTCTGAAACAGGCAGCCAAACTATCACAAAAGCACCACAATAACAGTTTAAAACTCTTCTACTCAAAGTGAACACATGCTGAGCGTGATTATCACGCAGCCACGTCTGTTTACATTAGTGCTTGTCACACACACACACACACACACACACGTTGTGTTTCCATGTTTTATGGGGACTTTCCATAGACATAATGGTTTTTATACTGTACAAACTTTATATTCTATCCCCTAAACCTAACCCTACCCCTAAACCTAACCCTCACAGAAAACTTTCTGCATTTTTACCTTTTCAAAAAACATAATTTAGTATGATTTATAAGCTGTTTTCCTCATGGGGACCGACAAAATGTCCCCACAAGGTCAAAAATTTCGGGTTTTACTATCCTTATGGGGACATTTGGTCCCCACAAAGTGATAAATACACGCTCACACACACACACACACACACACACACACACACACACACACACACACACACACTGACTGTCTGAGATGTCAAACAGTGCATAGGCAAACCGGACTGCTGATATTATTTGTTTGTTTTATTTTTTATAGCTATATTTAAACAAAATAAATAAAATAAGCCCACTTGTTCACATGTTTACTGCAGTATTTAATTTTTGGGAATGACAAGAAATAAAAAATGTAAAGAAAAAATACTCGTCGACACTCTGCCCACCTCTACTGGCTGTGTAGTGTCACGTGCAGAAATAACTCACCCTATGGGGCACTACAGGGGAATTTAGACACTACTCATTAAAAGGTTAAACTCTACCAAGCTGAAAATTAAGCCACTTACACCATACCTGTCAACATTTGGGTACCAAAATCCAGGAGACCTCTGATTGGGGGGGGATGCTGGATGGCAGAGGCAGGCTAAATACATTAAAAAAAATTGTGCCGTTGTGATTAAATGTGCTGAGTATTGTCATTTTTCCCATCGTGTCCGATATTAAAATCAGTGCGACACACTTTGTAAAACCCGTGGGCATTGTCAATATGGCTTCGAGATATGAAATTAAAATCTTCCGTCCAGCTGTTGTTAAACTTACATGTATATTTTGTTTGTGGGAGTCTTCTCCTCCCATCTACTAGTGATGCTTGAGTCAACTTCTACTACCTGCGCAGATATCAACAGCGCAACTGGGTTGAAGTTGCCAGGTTGAGGTCACTGAAATGTCTATGATGTGTTGATTGTGTGAGTAGGATGAGTTTCATACAAGATCTGGCAACTGGACAACCTTGGAATAATATATTGATGTGATTATTCATATAACGAGGTTTGGGCCATACAAATTACGGGATTTTCCCGGGAGAAATACCAAAACGGGAGGGTGGCGGGAGATGGGTGTCAAATATAGGAGGCTCCCTATATGCTGCCAAAACAGCGCCAACACTCATCTCAGAACATCATTCTGAGATGATGTTCTTCTCATCACAATTGTACAGAGCAGTTATCTGAGTTACCGTAGACTTTATCAGTTAAAACCAGTCTGGCCATTCTCTGTTGACCTCTCTCATCAACAAAGCATTTTCGTCCACAGAACTGCCGCTCACTGGATGTTTTTGTTTTGACTGGTTCAAACTGACAAAGTCTATTGTAACTCAGATAACCGCTCTGTACAATTGTGGTGAGAAGAATAACAACTCAGAATGCTATTCTGAGATGCAGGTTAGTACTGTTTTGGCAACGTGAGGGGGACCTACATAATATTAGGCAGGTGGTTTTAATATTTTGGCTGATCGGTGTATATTACTCACAAAACACAGCCAATATCCCTATGGAAAAATGCCAATGTAAAAAAAACATTTTGCTCCATGTAAATGAAATCCATTGACAAGAAGAGAAAGACACTGAATTAGACACTGCTGGCCTTATTTGCAACCTCAATAATTAGGGCAGCCTCAGAAGGTCTTCGAAGACCTTGAATTTACAAGATTGCCGTTTCTCATTTCAAGTCATCCTTTCATACAAAAGATACCTCCACGTGCCCTCTTCCAGCTGGGTCCAGTTGAGTTCGGCTGTTTATGTGCTGCCCATAAAAAAAAATAAAAAAAATGCTGAAAGATTAATCAACAGAATGGAACATGGAAGCAGTTGCCTAGATATGCAACATGTCACACCCGAGGCCATAAATCAATGACATGTTTTTTTTTTCTATCAGCAATTTTTGTGTCTTTGTTTTGATAATGGTAATTGTGATTAGTGATAGTAAAATTAATTTCTCAATAAAGACATATTTGCAAATGTGAAAAATGAATAAAATAATGAAATAATGAAAATGAAAAAGGAATAATTATTAACTCTTGTTTTAGGTGATTGTAATGTATGACCTTGTCTTGTTCTACTGTTTCCCCTTTGTCTTCCATTTTTGTCACTTTCGTTTTCACTTTTGACCTGTCTGTAACTCCACAGTCTTGTTAGCCCTCGTGTTCATTGTTCATTGTTTTCACCTGTCCTCGTTAGTTTCTCATTGGTTTCTATTTAGCACCTTGTCATGTTATTTTGAGTTCTGTTTGGTCATTGGCCCTTTCATGTATTTATACCCTGTCTGTTTGTTCAGTCACTGTCGATCGTTGAATGTTAGTGAATGTCTATGAAAGTTGTTAAGCCTGCTCTGTGTTCCCTTCCCGAGTTCTCTGTTCATGTTTATTTCCCCATTGTGGGTTTTCCTTTGTGTTCGTTTATGTTAATAAAGTTGCTGCATTTGGATCCTCAACCATCGTCTCCCTCCGCTGTATCTGCAATTCGTAACAGTGATAGTGGAGGGTTAATAAGGCAGATTTAGTGTAAATATGTAAAATTGTGAGTGTGTTTTATTCAGACTTTCTGCCACTAATGGGAGCTTACAGCACTTAGACCATGTGTTCAGCACAAACACTTCAATATACACTCACCTAATGAAATGTGTACTTAATGACACTTAATCACACATACATAGGTTTGATTGTACAAATGAAAGGAATATTTCACAGTATATACAATATATTGTAATTTAGTCACATTCACATTGTTCCAAAAATATGCTGGCAGCTTTTTTCCATATAATGAAAGTGAATGGAGATTGGGCAAAAAGCACCATAAAATGAGTCCAAATGACTTATGGCTATTTCCCAAGTTTTCTAAAGCAATTTTTCTTTGTTTTAAAAAACAGACCAAAGTGTAATTGTTTAATTCACTGATAATCATCTGCTCAATTGACAATGATCACACGCTGCATGCATTCTGCATTCTTTTTCCAAAAGTTCTGGTACCCAGGGGTCGGCGATGGTATGCCGACTCACTGACATGCAGCATTTCCCACCAGATATTTTTCATTGGTTTCAGTGTGCTTATCTTTTCATGTGGCTTGACCGGCAGCATGTTGCGACAGTAGCGTGGGAGACTCTGGTTCACATCCATCTTGAAACCAGGAAGTATTCATAAGTGACGAGCGTGATTTGGTGGTTGCACTTTTCCCTCTATTTAAATTTTACACTACTAGGTAAGGTTTAGGTTTGGGATTGGGTTGGGGGGTCCATAAAATATGCATTCACTGTATTACATCCTGTACAGCTGAAAGGAACATTTGGTGACCTGTTCTGGTCATAAATGGAGCTCCCACATGCCTTACACAAACAAAATAAAAAATAGTTTACTCATCCTCACGTTGTTCTACAGTAGTGTTGACTTTTTATCATCCAATGAACATAATATTATACAATTTGAAGAAGTTTCACACTGCTTTTTTCCCCCACACAACAAAAGCATGCAGTGGCCAGGTGCTGTCAGACTAATTGTGCTCTATAATACAAATCCTCTGAAGCAATACGATAGCTCTGTGAGACAAACTAAAATTAAAAGTTTAATTTGACTCTAATTTTAAAACAAAATCTTGCCCTATGACTCAGCTTTCATATCTTATTTGCAGCCCAATTTCAGGAAAATTATGTGACTGAGGTAATATTCTTGCAAAATGATTATACGTGGTTCATTAAATGTATCACGGCAGTTACAAAGTGAAATGTCCACAGAGTGGCACAAAAAGCGATTACATTTTTCATCCAACTGATGAGGTTATAAAGTCTAATGGTCTATCGAGTTTTAAATCAACAAAACCTCCCAACCCTAAAACTTCAACCTAAACCTAACCGATATTGTCATAATAAGAAAATGTGAGATGAAAAACACAATTGCTGAAGCAGCCACATCCTTTTGTCAACTGAGCTTAACATTGTACATTGGTCCTTCGCATTGCAAGCTTCATCAGTTAAGTTTCTGTGCAATTTGATCATATTTGAATCTGTTCTAATTTGTTAATGCAAATGTTAAATATCCCCTTACAAATCATGCACTGTAGTAAAAGATTTCATAAGAAAGCATTGTGTGAGGAACAGGGTGAAAAGTAAGTGTTTATAAAATGATAATCTGGCATTTTACTTGTAATTTGTTTGAAAGTGAATAAAAGTCGTTGTTGTAGTGCCTCAAGTGTTCAAGATCTAATTGCAGATTTTGTTTGACTCCCCTAAAATAATAACATATGTTTGTTTTGTTTGCTTTTTTTTTTTTAAACAGGCTTCTCCCAGTTCGGCACTAACTTTCACCCTCAGTGTACACCATTACCAGATTACTAACAAACCTTTAAATAAAAAATAGGGAGGTGCTTCTCACATGAAGCTCCCTAAGGATTAGGCCTGTGGTCTGAGAGAAAGACCATTGAAATAAAACTATGAACTGAAGGCCGCTAATTACATTATCTTTGAGGAGCTCACCATTTTAGATGTAAGTGGCCCCCACAGACTGCAGAAAATCTAATAAAAAGCAGTGGCCTGTAAATTGTTGCTGTAAGTGTTTTTCCTGCACTGGGTTATTGGCTTCTCCTTCAACTTTTGTAATCTGGGCAATGTTTTAAAAGCTTTGTTACATCAACACTGCGTATATTGGGTTTGAATGGGAAGAAAAGCCACAGAAATGGCACAGATATGCTGGAAGTATGTTATAATCATGTAATAGAGCATTTATAATGCATTTATTTCTGTTCTATTTTGGAACACTTTGTGATCCATATGGCGGATTGGCTTTTATGCAATTCTCTATTATGCTGCCGTTTTCCCTTAAACTAAATTTAATAATAACCTTTTAAACCAAAAAGGATGAAAAACAAACCCCATAAAAAATTAGATTAGAGTAATGGGGGCATCTTTGGTTTAAGTGCACTTTAATGTGCCAATTTCTGGATGCAAACATATAGGATTCCTATTTTGAGTGCTACGTGAGGTCGCGTCTAACATTCATTTGGATCACAGGGCCGATATATAATCCCAATGGATGCCAAGTCCCAGACAAATAGCAGTGTAGAGTAGCCAGAGGGCAGACCATCTCATTAACATAGTGATTTACCATCCCCAGCTTTAGACAACGGTGTGTGTGTGTTTGTGTGTGTGTGTGTGTGTGTGTGAGAGAGAGAGAGAGAGAGAGTTTGATGAAATGTAGTCACTCTGATGGAACATACAAGCTGACATTTCTCCTTAAAGCTTTATGCATTGCTGTGCATTACATGTGACTGTCATGGGCACGGTGCTTCGGATGAATTGTAACTTGAGAGGGTGTCTGTATGCTGTCTAATGCAGGCCGGCACGTTATAGTGATGTTCCATTTTCTGCGTCTCTCAGGGACTTGTGTCAGAAAACTATGTAAAGCTAGGCTGCTATATAGCCGCAACATTTGCTGCTCACCATCCATGATGTCAGCTGTGATTTTAAGTTGTCATTAATATATAATTTGTCTGTATTTTGGCAACTTTACATCAGCACATAGCTATACATACTTAAAGAGTTCACACAAAAATGAAAATTCTCTTGTTATTTATCTTATGTCGCTCCAGAGTCGTTAGCTGTTATGTTGTCCGTGGAACACAAACGAAAAATTCAGAAGAATCTTTTCATGGCTATTTTCCACACAGTCCATATTGACCATGTCTGTCAAACTCTATAATAAAAAAAATTGTCCATATGACTTCAGCACTATTTTGTACACTAAGCCTTCTAGGGGCATTGGATTTAAATGGTTAATATCTGTAAATCGATCAGATCTGGTGCCTATGTTGTATTTTGTTAGATTCAAATGAACCAGCTCATAAGAATCGTTCATTTAGGAATCGGACTACACTGGTTGCTCTATATGTTTTATGCTGTAGATTCAAAAGAGTCGTTCGTTCAGGAATCAGACTACACTGGTCACGCTGTATGATTCACACTGAAGATTCAGAAGAATCAGCTCATAAGAGTCATTCCTTCAGGAATCAGACTAGACTACATTGGTCACAATGTATGTTTTGCGCTGTAGATTCAAAAAGAACCGACACATATGAGTCATTTGTTTGTGAATCAGACTGCACTCTTTGTTTTTGATTCACTAAAAGAACCATCTTATAAGAATCATTTGTTCAGAAACTGGACTACTCTGGTCACACTATATATTTTGTGCTGTAGATTCAAAATTCTGTAACAAACACATCTGATAAAATGGATGATGTTGTGGAGTTAGTCAATAAGAGGACATTCCATAAACAGGGTACTATTTCAACTATGCTAAGGCATGTTCACTGAGATCCTTTAGTGTGCAGGAAATGGTACAAACATGTGTCTGCCATGTTTGATTTGAGAAGAAAAACTGGAATGGTGAGTCACCAGCATGAAGTGGAGCTCCCCTAACTTTGAGAAGGGGAGCCACAGTGAAGTAATAATGCACAAAAGGTGCAAAAAGAGAGAGGGGGAGAGACGGCAAAAAACTTACCACCCACCCTTTCCGTTACAGCCCCTCACCCTGGAGACAGCACTTTAAATATAGCTGTCAATGGTCTCAGCTCACCGCCATTAACAAAGCTTGAAATGGTGGCGATACATCCATTGGGCTGCGAACACTGCACACTCTCGCTCAAGAGTGGAGCCAATCTAGGCATTTGGTTATGCCTTGAATCTTGATATCAAACCAGGCTGCAACTACTGCATAGACGCATTGCTGTTTTCTGTGGTCTAAGAGCATATTCAGATATGCAATATGGATTTGAACAAAACCCATAACCCTAAATATTAAACTTCGGTGCACAACTTAATTCAGCCCATTCATGACAAAAATTATAATTCAAATTGTGTAGCTTCTTGAGGTATACAACAGTGCAATGCAAAGAATGCCATTAGCCATTAAGGGGTACAAGAGAGACTTCACTATTATATACAACATTTTCATGCTGTAAAACATCTAATCCTTTATGTCACATGCTGCAGTAGGTGAAAATGATAGTCCCACAACAGTGAGAATTGACACTCAGATTTGTTCTACATTACATAATGTTGCTGCATTCAATTCCATTCCATCTGAGTTGTCATGGAAACCAGCACATTCTCAAAATACTTTGCAGACACTCTGGCCGAATCGCTAACATGCGCCATCTTGAAGATCAGGGACATGTGACACTGGCTTTCATGAGGTCAGACTGTAGTCAGATTACTGGAAAGGCAGTAGTCTTAGACAGACAGCACTGGAGGAACAGGAAGGCTGGTATTGGTGCAGTGGCAAATAGCCTACACAATATTTTAAAGACTGGCCAATATGGGGTCAAAAAATCACTATGATTATGCGTTCTTGAAATATGGAATTAGGATCTTGTTCTAATGACTTCCTTTTAAAACAATTTAAAACAGACAAGATGGCCTACTTAAACTTTATTCAACAATATGCATTATGAGACCTTTATAGTTCAGAGTGCAATATGATTCCTGGAAGAAAAGCTGCTATTCGTTTTCTCCATAGGCTAGAAAATTATAATTGATAAACCTTTTAAGACAGACCTACAGTGAGTTCTGATATGTTAATCGGTGTTTCTTTTGAAGCCATCAGTCCATGTCATTTCTGCTTCAATAAAAAATAAATAAGGCATTTTTTAGCATGGTTCCTGGTAAAGAACTACACTACCCATAATCCTAAAAAAAAAGAGCTCCACCAATCAAATATGTTGTACACTTTGCAACATTGCTATTGTTATACAGCATTGGGAGGGTTACTTTTGAAATGTATTCCACTACAGATTACAGATCACATGCTGTAAAATATCCTTTATAGCGTATTCCGTTAGATTACTCAAGGTCAGTAATGTATTCTAATACTTTGGATTACTTTTTCAGCGAGTTTTGACTATTAAAAACTTTGCCAGTACAGTAGGACAAAATACTCATGTTAAAAATACATTCTCTGAAAAACCTAAATATCTTATGCAGTGTTGTTTCTAAAATTAAATAAATCTAATTTATCTTGTTTTAAGGATTTTTTTATATTTTTACAGGAAAGCAATACAAAAATTATTATAAGGAATATGATTTTTGCCCTAATATCAAAGGTCTTACTAGAAAATGTGTTTTTGTCTGATATTCAAATACGTTTTTGCATTCAGATCACAATTTTAAATAGTCCCAAATAGGCTTAATTTACTTCATGCAAAATAAAAATTTGCTATGTTCTTCTGATATTTGGGTGGAATATGACCTGGATGTGTCCTTCATGAGATTTATCATGTTAATTGCTTACTAATTCAAAAAGAATTGCTACTGTTCACTTTATACACTGTACCTAGAGTATATTCACATAATCAAGTTTCAGGCTGCCTACAGCAGAAATCCACCACACCCTGAGAAAGTGATACAAGTAATAAAATGCAACTGCCGCTCAAATGGAATGTTGTAGATTTGATAACCCTTCGACCATGCTGTGCCTCACAGGGGACACACTCCCATTTCCCAAGGCCAACTCCACAGTGCAAAATCTCCCTTAATTGCTGCAATCTCTCCCAGCTGGCATAAAGTCTCTTAATTAATAATAAATACACCTACAATGCTCCAGCTAGGTCCCTATAAATTAATTTGACTCATGCAAGCAGCCACACTGCCGACACTTAAAATAAAAGGAGCATTCTTGGCATGTGTGGGTTGAACGCACATCATAGCTGAATACAAAAGTAGAGCACGTTCAGCACAAAAGTGTGCATTGGTCAGAGCAGGATGATAAATGGATGAGCAGTGCTGGAATGATCTGTATACCGATGAGTAGAGAAAGCCTGCAGATTTATGGAGAGAGAGCCCATACGAAGAGGACAAGCTTGAGGAGGCTGTTCCTCTTGTCTTTTTTGACTACAGCAAGACTCTTTCAAAAACTTCTTTCTTAAGGGGGATTTTTGTTTTTTCATCTTAGCACTTTCATTGTGTATAATCGTGAAATTCAGTTAACGTTAAAACAATAGCAAACTTCCTTAATACTGTCCAATACAAATATCTGATGGATGGCCATATATATAAGCCATAATATAAAATTATAGTTCACATTCTGTATTAAGTAATTTAGCAGATGCTACATTTATATATACATCAAATGGAACAATTAAATAGGAAAATATAGGTTACATACAGTATGTGACAAAAAACATTTTTGAAATGTACATTTACAATAAAATTGAATCATTTGTCAGATGTTGAATGCATATATGGAAATATTTAAAATTCAACTATTTTATTGCAAAATATATTTTACATATATAAAAAGTGCCATTTTAAAATGTACATTTACATTTAGTCATTAAGCAGATGCTATATGCATATATTGTATGTACACATTTCAAATTCATCCATTTAATTGGACAATATACGAAAACAGCCATTTTTTAAATGTAAGTTAACATTAATATTCAATCATTCACAGACACTAAAAACATATATGTAAATGTATTAAATTCAATTACTAAATGGGAAAATAAAGATTATATATATGCAATTTCGTTTTTGCATTTTTACATATTTGGTGCATATACTGCATTATGGAATTATGTGAATTCCTTATATCAGTGAAAACCATACATATTATATACGTGTTTTACTTATATTGCCATATATTATATTTCTGTATTTACATAAAAATTATGATGGGTATTCAAAGTTTTTTTGGTCCAGCCTGTTAGCCTCTTCTTGTGCATTTGCACATTCTTTGTTGTTAAACTCACTGCTCAGTGTTGTTTTTATTCAGTGCTGAGTTTTGCGCAGAGAGTGCTCTGAAGTAACATGAAGCTCAGCAGTTTAGTCACAATCAATCAGATGGGCTGAATTTGGCCAATGTGATGCTTGTTGAATAGCCCCGGACTGGAAGAACGTGCTTTGTGTATGCGTATTCTGTGGTTATGCTTGGAAGGTAAAAAGTAGGCCTATTAGTGGGCACATAACCACAGAAAGCCTACTTCATTGTTCACCTACAAAGTGCATGCTTTAGCAGCTTTGAGGGGACACGTGGTAGATGGAGGCACTACACAATAATGCGCACTCCCGTGGGACTGTCTTCACACCCTCGGGTGATGGATGGGGAAGACTAATCCTTGGGAGCCAGGGGGGATCTGTCAAGGACATTATACAGCCCTGTGATCGTCTCAGATAAACACACAGAGAAAGACGTCATTTATTGCAGGCCTGAGATGAATGCGACCGGCTCAGCAGCCAGGAAGCATGTTTAACCTGTTGATGTGCACCCCTTTTTTGAGCACAAACCATGAAAATGACATACCTGAACTTAAATGGTGGTATTTACTGGACCCTTTGGAGTATTAACAGTTGTAGTATCTTTTGAAAGAAGACACTTTGAGATTTATTTCCATAATTAATTCATAATTAATATATGTTGTTATTTTTAAAAGTTAGAGAACTATGACATTTTTAGAAATGGAAATATGTTGTGCTGAACATATATTTATAATAATAAAAAAAAAAAACTATAATAAAAGTGCCAATACAACCCAGAAATACAATGTTCTCAAAGCCACAAGTCTAAAGAATTTACGTTTCAAATTTGAAGATGATCTAACAAAAATCCTACAAAAGTTCCTGCAAGCTTTTTTCTCTGTAAAATCGCTGCCAGTGTACAGAGTAAAATTAAGGCTCCGCCTCTCAAAGTCAACACAATCTCTGACTACACTGATTGGCTATATGAATGAAACTATGCTGTATTTTTTTAAATAGACTTTGGAGACAGGCTTATTTTTGTTTATTAGACTCTAATATATAAGCTAATATACAGTTTTACAACATGAATGCTGCTCAGATTGCATAGTTTGTTGAAGAACGATGATGAATGGTAAATCTTCCAGGCGAGATCTCATGTAAACAATGGAGAATATATCAATATTTCACAGATTTATAATTTTTATGGACAAAAAGTGCTATTGGATGTTTTTCAATGAATGCTTGTCATGGACAATTGACCCAAATGTGGTGAACTGGATTCATCTGGCGATCGCAATTTCAAAACAAAATGTATGAAGTCCCATTTTGATATTGCATGTTTTCATTTGTACTCCTGGCACAAATAACTAAATTGCTGTTTCTGGAGCATGGCTATTGTGAAACAGAGATCGGATCTCAATGTTGAAACCTTAGACCTTTAAAAAGATGTATAATTTGTTAACATTAATTACATTTATAGACGGTAAATTATATATTAAATGTAAACAGAGTGATGTCACCACCGATTGCGAACGAATGCGTATCAACAGGTTAAAAGGCCATTTTATTATTATACCTCAAAAGAGCCTTTGAGAGCTGCTGAACTTCCAGATGCTGTTAGAACTACAAAGTCACAATTTCGACCCACCATTTTAAAAATTTAGCTTCAATTTAAAAAATGTACCTGTTAATTTACAGTAAATTACTGGCAGTATAGGTCACATGGTACCGTAATTCTAATTACAACAATTTACCATATACAAATACATTTTGCTTACTGTTTTATATAGATGAATGTACTTTACAGGCAAAACCTGTTTGAATAATACTTTACTGTAATCTTTAGAGTATTTTATGCTGCTTTTCTCCCCGAAATGCGGGTTCCCGTGCCTGTTCTGATTACCATGTCTTTGCACACACTCACAATAAGAATAAAGGCACTTCACAGCAGGACACTGCTTGCTGTTGCTTATGCAACTGAAACATTCTTTCGGAACGCTTTTGTGCGACCGCTCCGATAATCTTTAAGTTGTAATGATGCTGCATGTGCATGTTAGTTTGAACATATATTTACTCAGTTATTGAACAAGATAAAAGATTTACAATTCATTTAATTTTGTTCTTTAATGCATACCATACAATTAATTGTTGCCCATGTAAATGAGAAAGAAATGGTTAGCTTTCTTATAGTTGGTCGATGTAACAGAAAAAGAAAAAAAAGGAAAGCGTATAAGCACATAATGTTTGATTTCAATACACATTACAAGAGTATAAGTTGGTTTGACTCTTGTGATGTACATCCAAACAAAGCTGATATCCACATAATTAATTTGCATTGATCAATATCTCAAAAGAAAAAAAAAGAAATGAATGGAAAAATTAAATTTCTACCTAATCACACATATACACCAATAAATGTGTGACTCCTTTCTCCTAATATTGCGCTAAACTCCAAACACCTGTGTGTCCTGCTGCCGCTCGTCTTGAAGAGCCAGTACCATTTTCAGTGCCTACTAAACAACTCAATGCAAAATCAACGTAATAATGTTGTAAACAGAACAGATTATGCATGACAACTACATAAAATATCTCAAATGTGTAATAAATGTGTAAATATTTAAATATTCAAAGGGAAAATTATGAATTATGAAATATATGGACTTAAATATTGAATTATGATGACTTTACGCATAATTTTGTGACAGACTGAGAGAAGGGGCGAAATGTAACTTTTGAGGTGTGGGTGAGTGAAGATCTGAGATGGTTTCCTGTTTTGCGTTTCGAAACGTTTAAAAAGTTAAGACCGAGAAAGAGACTTTTTTCCCTCGTTCTTGATTTGTAAAAGCAAAATGCAGAGACAAATTTTACCACAGTTCTTATTTTTTCCTTGTTTATGGATGGGGTGACAATGAAAACTCTCTCGACTTAAATACAAATGAAATGTATCTTGCTAATAAAGGCTAATCTTGTCACATACAGTATCATATTATCATTATACACATGGTGAAATTAAACATTAATCTATAAAATTTTCTCCAATTTGCTGAAGCTAACCGGTTAGCCTATAAGATTAGCATACTGCTAGCTTCTTCTCCTCTTCATTTTCATAACATTTCCCCTCACTGTCACCACCTAGTGATACGGAGGTATCATTGTATCCAACTTTTAAAAAAGTTTTTTTTTTTTTTTTTTACCTTTCATTTTTTAATCTTCGTGGTTAGGGTTAGGTTTGGGGTAGAGAGACTCCAAATAAACACAACAAACACAGTGAATGAATATTACATTGCGAGACTTTCAGGGGTGCAACTTGTTGTGGGCGTGTCTTTTAGTAGTTTTTGCAGACAGACCCTTCTCAATGTTGCAGGATATGATCAGTTGGCATGCCCTCTACAGGTCAGGTGTCTTAAATCTTGATTAACAGGAAAATGATTTTATGCTGTCATAAAAAAATTATAATAATACAAATATATATATCTATTATTTACAACAGACATAATGACATATTTAAATGACTGTATCACATGGCAGAAATTATCAAACTGAATTGTGTATAATGTGATTTCTAAGGTAACTAAATATTTGAGCATTAATAATGTTTCTCTTTCTCCGCCATAAAAATAACTTTGATATACAGTATGTAGTTTATATACTTTCTATATATATATATATATATATATATATATATATATATATTGGATATATACATATATATTTATAAACAGTAAAATGCTGGATGTATGTCTGTATGTCACATGTCCCACAATGCATTGCAAAATACTTACAGTACTTTTGCAGTAGCATTTTATCATAAATTTACAGCAATTTCTTATAGTCTTGGTTAAAGGTGAAGTCCCAACCCGATGTTTTAGGATTAGTTCACCCAAAAATTACAATCTGTGAACATTTACTCACTGTCATGTCATTCCAAGCCTGTACGACTGTTTGTCAGTCATGACAACTCTTGAAAAGATTTAGCATGTTAATGTGGGTATGACATATTGATAGGCTATTGGTCTTGGCAGACTAGATCTGCTACGCTGCTGCTGTAGAGCAAGAATGGAGACATGCTACTGCTAGAAAATACACAGATATACTGTAAATCATGAGGATATGCTGCTGCACAATTATACAAAACACATCCCAGATTAATGTAATCCATTGGTTTATTTCCTTGAAATCTGAACACACTGTGGTTTTGTGATGCTTTCAAAATTGCTCTTACTATTTGTTTGAGCATCTTGCTTTTATTATCACTGTCACTTACAAAAACCTAGAAGAGATTTTTCTTTAACTAACATTCTTTTCGCATACAGTATGGTGGTTTTGATTACTAAGATCAGTGTTGTGGTGTGGCAGCTTTGTATTTCTCCATGCCTTACTGAAGGTGTTGGATGATGCAGGCTCGATAAAGTAGTTGTTTCTTAGTGCTGATGTGTATTTCTGCAAACGTGAAGAGCCATATGGCTGCTTGCTGAGTTTCTTTTTTTACGAGTCCCAAAACTTGCAAAACACTGTGCTCATTTGTTTCGTAGTTCTGGCCTTTTTGTGGAGTTTGTGAAGTGTTTAATTCATCATAGTCTGAGTGTTACGAAGCTGTTTTGTTAGCTACAGATATTCAAACGGCCTCTCTAATGTGCATTAATGTTAAAGTACTATACTGACTTGGCAAATAGTGCCAGCCACAGTAATGTCTAAATAACAAGAGGAGTCTTTGCATGACACAAACAGTGAGGACCAAAAAAGTCTGAGACCACATTGCTCATCTGGGATTCAAAATCTAATTTAACCTGTTGATACGCAATTTCACCACACTCGGGAGTGACGTCACTCTGCTTACATTTACAATATAATTTACAATCTATAAATGTAATTAATGTTAACAAATTATACATCTTTTCAAAGGTCTAAGGGTTCAACATTGAGATCCGATCTCTGTTTCACGATAGCAATGCTCGAGAAACAGCAATTTAGTTATTTGTGCCAGGAGTACAAATGAAAACATGCAAAAATGGGACTTCATACTTTTGTTTTGAAATCGCGATTGCCAGATGAATCCAGTTCACCACACTTGGGTCAATTGTCCATGACAAGCATTCATTGAAAAACATCCAATTGCACTTTTTGTCCATAAAATTGATCAATCTGGGAAATATTGATATATTCTCCATTGTTTACATGAGATCTCGCCATGAAGATTTACCATTCATCATCGTTCTTTAACAAACTATGCAATCTGAGCAGCATTCATGTTGTAAAACTGTATATTAGCTTATATATTAGAGTCTAATAAAAAAATTAGCGTGTCTCCAAAGTCTATTTTCTTGAAAGGCGGAGCCTTAATTTTACTCTGTACACTGGCAGCGATTTACAGAGAAAAAAGCTTGCAGGAACCTCATTTGTTGATAGATCATCTTCAAATTTAAAACATAACTTCTTTAGACTTGTGCCTTTGAGAACATTGTAGTTCTGTATGCAGTTGCAGTTTGGTGTTTTTACAAAGAGCTTTGAAAATTGCTTATGAAAATATTACCAAAGCGGGTGATGGATAGATACAAATAGATAAAATCTAGAAACAAATGTATTTTAATTGTCAACAACGTGTTAATAACTATAAATTATAATTTCATCCTTGCACATGTGAAACCTTGATGTTTCAAACATGACTTTAGACTATAACATCTAGCAATATGTTCGTCCAGTCCGCAGTGTACCATCTTAACAGATTCATCGTATATAGATGTTTCTCAAAGCAAAACAAATGACATTCGCAATTCATGAGATGGGGTGGAAATTAGAAGCATATTGAACACAATGTATGAGGAGCACTTTGTCTACCATTGCAATGTAAGAGTGACAATGCTGCCTTGATGCTATGGAACCCCTCTGTTGCTAAGCAATGAGTTGATGATTAGAATTCTGAATTAGGTAGAAGAGTGGTATTTTCTTCGCCACACTATATCTCCATTTATGGTGCTGGCTGCTCTCGATGTGCGTGACTGTGTTGATGAAATGCATGTTAGCCTGTCCGTATCTCAATTCACATGCATTTAGCCAATTCTACCATAGATTAAACAAACCAATGGTAACAATATGCATTAATGTTCCCTATGTTAAGGGGTTATAAAGGGGTTCATTAATGACTAATAAGTCATTTACAAATTCATTATAAATCATTGATATGCAGTTATAACATGCAAAAAAAAAAAAGGGTGAGTTTCAATACCAGCCAAATATTGAGCAATTTTACCTCACCTCAAAGCTTATTATTAGAACCTCTGTATATGTACCTTAAATGACAATTGGGCACATTTGCAGCTTTTTTTAAGGAGTTGGCAACATGAAACCTGTACACAATTCAGTATTGTTTAATGTTTATGCTATGAATGAGCATGGATAACTAAAACAGGTTTTTGCAGAGGACTTTAGGTAACCAGGACTAGTTTCCAAACATCAACATGACAAGAAACGTGACAACACAAGTGAGTCAAGACTTACATCTGGAATAAGGGCATTTTAGGATGTTTTCGATTAATATTTGTATGCTGCAAATACCCTGCAACATTGAGAAGGGTCTGTCTGCGAAAACTACTAAAAGACACGCCCAAGTTGCGGCTCCCAAAGTCTTGCAATGTAATATAAGTGTATAAATTAAACAATAATAACATAAGTTATAATGCTTTCTATTTGTAAAGTATTGAATGAAAGTAGCTATTTTTACATGTTGCTCTAACTCCATATACATGATTTATAATGCATTTGTAAATTACTTATTAGTCATTAATAAGCCCCTTTATAAACCCTTAATATATGTAACATTATTGTAAATTGTTACCACAAAAATAGTCAACAATGCTATTAACTTAAAAAATATGAGCAAGTCAAGTCAAGTCAATTTTATTTGTATAGCACCTTTCACAATACACATAATTTAAAAGCAGCTTTACAGAAGATCAGATATTAACAGAAGATAAAACTGTAATGTCTATGTAGGACTTGTCTTCAAGTAGAGAAGGAGGACACAGGAAACAAGGCTTCGGAAATACAGGTGAGGCTTTCATTGCCGTTTTCTCTGATACAGTATGTACACATAAGACAATGACTATAAGCGCATTGGGTTGGCTTATCAGGTTCTCTGTCTCTCTCTGTCTACTGGAGGCTCTGTGGCTGCTCTCTTATGCCGCTCTCCCGTGCTTACTGAAATTAGAGACAGGTGTTAGATATAATTTATCTCAGGCGCAAGCACCCTTACCGCTTTCTCTCCCGGACGAACGCTTGACCACGCCCCCCGCTGCCACAGTCTATAATGTTGATGAATCATCATTGTGTAGTTAGATAAAATACGATTGTTAATCATGTTTAAAAATTATTATTATTAATTAAATAATAATTGTATTAATAACCCCAATGAGCAAGCTGAAGGTGACTGTGACAAGGAACACAAAACTCCATAAGATATTGATTAATGGAGAAAAATAACCTTGGGAGAAACCAGACTCACTGTGGGGGCCAGTTCCCCTCTGGCTAACATCATGAATATAATGTACAGTAAATATTAATTATGTTTAGTTCAAGTCATGGTTTAAAATTATTAAACTAAGTAAGTGTTTTGGGTCAGTGTTTAAACATAGATTTAGTATGAAATGTAAGATTAATGACTAATGTCATTTAAGTCCATCCTGGATTAGTTCACATAGATGCCATTGTCCTTGTTAATTGGCTGATGAAGGCTTTTTTTGGCAATTGATAGTCTATGTATTCCATTATAATAGTGTAGTCCATCAATAGACGGATGCTGGCAGAGATCAGTGAGGTGCATTGCAGTTCAACCGGTAATTTCGGTGAGGTTTGGTGTAGTCCATCCTAAATCCAAGGTTCAGACAATGGCATTTGACGTATCCCATGTCTTATGGTTGGAGTTGGCATCAGTTCATCCTCCAGTCCATCATAATAGACTGAAGTGATGTTTGGTTGGCACCAGCTGCATTTAGTCATCACACAGCAACACGTAGCAGTGGAGTCCAACACAAAGCAGGAATGGAGCTGGATCCAGCCAGTTCTGGTGACCTCAGTATAGGAGTCCCGAGGTTAAGACAGGGAAACAAATAAAATAATATAGCCATAGATGCCATTCAATTTATGGCAGAGTTCTAGATCATGATCAATGTTTCTGGTTTCTGGTTCCGGCAGACTAAACTAAAGCAGCCTAATTGTGGGTTGGAGGATAAATTAGGTGTATGCCTGGCTAAATAGATGAGTCTTTAGTCTAGACTTAAACTGAGGGAGTGTGTCTGCATCTCGAACAGTGTTAGGGAGACTATTCCATTGTTTAGGAGCCAAATATGAAAAGGATCTACCTCCTTTTGTGGATTTTGATATTCTAGGAACTATTAACAGGCCAGAATTTTGCGATTGTAATGAACGTGATGGAATATAGCGTGGTAGAGCTAGACCATTGAAAGCTTTGTATGTAGTTAACAGAATTTTTTAATCAATACGAAATTGAACAGGTAGCCAATGTAACGATGATAAAATGGGGCTAATGTGATCATATTTCTTGGTTCTCGTTAGCACTCTGTCTGCTGCATTTTGAATGAATTGAAGTTTATTTATTGATCTTGCTGGACATCCACCCAGTAATGCATTACAATAATCTAGTTTTGAGGTCATGAACGCATTAATTCGTTTTTCGGCATCAGCAACAGAGAGCATGTGCCGTAATTTAGCGATATTTCTTAGGTGGAAGAATGCTTTTCTACAAACACTGATCATTTGATTTTCAAAAGGACAGATTGGTATCAAATATAACACCAAAGTTTTTTGCTGTTGAAGATGATGTAACAACATCTATCGAGAGTCAAATAATATTTCAGTGGCTTATTATTAGAGTTTTTTGGTCCGATAATTAGTACCTCTGTTTTGTCAGAATTGAGTAGAAGGACATTTCTGGCCATCCAATCTTTTATTTCATTAATACGCTCTGCTAATTTGGAGAATTGTGAAATCTCATCAGGTTTTGAGGAAATATAAAGTTGTGTATAGTCGGCATAGATTTCACGATTCCCTTGTTGTCTGCCCCATGTTTTCTGTTTCACTCGTCACTCATCACATTCCATGTCACGTTTTCCTTGTTGTCTGCCCCGTGTTTCACTTGTCTGTCTAAAAACTACACTTCCCACAATTCCCTGATCTCATCACTGCCATCTTTGCATCATTGTTCTCACCTGTGTCTCGTTTTGTCATCATCATGTCTCCTGTGTATTTAAACCCTGTTGTTTCTTCATTCCCCTGTCGACTGTTGATGTGTATGGATGTTTGTTCTTCGCCCTGTTCAATCTGTTCTCCCCGTTCATGGTCCCTAGATGTTTTTGTGCTTTTATTTTTATTTTCCCATCGTGGATGTTTCGTTTGTTCCTGTCTTGTCTGTTTTCACGTTAAATAAAAAACCAACTGCATTTAGATCCTCACCCTCGTCTGCCTTTACCTACTCATCGTAACAGAACAGTCGACCAACAATGGATCTAGCAGGGTTCCTCACGGAACTGACACAGGCGGACTTGTCTGTCCGGGAGTTCTCCCACTTCTTCACCAGCGTGGCCAGTTACACCGGCTGGGATGACCACACTCTGAAGGTGGCGTACCGGTTCAGTGTTCCCAAACACCGGTGGTGGGAACTGCCGGAGACCAGAGACTGCACCTGGCGGGAGTATGTGGGACTCATCCTGGAGGAGTTCGCTGCCGGGGAGCCACCTCTCCTGATCCCGGCTCCCTCCTCTGGGCTTTCCTCGCCAGCCACGGTGAGTGAGCCAACCCCCACGCCTGCCGTGGTCAACGAACCAGCGCTGCCAACTTCATCCGCCCGGAGGAGGAGAAGAAAGGCCTCTGCTCTCCAGCCTCCGCTAACCACGGCCAACCAGCCAATGCCTGCAGCCCCGAACGTCAATGAGCCAGCACCTGTAGCCTCGAACGTCAGTGAGCCAGTGCCTGTAGCCTCGAACGTCAGTGAGCCAGAGCCTGTAGCCTCGAACGTCAGTGAGCCAGTGCCTGTAGCCTCGATCGTCTCCGAGCCAGCGCCTGTAGCCTCGACCGTCCTAGCGCCAGCACCTGTAGCCTCAACCGTCCCAGAGCCAGCGCATCTCGAGCCTTCCAGGGCTCCGCCTCCTGAGCCTTCTAGGGTGCTGCCTCCTGAGTCTTCCAGGGCTCCACCTCTCAAGTCTCTCGAGCCTCCCAGGGCTCCGCCTCTCGAGCCTTCCAGGGATCCGCCTCTCGAGCCTTCCAGGGCTCCGCCTCTCGAGCCTTCCAGGGCTCCGCCTCTCGATCCACACAGGGCTCCGCCTCTCGATCCACACAGGGCTCCGCCTCTCGAGCCTCCCAGGGCTCCGCCCCCAGAGCCTCCTAGGGCTCCGCCTCCCGAGCACCCTGAGCCTCTCGAGCCTCCTATGGCGCCATCTCCCTCGGCTCCGCCTCCAGAGCCTTCCAGGTCTTCACCTCTAGAGCCTCCTACGGCGCCATCCCCCTCGGCTCCGCCTCCAGAGCCTCCTACAGCTCCGCCTCCAGTGCCTTCCAGGTCTTCGCTTCTAGAGCCTCCTACGGCGCCATCTCCCTCGGTTCAGCCTCCCGAGCCTCCTACGGCTCTACCTCCCTCGGCTCTGCCTCCGGAGCCTCCTATGACCCCGCCTCCAGAGCCTTCCAGGTCTTCACCTCTAGAGCCTCCTACGGCGCTACCTCCCTCGGCTCCGCCTACAGAGCCTTCCAGGGCTCCGCCTCTAAAGCCTCCTACGGCGCCGCCTTCCTCGGCTCCGCCTCCTGAGCCTTCCAGGGCTCCGCATCTAAAGCCTCCTACGGCGCCACCTTCCTCGGCCCAGCCTCCAGAGCCTCCCTCGGCTCTGTCTCCTGAGCCTCCCACGGCTCCACCTCCTGAGCCTTCCAGGGCTCCGCCTCTAAAGCCTCCTATGGCGCTGCCTTCCTCGGCTCCGCATCCTGAGCCTTCCTCGGCCCAGCCTCCAGAGCCTCCCTCTGCTCTGTCTCCTGAGCCTCCCATGGCTCCGCCTCCTGAGTCTCCGTCGGCTCCGCCTCCTAGGCCTTCCTTGGCTCAGCCTCCTGAGCCTCCAGAGCCTCCCTCAGCTCCGCCTCCTGAGCCTCCAGAGCCTCCCTCAGCTCCGCCTCCAGAGCCTTCTACGATGTGGTCTCCTGAGCAGTCCACGGCTCCGCCTACCTCGGCTCCGCCCTCGGAGTCCCCCATGGCTGTGGTCCTGAGGCCGCCTCCCAGGCCTCCTGAACCTGTCTTTGCTCTGTGGCCAGCTCCCAGACCACCTGATCCAGTCCTCTTGTGGTCACCTTGGACTGCTTGTCTGCCCCCTGTGCCTCCTTGGACTGCCTGTCTGCCCCCTGTGCCTCCTTGGACTGCCTGTCTGTCCCCCTTGGACTGCCTATCTGCCCCCCATGCCTCCTTGGACTGCCTGTCTGCCCCCCTATGCCTCCTTGGACTACCTGTCTGCTCTTGTGCCCCTTTGGTCTGTCTGTTTGCCCCTTGTGCTCCCTTGGTCTGTCTGCTTGCCCCTTGTGCTCCCTTGGTCTGTCTGTTTGCCCCTTGTACTCCCTTGGTCTGTCTGTTTGCCCCTTGTGCTCCCTTGGTCTGTCTGTTTGCTCCCCCCCTCGCTCCTTGGACGATTTTTTTTTTTGAGTATTCCCTTTTCTCTTTGTTTCTTAGGAGCTTGTTGTCTGCCCCATGTTTTCTGTTTCACTCGTCACTGATCACATTCCATGTCACATTTTCCTTGTTGTCTGCCCCGTGTTTCACTTGTCTGTCTAAAAACTACACTTCCCACAATTCCCTGATCTCATCACTGCCATCTTTGCATCATTGTTCTCACCTGTGTCTCGTTTTGTCATCATCATGTCTCCTGTGTATTTAAACCCTGTTGTTTCTTCATTCCCCTGTCGACTGTTGATGTGTATGGATGTTTGTTCTTCGCCCTGTTCAACCTGTTCTCCCCGTTCGTGGTCCCTTGATGTTTTTGTGCTTTTATTTTTCTTTTCCCATCGTGGATGTTTCGTTTGTTCCTGTTTTGTCTGTTTTCACGTTCAATAAAAAACCAACTGCATTTAGATCCTCACCCTCATCTGCCTTTACCTACTCATCATAACAATAGTAGTGGAAACTTGTTCCAGGATTCCTGATAATATCTTCTAGGGGAAGCATATACAAGGAGAAAAGCAGAGGCCCTAAAACTGATACCTGTAGCACTCCATATTTTACTATTGTTTGGTTTGACAATTCCATAGTTACATAGACAATGTGGTAGCGGTCTGCTAAATAGGAACTAAACCATGCTAATTCAACTCCACAAATGCCAACATAATTCTCTAACCTATTCAAGAGAATGTCGTGATCTATCGTGTCGAATGCAGCACTAAGATCTAAAAGCACTAGAAGAGAAATGCAGTCGCAATCAGATGATAAGAGCAAGTCATTTGTAAATCTGATAAGTGCAGTCTCTGTACAATGATGAGGCCTAAATCCTGACTGAAATTCATCATATATACTATTTCTCTGTAGAAATGAACATGTTTGGGAGGATAATACCATTTCTAGTATTTTCGACATAAACGGGAAATTTGAAATCGGTTTATAATTAGCCAGTTCTCCAGGATCAAGTTGTGGCTTCTTAATAAGCGATTTGATAAATGCCGTTTTAAAGTTTCTTGGGACATGTCCTAAGCATAGCGAGGAGTTAATAATATTAAGAAGAGGTTCTGAAATTACAGGAGATACCTCTTTTAAGAGCTTAGTTGGTGTTGGATCTAACAAACATGTTGTGGCTTTTGATAAGTTTCTTTTTGATAAGTTTTGTTAGCTCCTCATGACCTATGACAGCGAAGGATTGAAGTTGCACATGAGGAAAATTATTAGACACTTTTTTCTGAGGTGCTGACAGATGATTGCATAATTCCAATTTTATTTCTGATTATTTCAATTTTATCTGTAAAGAAATTCATGAAGTCATTATGCTTGTGCTGCGACATAATATCTGGTTCTGTTGAAGCTTTATTCCTAACCAATTTAGCCACAGTACTGAATAAACACCTAGGATTGTTGTGGTTATTTTCTATGTTTGCTAAAATATGCTTACCTGGCAGCTTTTAGTGCCTGTCTGTAGCTACAGACACTATCCTTCCATGCACCACAAAATATTTCTAAAGCAAGTATTGAATGAAGGTTGCCTTTTTTTATGTATGTTGCTATAAATGCATTAAAATGATTTAGATTGCATTTTTTAAATGACTATAAGTCATTAATGAGCACCTTTATAAACACTTAATATAGGTAACATTATTGTAAATTGATATTGCAAAAAATAAACAATCAACAATGCTTTTATCTTTAAAAAATGTGAGCTAGTATTGGATGAAAGTTGCCCCTTTTTTGTATGTTGCTATGACTGCATTAAATGTTTTTATTATGCATATATAAATTACATAGTCATTAATGAACCCCTTTTTAAACCATTAACAAATGGTAGATTAATGTAAAGTGTTACCACAAACATATATGTTCAACAATGCTTTTACCTTTAAAAATATTAGCAAGTATTGGATGAAAGTTTCCCTTTTAATGCATGTTGACTAGTTATTAATGAACCCATTTATGAAGCATTCACATTGAACATTAAAGTGTTATGTACAGTAAGTACATAAAACATAAAGTCAACAAAGCTTTTATCTTAAAAATATACAGTATATTTCTCATCTTCTGAGTCCTATTTTTACTGTGACCATGTGACAATGATCACAACGTGCTAATAAATTAGTTTCATTGGATATTTGCAGGTATATTTCTATACATATTTATTTTGCAAGGTTTTGGCAATTTCAGTTGTTTTGCAAATCAATTGCTCTCCGTGTTTAATATTTGCTTCATTTGTTTCTTTGTAGAAGATGTATAGGTTGTATAAATGTTGGGGGGCGAGGGTGGGGGGGTGTTATTTTAGAAACACTTAGTAAATGGCAAAATCTGCTCAAACCACTAGAAAAACACATTGCAAAACATCAAAAGTAAGTTTTTAACGTGCCTCTATCCACATCAGTGATGGCTCAGTTTTGTCTCAAAATGGCATTCTTCAGTGCAATCACAAGAATGGGAATTATCCATGACATGAACTTGTAGCATCAGTAGAGTGAGGTCTAGGGTACAGCACACAATCGTACCTAGAAAGAGGGACTCCTGACCAGTGAATTTGGTGTGTATTTAACGCAGACTGAGAACCACTTGTATCACGCTCACTTATGCCGTAATACTGTTGCTCATCAACTCCTGAAGTAATTGGGGCAATAAATCCTCAGCAATCCACTGTTATACAGAACACTTGTGGCTATACATCATCCGTATGACTGCTGTGCATTCCCTTCACCTCCTTACCAGTAAGCACTTTTAGCTCCCTCCTAAGCAAAGAGGTACAACACAAACACCTGGCATTACCATCATCATTACCTGTAGGAGAGCAACACTGCTGTGTCAGTGAAAACCTGCTAAGGGGAAAATCATCGGCCCACGAGATTTCAGCTTGGGACGTTGTATCCTTGGAACTCCTGTTCCGTCATAACTGCTATTTTTGCTGTTTCTGCTTAGTTGTCTCTTTTTTGCCGCGTTTGGGCAGGGGAACTTGTGATTTGCCCACAGTTTAGGAAAACAAAGGCATTGGGAAAGCGAAGCAGTCTTCTGAATGGAGTCAGTGTCTCCTGAGAAGGCACCTGCCTTACATTTGTCATATAAATATGTACACAGATGATGGTGCCATCTGCCAGTGGAAATTGTTTGAATTCTTGAGATGGTGGAGGGTTTTTTAGGGTGGTAGAGGTGCCCTGTAGCATTAAGAAAAGAAATGCAAAAGGAGCGACTGCGCAAAGTAAGATGTCAAATCTCCAAGTCCTATTGGAGATTTGACATCTTCTGGTTAAAATGATCTGCCATTTTGTGCTCTCTCTGTTTGTGTGTGGTGGAGGCAGTTTGCTTTGCCTCATGTACTTTCAATCGAAAATGTTTTGAGTGTCAAGTAATCATGGTTGGGAATAATCTTATTACAAAGTAATTAGTAACTGTTACTTAATTATTATCAGCTTTAATAAGTAATGTAGCACATTACATTTTTTTATTCTTGTAATCAGATTACAGTTATTGACTTTTAATTAAGTTACTTTTAAGTGCATTACATGGGTTACACATATTTCTAAAAAAATTATATTTATTTGTAATACATATACAGTAAAATATTAATTATGTTCACATGAATGTCTGTTTAAATTTTTGACAGTGACAATGGACATACAGGGCATATAGACATTATTTGGAACATGTTGAGCAAAAAAAACAAAACTGAAAAGTGTTTTAGAAAATAACTTAAAAGTAAAGAAATTAATACTGTGTAATAAGTAATAAGGTATTGTTCTTACCATCATAGAAATTAAAAGTATTCCACAGGACACATTCTTTCATTCAAAAGCAGGTTGATGGAACTTAACAGAATGGAAGAGAATGTATGTGCCCAAGACACGTTTTTAAAAGTTGAACCTCACTCATTGTGCAAGATTCTGAAAAACAACAAGATGTGACACAACAAAGACAATGACCAACATGACAACTCAACAAACAGAATATTAAATCGATATAATACAGGCATAACATTTTTACTAGCCTCCTATTTAGCCATTTTATTTTAAGAAAGGTAATGTCTGAGATAAAATTTGGTTTCTAATTCTATATATATAATGCTATACAAATGACTGATGTATACCTGTAAAATGCATTTATTTTTCAATGGGGGAGTAAAAGTTGTAAGTTTGTGTACGAGCCAATGATTTCTAACAAATTTGCCATCTCATATTATTATTACGGCTTTGACAAACTCATTTGAATGGGTTGCTGTGGACTGTAGGCCATTAGGTTCAATGACATGAAAATAGAACAGACAAAATAGTATCTTTTTAAGCCACTTTTTGTAATGTCTTCTTTTAATTATTGACACATATATGAATTATCTTCATTTGGGGACTTTTTTAGCAAACACTGAGCAATGACAATCTTTTCATTGATTAATCAGGATACCATGTAATTTACTTGATTAACTTTTATTTTATTTTATGCCCTTTTCTCCATGATTTGGCATGTCCAATTCCCAATACTGCTCTCTAATTCCTCATGGTGGGAATTCTTGCCTCAATCTGAGTGGCGGAAGATGAATCTCAGTAGCCTCTGCTCCCGGGACAGTCAGCCCACGCTGAGCACGTTGCTGCAAAGACTTAGCACGAGGAATGTAACCCATGTGATTCTATCAAAGTCTTTTAAGCAAGTCAGTTCACTCTGCAACCATCTATGGAACACTCCCGGGCTGCCTTTTTTCTATGTAAACAAGCGGCATGCCAGTGCAGCTCCTATCTACTTGAATGAGGAAAGACAGAAATCTCCAAAACTGTTGGAAATCAGCAGTAAACTCTGACTACATTGATCTCATAAATTGTGCTTCTTTACCTCAGATCTGTATCTAAAATGTACAGCTCTGAGGTCTGTACCTTTTACAGACCTTTCCTTTCTACATTTTAATAGAAGTGGCCCATCTCTACTAAATAGTCTCTGACTCTACCCTACCTAGCAAGCTGGCCAAGCCTGGATGGAGTCAAGACAACATCTGTTGACAGCCCTTATTATAATAAAACATTGTACTGTTGTATTGTATTAACTTTTGTAATATTTCTGCTTGTACAAAGATGACCTAAAAGCTGCTAATGACCAAGTTATATTATGTTGAATTTTTCACTATTGTTTGGAACATTTGTAAAACTTTAATGTTTCTCTTTAATCAGTTTTAAACAAATTAGTTGTTGTTTTATACTTAGATTTTTTTTCTTCCCCCAATTAAACAAGAAATGCAGAACAGGCTTCCTTTTTATACAAATTAAAACAGCAGGGCATAATTGTTACAAATAAGCTAAGTTGACCGCATGTATTTTCATCGATTTGTGAATATTTAATGTTCCTGTTCACAATAGAAAAATGCAAATGAAATGATTTGGCCCCCTTCTTCTAAAGGATTGCTTTGAGTGGTTATATTGAACTAGCCTGTATCAGAGACAAATGTATGCAGTTCAAAACCTGATTAAGCACAATGCTTCCTGCCTTTTATTTGGCCTCAGATTTAAACCTCAACAAATTGGGTGCATCTACTGTCAAATCATCAAAAGCCCTCAAGGTCCTGCATGCTCCTTCTAAAATTTTAGGAGGTGCTATATATTCTGAGCTCATCTTTAAACTGGAATGAGCTGGATTTGAGGCTGACAAACACACACTCATAAATATACTCTATAAACTGGGTTAAGGGAAAGGAGGTGGCGAGAACCGGCTTGGCAATATAAATAATAGTTTAATGATAAACTGAACGGAAAACACACAAACATAAACACAGGGTAGCTGCATGTCATTCTCTCTCTCTCTAACCGTCGTCACCGGCCGCCTTTATCCCTCACGTGCCCCCATCAGGCTGATGCCCCTCCGTGTTCTCGGTGACCCGTGGGGACTCTCCTCCTCCCCTGGCAGCAGCCCTACCACTCCTGGCGGTCGGGGGGTCGCTTTCCTCCTCCCCTCGCGGACGGTGGTCCTCTCAACCCCTCCGCATTTCTGGGGGATGGCAGGGCACTCCTTCGTCACTCCAGGCGGTCGGGGAGTCCAGTCCCGACTCGCCTCACGGACAGCACATCTGGCCGATCGGGCTACTCCATCCCCTGGCAGATGGCAAAAGCACTCCCCTCGGTGGACGGCAGTGTCGAGGACTCTGCGACGGGCATCCCTCCTCCTTCCCGGGTTTCGGCACCAATGTAAAGCGGGTTAAGGGAAAGGAGGAGGCGAGAACCAAATTGGCAATATAAATAATAGTTTAATGATAAACTGAACGGAAAACACACAAATATAAACACAGAGCAGCTGCATGTCATTCTCTCTCTCTCTACAATTCACAAATTCTGATTCTATGCTATTCGATTCTGATTCATATGGGTAAATTTTAGTTAGAGTGACCACATGTCCTCTTTTTCCCCGCAAAAGAGTCCGGCCGGGATCTCAAAATTAGCTACAAATGTTCAAGATTTGGCTTTCTTCATATTGATGTGCAGTTATTGATGTGCAGTCATACATTCTGTGTATTTGATACTCCACACCAGTTTTCATGTTCATGTGCCTTTACGGGATTATTCTGACAGAGAGCAGCAGACTAAAGTGTTCTTGGCTGCAGTCTTGTTAGGCTGGATATCTCGGCTGCCACGTCATCAAAAACCACCGAAGGCCACCTCAATTATGAGGACACTAGAAAGGCAGCATCATTTCACAGCCTTCTTTGCCATATTTTGGAGGATCCGTTGGGTGTATCCTTCAATCACCCACTATGCTTTGCACATGTCCCTAATTATTTTTAAAAAGTGTGGAAAACAAGTTGTGTGACCGCGGAGGCAGAAACCTTTATGACGCTGCTTACTTTTTCTTTCTCTCTTCAAGTATTTATTCACATTTGTACTAAGATAATATGTAGAAAACTAGAAAATGCAATTAGTTTAGACAATACAACAAATTAAAAGATACAAAGTACAAATAAATAAATAGATACAATTAATAAAAGGGTCATTACATGAATTTGAAAATCTTTAACGCACACGTGGGAAATGACAGGGACACCTGGAAAGGCGTGATTGGGAGGAACGGCCTCCCTGATCTGAACTCAAGTGGATGTTTGCTATTAGACTTCTGTGCTAGTCATGGATTATCTATAACAAACACCATGTTCGAACATAAGGATGCTCATAAGTGTACGTGGTACCAGAGCACCCTAGGCCGAAGGTCGATGATCGATTTTGTAATCGTGTCGTTGGATCTGAGGCCATATGTTTTGGACACCATATGTTTGGACACCATATGTTTTGGTGAAGAGAGGGGCAGAGCTGTCAACCGATCACCATCTGGTGGTGAGTTGGGTCAGGGGGAGGTGAAAGACTCTGGACAGACCTGGGAAGCCCAAGCGAGTAGTGCGGGTGAACTGGGAACATTTGGAGGAGGTCCCTGTCCGCGAGATCTTCAACTCACACCTCCGGCGGAGCTTTCACGCATCCCTGTGGAGGTTGGGGACATTGAACCGGAGTGGGCAATGTTCAAAGCTTCCATTGCCGAAGCCGCGGTGGAGAGCTGCGGCCTCAAGGTTTTAGGTGCCGCAAGGGGTGGTAACCCTCGAACACCGTGGTGGACACTTGTGGTCAGGGAAGCCGTCCGACTGAAGAAAGAGGCCTTCCGGGATTTGTTGTCCCGGAGGTCTCCGGAGGCAGTTGCAAGGTACCGACAGGCCCGAAGGGCTGCGGCCTCGGCCGTGAGGGAGGCAAAGCAGTGGGTGTGGGAAAAGTTCGGAGAAGCCATGGAGAAGGACTTTCGGTCCGCACCAAAGTGCTTCTGGAAAACCGTCCGCCACCTTAGGAGGGGGAAACGGGGAACCATCCAAGCTGTATACAGCAAAGATGGGACGCTGTTGACCTCAACCGAGGAGGTTATTGAGCGGTGGAAGGAACACTTTGAAGAACTCCTAAATCCCAACACGCCCTCTATGGTAGAGGCAGAGCCGGAGGCTGATGGGGGATCAGATTCTATTTCCCTGGGGGAGGTCACTGAGGTAGTCAAACAACTCCGCAGTGGCAAAGCCCCGGGGATTGATGAGTTCCGACCAGAAATGCTGAAAGCTTTGGATGTGGAGGGGGTGTCATGGATGACATGCCTCTTCAACATTGCGTGGAAATCTGGGACAGTGCCTAAGGAGTGGCAGAACGGGGTGGTGGTTCCCTCTTCAAAAAGGGGGATCAGAGAGTGTGTGCCAACTACAGGGGTATCACACTTCTCAGCCTCCCGGTAAAGTTTACTCCAAGGTGCTGGAGAGGAGGGTTCGGCCGATTGTCGAACCTCAGATTGAAGAGGAACAATGCGGTTTTCGTCCTGGCCGTGGAACGACGGACCAGATCTTTACTCTCGCAAGGATCCTGGAGGGGGCCTGGGAGTATGCCCATCTGGTCTACATGTGTTTTGTGGATCTGGAGAAGGCGTATGACCAGGTCCCCCGGGAGAGACTGTGGGAGGTGCTGCGGGAGTACGGGGTGGGGGGATCCCTTCTTAGGGCGATCCAATCCCTATACGTCCAAAGCGAGAGCTGTGTCCGGGTACTCAGCACGAAGTTGAGTTCATTCCATGTGGGGGTTGGTCTCCGCCAAGGCTGCGCTTTGTCACCAATCCTGTTTGTGATATTCATGGACAGGATATCGAGGCGTAGTCGGGGTGGGGACGGTGTGCGGTTCGGTGGGCTGGGGATCTCATCGCTGCTTTTTGCAGATGATGTTGTCTTCATGTCATCATCGGTCCGTGACCTTCAGCTCTCACTGGATCGCTTGGCAGTCGAGTGTGAAGCAGCTGGGATGAGGATTAGCACCTCTAAATCTGAGGCCATGGTTCTCAGCAGGAAACCGATGGAGTGCGTACTCCAGGTAGGGAATGAGGTTTTGCCCCAAGTAAAGGAGCTCAAGTACCTCGGGGTCTTGTTCACGAGTGAGGGGACAATGGAGCGGAATGTTGGCCGGAGAATCGGGGCAGCGGGGGCGGTATTGCATTTGCTCTATCGCACCGTTGTCACGAAAAGAGAGCTGAGCCGAAAGGCAAAGCTCTCGATCTACCAGTCAATTTTTGTTCCTACCCTCACCTATGGTCATGAAGGTTGGGTCATGACTGAAAGAACTAGGTCGCGAGTACAAGCGGCCGAAATGGGCTTCCTCAGAAGGGTGGCGGGCTTCTCCCTTAGAGATAGGGTGAGGAGCTCAGTCATCCGTGAGGAGCTCGGAGTAGAGCCACTGCTCCTTTGCGTTGAAAGGAGTCAGTTGAGGTGGTTTGGGCATCTGGTAAGGATGCCCCCTAGCCGCCTCCCTAGGGAGGTGTTTCAGGCACGTCCAGCTGGGAGGAGGCCTCGGGGAAGACCCAGGACTAGGTGGAGAGATTACATCTCCACACTGGCCTGGGAACGCCTCGGGGTCTCCCAGTCAGAGCTGATTAATGTGGCTCGGGATAGGGAAGTTTGGGGCGCCCTGCTGGAGCAGCTGCCCCCGCGACCCGACTTCGGATAAGCGGTTGAAGATGGATGGATGGATGAAAATCTTTAAAAGTTTTATAGTTTTACAAGTCTAGGGTTTTGTTTTTTCATATTTGAAAGGGTTTAAATTTAAATTCTAAGATCAGTGTTGCAAAATGTCATCTATTATATAAAGGCTTTTTTGACTCTAGCTTTGTGAATAAAACATTTTGCTAAAATAATTAAGGGATTAAGGACGTATTTCTCGTTTTCTGAAGTATATGGGCTTTCTAAACAAAGTAAAATATCACATAGTTCTAAGCTTATGGTTCGCCTTGCACTTACTAGACCGTCTCATTCTAGCATTGAGTGCTTGCCTACAGCCTCTGAAGGACTGGTCTAGGAAGGACACAGCCTTACTAGGCTGCAGCCTTCCATTTGAGTAGCACCCTTAGTGGGCAGTCTTTAAAAAAATTAAATCTCTCTTTTGCCTGTCCACTTGCTTTCTGCACGCAGCCGCGCACTGTATGTGCGTAAACAAAATGTCACCAGATGTGCTCTGCCCTCTCAACCAGAATCATAAATGTTGATTTGTTGAAATGTTGAAAAAAAATTGATTTTGAAATATACTGCTTATCAGGGAAACGTAAAATATTAGGATGGATAAAATAGGCCATGGTTAAAATTTTACAACCCCTTCCTCTGATATTTTTAGTGCAACATCTGTACTTGACCTGTAAATCTGATACTTCAATGCTGTCGATTTTGCTTACACATGAAAGAAATTCTTTCTCAGATAATGCTGTTAATCTTACAAAAGAATTTTTAACTTAGTACTGTTATGACTGAAGAAGGGAAGACAAGAAGGCTGGATCCAGATGCGGTTAGAGGTTTTAATGAAATTATAAATAAAATACAAAAACAGGTAGACACGGGAACAAATCAAAACATCCACGATGGGAAACTGAAATAAACAGGAGCAAACATTAACACGGGTGAGGCACAGGATCAAAACACATACCACGACAGACGTGCCAACTACATTTAACGATCGACAAAGATTGTGGAACAAACAGGGTTTAAATGCACAGGGAGAGTGATGATGAAACGGGACACAGGTGAGAACAATGAGTGACTGCTGGCAGTGATGAGTGCAGGGAACTCTGAGAAGTGTAGTTTTATGACAAAGACTAGTGAAACACGGGCCAGACAACAAGGAAACGTGACATAACCCCCCCCTAAAAGGACCGGATTCCAGATGGTCCAAAAGAAACCACAAAAAACAACAAAAACAACAAAATGTCCAGGGAGTGAGGGGCTAGAACAGGGAGGAAAACAGACAGTCCATGGGGGCACAAGGGGCAAGGAGACAGACTAAGGAGGCACAAGGGGCAGACAGGCAGTCCACGAAGGCACAAGGGGCAATTAGGCAGTCCACGGGGGCACAAAGGGAAAGGTTTAGGAGGCCAGGGAGGTATTGACCGGACAGGGACAGGTTTAGGTGGTCTGGGAGGCGTCCACCGGGCAGGGACAGGTTTAGGTGGCCCGGAGGCTGGCCACAAGGCAAGGGCCGTAGGAGGCTCGGGGGGCTCTGGGGGCAGAGCCATAGGAGGTTCGGGAGGCAGAGCCGTAGGAGGCTCGGGAGGCGGAGCCATAGGAGGCTCGGGGGGCAGAGCCGTAGGAGGCTCGGGAGGCGGAGCCATAGGAGGCTCGGGAGCAGAGCCGTAGGAGGCTCGGGAGGCTCTGGAGGTGGAGCTGAGGGAGGCTCTGGAGGTTCAGGAGGCAGAGCCGAGGGAGGCTCAGCTGAGGGAGGCTCTGGAGGCGGAGCTGAGGGAGGCTCTGGAGGCTCAGAGGCCTCAGGGGGCGGAGCCATGGGAGGCTCAGGAGGCAGAGCAGAGGGAGGCTCGAGAGGCGGAGCCCTGGGTATCTCGGGAGGAGGAGCCCTGGCAGACTCGAGAGACTTGAGAGATGGAGCCCTGGGATGCGGAGCCCTAGGTGGCTTGGGAGGAGGAGCCCTGCGTGGCTCGGGAGACTTGAGAGGCGGAGCCCTGGAAGGCTCGAGAGGCTTGAGAGGCGGAGCCCTGGAAGGCTCGAGAGGCTTGAGGGGTGGAGCCCTGGGAGGCTCGAGAGACTTGAGGGGCGGAGCCCTAGAAGGCTCAAGAGGCTTGAGAGGCGGAGCCCTGGGAGGCTCGAGAGGAGCCCTGGGAGGCTCAGGAGACTTGAGAGGCGGAGCCCTGGAAGGCTCGAAAGGAGGAGCCCTGGAAGACTTGAGAGGTGAAGCCCTGGGAGGCTCAAGAGACTTGAGAGGCAGAGCCCTGGGAGGCTCGGGAGGAGGAGCTCTAGGAAGCTCGGAAGGCGGAGCTCTGGAAAGCTCGGGAGGTTCGGAAGGTGGAGCTCTGGAAAGCTCAGGAGGCCTTGGATCTTGAACGGTCATGGCTGCTGGCGCTGGCTCTGGGACGATCATAGCTGCTGGCGCTGGCTCTGGGACGGTCATGGCTGCTGGCGCTGGCTCTTGGAAGGTCATGGCTACTGGCGCTGGATCTTGGACGGTCATGGCTACTGGCACTGGCTCTTGGACGGTCATGGCTACTGGCACTGGCTCTTGGACGGTCAGGGCTACTGGCACTGGCTCTTGGACGGTCATGGCTACTGGCGCTGGCTCTTGGACGGTCAGGGCTACTGGCACTGGCTCTTGGACGGTCGAGGCTACAGGCGCTGGCTCACGGACATCTGAGGCTACAGGCACTGGCTCATTGACGTTTGAGGCTATCGGCATTTGCTGGTTGACCGTGGTATGCGCGAGCTTGGGTTCGCTGGACGCTGGGGGCCGAGCCACGGGGGATTCTGGGGACGGAGCTGCAGTAGACGGAGGCTGGAGAGCAGAGACCCTTCCCCTTCTCCTCTTCCTCCGGGCGGATGAGGCTGACAACGCTGGAACGCTGTTCGTGGTTGGCGTGGCCTCAGGCTCGCTGGCCGTGGCAGGAGTGGGCACAGGCTTGCTGACCGTGGCTGGCATTGGCTCAGGCTCGCTCACCGTGACAGGCGTGGGCTCAGGCCTTTTTATTTAAAAAATTTAAAAAATTAAATCTCTCTTTTGCCTGTCCACTTGCTTTCTGCACGCAGCCGCGCACTGTATGTGTGTAAACAAAATGTCACCAGATGTGCTCTGCCCTCTCAACCAGAATCATAAATGTTGATTTGTTGAAATGTTGAAAAAAAAAACTGACTTTGAAATATACTGCTTATCAGGGAAACGTAAAATAATAGGATGGATAAAATAGGCCATGGTTAAAATTTTACAACCCCTTCCTCTGATATTTTTAGTGCAACATCTGTACTTGACCTGTAAATCTGATACTTCAATGCTGTCGATTTTGCTTACACATGAAAGAAATTCTTTCTCAGATAATGCTGTTAATCTTACAAAAGAATTTTTAACTTAGTACTGTTACGACAGAAGAAGGGAAGACAAGAAGGCTGGATCCAGATGCGGTTAGAGGTTTTAATGAAATTATAAATAAAATACAAAAACAGGTAGACACGGGAACAAATCAAAACATCCACGATGGGAAACTGAAATAAACAGGAGCAAGCATTAACACGGGTGAGGCACAGCATCAAGGCACAGGATCAAAACACATACCACGACAGACGTGCCAACTACATTTAACGATCGACAAAGATTGTGGAACAAACAGGGTTTAAATGCACAGGGAGAGTGATGATGAAACGGGACACAGGTGAGAACAATGAGTGACTGCTGGCAGTGATGAGTGCAGGGAACTCTGGGAAGTGTAGTTTTATGACAAAGACTAGTGAAACACAGGCCAGACAACAAGGAAACGTGACAAGAAATGTGCTAGGTGACATGTGAAAACAAGAAACACAGGGCAGACCACAAGAGATCGTGACAAGTACATTATGAAAAAATACATTTTACAAAGTTTGTTTTTGTTTTTGGTCACATTTTAGCTTTTTAAAATTTGAAATGTTTCAATAAAATTATGTCCTGAAATTGCATATATTACATTGCATATACTGTATTTATATTAGAGGTGGAAAATGTAAGGCGTTAATTTCTGCGATTAATATGTTTTGCAATATGAAAGCAATAAAGAAATGAACACAATTAATGCAGTATTTGTTTTATTTTTGTTTTTTTACTAATAATTCTAGCTCCATACCAAACCACTGCTTTTAACTGCCACGCAAGTGACCAGTTCGCCATGTATGATAGGATCGTAAGAACACTACAAAGATGGCAAACATTTGCACCACTTTAAAATGGTCAGTGTAATAGGAGATCGAGTCAAAACATGCTTTCACTCTAAGAGCCTCGGATGCAGGTAAGTGGTTTTATTTTGATCTGTGGCGTTGTAAGCCCTATATGCTGACAACTTTTTCCAACATTTCTACTTTTCATAGAAGCCCGGGTCACAAATATGTAGCAGCAGGCGTGTGCTGGAAATCTCAGGCCTCACTGTTTACAACTAGCTAATGAATGTACTTTGACATCTCCTGGGAAAATTCTTGCTGGTTGCGTTCACAAAGCACACAGGAAAATGGCTTCACTTTTTCCTTCACTCAACGAGCATTGCTCGCTCACTCTCTCTTCTGTTTTTTCTGAGAGCGAGAGAGATGGGGTCAGGAAATAATGGAACTGCAAGCATTTAAGTGTGCGGCAGGGTTTCTGTGCTAACATGTCAGCACTGAAAGGGGGGTGAAAAGTAGGGCTGCAAAAACAGTATGGAGAGGATGCACAGAGAGTAGAGTAGAAGCCTGCACTCTCATTCAAGTGTTCACTTAGTAAATATTTCAAAATGTGCAGTCAAAGGAATGTTGTAATTTTGGGTTCTTTCCTGTGGCTCTGGATGACATCTTTAGGAGAGCAGAGTAGATGTATGACAAACAAAGGAAATGTTAGGAGGAAAATCATTGTTCTGAAGATTTTAACGGTTGTACAAAAATATTTTAGAGTTATGATATAACAAAATTTTGTATCGCATTTTATGTTTTGCTGCAGTTTCCTGGATGACTTTAACACTAGAGGAGCTACAACAACTGGCTTTTACATATTTACTTTCACACAAATCATGAGTAGGCCTATAATGGCTGATTATAACTTCACAAACACTTGTTTTTTTTCACTATATTACTCACTGCTATGTTATGATATAAAAAACTTTTACTATTACACATCATTTGAAAAAATGTGATTAGCTTGCGCGGTAGCCAGGTACATAGATTCTGGGGGGATGGGGTAGAGGCAACCCCTCAATAATCAAAACAAGCTATTTTTTTTTTTTTTACATTATGAAGAAAAGAAACAAAAACAAAAGAAAGAAAATATAAAGTAGTCAAATGGAACTAATTTGACATTAATTTGCAGTGCAGAATGGAACCCCATATTTTCTCAAAAGGTTTGAGTTTTCCTTACACTAAAAAAGCATTGAAGGTGAATGAAAGACATATATATAACTGTATTATTTGAATCTGTACTCATTGAATATTCTAAATATGTCAAAAATGTCTTTTGTTGAACCATGGAAAGCCTTTTATTTGGCCCTCATGGGCAAGACAGCCAAAAGTCACACCAGGGATGTCTTGCTCTTGTTCAAATGGATTCATAGAAAGAAACTCACTGTGGTTAAAACATGCTTCTGAATTTTTAATGCAACAAAGAAAATATTGGTGGAAACAGCAGCCATTTCAGTCACAGTGTAAATGTTTGACTGTGAAAATCTCAGCAATTATAATCCAACAAAACACACCTGATTTCGCTGGCTTGCCCAACTGTAGATACAATTCTCTAAGCTTTACTATTAATCATGTATTTTAAAAAATGCATTTACTGTAATGCACTTTTTAAATGGAATTCCATGGGACAAGTGTACCGCAGGGTTTAAAGGCAGAGATGTGAAGCACATATTTTTGTTAAAACACTTATATTAATTCTTATGTACAAAAATGAGAGTCATTTGAGCTGTGAAGTTGACAAATTCATCCTTTAAGTGGTGGGGCTACTGTTCCTTGCAGATAAAGTTCTGGTGATGCATTACCAATTTTTCACTATGTAAAAAGTCCTTCCACATATTATGTGAAACATACTGTGTTTACCAGCTTTACATTGTCCAGACTGGAGTTAAATATTGGTATATATTAGATATATACCTTAGCATAAAGTCTTGTGGCAATACTTTTACAACAGTGTGTATTTTAATGTTTATCTTGGTGCAATGCCTTGCTGCATAGATTTCTGTTGTAAAACTATTACTGTCAGGGGCGGTTCTAGACCATTTTGACTGGGTGGGGCCAGGTGTGCTTGTAGGGGGGAAACTGTATTATACCTTAAATATCCCCCATACACATGTAAAACATAATTTGTTTTAATATTTGTAAATATGCAATTTTTTAAGACAACCAAAGATTCACCAAATTTGAGTAAAAAAGTAAAAAACAAATGTTCATTAGAAAATGCAGTTCAATTCTCCATTACTGAGCACACGTGTGTCTCTCCCTTTTGATTGGTGCACAGCACGTTAAGTATTTGATTTATAAATGTTCATAAAGAGGATGTCATGTTTGTTATCTCCCTAGTAAACTATTTAGTGCTTCTCTTGAAGCAGCAGGTTCAACACTGCAGCTTTGTTCTCTCTCTTCCGGTTAGTTGCATCTTTGCTTTTAATTCTTGTGCCTGATCCCAACGGTACCAATATTAATCTGTATATATTATTAGGTTGAAGTGCGTTAATTTGGTGAGCTTAGTTTATGGTTAAAGCCTTTCTCACGGAAGGTAAGGCATTTATTTGGGATTTAGTATGGTGATTCATAAAGGGTTCCAAATTATTTTAGTTTTTTGAAGTGCATTCATAATAAATTTGCCATTGCAGGTGCGGTGTGACCCTGTATAATGCTATCTGCTCTTTCTTCATCTACCTGTTTCTTTACATCTGATCCCGCATGCTGTTTCATCAGAGTTGCTTCATTAGCTGGGTTTCCATCAAATGTTTAGCATTTTTATTGCGCATTTCTAAAAATTTGACTAAAGAAAATACGAAACATCACAGTTGCATTGAACACTTGAACACATTGAACACAGTGTGTGAACATTTCAGATGATCACTTACTAACCATAAGCAAACATTTAATAAATATTGAACTTAAATTAAACTTTACCCCACTAAATATTATTAATCAGTCATAATGTATTGATGGTTTGTTTAAATATAATATGGCCTATTTACTATGATGTGGGGTCACTGAACTCTCAGTGGGATGGAAAATAAGAATACCTCTCTTACTATACTACCACTCTATTTAAGGGGGGTCAGTGGGGGGCCAGGCCTAATTCAGGACAGCCTCAGAAATAGTGCTTAAACAAGAAGTTTCTCTTCTGTGCTTGCCTCCCATTTGCCTCAATTTCCAGCCACTGTATTCCATTCCCTGGTCACAATATTGATATGTGTACAAATCAAGGTGGAAAACAAGTACAAAATTATCTTTCTTGGAATGGAAAACTTAACCACATAAGATTTAGTACTGATAATGATAATGTATTTGACTATTTTTAACAAACTTTTATTTGGATTTTATGGTATGCTAAAAGTACTTTTATAATAACTTTTTTACATAACGATTTTTTTTTTCTTTTTCTTTGTATGTTTACTTGCAACAATTATGTTAAAAAAAAAAAATACAATAATGGTGTAGCATTAAGGAGGATGTAACTTTGAGGTGGATTCACAAATAATGTTTGACACAAGCTGGCACACAAATATCACACACAATTTTGTGGTAGACAAAAGTGTCATCATGTGTAACCACACAATTTTAAAACTGCTAATAACTGGGATTTATTTAAGCAATATCACATGAGAAAAAGTGTTATTTTACTTAATATCAGCATGGCTGAGATTAACAAGCAGTTGATACAAAGTCAGTTCACTCAGCGTCCATCTTTCAAACGCTCCCCGGCAGCTATTTTTCTAAACAAGCGGCATACAAGTGCAGCTCCTATCTACTTTAATGGGGAAAGACAGAAATGTCCAAAACAGTTGGTCAAGATTATGATAAAAGAACATATTTTAAATCAGCAGTAAAATCTGACAGCACTGGTATCATAAATTGTGATTCTTTACCTCAGATTTAGCTAAAAAAGCAATTTTCCCGGCTTGTAAAGCTAATGCGCATGTGTGTTCTCGAGTTGTTTGATAGGCGATGTCTGTATCTAATAGGTGATTGGCTCTTTTAACTGTAAGGCGGGACTTCCTTTCTTCATCTGATGTTGCCCTGAAGTGGCGCTTGTTCGCAAATTGGTGTTGTTTCTGGGCTGAAGACCCACAGAGGTACGCAGTTAGGTCAGTGCTTTCATTCATGCAGGAGAGGTTGGAGGGGAGGCTATCCCCCTCCACCTTGAAGGTGTATGTAGCTGCTATCGCGGCCCACCACAACTTAATTATCCGGTTCCTAAGGTGTGCCCGGAGGTTAAATCCCTCCCGGCCAACCCTGTTCCCCTCCCGGGATCTCTCAGTGGTCCTCTCGGGCCTTCAGAGACCCCCCCTTCGAGCCGCTAGAATCAGTTGGACTCAGGGCCCTCTCCCTGAAGACGGCCCTCCTGATCGCTCTCGCCTCCATGAAAAGGGTCGGGGACCTGCAAGCGTTCTCTGTCAGCGACACCTGCCTGGAGTTCGGCCCGGCAGACACTCATGTGATCCTAAGACCGCAACCGGGCTATGTGCCAAAAGTTCCTACCACTCCCTTCAGGGACCAGGTAGTGAACCTGCAAGCACAGCCCCGGTAGGAGGCTGATATCAAGTAATTTCATTTTAGACACAATATGGCCAGTTAATTTGAAATGCTTATTGAAAAATCAGATTAGAGTACTGGAACACAATTTTGAAAAATCTGCTTTTTATTGTTGTTTTTTTTTCTTTCCATCATATCTTATTTTTAATTGCACTGTTTAAACTAGGGCTGTGAATTTAACATGTTCATTTGGTGCGATTAATTACATCAACAACCACAAAAATAAATCTCGCTTACAGAGAACTGGCAGCACAGTATAAGTTTGGAGGTGTTCACTTAGGACACGTTTATAAAGCGCAAAAGAACGAACATTTTTTTTTTAATAGTTTTTAACTTGACAAAGCATCTTAAAAATTTACTGGTTATGGCACGAGACACTAGAATACAACATATTGAATGTATATATCATGTATACTCAAGGGCGGTTCTAGTGGTGCCCCTAAATTGGAGTGGTAGAATGGTAAGAGTGACATTCTCATTTTCCATCTCAATGAGAGTTCAGTGACCCCACATCATAGTAAATAAACCAAACAAATTATATTTAAACAAACCATCAATACATTATGATTGCATAAGAATTATTAGTGCAGTTAAGCTGAATTTAAGTACAATATTTATTAAATATTCACTAGGCCGGTTGTAGGCCAAAATGATCTAGAACCGCCCCTGCCTATACTGTACAGCACAACTATAAAACAAATGGCATCTGACTTGTTTGTTATAAGTTACACTATTATTTCTCTAATAACAAAAATAGAGCTTTAAGATGTATATTTGAAGAGTTCAGCCTGACAAGCACATCGGCACCACTATTGTGTCACTTATTGATTTTAAAGAAATAGCTTCCCCAAAAATTTACATTTTGTTATTATTTTCTCATCCTGATGTCATTCCAAACACTTAATGACTCTCTTTCTTCTGTGGAACACAAAATGAGAAATGTTGATCAATGCACTGGCCACTCTTTTCCATGTAGTGAATGTAAATGGGGACTCAAAGTTTCAATACATGTCACATCACACAAAGAGTTTATTAGTTATTTTCAAGGCATAATTGGTTGCATGTTCTAATTCACTGATGTTTTCTCTCTCTTTCTCTCTCTTTTCTTCAGGTCCTCCAGTCATCGTGGGAATGAGCATAAATATAGCCAGTATAGACTCCATTTCAGAAGTCAACATGGTTCGTAACAATGATTTGGGCATTATTATAATGTTATTACTGTCAGTTGTTTCTACCGAAGCTTTTTAAGCACTACTGAAATAAACTCATTCATTATACAGTCCCCCAATGAAATTAATGAATGTCATATAAACATTATATGACATATAAGATGATTTAACCAAAGCTACAAATGTTATATGTTTTTTTCATGTAGTATGCTAAGCGATTTGCCTGCTAAGCTAACATTTCATCATGCATAGCTTATAGTTAGCAAGCTATTCAATTATCCTACTAAGCTAATATTGTCTATCCAGTGCAAATACATCACATTATTATATTTTAAATGTTGAATCTGTGCTGTATGGTAAATGGATATACTGCATTTATGTGATCAGCTACAGTACAAATTAGCATCAGACATTTCTGATCAGGCATTACAAACATCTACCCCAAATGGATACAGAATTTCATGGGGAGACACAATATTGCATGCCACGGCTAAATGAGTAGTATTTTCAGGCAGCTTTATAGCTATTCATCATCAACAATGCACAAAATGCTCAAAAACTTTACAGTCAACATTCACAACTTAATTATGACCTATAAATTAGTTCCGCCATGATTATTTAGTTGTCATGAGTTTGTCCAAACTCAAAATATTTTATAAGGGTTGTGCTTATCTTGTAAATTCAGTTGTTACACATTAAAAAGTCCTCGTGTTTCACATTTATCAAATTCCATAGGTCAGTAATATTTGTATATTAGTGGCCATTTGGGTATAATTTAGCATCCGTTCTCGTTTAACATATGTTTAAAGGCCTGTTCTATTATGTACTTTATGGTGCTCAATAAGAAAATGATCAGTATGCATGATTATGAATAACTGCGGTCATGACCAATTATGTAGCACTAGTAGACCTTTTGGCTTTGGACCATCACCTCAAGTTAAACACCACCCTGGAGCCTTTAAAAAGCAGTTTATTTAAAGAGCAGTCATCTGCATTTCTGCTGACAACTCCCCATACATACTTACCGTAGAGACCCCATAGAGTGTTATTGCATTCATCATTTTCTCGTGCAGAGTCAGGGACTTTGGTTTTATTAGCACCTCGCTTCAACGAGTCAGCCTGAATCCATAAAATACCTCCGAACAGAAGTACTGCACCTGGATTGGTTCTTCTTTCAGGTTAATGTTGAATAATAAAGCAATAAGCAACAGTAGGTTGTGCATTACAATGATTTTTGTCATAGGTAAGGGGTGTTCTACCTGTGGTAAAATTACTGTTATGCACAGACTTGAGTGGCTTATTGTTTTATAAAAATATCTTTCAGAATCTGAACTATCTGTTTTATTGGAATGGTTTGACAGCAGGAAATATGATCATAGATCAGATCAGGGTATTACAGGTTATAATTTTAATTTACATTTTATTTCTATTTTATTTTCAATTGGTCCTTTTAATTTAGTTTAGCTATCCTTATTCTAATCTATTTCTGGGTTTCCAACCACATATATTTTTATGCATATTTGGGGATTTTGCATAGTAAATGCAGGATGGAAACACCAAAATCAAGGAAAATCTCTACAATATGCATAAAAAAAACATCATGGTTACTGTTGTAACCTCTGTTTCCCGAGGGAAGGAACGATACATTGTGTCGAATGAATCGACACAAGGGGTCTTACTGGGACACCAAACATACATCTGAACCTGAGAAAAGGCCAATGTCCAGTTGGCAGACAGAATTTGCATGCTCTGCCCCAGACAATATGGGTATAAAGGGAAGCGGGGCAGCGAGTGCCAGTCAGGATTTTGCACTGAGGAGCCGAAAATAAGGTACAGCCATTTACAGTGGTAGGTCTAGTGCAGTGGCAGGAGGGACACAAAGTCTCGTTCCTTCCCTCGGGAACGGAGGTTACACAGTAACCATGACGTTCCCCTTCTGTCACTCACTCGACGTTGTTTTGAATGAAGTGACACAAGGGGTCCCATATAAAAACGGCACGCACTGACTGTGTTACATGAACTGTCGAGACAGGTGCAAGCAGGCTACTGCGTGCTAGAGGCAACTGTGTCGGCTGCATGTAGCCCTCCCCAACTCCCCCAAAGAGATGTCACATACAGACCTTAGGTTCCCTGCACCCCTGAGGGGTGGAACAGGTGCTACATGACTAGCATGGGAAGTAGACCTTCTCTCTCACTGTGTCTCTCATATAGGACTTGAAGCGGTTGGGGCTATCTTAACGCTATGAAATGCGTCGGGGAAGGCAGTCTTTCCCGGTCCTATTCTTTCAGGGAGAAAAGACCCTGCGGTGGCCACATCCTGCCCAGTCTAGGCGGAGGTAACATGTGGCAAATACACCATGAGGGTTGTGAAGCCATAAGTGGGAAATGGCTCGGTGGTAGGTCCAGCCTGATGAGGGGGGACTCTGCAACCACAGTGATCGGGTCCGCTGACAGGGGGACGATACCGCAGGAAAATTTTCCTGAAAATGGAACTAAGCCCATGTAGCCCGACCCCAGTACAGAGCACCTGTGACCCATAGTGGGTCTGGCCGCAAATTGCTCCGCTGAATTCGCTGGCCAGAAGGCTAGGGAGGAGAACATCCAGGGAGCGATGCTTAGTGGCTAACCTGTGATAGAAGGCGCACTAGATCAACTTGGTGAAGGGTGCTATGTTCAAGCGGAACACCCGGCAGGTTGTGCCGCGTTACCGAGTTCTAACGGCTCGGACCTGACAAAACACGGGACAAGATCGACTCAACCCTGAGATTGTAAAATCTGGCAAAGGTATTGGGTGTTGCCCAGCCTGCTGCTCTGCAGATGTCTGCTAAGGAGGTGCCATGGGCCAACGCCCACGAGGATACCACACTTCTCGTAGAACCTGCAAGGGGGCGGGCATGGCCTGGGTGTGATAAGCTAAGGAAATAGCATCAACGACCCAGGTAGCTAACCTCTGTTTGGAGACGGCGATCCCTTTCCGTCATCTGCCAAAGCAGACAAAGAGCTGCTCAGAACATCTAGAGCTCTGCGTGAGGTCCAAATAGATACGCAAAGCATGTACTGGACACAGCAACAAGATGGCTGGGTCTGCCTCCTCCCGGGGTAGCTTGCTTGCAGACTCACAACCTGGTCCCTGAAGGGGGTCATAGAAACCTTGGGCATGTAGCCCGGTCGCGGCCTCAGGATAACATGAGAATGTGCCGGACTGAACTCCAGGCAGGTGTCGCTGACAGAGAATGCATGCAGGTCCCCATCCCTCGAAGGGGGGTCTCTGAAGGCCCGAGAAGACCACAGAGAGATCTCGGGAGGGGAACAGGCTAGACCGGGGAGGGTTCAGTCTCCGGGTGCCTTTCAGGAACCTGATAATCAAGTTGTGCTTACCTAGGGACTTGCCATCTACTGCATCGTGGTGGGCTGCGATAGCAGCTACATACACCTACAAGGTGGAGGGGGATAGCCTCCCCTCCAGCCTCTCCTTCTGGAATGAAAGCACTGACCAAACTATACACCTCAATGGGTCTTCGGCTCGAGAAGAACACCAATTTGTGAACAAGCGCCACTTTAGGACGTAAAGTTGCCTGGTGGAGGGAGCTCTGGCTTGGTTGATCGTGTCTACAACTGCAGGTGGTAGATCAATTAGATCTTCCGCATCCCGTCCAGGGGGCAGGCGTGGAGGTTCCAGAGGTCTGGGTGCGGGTGCCAGAGGGTGCCCCGTCCCTGAGAAAGAAGGTCCTTCCTCAGGGGAATTTTCCAGGCAGGTGCTGTGGCAAGGAGCGTAAGATCCGAGAACCAGGCCCGGGTGGGCCAGTAAGGGGCCACCAGGATGACCTGTTCCTCGTCCTCACTGATCTTGCACAGCACCGGTGCAAGAAGGCTCACTGGGGTAAATGTGTACTTGCGCAGCCTCCGGGGGCCAGTTGTGGCCAGCGCGTCTGTCCCGAGAGGAGATCCTTTCAGGGAGTACCAGAGCTGGCAGTGGGAGTTGTCTTGGGAGGCAAAGAGATCTATCTGTGCCTTGCCGAACTGGTCCAGCTGGACCACCTGGGGATGGAGCCTCCACTCTCCACTGGGCGAAACCTGTCCACTGTCGTGTTGTGATTGCCAGGGATGTGAGTGGCACGCAGCAACCTGAGTCGCGGCTGACTCCAAAGGAGGAGATGGTGGGCGAGTTGAGACATATGACGAGAGCGCACGCTGCCTTGGCGATTTATGTATGCTACCGTCGCGGTGCTGTCTGCTCGGATCAAGACGTGCTTGCCCTGGATTAGTTAGTGCATAAACTATGATTGTAAAAAATTTATAAATTAAATAGAGTGGTTTCATATTCCATGTTCAGTTCTTCTTTGCGACAATTTTCCCAGAAGTGACAATTTTGAACACATGGAATGAAATCGCTTCTTTATTTGCAAATTGTTTTTGCAATAATCTGTTTTTGTGCATAAATAACATTCATAACTAAATATTTTTAGTTTTTCTAGTTTCACTTTACTTTTAGTTTTTCAGAATATTTCATTTTTAATTAATTTTATTTTTTTGTATTTTAGCACTGCCATAGTTAATGTGTTACTGATATCATTCAAATATATTTAACACACATTTCTCAGGACTGTGTAGTGATACATTCATTTTTTGCTGATATTTTATTGTTTATTGAAAACAACTTGTAAAGGTTTCAAATGTAATAATATATACTGTCTGCATCAAAAACTACATCTAAAATTATTTGTGATTTTTTTATTATTATTATTATTTAGTTTTGGTCTAATTGTTAGAGATTAATTTTGTTTTGTTTAGTTTTTCCATTTATGTTAGGTTTCATTTTTATTTCTCTTCATGAAAAAGTCTAAATTCAGGCCCCATTCACACTAATACTGTATGTTTTCTTTTGAATACTCTTGTTCACACAGGATCAGTGTTTTTTTCCACTGAATATTCAGCATTTCAAAACCGTTCTTCATTTCTGCATAATTTTGAAAACAACAACATTAAGAAATTGAGAAGTTTCAAACAAAAACACATTAGTGTGGATGTGGCCTTATTTTTCATCAGGGGTGGAAAGAGTACTGAAAAATAATATTCAAGGAAAAGTACTTTTACTTCATAAAAAATGCAGTTTTAGTAAAATAAAAGTACCTTTCCTAAAAACTACTCAAGTAAGAATAAAAGAGTAGCTCATTTAAAAGTACTCATGAGTAGTGAGTATTCACTACTGAGTTGCGAAAGCTATGCCCCTTTACAATAAAAACTCTATGCTGCAATTTAAAAATGTATCAAACATACCGTTATTTACATTTCCTTTTATGGCTGTTTACCAGAAACAAATATAGGTATTTTATAGGTGTTTGTGATTGACAACTTTTAAAATACATCTATTATCTATGATACTGTAAACACTAAATTAATCAGTTTTTAAAAAATAAATAAAAGGGTGATATGATTACAGAAATGAAAAGTTATTTTCAATATCACAATGTATGAAACAATTACATTCAAATCAGTTTATGTGTAGGGTCTAAATTTCCCTAATGCAAGGAATGCAAAAAGAAAAGCAGGGTCACTTGGCGCATCATATCCTGCACAATAGAGATGGTAGAGCAATTGTTCACACAAAAATGGAAATTATCTCATCAATTAGTCACCCTTATGCCATCCCAGACTGTGTATGACTTTCTTTTTTCAGCAGAACACAAATTAAGATTTTTAGAAGAATATATAGGTCCAGACTGAAGTCATATGGATTACTTTTATGCTGCCTTTATGTGCTTTATGGAGTGGCAAAATTGTGGCACCCATTCACTTGTACTGTATGGACCAACAGAGCTGAAATATTCTTCTAAAAATCTTAATTTGTGTTCTGCAGAAGAAAGAAAGTCATAGACATCTGGGATGGCATGAGGGTGAATAAATAAGATAAATTTTATTTTTGAGTTATCTATTTATTTAAGTAGCACATGGGGGGCCACATTGTCCTCCTTTTGAGATACAATGTTCCACATTGATTTAGTTTTTGTATCTTTAAGCCCAGTGTGGCAGGGTGGAGGGCGGGCCGGGTCATGATTGTACACACCCGGTCCCGTATTAGGCTAATCAAGCCTCCCGAGAGGGATAAAGGTCAACTGCAGAGGATCGTGCGGGAGAGAGAGATAGTTTACAGACATGTCCGTCATGTGTGTGTTTGTGTCTTTTAAGTTTACCAATTAAACTATTATTTATATTATCAAGCCGGTTCTCGCCTCCTCCTTTCCATTGATCCCTTTATACCCAGAAATAGTTGTGTTCTCATTCTAATGCATGATGCAAAATTTTATGAAGTTTGTGACTGGTGGAATGCATTAGAAAAACATGATAAAGGCTAAGCATATTTCTCTACTAAAAACATCTCTACTTTCCTGATAATTTATTATACAAATTAACACACTTTCTACAGTTGGGGTCGGTATTCTTAAAAACTAACAATTACATTAATACTTTTAAAGCTACTCAAGTTATTCAGCCAAAAGTAGTGAGTGGTTTTCTCATTTCCTTGTGATTGTTGTTTGATTAATAGACTTTATAAGATATAGCCTTCTAGACAGTGCTCAATTCGGTTACATGTACACTTCAAGTCCAACATTTTGGATGCTGTCTACACTGGAAGTGACCGCAGTGGGTGTCACGTTAAATTTTGCGCATCACACGCTGCTGCAACTACACAAATTAAATGGTTAAGAACGTTTGTGTCGACGCCTCCAGTGTAGACAGCCTAGAGACTATTTATTACCAGAGATGGGCCACTTCTATTTAATTGAATGTGAGCAATTGGAACGCCCAACCAAGAAGCTCTAGTGCCCAACGGTCAACGGCTGTAAGGTGAAAGAGATAATTACCTTTTATGGGGCTTTTCCACTGTGGATGGTACCTGGTACTTTTTTTGTATCATCACGGTCGAGGTTCCAATACTTTACAGGTTTGGTTTCAAGTTGGTAAAACCAAACCAATCAAATCAGTCTTAATTGATACCGTGATGCTGCTCATCAACTTTTTCTGTCAACTCAGGCTTTGATCCTGAGTTTAAGATTTGTACACGCACATGAATGAGTGAAGTTTGCAGTGAACAGCGGATTCACCTCTCTTGAGAGAGTTACTGGGATTTACCTGTCCACTGAAGCCTGATCATTATAAAAATATGAAAGATGAAAACTCCACAAGAAGGGAAATCATGAACAATTAAAACAGAAGAATAAGGTATCATGTGATGCCACCTTCAGACCCTCTTTGGAAATAAGATGTTATAGGTTTCTGATGTTTTACAAAGCACCAGAGGCATACCGTGACCTCATCATCAGAGAGGGCCCTTCCACAGTCATCACAGGCAGTAGTCGGCACCAGACGAAAATAACTCAGTTTGCATATTTTTTTTGCAAAGATGCTGTGCTCAGAATACATTAGCTCCTCATTTTTAAGAAACTCATCACTTCAATTTTTTCCTGACAAAACAATATGCCTCTTTCAGAGAGGTAGTTTGAAGGCACTTTTGACGTCATTAGTTTAACAGCTTTGACATTTTCATTATCTAATTTTGCGAGAAATAGGGTGATAAGACTATCACAATGGTGTAAAAAACTGACCACTGTTTGAAAATATGATGTGTTCAAGTTTTTTGGGGTGGAAGTTCATACTTTAGAATTTTGGATGTCACACCCTTTTTAAAATATGCACTTCCCTTACACATCGCTAAAAGTTACAACCTATAATATTAAACAATAAACAAGTTTTACAACTTATGGACATGTTATGCATCAGCTACCCATGTGTTGTTTATCCAACTAATTGTAGTAGTTAGTTGAGTACAGTTGACTGTTACAGCTGTATAATGAATGGTTGTAATCCCATTTTCAGGTACAGACAGTGTTGATGCTTCAGGCTGTCTTGTTCATGTGTTTCTTGTACTAAGCTGCAGGTGAGTTAATTAGCTCTGGTCACAGCATTATCAAGCTCCAAGTAAAATTCAATTAAAATCCGATAACAGAGAGCTGTGCTGTTTCTAGATTAAACTTTGCTTGAAATCGCTCCCAGGCACTGAGGAGACAGCATGCTAGCTTAGCAAATGCTTCATTTCTAATTGACAGAAAATTTACAGATAAAAACAGTCTAAACTCATCCATTGATTCCTGGTTAAGTAATTATTTTGAAAATAAGCAGCAAATAAAGATTTCTGCCAGGCTTCTGAAGCAAGAATAATTAATCAAAATGCCTGGTTACCCTTATAGGAATGTTCTGGGTTCAATACAATTTATGTTTTATCGACAGTATCTGTGACATGTTGTTGATTACCACAGTCAATCATTTTTTTTTGTTAAAACAGTTCTGAAAGTGTAGCAGAAATAATTATACACCAAGAATTACATTCACTAAACAGTTGCACCAACTTTGCATGCAAAATTTTAGCTTAATATTTCACTACAGAAACAAAGCCGTAGAAGGTAGCAATGATTCACCTTCTATCACTCACTCGACGTTGTGTCAATTGTAGTGACACAAGGGGTCTCTTCTGAGAGCCTTGCGTACATTTGAACTTGAACTTGAGAAAAGGCCAATGTCAAGTTGGCAGACAGAATTTGCATGCCCCGCCCCGGACATATGGGTATAAAGGGAGCCAGCCGGCATTCTCCTTCGAGCCCCCGGAATTGGATGATGATTTCGCCGCTGCATCGGAAAGCATCACGGCGTGTGATGCTGATGACTTGCCTGGGCTGCCACCTTCAGGTCCGCTCGCCCAATCTGAGCCTGACGCACGGATGTCCGCTATGCTTTCCCGGGCCGCCCTGATCACGAGGTGGACTGGAAACCTCTGCCCCCCCACGGCTACTCGATTGGTTCCGTGGGCCAGGGCGCCGCTCATAGCCACGCCCCCCCCCCTCCCAACCCCCCAGTACCTTTCTTCCTGGAAGTGCATGACGAGCTGACGAGTTCGTGGAGGACACCTTTTACTACCCGGAACCGACCTCCTCGCTCGTCCGCTCTCACTACCCTGGACGGAGGGGTGGCCCACTGTTACACGGAGGTTCCTCAGGTGGACAGAGCGGTTGCGATCCACCTGTGTCCCGAGAATGACCTTCCGGTACTCCCCTCCAAGGCCTGTAGGACAACGTCATCACTGACTGTGAAAGCTTAAAGCGGCACTGGACAGGCCGCCTCCACCTTGCATGCCATGGCTCTCCTGCAAGTACAACAAGCCAAGGCACTCAAAGATCTGCACCTGGATAGTCCTGATCCTGACGTGCTGCAGGAACTGCGCTCTGCCACCGACCTCGCTCTCAGAGCTACGAAGGTCACAGCACAAGTACTTGGGCGGGCAATGACCACCTTAGTAGTCCAGGAACAGCATCTATAGCTGAACTTGGTCGAGATGCGCAACGTTGACAAAGCCAGCTTCCTCAACGCCCCATCTCCCAGTTTGGTCTATTCGGCAACACCGTCGACGACTTCGCCCAGCAGTTCTCGGCGATGAAGAAACAGACAGAGGCCATCTCCCACATCACGCCGCGCCATCGTAGCGCAGGCTGTCCCCCGTCTGCTCACTGTGGGCGTCCCCCTGCGAAAAAGCCAATGGCAGCTCCACCTCAAACTGGGCACAGCTTTCAGCCCCAGTGTCGAGCACCTGCAGGTGGAGCATTCCTCCCTGTCTCCAGGACCCCCTCTAGGGCCCCTAAAACTCCCAAGCGTTTGTGAGGTGGTACACCCAGGAAGCCAGACATTTGCTCCGGAGCTGGTAGCAAGACCACTCCGACCCCCGGTGGAGGTCCGGGAAGACAATCCTCAGTTCTCCCTTTTTCATCGCCGCACCCCACTTCGGGCTGCGGTACCCAAATTGTCAAAGAGCAATTTCCTCACTTCTGTAGGGCTTCAGGTCAACTGAGAAAGAAGCAAGCTCTCTCCGGTTCAGAGATCTCTTTTATCAGTTTAGAGTTAGACTCAGTCTCAATGTCAGCACGCCTCACAACCGAGCATGCGCAGTCAGTGCTTACGTGCCTGGCTCGCTTCAAGCTAGGCACAGCGGTTCCTCTCAAACAGTTCCAGAGGCTCCAAGGGCATAAGGCATCCTTGGACGCGGTCACGCTGCTCGGTTTGATGCATATGAGACCGCTCCAGCACTGGCTTCAGACTCGAGTCTCGAGATGGGCATGGTGCCGCAGCATATACCGTGTGTTTATCACCCCTTTCTGCCATTAGAATTTCAACCCTTTGACAGACCTCTGATTTCTGCGGACAGGAGTCCCCCTACAGCAGGTGTCCAGATATGTCGTGGTCACCACAGACACCTCTCAACTGGGTTGGAGCGCCGTGTGCTATGGGCACGCAGGCGCTGGCTTCTGGACGGGGCCCCACCTGTTTTGGCACATCAACTGCCTTGAGTTGTTGGCTGTACTCCTTGCTCCTTGGCAAGCACATCTTGATCTGTTCAGACAGCACCGCCACGGTAGCGTACATAAATCGAACCCTTCCCGGCCAAACCTGTTCCCCTCCTGGGATCTCTCAGTGGTCCTCTAGGGCCTTCAGAGACCCCCCTTCGAGCCGCTTGATTCACTCGAGCTCAATTCTAGTTCCCGCTTCAGGCAACTCCCTGTGATGTATTTTCCACGGTACGGTCCCCCCACTGGCAGGACCCGCGTCTCCCTGTGGCAGTCCTCTCGCCGTGTCTGTAGCAACTCCTCCCTTGTCAGGCAGGATCTACCACCGAACCATGTCCATGGGTGGCTTGACAACCCCCATGTGTATTAACCACAAGTTACCTCCCCCCAGTTTGGGCAGGTCGTGGCCTTTTCCCCCTGAAAGAATAGGAACGGGAAAGGACGGCTTCCCCGTCGAAACCGACGTTTTGGTTCTACATTATGTTTAGTTGAGTGCATTTGATTATTGCTATACAGTATGTAAAAAAAAAAAAAACAACTGACACATGTAGGAGAAATTATCTTTTATAACTGAGAAAGATACTCAATTTTGAAAACAGCTGAGCTACTGTCACACTATTGTAGTTAAGTTAGTAGCGTTGCTCATTTTTGGCCACAAAGACACTAATCCCTTTAAGTTTTAAAACTCTGTTTTCAGTTTCTGAATGACATTGTTGTCCAAATTATGCAGTTATGAAGAGCCTTTTTTTAAATCTCCATTTTCAGTGAAGGAAAATGCCATTCTAGTGTGGATGAGAAGCATAAATATGTCTAAATTAATATGTTTTTAAACACGTTTAGTGTGGATGTGGCCTTCTAGTAGTTAGCAATTAGTATGTCCAGAATCTTATCAATGACGTTAAAGACCTTTTAGTCCATGATCCCTATTTTGAGAGCACCTTACAAAAAACTGTGAATGAGATGGCTGGTGGAGTTCAGAGCGCCCACTTGTCTGTGCCTAAATCTGCCACTTCTTTTAATGTTTGAATTTATATTTATTATTCACTGCAAAATGTGTGCTTGACATTTCACATTTTGCTTGACACCTCCAGCCTCCAGAATAATGTTGTTATACATGCACAGACAAATGAAAATTCTGTTTCATACAGATATCAATATCAGAAATAGCAGGAGAAACCACAGCTAACATATTCCACCATTAATGTAGCCTACAATTTCAGCGTTATCTGGAAAGAAAAAATTTGAATGAAATAATATTATAAATAATAGTTATATAATAATAATAATTCTTATTATTATTAGGCTGTTATTATGAAATTGCATATACAAGACATATTTTATCAAAATAAACTATAAATGTAAGAGTAACATGTAAAAATGGGTATTTCATTTAGTTTTGACGCACTTTCGGTTTAAGCCAAGCCCACGCACGGTTCCATTCTAATACAGAGACAGATACAGATAAGTTTTCCATATGAACAGATACAGACACAAATACAGATAATGGCTTCGCTGCACTACTAAATAGCAACAAAAACAACCACAGCGCTTTCCTAAACACCTTTTTGTCACTATGCAGTACAAAATGTCCATGATTCACCAGATCATTGCATGTCAAGTGACACATACAGTAAATCGTCATGGTTGCTGTTGTAACCTCCGTTCCCTGATGGAGAGAACAAGACATTGTGTCGATTGTAGTGACATAATGGGTCTTCCTTGGGAGCATTGTGTACCTCTGAACTTGAGAAAAGGCCAGTGTGAAATTGGCATTCAGAATTTGCATGTCCCACCACTGGAAATACGGGTATAAAGGGAGCGGACGTGCATCTGTCAGTCAGGTTTTTTGCACTGAGGAGCCGAGAATAAGGTACGGCGTGTTACAGTGGTAGGAATAGTGCCATGGCAAGAGGGACACAACGTCTCGTTCCTTCCATCGGGGAATGGAGGTTACAACAGTAACCACTCAACGTTGTGTCAATTGTAGTGACACAAGGGGTCCCATTTAAAAATGGCATGCACTAAACCGTGTTACATGAACTGCTGAGACAGGTGAAAGCAGGCTGTTGAGTGCTAGAAGCAGCTGTGTTGGCCGCACATAACCCTGCCCAATGCCCCCAATAAAAGGTGTCATATACCGCACTTAGGTTCCCAGTACCCGTACGGGAACAGGCGACATGACTAGCATAGGAGCAAGCCTGGCAGCCACGGCCTTTTCTCTCTCTATGTCTCTTGCATAGGGTGTGGCCACACTCATCCTGAGCTTGGACGGAAGCAAGCGTGCGTGCCGGGGGGCGGGTGGTTCATAGCGATGTACCCAGCAAAACCGAGCCCGTCTTCATCCATAAATCGCCTTCATCGCAAGCAAGCAAGTGGGGGCGGCTGAAGTGGCTTTCTCTCATGAGGAAAGAAAGCCGTGACTGCAACGTTGCCATGGCTATGTTCTCGCACTGAGAACATGAACCATTCATAAAATGGTACCTGCGTGTGATCGTAGCCCAGGCATGCAAGGCAGATTTTATGACCGTCAGAAGTGGAGAGAAATCGACCACATCCAAGAACTATACAGAGGCGGAAAGACATCTTTAAAAAGACGCGTCCTGAAAAGACTGCTGTGTATTGGTCTTTTATGAGTGGGAACTCAAACTCTTTTAGAGGAAATAAACTCTTTTTAGGAGGTGAAACACTCTTTCGGGCAATGAAAGCGCTGTCGAAGTGCCTAGGGGCATGGACTGCACAGCGTGCAGAGAGAGAGACCACCAGCTGGAAATGTGCCGTAATATCCAACAGCAGTGCTTCTTGCCAACAGAGGTGAGTGGAACTGTGGTGAACTCAGCTTGCTGTTGCACAACTGCTCGGCTCCGAAGAAAAAAATCTGACTGACAGACACACGTCCGCTCCCTTTATACGTGTATGTCCTGGGGCGGGACATGCAAATTCTGTCTGCCAATTTCACATTGGCCTTTTCTCAAGTACAGAGGTACGCAGGCTCCCAAGGAAGACCCCTTGTGTCACTTCAATCGACACAATGTCGAGTGAGTGACAGAAGGGGAACAGGGCTAGTATTAACAGTGATTGTTTTGGCCTTCCAGGTTAGGCTCTGGATTTTTGCATGCACTTTACTTCTAAAATTCAATAAATGTATTGATACACACAAAAACTATTTACCAAAAATGTTTGTAAATTAAAATTACCCTTCAAATAAAATTAAAATAAAATCAAAATTACAAAGTGGACATTTCCTATTTAACTACCTCCCGTAAATCGAAACATTTTACCCTCTCCAACCTCTTCCACCGGCCTTTTTGCAGTGAGTTTGCAAAAAACGGTGATGTGCGGTGTATAATCTGGGTACACCTTCAATTCTTAACAAAATAATGTCAATAAATAATGTCAAGACTGCTTGCTCTGCATGTAGCTGGATATGTCCCACTGTTAATCACCTCAGGTAGAGAGGGATACACGACTGCAGTAAGGTAAACTTTCCTGACTTGCAAAGTATAACACTTTCTCATCGGAGCTGTGAAGGTGCAGATTGCTGATGCCCAACCTCCCAGGTGAAAAATAAACTTGATTGGTCAGATTTTCTGCCATTCTGCCATTCTGCCACTCTGCCAGGTGCAGTGCGTCCATATGGGCATGTAAGGCAAAGCCCTGCCTTAATATTCATCCACTTGAAAACATAAATGCATACTATGAACTGTCGGTAATGTAATTTGTTTACCTGTAAATGTGTTCAAAATGCTGCCATATGTCCTTTTTAAGTCATAATGTTACTGAAACCTCTGTGAAACACTGTGTCTGACATACACTAGATAAACATGCGTGTGGGGCAGAGAATCTACTGCTCTCCCAAACTCCACAGCGCCCCTAATATTTTCCAATAGACCATATCAAGAATGAAAACCAAAACAAAGGAATTAGAATGGTCCAGACATATTTCGGGATCCTTTCAACAAATTCTCTTTTTCAAGGCAAGTCAGTCCACTCGACGGCTGTTTTTGGGACGTCTTGGGCAGTTTTGCCATTGATTCTTCTATATAAACAGAGACGAACATGTAAAACATGAAAGTGCAGCTCCTATCAACTTGAATGGGGAAACACCGAAATCTCCAAAAATGGTTGGTCAAGATTACGATAAAAAAACATATTTCAAATAAGCAGTAAAATCTGACAACACTCTGCGGCTTCACTCAAGTTGTCCGGCTTCTCTGGGCCTCGGCACTTACTCAGCATCCTGGCCCGTCAGCCGCGATGCGTGCTCCAACTCATGCTGGGTTTCTAGGGTGTGAGTCCGGTTATGCATCTAACTCACACTGGACCCTGCTTGCTCTGTTCACGACAGCAGGTAGAGACTGGTCTCCCAAGGAGAGCAGTGGTGACTATCCCATTCCTTGGGATCACGCAAGCCCCATCATGCAAGGTGGGGCAACGATGATCCATGGGAAGGGCATGTTGCTCCATCGAAACTGGTATAATAAATTGTGTTTCTTTACCTCAAATTACACTAAAAAGGCAATTATACCATCTTGTTTAGCTAATGCGCATGCATGTTCTTGAGTTGATTGACAGCTGATTTCTGTATCTAAAAGGTGATTTGCCATTTTACCTGTAAAGTAGGTTGACTGTTGACTGACGTTGAGTATTCCAATTTCTCCCATTCATTATAATAGAAATGGCCCATCTCTGCTAAAGAGTCTCAGTTTTGACAAGCAGGAAATGTTCATGGAACAATGATGTCACTTGATGTAACCAAAGAACTGTCCTTGAAATGATCTTTAGAAATCTGTGGTCAAATATGGTACTGCAACAAGCCCTCATTGAGACGCATTGGGGTAGAAATTAATCAGCCCATAAACGAAGAGCCAAACCAAAGGTAACATTGAACGTGAGTGTAACAGCATGTCTTTTCTATTGCAAATTCAGACAAATTGACCTTCAAACAACTTTAAACCTGACAAGCTAGAAATAAAATTAGTTTGGAAATCAAAAGACAAGGTTAGGTGATAAGACATTATATTTATTGTGTGAGGAAAAAAAAATTTGTATGTCAAAAAAACTTTGCTTTGTGTAAACTGAATAAAATATTATGTTTCCTATATTTACTTTTTCATTCATATTTTGCAAAGCAACAGGGGATGTGTACAGTGACATGTGATTTGTAACATTTCTACTGCGAACCCGTTTACTAGAAACTTATTGTGATTTGAAACATTATTATTAGTATTATTATTAATGTTGTTGTTATTAAACATTTAGTTTTTAGTACTGTGCAAACATTTAAATGGCATGTGGATTGTTCTGCTATATTGTTCATTATTTTATGAACGAGTTACAAATTGAATAATGTAAAAAAAATTTTTTTGCAAGATTTTTTCTAAAATATATCTGTGGTCACGAGCCGCTACATCACTATACTAATACAAATTAATTACAAAACCCTTCAGAATTTCATGTGAAGGGAGACACAGCAATGTAGATTTACTCATTGTTTTGATTGGCTGCCATGGACTGCTTACACTCCGTAAAACAGGAACAATCCCAAATGTATGGTCTACATTGCATTTAAGTTGTTTTTGAAGAACTTGGTTATACTGGTGCAGAAACCTGGGATTAAGGGAGGAAGAACGCCACCATGGATGCCTCACCTCTGGAGGATGTGTTCAAGACCCTCGCCAGCATGCATCAGATCCTCCTTGAGCTGTGCACTAGAACTGCACCTCGAGCAGCAGTTCATTGCACTCCTCTAGGCCCAAACTCACTTTTATTCGACACTGGATTTAAAGCAGATCCCCTTAACACCAATGAGAAAACAGCCTTCTCCACACCGTTTGGTTTACCCCAATTCGTGACCCTTCCGTTCGGTTCGCCACTGCCTGGATGACATCATTATATACTGTAATGATTGTCAGTGGCATGTGCAGGGGGTTGAGGGCGGTTCGGAGGTTGCCACGAGGGGCGGGACTCACGGCAATCCCCAAGAAGTGTGCAATTGGATGAGCGACTTCAAAGTTGCTGTTGACTTTAAAGTTAACAGTTCATATGCTGCTTTATTCAATGAGACAAAGAGAAAGTGAGATAGAATGAGGAATAAAAAGATATCAGACACTAGAGGCAGGAAGAGAGACCAAGATATCTGATGCTGTTTTCTCCTAACTGCAATTCTTCCATTTGGATCCAATAGAGGTTTTCCATCCTGTTCCGGGCAGAACATTTTATTTTATTTTTTCCAAGTATTACTCAAGTATGAATTCGCTTTCCTTCACTCCTTTTTATTCCTTCTTCTAAAAGAACAAGTGTGAAGCTTTGCTTGTTGCTTAGCCTAATGCTGTTTTGTTAAAGATGCTGCTCCAGTTCTCAGTTAGCGTTGAAGCTGTAATGAGTCATATCAGTAGATCTTAAGTGTGTCCTTCACCAATGCTGTTTGCCCCACATCAAAAAGTCACTACTCAAATGTACTTCATCCATTCAAAGCAGTTTATTCTTGCTGCTTAATTAATCAATATCAATGTTGGTACCCACCCTAATCAATTTAGATATGTTTGCATTACCTTCTCATTCAATAGAAAATGGCTTAAAATGAGTTGGCTGTCCTGGGTATTTTAATGCTGTCAGACCAGAACAAACACATACATGGACTTGATACAGTATATATGCTTTCTTTTCATAGGCCTATTCATTTCAGGTGAGATACTCAATTAGGGTTGATACAACGTAATAAGTGTTTCAAATTCAACTGTTTAATTTGCAATTTAGTTAATTAAACAAACTCATAGGCGCAGTTTAGTGTCTTGTAAAATATATTGATTGGATTAATTTTAATTTGCATTCAAAAGAATTACAATGCAGTGAACAGATTTGCTCAATGAAGCAAGTATTTAATAAATGACAAGTTCACCTGTAAACACCATTCTTTTTATTATTATTATTTTTCACATTTAAGCAAAACTATCAAAATTTTGGCAAAACAAAACAAATCAAAATGTTTTTTTTAACAATGCCAAAGGAGCATTTCTTGTCCTAAATTTAAGTATGAAAAAATGGTAAGTTTTGTTAAGTAAAAAGTGGGTGGAGTGGGAGGTTAGGGCAAATTAATATTTGTTTACATGGTAATTTCACACATTTTTGTCTAGGTCTTTAGATCAAAAGGTATTTTTTGTTTTTTACATCACAAGAAATATCCTTTCTATCGGCTTGAGTGAGGTTTAAGATGGCATTTATTTGATGAATGTAAAACAGAAAAGTAATGTCTCTCTTTGGCGTAGGCCCCGTCTAGCGGTCCGAGGGAGTTGTACTCGGAACCATCATATCCTACCGGAGATAGGAGGCAGGGGCGAGGAGCCTACCAACTGGTGGTGGTGGGGTGGTGGAGGTTGCCAGTTAGCACACTGAAACAGCAATGTGATAGATTGTGAGCAGACTTATAAAGCAATGGCTCACATGCGATTGGCTAGGAGTTACCCAGCTAATGATGTGATGATATACAGCTGCTAGTCTTCCCGCTAGAACTACGCTGCGCTTCCATTTCTACAAAATAGATTTAACAGAAAAGCAAAATGGCATACAACGTATATGTCTTTGTTTTTAAAGGAATCTAACACAATTTGTTGGAATAAATGTTTAAACATTAAAAAAAAAATATTTGCCAATGGGGTTAGAAAAATAAACTTGTTTTCCCATTACCATTGGCAAATACATACACACACACACAAAATATAAAAATTATAATTTGATGGAAAAAAAAATAAAAATATCAGCAGCAGTAAAAAGAACTATATTAATAATCATCATCATCATCATAATAAATGTTGCCATGTCATGACAGAGACATGGATGTGTTTCATGGAACCATTAATTCAATGCATTTTTAATGATCTTAAAATACAATAAATGCTAATATGATTGTTTTGTTTTTTTCAGAAGTGTATTGTATACTAGACTAAACTGGACTAACCTTCGTTCCTCTGTTTGTTTGTTTTTGTTTTTTGTGTGTGTGTTTTTATGTTGTTGTTTTTTTTTTCCCCAGGACTACACCATCACCATGTATTTCCAACAGAGCTGGAGGGATAAGCGTTTGGCCTACTCGGAGATGGCTTTGAATCTCACTCTAGACAACCGTGTGGCTGATCATTTATGGCTGCCAGACACCTACTTCCTAAATGACAAGAAGTCCTTCCTGCATGGAGTGACAGTGAAGAACCGAATGATTCGGCTCCACCCAGATGGCACCGTTCTGTATGGACTGAGGTACACATTGCTATTGTTATACAGGGTTGGGAGGGTTACTTTTGAAATGTATTCCACTACAGATTACAGATCACATGCTGTAAAATTTTATTTGTAGCGTATTCTGTTGGATTACTCAAGGTCATTAACGTTTTCTAAACACTTTGGATTACTTGTTCAGCACTGGTAGATGTTTTCACAAGTTTTGACTATAAAAACTTTGCCAGTACAGTAAGACAAAATACACATGTTAAAAATACATTCTCTGAAAAACCTAAATATCTTATGCAGTGTTGTTTCTAAAACTTGGTTTAATATTTTTTTGATATTTTTACAGGAAAACAACACAACAATTATTATCAAGAATACGATTTTTGCCATAATCTAGTAGTAGATCTTACAACTTAAAAAAATAATAGATTTTTTTCTTCTTCCTAGTAAAAAAAAAGAAATTATGATCCAACGTGAATTTTCTTGAGAAAAATAGGATTGTGTCTGGTAACGTGCATGTAAAATGGCTAGAAACTTAGCGTAAAGCTAACAATTTACGCATGGTTTATTTCTATTTCTTCTGCAAGAAACTTTTTATTCCTCAAACTTATTTCTCTGTCTGCTTGTATGAATGTAACACATCATAAGAAAGTGTTTCACCGCTGTTCAAATGCACTTTGGATTGCATCATTTTTATGTGTGAATGTTTTCCATCTGAAAGGACTAAATATAAAATTAAACAAATGAAAATAAAATCCAATATGTAATATCTTCAGTATTCAAAATACTTTTTGAATGTAACTGTATTATAATTACCAATTATTTAAATTGTAACTGTAGTGGAATACAGTTACTTATATTATGTATTTTAAATATGTAATTCCGTTACATGTATTCAGTTGCTCCACAACACTGTTGTTATACCACTGTTACCCAAGTTTGTTGTACTTTAGATAAGGGCTTAGTTTTCCTAATAACACTGCAAAGTTATTAAGATCCTCATAAACGAAAGAATGCAGTTTTCTAACAACTGTTTCCAGAACCCGTACATATGCTATGATATTCAAGAATGAATAATTGGTTCAGCTGCAATTAACTTTTGCCAAGACAAGTCAGGTGACAAGGCATTAAAGGCAAACATGTAGTATATGGCATGCACACATTTGTTTACTTATTGTGTAAAATGTAATTTTGTAAATGTCACATTTAATGGATTCAATTCCATTTATTTGTATCACAATTTTCGCAACTGTAAATATTGCTCCAAAAACATTTTACAATTGTGCTTATAAAATCTCCCATTTGTCAATCCAAAGGAGAAAATGGCAAGTAAAAACTCTCCTTAAAAAGATGTTGAAGTAGATAAGGAAATTCATATACAAGTGGCTCTTTTATTAATGTTACGTGAATTATTTTGGGAAAAGCATAAATACAAAATCTTAGTAACAGTGGTCGACTTGTGTCGTCAAAGTGTAGTCAAAGTTTGTTTTTGGTTTTTTTTGGGAGGGGGGATCTATTATTCTTGTAAATTGTCACTTCATTGACCCTTAGGACACATGGCCATAATATGCACCTGTTACCCTCTGTAATTGTATTTTCTGATTAATTTTGTGAAAAGAATCCATGTTATGATCATGAAAAGGTTTTTTTTTCTAGATCGCTCACCCACTTGCTGACACACATTTGTTATACTCCAATCTACTACTTGACCATGTTTAAAAGTGCGTGAGTAAGTTTTATGTGAACACTAGGAACGACAAGTCAACCCATCGCAAACTCCGAAATACCTATTTTAATGTGTTTTCAGAAAACCGGCATCTTGAGCTTGCTTGCTGAAGGTTGCCAGATTGCTTTATTAAGCGTCACCCTGGCAGCATATATCCAAACTGTATTAGTGTCATGTTCTATTTGGTGGATTTCACATGTCGAAATCTAATTCTGACCAGCAAATCGCCCTTACTTAAAGTCAGTTATTTATCAAACGTATATTAAATATTTTAATTGCATGAATAGTTCTAAAAATACATGACACAATTGATCTAATGGGGGTGGTTTTACAAGGGGGAGACTTTTTGGTATTTCTTGCAACAAGGGGGATGGCATCCCCTCACATCCACCCTCAGCACAGTAACGCAATTCTTACGTTCTACCAAATGGCTTAGGCTACAGCAACCAGCGTGACCCTTTGGGCAGGGTCTTTGAAATGTACTGAATTGCAATTCAAACAAGTTCAACACCGTAAGACTACACAATTGAATTAGTCCAAGACACATTTTGTTACAAATAATGACATTATTCTTTTTGACTAAGTATCCCATTTTTATTCCCTAATAGGTGGAATTATTATTTTTTTTACCTTATAGACATACAATTTGTCTCTAAAAATAAATAAATTAATTAAGAAAGATTTTGTTTTTGCTGCACAGCACCAGAAATGGCTTACCACACTTTTCAGATAACTTCATAAAATAAATTCAAAATGTGTTTGTTTAATATATTGAACAAATTAGCACACCACGGTCCATAAAATTAAAATGTATTTAATATATTGAAATAAAAGCAATGCAAATGTCTATAGGTGGTGTTTTATACATTATTGCACTTTATTATATTTATTATTAATTATTAATAGTGTAAAACATTACATGTTTGTAGAACTTAAACTAAGTTTGCATTGATTTGAACTAAACTGAACTTAAAATTTCAGCCTGCCGTGACTTACAAATTATCTGTACATATTACATATTCATTTTACATTTAACATATACATATTTGAATTAAATAGATTTCTTAAACTCCTTTATTTACATGGTTTAAAACTGTATTTCACGTACATTTCAATAAACATGTATTTCATGGAAACTGATGAACTTGCTGTCTTAAAGCAATAACATCACATCTTTACTCATCACATGAACATTTGTGAGAAATAAAAAAACATATACAGTATATAAAGTATTTTATTTTTGCAAGACTGTGCACTGTCCTGGTTTCTTCCTCCATATCTACAAAGAACTTCTTGAGGATCAGCACAATTTACACATCTGTCATCTTCAATGTCGCTTGTTCTCTTTAAAAGTTTTCATGCTGTGACCGCAGTGGTGGAAACCTTTATGACGTAGCCATACACACTTACTAGACCATCTCATTCTAGCACTGAATGCTGAGGAGGAGCCTAGCCTACAGCCTCAGAAGGACTGGTCTAGGAAGGACACAGCCTAACTGAGCTGCAGTTTTCCAATTGAGAAGTGCCCAATGAGTTCGGCAACAGTAGGTCCAAAGTTCTTCAGCTGAAATTGATCTGTGTTTACCAACATCCGTACTACTGCCCCCAGTGGCTGAAGCAGGAAGTGTTGTTAATTGTATGGGCAAGGGCGTGCCAGTCTCCCTATGAATTCCGTCACCAAAATCGCGTTTGATTTTTAGTTGTAAATGATATAATAGTCACCAGGAATGCATATTTTATTAACCATATGCCCAAAGGCAAACCCCAACCCTAAACATAACAATCAGAGGAGTAAAAATTGAACTTTAGAGCAAAAGAACATCCTCCGAATAATGCTTACATTTACATTTACATTTATGCATTTGGCAGACGCTTTTATTCAAAGTGACTTACAGAGCCCTTCTTACAGGGACAATCCCCCCGGAGCAAACTGGAGTTAAGTTCCTTGCTCAAGGACACAATGGTGGTGGCTGTGGGGATTGAACCAGCGTCCTTCTGATTACCAGTTTACCAGTTATGTGGTTTAGACCACTACACCACCACCACTCACTACACCACCACCACTGCTTACAATTGTTTAAGTAACGTGATTACTTCCTGGTTTCCATAGGAGCAGTCCAACTATCCACAGTACTACTATCAGTAGTGCTAGAGTAAAAGGTTTTCACACTTTATTTGATACAAAAATGTCTGATGGGGAGTGGTGCTTTTCAGTAATTCAGCAGTAACGGGTTTATTTCAGGATACATGAACTTTTGGAAGCTACATGTTGATTTCCCATGTGGTCACGTTTGAAAAAAATAACAGTTTAAACCTTTTATAACTGTCACCGTTGTAGCAATATCAACGTTTTTTTGCTTAACTGTAATTGTAGGCAAAACTTCAAATCACTCTTGATATCACTCTGAGGGGACATTTTATCTATGGGAAGACATCTATTTGGGGTGTGTGAAATACATATTTTAGTGGTTCACAGCACTGACAGACCGTGTTAAAAATAAAGGTGCCAGTGATATTGGTGGAATATGTGATCACATGAAGAAGCATTGCCTTTCAAACTACTTTGTCAAAAAATTTTCTTTCCGTGGCTGAATTTAAGATTGGATAAGATTGTCCTGATTTGCTAAAAACGTAAATTTGGATATTTCTGTTTGGATATAAATGTTATTTCTTCTTAAAATCAAAAACAAAAAAACGTAAAAACAAACCACTCTCCCTCCCTACTCTGCGATGCAGTAACCTGGATCTGCTCTGGCAAGGCGGATAGGAAGCTCTGGGTGCCCCACTCAATCAGACTATCAATTATAAAAGATGACAAACTTTTTCCTCTTCCAAGAGGCTCAGACACAGGTGGAAATGAGGAAGAGGAATGAGGGAGTTGGGAGCATTTTCTCCCTGAAGGGCTCTCAAATGAACGTGATCTCATTAGTATTCGTGGTTTGCATACATAAAGGTTCTAGCACACAGTAATTTTGTAAGTTTGGATGGACCCAACATAAACATATGGATAGCATCTACAACATAAAGGATTTGCAAAAATGTATACAAAATGTTTGAGGTATTCTTTTGAATTTGATGACAGTAGGTACATTTTTCAGTTGAAAACGGTCTGCACGTACCAAAATTTGAACAACTGCCCCAGTGGCTGAAGCTGGAAATGTTGACCACTTTCCGGGTAAAATGTCCACAGGGTGGCGTCAAAAGCTATTTATTAATTTTTTTGTACATTTTGGAATTCAGCTAACAGGAGGGGATATTTTATTAACCATACACCCAAACCCCAATCCTAAATGTAACCGTAAGTGGAGTCAAAATGTAATTTTAAAGCAATATTGCAACATCCTAATCAAATCAAATCACTTTATTGTCACTCAACCATATACATAAATGCAACAGTGGGTGAAAGTCTTGGGTGCAGTACCAAGCAGCATAGCAGTCAGAATCACACTCACCATTTTTATGTGAATGTTATTACTTCCTGGTTACCAAGGGACCATTACACATGTCTCTGAGGCTGCACACATTCACAGAACACACATTCAGTAGCATTAGAGGGAATAGTGAACAATTCCGAATTAATACAATGACTATGTCTGATGTGGATGGTGCTTGTCAGTAATTCGGCAAAATTGGCAGCCTGATCTCACATAAAAATTGTGATATGTGTGTGCCGATTTTTTTTTTGGCCGAAATCGGTATACGTTCACCAAATTTGAAAACACTGCACCCAGAGGCTAAAACGGTTAGTGTTTCAGAGCATGTAAACAAGTGTGCCATCCATATATATCAGAGAGGTCTCCAGAAGCCAGTTGTTTTCAGCTGAACAGGGTGTAAATCAAAGAAGAGAAATGTTTATTTTAATAAATCTGCCCCCCAACCAAAACCCAAATCTAACTCTAACCATTAATAGAGACAAAATGCAATGTTAGAGATAAAATTGTCACGCTCGTGATTATTTATACAAATGTGATTATTTTTTCGTTTGAATGGGGATTGCACTGTGGTCTCCCATGCAACTGATACAAAGTGCTACCAGTTGTAACACAAGGAAAATTAATTGTTGTTGAGCCATTCCAAATATGTCCAATGGGAGATAGGGCATGTCAGTGAGTCGGCATACTGATGTCGATCCTAGGGTACCGTAACTTTTGGAAACAGCATTCCGACTTCCTGTGTGATCGTGTTGGAATTGAAGGCAATTTCAGGGTACATTAACATTCGAAAGCAGAATGTTGATTTCCCTTGTGATCAAATCCATGTTGGATTCATGTTTGTTTTTTCATAAAAATATATATACGTCAAACTCAATTATATTTATTTATTACAGTTAACAAATTTACTTAATTGGACATTTTACCCATGGTATTTTATACAAAAAAAGTGCAAGTTGCTTTATTTTATGAGTCCCATCCATTAAAAAGGTCCTTTTCAGACAAAGTTTATCTATCATTTAATAATAAATAAGAGTCCTGCTTTTTATGAGAGTGTTGTGTTCATTCACCTGTGGCTGTATTCTCGCAAAGGTTCAGGCAATTTCAGTTGAGACCAGTTGTCAGTAGACTCATTAAGATTTGTATGTCCCTAAAGTTTTACATAAGTAAAATGGTTTATGTTTTAGATGCTGTTAATAAATACATATATTATCTGTATCTATGTAAACATAAAAAAAATTAAATAAATGTGTATGTTGTATGTATATTTACATTCACATTTATTCATTTGGCAGACGCTTTTATCCAAAGCATCTTACAAAAGAGGAAAACATAAGCGAATCATCTTAAGGAGACAGTGGTACGAAAAGTGCCATACTACAAAGTTTCACTATCATCAGAATAGTATACAAAACAGATTTAAGTGCAGCAAGAATTGTAAATAATTTTTATTTATTTATTATAATTTTTTTATTGACTTGTAAGTGCTTTTGGAAAAGATGTGTTTTTAGCCATTTTTTGAAGATACAGAGTGAGTATTCATGTATATGAATACGATTAAAGTCTGATATCGTGAAAATTACGTGAATGTGACATGCTTCTTGCAAAATTATATTAATTGCTTTATTACACAGCATGCTAGAGTTCTGAGGTGAAATTTCCACTGTGTGGTGCTAAAAGTTATATAAATTGTACCCCTAACAGATGAGGCTTTTTAGGTTAATGCTTTTAGGTTAAGTTTTAATTGAATAAATTATATCTATATATATATATATATATATATATATATATATATATATATATATATATATATATATATATATATATATATTATTAAGCTTGAAATTAATAATATGCCATTTATCTCATGAACTTTAAAAGTTGTTGTTGTGCCACTAGTGTTAATTTCCTCAGGAAACTTTTGTGACACAACGAGCCACGTAAAAATCATTTAGCAAAAATTTTGTGTGAAAGACTCCACAACACTAGGGAAGGAGGACACAGAGAAGCAGGTTTTCCAGACTCAGGTAAGGCTTTTAATCGCCACTTTAATGCTTTACAACTTTCACAGACTCAACAGATTCAGAGGTACGTAGACAGTCAAACTCATTTAGCTTCACAACATAAACTCATTAGCTTCACAAGCATCGTAGGCTTCCTTGTGCTAGACTCACTCTGCCTCTGCTGGTGGCGTGGCTGTTTATATGCCGCTCTCCCCATGCTCACTGGAATAAGAGACAGGTGTTCGACATAATCTGGCTCAGGCATAAGCACACTTACCACTTTCCCTCACTCCAGACGGAGGCTTGACCACGCCCCCGCTGCCACATACCCCCTCCTCATTTCTGGAAAGGAAGTCAGCGACAGCCATCTGCGCCCCCAGTCTGTGGAACACCTTGAATTTAAAGGGCTGGAGAGCCAGATACCACCGATTCACACATTGGTGTCCTTCATGCTGTGGATCCATTGGAGTGGGCCGTGATTAGAGCAGAGGGTGAAGGCCCGCCCAGCAGGTAGCAACAGAGAGTGAGGACCACCCACTTGATGGCCAGACATTCTTTCTCCATGGTGCTGTACTTTGATCCCTCAAGGGTAGCTTGCAGCTGATGTACAGCACCGGGCGCTCCTCCCCCTCCACCATCTGTAAGAGTACGGCTCCCAGCCCTGTCTGAAGCGTCCTTTTGCAATACGAAAGGGAGAGAGGAATTTGGTGCACATACAGTAAATGCCTGTTGACATTGCTCCATCCACTGGACCGGGTCTGGAGCTCCATTTTTAGCGAGATCAGTCAGTGGGCTGGTGACGTCCAAATAATTAGGCACAAACCTCTTATAATAGCCAGCCAGCTCCAGGAACTGTCATACCCCCTTTTTGGTCTTGGGTCTCGGGCAGGACGCAATCGCTGCAGTCTTGTCAATTTGGGGACACACCTGAACAGTGGCCCAAGTGGAACCCCAGATACCGTACCCCCACATGCCCAACCACGCACTTCTTGGGTTTGCTGTGAGCCCCGCCCGTCACAGCAATCTCAGAACCATACTTAGATGCTGCATATGCCGCTGAAAATCATTACTGTAAATGATGATGTCATCTAAAGAGGCAGGTGCGTACGTTGAATGCAGTCTGAGGATTCGGTCCATGAGGCACTGACACGTAGCCAGAGCCCCAAACAAACCGAATGGAAGCGTCACAAATTGATGTAATCCAAACAGTGTGGAGAAGTCTGTTTTCTCATGGGAAATTGGTGTCAAGGGAATCAGCCAATAACCCTTTGTCAAATCCAATGTCGAATAAAATCAAGGAGTGCCCAACCGATTGAGTAAATCATCAATGAGAGGCATTGGGTATGCGTCAAATTTAGACACCACATTGACTTTTCTATAATCCACACAGAAGCATACAGACCCATCGCTGTTAGTAACTAGAACAACCGTGATGGACCAATCACTGTGGGATTCCTCTATTGCCCCCATATCAAACATAACATTCAATTCATCCCAAACTATTTTCTTTTTGTGCTTGGGCAATCGGTCGGGATGTACCACCACCCCCGGCTTGGTCTCGATGTGGTGCTGGATGAGGTTCGGACAACCCGGTAAAGGGAAAAAATTCAGAAAATTCCTGTTGAAATTTGGCAACCTCTGCGACTTGATACGGTGAGAGGTGGGCTCCGCAAGCGATCGGGGTGAGATGATTAGAACTTGAGCTTGGAGCAAATTCTCCTGTTATTTGCCTCAAGGTGTGGAGTTTTGCTCTAAGATCAAGAACATATTGAATTTCACTTTTACTGGTTGAAAGTCCCTCCTCCTAAGCTTTGCGTATGACATCAAGCACGTCGCGCCGGTTCTTCCCATACAGTAGCTCGAATGGGGAAAACCCAGTGGAGGCTTGCATGACCTCTCGACTGCGAATAACTGCGGATCGAGCCATTTGTCCCAATTTATAGCATCCTTGTGCAAGAATATATGAATCATGATTTTGAGGGTTTTATTAAATCGCTCCACCAGGCTATCTGTTTGTGGATGGTAAATGCTGGTGCGAATTGACTTAATGCCAAATAATTAGTAAAGCTCACATAGTGTCCATGACATAAAGATTGTGCCCTGGTCGGTGAGGATTTCTTTTGGAATCCACACCCAGGAGATTATTTTAAAGAGTGCCTCTGCAACACTATGTGCTGAGATGCTGCGTAGAGACAACAAGTTGTTGTAGGACAACAAGGAAGTGGCCATCAAGGCTGTGGTCTCTGCAGTTCACCAGCCCCTCACACTCTCCTCAACCGATGTGTGTGCGGCACTGAGCAGAATTAATGCACGCAAGGCTGCTGGTCCTGATGGTATCCCCGGACGGGTACTCCGGGCCTGTGCTGTGCAGCTGACTGAGGTTTGGACCGACATATTTAATCTGTCACTAGACCAAGCAGCTGTCCCTGTGTGCTTTAAAACCACCTCAATCGTGCCGGTGCCAAAACACACCAATGCAACAAGCCTTAACGACTTCCGTCCCGTTGCACTCACCCCCATCATTATGAAGTGCTTCAAGAGGCTGGTCCTGGCCCATTTCAAGACCTGCTTATCACCCTTACTGGACCCCTTCCAATTCGCCTACCATCAGAACAGGAGCACAGAGGATGCCATTTCTACGGCACTTCACTCTCCCTGTCCCACCTTGACAATAGCAACACCTATGTGAGAATGCTGTTCATTGACTTTCAACACCATCATCCCCTCCAAACTCATCACCAAACTCAGTGAACTGGGCATCAATTCCTCCCTCTGTAACTGAATTCTGGACTTCCTAACCAACAGACCTCAGTCTGTTAGGTTAGCAGACCACACCTCCTCAACCATCACCCTGAACACCGGCGTACCACAAGGATGTGTGCTGAGCCCTCTCCTTTACTCCCTCTTCACCTACGACTGCACACCTGTACATGGCTCTAACACCATTGTCAAGTTCGCAGACGACACTACGGTGATTGGTCTCATCAGTAACAACGATGAGACAGCCTACAGCGAGGAGGTCCAGCACCTATCATCGTGGTGCACTGACAACAACCTGGCTCTCAACACCAAGAAGACCAAAGAGCTCAATGTGGACTTCAGGAAGTCTAAAGCTGGCACACACACCCATTTCTATCAACGGGACTGAGGTGGAGCGTGTAACCAGCTTCCAGTTTCTGGGTGTCCACATCTCTGAGGACCTCTCTTGGACCCTCAACACCTCTACACCTCTACCCTGATCAAGAAGGCTCACCAGCGTCTCTTCTTTCTGAGGAGACTCAAGAAGGTCCACCTGTCTCCTCAGATCCTGGTTTTATATCCGAGTTTATATCCCCATGCACACACTTCACCCTCACCGTTTTAGCTGAGCCCAAAGCCCTGTGTTGAACCAAGCATTGGTGGATAGTGGTTTGATTGCAGCCCATGTCCACCAATGCTTAGTGAGTACGCCCCTTGACAATTACCACTTACCGCTATCCGGTATGCTTTGAACGGTCGGGTGAAGCCTTCGGAGTGTTAGGGACCCGGACCACCATCCCAAGCTCTATCACAGGGCATTGATCCCAGAAGTGTCCCGGATTCCCACAACTCCAGCAGGCTGGACCAGGTGCCACGCCCGTACCTGTACAGACGGACACTTCCACCTAAGGGGGAGGTTGGTTGGGCACTGTAGATACAGGGGTCGGTGCAAACCCAGATTGAGCCTCAGTGGTGGGGCTCCTCACATCCGCAGGGCAGGAACAGGCTCTGGAGAGAGAGCAGAGTGGAAAACATAGGGGGAGAGAGAGTAGGGGGGCTCTTCTGCCCTCAGGTACTCCGCCATATGGTCCTCCACCAGTCGTACAGCTTCCTCCAGCAACACCGCACTGTGGCACTGGACCTACTCTGCCTTCCCTTTTGCTAATTGATGGATTAGCCGCACCACCTGGTTGATCACTCCCAAAACATTGCAAGCCCCAGCCTTCAGCCATTTCCTGCATGCGTCTCGGCGCCATTGGGTGAAGGAAAACTGGCGGCCGGTCCTCTCCAGCTTCATGGAATGAAACAGCTGTGGCCAACCCACTGCAGGATGGACTTCTTCAGGTGCTCATTAGCCAGGAGGTTAGCCGCCAGCAGTTGTTGAACAGCAAGCTGGGCTTCCCCGGACAGCAAAAGGAGGAGCCTAGCCACCCACTGGTCATGTGGCCAGCCCCAGATCTCTGCGGTCTGCTCGAACAAGTCGAAGAAGGCTTCAGGGTCATCTTCTGCCCCCATATTCAATAGCGTGGGTGGGGGTATGGGGCTGGGGTTGTCCAGGGTCTCAGCCAGGCTTTATCCTGGCTGAGGCGGCTCCGGATCACATGCAGGTCCTCTGCTTGAGCTTGTATGATCTAGCAGAACCAGCGATCTTGGTCTTCGAGAAGCTCAAGCAGGGAAAGTTGGTGGAACTGGTGTAGGCCGGCGAGGAACTAGAGGATCTCTGCCAACTGCGAGGGCTCTATGGGGCATACTTCCTCCAAATTCAAACTCAGTTTTCGGCACCTGTGTGAATGACTCCACAACAATAGTGAAGGAGGACACAGGGAAGCAGGTTTTCCAGACTCAGGTAAGACTTTTAATCGCCACTTCAATGCTTTACAACTTTCACATACTCAACAGTTTCAGAGGCACGTAGACAGTCAAACTAATTTAGCTTCACAACATAAACACATTAGCTTCACAACATAAACTCATTAGCTTCTCAAGCATCGTAGGCTTCCTTGTGCCAGACTCTCTCTGCCTCTGCTGGTGGCGTGGCCATTTATATGCAGCTCTCCCCATGCTCACTGAAATTAGAGACAGGTGTTTGACATAATCTGCCTCAGGGGTATGTGCCCTTACCGCTTTCCCTCACTCCGGACAGATGCTCGACCACGCCCCCACTGCCATATGTAGGTAGAGTAAAATGATTCTATGAGACCATGTTGTGTGATTATGAATGAGCTCACCCTATTCAAACCTGTGTAGCTGTGGAGAATATCAATGTGAGGGAGGCTACAGCGTGAATGTTGCAATGTTTGCATTATCGATATTTCCATTTTTTGAAATGCCTTAAGATGAGCCTTTTTTAGTTGTAAATTATTCATAAGCCAGAGCTGTTGTTAATGATTAATTATCATAATATGCCCTGTTATGTCTAAAAAGGAATCCAAATTAATGTGCCTTAGTCAGATTAATACAGCTTCAGTATGTATGCAAAGCATCCTCCATATGACCCATAAATGCACAGATTTATAAATATGCAGAGGGTGTGCTTTATGGAGATTTGGAGGGAAAAGGCTAATGCTCAAAGCAGTGTTAAATGGGAACATATTTTAGAGAATGTTTTATTGAGCATCTAAGGTATTGGACTCTTTACTCCATATTTTTCAGAAATCTTGGCAGAATTCAGAGTGACAGAGTGTTTTTCCATTTTTTCATGTCCATCATTTCATGTCCAACACACAGCTCTTATTTACGCAAAGTATGTTAAATAGAAATAATGGGTTTATACGGATGTTGTTTGCTTCTTAGCCACATAATGCTGTTGCGATTCAAAATGTTCTGTGGCTAAAAACAAACACAACACAAAATATGAATTATAAGACGCTCACTGTTAAATGCACAGAAGGCAGTGTAGTAAACACATTACTATGTTACGCCCATGCTCATTACCTAATTTAACCTCACAATCAATGTGTATGGTGTTCACTCTTGTCATATTCATTGCAATTTTCTGTAAGGATAATTTATATCAGTGGTTCTCAACTGTATTTTCTTCAGAACCTAGATTTAACATTGAAAATCAAGTGTCAACACAGTAGCAAACCCTTCCCTTAATATAAAACATTAAAGTGAATGAACATTACCATGAGCTGCATATGCCCTGCAATATGCAAATTTGACAGTTGTTTATATTGTCAATGCAGAAACAATCAGGATGATTTCATATTTATGTATGTTTGGATAGACACTGAAAATTTACAAAATACCGTTTTCACAGTATCTTAAATGTACAGCCAGATTTTATGAAAATGAGTTGACCCAGGAAACATTTTTGCAAACAAAATTATGTGCTTCATTACACATTTCGCTGCAGTTTCCCAGAGAAATTTCCAGCAGGGGGTCACCAAAAGCAAGTGAAATGGTGTCATAATCAGGCAAGGTTTCAAGGTGAATTTGAAATGGATGTTTTAATGAACTGCACTACCCATGATCCTTAATGGAAATTATCCACCAATCACAGAATTACAGCGCACAAAGCACGCCAAAAATGCTCTGCAGTGACCGTCCATTCCCATGCAATTGATTCTTCCATATATCTGAATATATTGCAATAGAATTAAAATATATTGCGTTTATACAATAATTCTATGTTTTCCCATGTTTAAAAAAAAATCTGATTCACAATGCTTCATGGGATTGCAGTTCACTCCCTCAAAGACTTTAAGTACACTATAGTGTATAACTTTTTCTTTTTGTCTGTATGAAATTTTGGGATTCACCTCAGAGCTGGTTGGGTTGGTTCATGGCTTAAAGGATTTTATGATATTCCTATGGAAAACATGAACAGGAAAACATACTTTACTAACTTAAAAAGTGGGCAAGGACTGTTGGCTCTAGTCTACTTGTCTTTCAGACAACCCACCATCTAACTTTTGAAAATGTAATTATTAGTCCTGCACATTTCTTGATTTGGTATATCATCTGCTTCTCTTACAGGATCTTTAATGTCTGTCACAATATTTCATACATCAACACTTCACTAAGGTGCACATGTCTATTAGCATCAGATATGAGCAGCTAGATGCTCCCTGGAGAGACTGAGTCAGCACTGAGTGTGTGGCTCCAAAAATCATTCAGCCCTGGATGAAGTGAGTCCAGAGAAGTGTGGACAAGAGAAGAGGAAAGAGACAGGGTTCAGACTGTCACATCAATGAGTACATTTGATGATATGGGTGTTTCTTCAAATATGGGCATATTTAGCCCTGTAGTCTTTTTAATAAAGTTTCTTAAATGTATCGGTTTTCCAAAGAAAATCTAAGCGGCAATGGCCCCTTTTAGGCCCATAGTTAAAGAAGCAACTATGCATGGACATAAATAATGAGTAAGTATGTAGTGGGAAATGCCTTCATCTTTGTCTCCTGTTCTTGGATGCTAAATGATGCATTTCTGATCAATTAATAACCAATATACCTTTTGCTTCCACCAGTCTCAAGGTACCCAGAAGCAGTTGTGCAAAGGCTAGAGAAACGTTACCAGTGGCTTACTCTTCTCTGCATGCCCGTGCAGTCTACACCCCTGGGCACTTCTAAAAGAGCATAAATCCTAATTTGGCATTGAACGTCTTTAGACGCATCTTTTTGAAGATGCCTTTCCACCTGTGTGTAGTTCCTGGATACGGCAGATGTCTCTCCGCCTCTGACAGTCATAGGCACTGCCTCCTGTGTCTGGGTTGTGATCACACAGAGGCAACATTTGTGGATGGTTCTTGTTCTCACTGTGAAAACTTGGCCATGACAATGTTGCAGTCGCAGCTTTCCTTTCTGAAAGGAAACACCACTCCAGCGGCCCCCTGCATCGCGCCTTCCTCCCACGGGATGGAGGTCGACCCGGCTGGCGATGGATGCGATTTGGGGAGTTCAGCGGGCATGGCTTCGCCAGGTAAAAACCCCACAAACCAACCCCACAAACCACCCGCTCCCCAGCACGCCCGTCTGCTTCTGTCTGGGTCCGAGATGAGACAAGCTCACCACACAGCCAGTCTGATGTCTACTTCAGACCCCCCGGGCTGGATGATGATGTTGCCGCTACATCGGAGAGCGTCGCGGTGTCTGACAAGGAGGACTCGACTGGGCTGCCACCTTCGGGTCAGCTCGCCCGGTTTGAGGCCGACGTGTAGATGGCTGACATGCTTGCCCGGGCCACTATGTGCGTGGGGCTGGACTGGAACCCTCCATCCTCCCCACACCCTTGCGGTTAGATGATTGGTTCCTCGGGTTAGGGCGCTGCTCACAGCCATGCCCCGGTCCCCTTCTTCCCGGAAGTGCATGACGAGCTGATGAAGTCGTGGAGGGCACCTTTTACTTCCCAAATCTGATATCCTCGCTCGTCCACTCTCACTACCCTCGACGATGGGGTGGCCCACAGGTACACGTAGGTCCCCCAGGTAGACAAAGTGGTTGCGATGCACCTGTGCCCACAGAACGCAGCCACTTGGCGGGATCTTCCCAAGGCCTGTAGAACGACATCATCCCTGACGGCGAAAGCCTACAGTGCCACTGGACAGGCCGCCTCCGCCCTGCATGCCATGGCCCTCTTGCAAGTTCACCAGGCCGAGGTGCTAAAAGATCTGCATTTGGGTAGGCCTGATCCTAACGTGCTGCAGGAGCTGCAAGGTCACAGCGCAGGCACCCAGACAGCTGATGGCCACCCTCGTGGTCCAGGAACAACATATGTGGCTGAACATGGTTGAGATGCACGACAATGACAAAGTACGCTTTCTCAAGGCACCCATCTCCCAGCTCGACCTATTCAGCAACACCGTCAAGGACTTCGCCCAGCAGTTCTCTGCGGTAAAGAAGCAGATATAGACCATCCAGCATTTCATGCCTTTGCGCCATTCCAACTCGAGCTGACCCCTGTCTGCTCACCAAGGGCGTCCCTGTGAATGCGCAGTCAGGTCAGTGCTCTCATTTCTGCACAGGAGGTTGGAGGCACGGCTGTCCCCCTCCACCTTGAAAGTTTTGTAGCCTCTATACTGGCCCACCATGATGCAGTGGACGTTAAGCCCCTTGCTGGTTGGAGCACGCTCTATAAGGAGCGTGGCATTTTCTAGCAGACATGGGCATAGCAGCAAGCTGGGCAACACCCAATACCTTTGTGAGATCAATAACCTCCGAGGGTTGAGTCGGCCCTGGCCCGGCCCTTCAGGTCCAAGCATGTAGAACTCGGTAACACGGGACAGCTGATCGGGTGTACCGTTTGCACATAGCACCCTTTCCCCTCTTCTGAGGCAAACCCGTGTGTTTTTACCCCCAGGTGAGTCCAAAAAAGTTTGCGCTCCCTGGATGATTTTCCTCCATAGCCCTCTGGCTCACGAATTCGGTGGAGGAATTCCCAACCAGACCACACAATAATTACTCTGTACTGGAATAGGTTCTCCACAGGTAACAGTCATCACGATTACCCCCCTGTGTTGTATTTTCACGGTATGATCCCCCTGCCGACGGACCCACGTCTCCCTTGGGTAGCTCCCCCTCTCCCCGGTTGCTGTGTTTGTAGAGCTCCTCCCTTACCACATAGGACCTACCACCGAGCCACTTCCATGTGTGGCTCATAAGCCCATGTGACGTATTTGCCACATGTGACCTCCCAGCCTGGGCAGGATGTGGTCTTCACGGGGTCTTTTCCCCCTGAAAGAATAGGAGTCTGAACACAACACCTTCCCCGATGCGTGTTATAGCGTTTTACGTGTAAGTGTATTACGTTTTTCTTTGGGACGTTGGGGAAGGTTACGTGTAGCCTGGCTACTCCTTTGGAACGCAACAACTTGCTTGGATCCACATCAGCAGTTCACGTAACACGGTTCAGTGTCATGGCGTTATTGGATAGGGACCCCTAGTGTCACTTCACCAACACAACGTCGAGTGAGTGACAGAAGGGGAACTCTAGGTTACTGTTGTAACCCCCGTCCACTGATGGAGGGAACGAGAGGTTGTGTCCCTCTTGCCACAACACCGTACCAACCACTGTAACGGCCGAACCTTACCCGTGGCTCATCAGCGCAAAACCAGACTAAACAGATGCACGATTCCCTCCTTTTATACCCGTATGTCCAGGGGTGGGACATGCAAATTCTGTTTGCAGAGGCAACTGAGGCCCTTGGGTGTTGCCCAGCTCGCTGCTATGACTAAGGCTCTTAAAATGGTAAAGGCTAGGATTGGCTTCTAAAATCATGTTTACAGTCATGCACTTACAATTGTGGTCTATGGAGAGTGGCATGAACATTACAAATATATAGAACTAAAGTTTTTTCTGGAGTTCTGTGGGGGGCAGTTTCTGTCAGGGTTGTGCATACACCATACAGTTGAACCTGAATGTGAGTTTTGAAGTCAAAGGCCAATACCAAAAAATGTATTTACCAGTGTGGCAGGGGGGGCGTGGTCAAGCGCCCGTCCGGGAGAGAAAAGCGGTAAGGGCGCTCACACCTGAGCTAAATTATGTCTAACGACTGTCTCTAATTGCAGTAGCGTGAGGAGAGCGGCATAAAAAGCAGCAGCAACCGAGCCCAAGGGAGAGCCCGACACGAAGGCCAAGAAGCTACTGTGTTGTATCTGTACATTATTTGAGAATTAAAAAGCAACCTTACCTGAAACCTGTTGCTGTTTCCGTCCCTTCCTCAGTGGAAACGCTTCACAACCAGTAAACTACCAAGTGTAGTTCTGAGAAATCAGGAGCTATTAATGTCTCTAAAACAAACCACTTGGACTGTCTTTTTTTCTGGTCTCACATAATTACGACATTAGAACATTTCAGTATTTGAATGTTTTTATGTAATCCTCTTTCTCTACTTATGCTGCCTTCAATTCTCTTGGGAAATTCTTACTTACGAGTTCAGAAATTGTAATTACAACAAAATGTTCAAGTGATTTTGATGTGGGAAATTTATAGTTCTTTCTCTATTTTACACTTACTAACACAGAATTTTTTTTTTTTTGGCAACAAAATGAAAGTAAGGATGCACAAAAGGTGTATAATAGAGCACAATGTTATCAAGCCACTTTTTTGGCCATCTGAAAAAGTATTTGATGAATTATAATGTTTTTTTTTATTGGGATTTCATAAATTGAAATTGAGTTTTAAGCCATGAACCAACACAACCAGCTCTGATGTGAATCACATTACAAAATTTGATATGAGCCAAACAATATTTTAAAATCAGACAAAAAGACAAAGGTACAAGAATGTATACTTAAAATGTTTGTTCACCCAAAAATTTATATTGCTAAATATTGAGATATTCAGTATGCAAATGTACACTCTCTTACAAATATACATAAAGACTCTCACTTCTTTACAAGCGCAAACAGACATGCATTAACAGCCCATCATTCATTGTGCCATGAATGCATTTGCATGTTTTTAGTCAGTTAATAAATTGAAATTAATGTATTTATTTTTTCCATGCCCCCCAACCCATTCCATTTTCACAAGGTATCAGTGAAAACCAAAGGAAGTCACTATGATTTAACATCGCCAATGTAATTATGAAAATGTTCTGCCTTAGTAAATACCAGTTAAGCGGCGACACGCCACTCATTTGTAACACAAGACATTTTGTTTGGCCGCTAGATTTATGGAAATTGAACGTTGTGTATACCCTTGCACGCACACGCCTGACACAAGGCATCCTTGATAAACACACACACACACACACAATTCAAACAAATGCTTATAAACTTATAAAAAGATGACATCTCCTTTATCATATTTTTACAAAACATATTATTCCAGAACATTAGAAATATTCAGGATATCACAGGTCTCCTCTAAGAGGAAGTAACGAGAGGCTCCATACAGCATTTGCAAACCAACGATTGCATTTTGCCGATTTTCTGTTTCTTAGAACATGAGAAATAGCTGGCAAAAATTACTCATGACAGAGATATTCACATGGCACATTCAAGGCTAAGTTATGATTTCCTTAAGGTTACCAAGGTAACGGTTGCTCTCATTCTCTCTTCTACTTTTTTTCTACCCATCACTCATTTCCTCGCTGTCTTTCTACCAGAATAACCACGACAGCAGCCTGTATGATGGACCTGAGGCGGTACCCTCTCGATGAACAGAACTGCACCCTGGAGATTGAAAGCTGTGAGTATCACTGAGTGAGTGGAAACACGAACACACACACACACTATGTTCAAAATGAAAAACTAGTATTTTACTGCCTGCAGCACAGTATATACTGCATACTACCTAATATTAAACGAATAGTATGTAAAAACAGTATGCATTTAAACAGTAGTATGCTACATTTTCGATATGTGATACTAGCATACTTTGAACTGCATACTGCACAGTATATACTGCAGGGACAAATTCAAACATTGTTGTACACAATGTCTTGTTAACCCATTTGGTTGATGCCACAAGTTCACAGAATGCTGCCATCCCAATGATAACAGCACTTCGCTGCCATGGAGGTTTAAACTTTCCCGGAGCTTGCAAAGTCATAGTCTGCGACTACAGCACATTGTATCCCATACACTGGCAAAAGCAGCTTTAATTTCCGTTTTGCATGCCCTCATTGAGATGCTTCAGAATGATCCTACATTAAAACAGCCTTGCTCGCCATCTTTTGGAGGAGAAAGACACCAGGCTTATGTGAATGTCATGTGGTATTGAAACATTTGACACATTTAACTTCACTTCGGCAGCCAGATTATAATCATAAAAATATAGAGCCAAGATGAGAATTTAAATTACATATGATTTGTTTCTTAAATATGAATTTGAATTTTTCTATTCAAATTTAAGTAGTATTAAAGGAAATAGACGAGTAGAAAGGGAAAAAGAAGGGTACAGAACATGGATTCGAACTGCAGTCGCTAGGACAACAGTAAACATCCACATAATGTCTTTACACCCCAAGCCACTGCACTCACACCTGTTGGTTAGTTTGTCATATATTTCGGTGGTTCCACCTGACTATTGGGGTGCAAATAGCTGAGCTGTATGGCAGATGCTCTTTACAACAGGGTGCAAATAGATACTCCGAATAAAAAAACAGTATGTGAAACAGAATGCAAGATATAAAGATAAACGTTTCAAACTGTACTGGGCTACATTGTGTAATATGTAATACTTGCATCCTATTTTAAAATAGTATGTGAAAATGTATGCAATTTGTAATGATGCAATGTTGTAACGAACAGCATGTTGCATTGTTTGTAATAGAAAACGTCTAGGTTACCTAGGTGTTGTAACCTGTGTTCCCTGATGGAGGAAACGAGAAGTTGTGTCGAGTGAAGCGACACTAGGGGACTATCTTAAAGGCCTCGGTTACCTCTGAACTTGAGTGAAGGCCAATGAGAATTTGGCATACAGAATTTGCATGTCCCTCCCCTGGACATACGGGTATAAGGGAGGGAATCATGCCTCTGTTCATTCAGGTTTTGCACTGAGGAGCCGAGAATAAAGTTTGGCCATTGCAGTGGCTCGGTTCAGCATCGTGGCCAGGGGGACACAACGTCTCATTCCCTCCATCAGGGAACAGAGGTTACAAAAGTAACCTAGACATTCCCTGTCTGTCGCTCACTTCGACACTGTGTTGAGTGAAGCGACACTAGGGGTCCCTATTCAACACGCCATGCGCTGAACCGTGTACGTGCGCTGCTGATGCAGGTGCAGGCAGGTAGTTGTGTGCCAAAACGACAGGCTGTGTCAGACTGCACATACACTTCCCCAACAAAGCGACGTGCCAATCATAGGAGCAGGCCACGCCTTTTCTCTCTCTATGTATCTTGCATAGAGTTAAAGCATCTGGGGTCATCTTAACGCTATTATATGCTTCAGGGAAGGCGTTCTTTTCCAACTCCTATTCTTTCAGGGGGAAAAGACCCCGTGGAGACCACCACCAACCCAGGCTGGGGGGAGGTAAAGAGTGGGGAAATACGTCACTCGGGTTTTCAGGCCACATGTGGAAATGGTGCGGTGGTAGATCCTACCTGCTGAGTGGGAGGAGTTGCTACAAACAGGACTACCTAAGTGCAGATCTTTGAGTTCCTTGAGGGCAGAGGCGGCCTGTCTAGTGAGGCTGTAGGCTTTGGTAGTCAGTGACGACGTTATCCTATAGGCCTTGGACGGGAGCATCGGGCAATCCCACCTGGTGGCCGCATTCTCGGGACACAGGTGGATCGCAATCACAGTGAAAGGTGCCCTCCACGGCCTTGTCAGCTCATCATGCACCTCAGGAAGAAAGGAACTGGGGGGGGGGGGGGTTGTGAGCGGCGCCCAGACCCAAGGAACCAATCGTCTAGCCGTGAAGGCTGTGGGGAGGACAGAGGGTTCCAGTCCAACCCCACGTTGATGGCGGCCTGGGCAAGCAACTCGGCCATCTGGGCTTCAGCCTCAGACTGGGCATGCCGACCTGAAGGCCACAGACAGACTAATCTGTGTCAGACACCAGAACGCTCTCGGATGCAGCGGCGAACTCATCATCCAACTCGGGGGGCTTCGGATGGAAGTCAACAAGCGTGCCGGGGTGGGTGGTTCGTGGGGATCTACCCGGCGAAACCGAACCTGCTGCCATCCGCAAATCGTCTCCATCTCTAGCCGGGTCATCCTCAATCCCGTGGGAAGAAGGAGTGACACGGGGGGGCGGCTGGAATGGCAGCTGCTCTTTAAGCAGGACAGCCGCGACCGCAACATTGCCATGCTCGCAGTGAGAACACGAACCATCCACAAACGCTATGTCGGTGTGATCACTGCCCAGACACACAAGGAAATGCCTGTGACCATCAGGAGTGGAGAGAAATCAACAGCATCCAGGAACTATACAGAAGCGGAAGGGCATCTTTATAAAGATGCGTCCTGAAAAGGACGTTCAACACCAACTGTGTATTGCTCTTTTAGAGTAATGAACTCTTTTAGAAAAAATACTCTCTTTTAGCAGAGCTGTCGAAGCCCAGGGGCAAAGCTGCACTGTCGTGCAGAGAAGGAGAAAGCCACTGATATCCAGAGGAGAGTGGAACAGTAAGTGATCTCAGCTCGCTGATCGCACAACCGCTCGGCTCCAAAGAAGAAATCTGAATGAACAGAGGCATGATTCCCTCCCTTTATACCCATATGTCCGGGTGAGGACATGCAAATTCTGTCTTCCAAATTCTCATTGGCCTTTTCTCAACTTCAAGAAAGTCCCCTAGTGTCGCGTCACTCAACACAACGTCAAAGTGAGCGACAGACGTGAACTAGCATGCTGTTTACTAAAAACTGCACAGTATATACTGTATACTGCCAAATATTCAATTTTTAAAAATATGTGAAACAGTATGCAATATCATGTAATGATAAACATTATAAAGATACAGAGTGACTCTGGCAGGGCGGAGGGCGGGGCGGGGCCGGGTCGTGATCCTACACACCCGGTCCTGTATTAGGCTAGTCAAGCCTCAGTGAGGGATAAAGGTTGACTGCAGAGGATCGTGCGGGAGAGAGAGATAGTTTACGGACATGTCCGTCATGTGTGTTTGTCTTTTGTTTAAGTTGTTAATTAAAATATTATTTATATTGTCAAGCTGGTTCTCGCCTCCTCCTTTCCATTGATCCCTTTACACTGGTGCCAAAACCCTGGATCAGTGCCACAGTGACATACTCACATACTTTTTACTGCATAGTACACAATATATACTGCCTAATATTTAAACTAGTATGTTACACCATATGCAGTATATTGCAGTGCATACTATATTCTTCATAAATAGTAAGTGTTGTATGGGAATATGCTCCAAGATAATTGGCTCATCACACTGTGAGAAGCTGCAGGAGTGTCCCATATACCATTGAAAACCAGTGTAGACTAGGAATAAAAAAAATTCTGGCTCAATTTTAAATGTTTGTGTTAAAAAAGACATATTTATTGACGGCTAATGTTTGCAAATGTTTCAATTTAATGTCAATGGAGTGGTGGTGGTGTAGTGGTCTAAACCACATAACTGGTAAACTGGTAATCAAAAGCTGGTTCGATCCCCACAGCCACCACCATTGTGTCCTTGAGCAAGGCACTTAACTCCAGGTTGCTCCGGGGGTATTGTCCCTGTAATAAGTGCACTGTAAGTCGCTTTGGATAAAAGCGTCTGCCAAATGCATAAATGTAAATGTATTTCCTATAGGATTTTGAATTAACAGGTGTTTATCTTAATCAAACACAGACCATTTCATCGTTTGATAATTTCATCACTTGCAGAGCTCCGACCAGAAGTTTGAACACCTGGCTGAATGAATGTTTCTCATATTCCAAAAGACCTTAATAATTTAAAGAATTAAATGTTTGAAATTAGTCTTGTAAATTGTGCCCATGGACTGGTGAGTGAAGGAAACTTGCTTTTTTATCCATGAAAAACTATTTGATTAATTATTTCCACAGCGCTGTTTGAAGATATCTATAACAAAATCTAAGACAGAATAGATCAATATCACTGTCTGTTTGAATTAGTGTTTAGGTGGGAAAGGGGGCGTGTTTTAAGTAACTCAATGGAGTGGACTAAACCCTATCAAGTGGGCCCCATGTGCCATTCACCTGGGTCAAAGGACAGAAGCAATGTTATCATTACCACAGACAGCCCGGGGGTTTGTGTGGCCCTAGGCAAAATAGGTACGATATTGTTTAAATTAGTTAGATGAAGAAAATTTCACACCGCAGGACACTGCTGACAATGCTTGAAATTTCATGTCAATTACCCACATAACTTTGTGTAAATGTTTATTTACTGCAAAACAATCAAAGAAAACAGAAAGTTAGCCAGAAAATATGCCTTTTTGTGACTTTTTTGTTTTGCTTCTATGAGGGCAGTGTCTGAAAGACTTCTTCAGATTATTCTTGATTTTGAATTTGACAAACGCTGTTTCAGTCATCCCTTAAACAAAGTAAGTCTCAGTGACTCAAATAGCCACTAAGTAATATTTTTCATTACTTATTTTTTGCATATCTGATGATGAACACTATTCAGCAATGTGTACAATCTGTGTCTAATGAGACAAGATAAGCACAAATAAGCACCAAAATTTGGTGAGAATAAGTGATAAGAAGCTGCGCTACAGTTCCCAGTAATGCTTCAATAGTATGAATTAATTATGAATAAGACAGTGTCTGCTCATGACTTTATTGTTTGCAGATTTTATTTACACTGCTGTTTTATTATTTGTTGTACCTTTCAGTTAGTTGTCATTTTGTGATTATTCAGAGCTCATTTTATACTTAAAGGAATATTCCGGTTTAATACAAATTAAGCTCAATGGACAGCATTTGTGGCTTATTATTGATTAATAATTGATTAATTTTTGCATAATCATTGTAGGATATCTTTACATTATTGTGTGGAACTAATTGGGAGTACTCTTTGTAAAGAAACACAAACCTCTAACTACACATTATTTCAATATAAATGTAGAGCTTATTAAGAAACACTTTATTATTATTATCTAGTATACTGGATAATGTAGCAGCAAAATTAACGGTAATTCCAGTCTTCAAGTCTTCAGTAGAAAAGAAACAATTTTTCATTCTTTCTTTTTTCCCCAAAAAATATTTCAACTTACATCTGCACTTTAAAGGATTCAGATCTCTTTTTTGTTTAATTTAGTTGTAAGACATCAGTCCACTTTTCATTCACAGTTATTTTTTGGAACCCATTCAATTTATATATTGTTATAAATTGTAAAATAATACTAATGATGACAATAATAATAATAAATAGTTATTAATATAATTATTTTGACTTTATTCACAACAGTAATATATTTAAGTCAAGCATTTTTTAAACCTTCACGCTTTTATTTTGACATTGCATGCAAACTCCAAGAAGTTCTGTATGTGTCTGTTTGTAGGCAAGTTTACAATAGTTTAATTAGCTTCTTATTCAAATTCTGGTCAAATGCACCTCTGGTGCCAATCTAAATGCATATTATAAGTGAACTAAACTATTGAGCATCTACATCTGAGATGTTGTTCTTGAGTAGCGCTCAAATATTGTGCACTGCTGTGAAGGCTAAGAATAGCTATGAGTGTGTGTAAACAGAGCCTCACCATTCACTGATGCAGTGGCACTGCACATACTATATATTTACTTATTAAACACAACCTTTTGTGATTCACAGAGCTATTGCACGTCTTCAAGTGGCTGATCACTTCACTTCTGGTGAGGGGTATTTAATGTGAAACTGGGGCAAACTGGTGAATTGCAATATCTTATGCTTTTTTAACGCTTCTATAAGATTCATTGATATTTTTGTTTGTATTTTGCGCTGTTACGCTTGTTTAAATTCTCCAAGAAACTCGCCACAGATGCGTTTCTGGTTTGTTTATACGTTTCTCTTGACTGCATGAAGATATTTTTCTCAAATCTCTCACTACTTTGTATACGTTGTATATTTATACAACTTAGATGGCTAAAGCATAAACGTGACTGGATATAAACTAATACAAATAGATGGTAATACATTTTATTTAAACATTTGGGTAGGACTTGAGAATTTTTTGTTACGTTGTTCTAACTGCTTGAGGTTAGCTTTAATGTTAGCATCCTCTCAGCCTTGTCTGCAAACATTCTGCTGTTCTCTATTAATGCAGCATCTATTCAAGAAATGAATTACTTTATAAAGATATGACAACATGTACTGTATACATACCTTTTAGTTGTTGTTGTTTTAAATCTGTATTGTTCAGCTCTGTGCAGTGTTCCGCTGCATTCAATGTGCAGTCTCACGTGTCAAAACAACCACCATGAGGCAACAGTGATAGTTTTTATTTTCCCTCTAAAGGCCGCTCTCATACTGTATAATGACAGCGTGCCCTTCCCAGCCACTTCAGCACTGGACACAATGGGGAGAAATTATCTGTGCGGATTTTTGCCAATAACCGATAGTTCCAGAAACCGTTATCCTTGCCGATTAATTGGTAAAACCAATATATCGGTCGACCTTTACTCTATAACACGTTTGGCTGCAGATTTCCAGTGAAATGTTCAGCTGGGGATGCCAAAAGGGAGTAAAATGGGGTCTTTTACAGATGTGGTTTTAAGGTGAATTTTAGATGGATGTTTTTAAAACATACCTCCCACTCTAAATATGACGCCCTATCAGGTGAGCTACTGCACAAGCAAATCATTATGGAATAAGTGTGTGTGTATATATATATATATATATATATATATACTGTATATGTAGGTGAGTCTATAATACAAGCATTAAAATGTATTGTTTTTCAAAAGATGTGTTAGAGTAAAAGTGTGTTGATATCAAAAAATAGAAGGGTCTGAGTAATAGAGCGATAAATATGTATTTATAAAGTCATAATCAGCCATTAAAGTCACGATTTGAGTGAAAGTGAATAAAACACACAGTTGTTGTAGAACCTCTAGTGTTCATTTCACCTGGAAACTGCAGGGAATTGTACCTGGAGACACGTATAATAAGTTTTGCAAAAATGTATATAGTCACAGGTTGCAGCATCCTCACTTTTTCAAAAGAATAGCTACAAGACTTAAACATAAATATCCATTTTATCATGATTTTAGCATTATGAGATTTCTTACTAACCTTTTCTGTGTAACATTATATCCAATCTTACAACTTTGTTTGATGACCATGTAGTCAACAAACCCTAAAACAATAAAATTACAGTCAAAACGACAATTTAAACAACTTTACAGCTCAAATAATGTGTGTATTTTAACAGAATTAATTTTGGTGCTTTTATAAAATAATAAGCATCACATTTAAGCGTCACATGAAATGTGCCCTTAGTGAAAGTTAATTTGAAAGTATAAGTCATTGATGTTAGCATAGGCTAATTATTTGTTTTTTAATGGGGCTCTCACAGGCATGTTGGTGCCTTAGGCAGCCGCCTATATCGCCTTTAGAATGGGCCACATTGCCCTGCTGCCCACTGAGAAAACTCCTGGTGCTCCATATGGCAGTCCGCTCCTGGGCAAATGCCATAATGTTTCTGTGCAATTTTACTCACTAACTCATTTTCAAACCGCATCACCTTGGAAAAAAAAGTGACCATGGCCAACAGGAGTTTAAACACGTCCAACTATCAATTTAACTTTTCGCTTCTTATCTCTGTCACACGCCACAGAGACCTAATGTAAGCAAACGTAATCATTAAGCCCTTTTAGAGCAATCGGCCATATCTGCAGTCCTGTCCACTCTGTCTTTGGGTGTCAGTCATGATAAATGCTTTTGAAGGGCTTTGACTTTGAGGACTTGAGGAAGAATTGACAGATGCAGGTAAGATTGAACGTGTACTGTAGCAATTAGCAATTTGGTGCCCTGCCCTATCATTCAGATAGCCATACAAGGCCGTGCACTCTGTCCATCACTGGTACACAGGGATGTGCACAGACATTTTGGGGGGCAGGGGCTCAAGTGGAAAAAAAGGGCACTTCTCATATTTATTTATTTTTTAAAAATGTACATAGGGACATAGTTTCACTAATAATTTGTTTATTTTGCACAAGGCCATAAATATTTTTAATTATTTTGGTGATATTGGAATACATAACACTTCAGTGTATGCAAATTTGTGCATTTTAATTAGGTAATGCCTCATTTCCATATCAATGAGGCAATTGATATGATGTTAATAGACACACATTTTACTGTATTCACATGTATTGTCTCCATTAGCCCTCTGGGGTCTGAGGGTGTTTTTTGACATGCCTTGACATTTGTTGACAAAACCCATTAATGACTAAAGTCTGATAACACTGTATTCAGCACAAACTGGGCTACAATAATATGTGAGCAACATGTGTGTACATGTTTGTATTTTTGAGAAAATAATGTTTATGCATGGTTTTTGAAAAAACAAAAATTTTAAGTCACTGAAATAAGGCCATATAACACATACTCAACATTTTTCCACAAGCCTTTTGTGACAAGAACAGGACGAGATGGATTCAAATGCAAAAAAAGTTTAATGCAGGATACTCAACAAACACAGGGGGCAAATCCAGAAATCGAGGTGAAAAACAGAGTCCAAAGTCAGAGCCGGGAGATCCAATAAACAAACAGAGGGAACAGGGCAGGTGGGGAATAAACGCGAAGCAAAAGTTAGATATAACTAGAAGTAAACTCTAGAGGAGTTAGCAAAGCAGGGTAACAACATGCAATAACCAACAAACTAAAGGTGAACTGGCAGGGTATAAATAGAGTCCAAAACAGCACAGGTGAAACTAATATTCGGGGGATTGAGAGCGAGTGTGGGAACTGGAAGAAGTGGGGTGGATTACGGAACTGGATTCCATGACACCTTTTGAGAACTGGATCTTGTAGCCTAGAGTTTTTGCTACAAAATGATGTGAAAACCATCCTGATCTCTCATTCATACAAAACAATATAGTACTTTAACTTTTGTAAGACACTTTTAGTGTATTTATAGTATATATAATTATTTTATATTTTAATTATAGTATATATAATTATTATTATTTTTTTTTTCATTAATTTAAATAATAATAAAAATGCACCCAGGAAAAAAAGGGCAGGTGCTCAAGACCCCTTTGATGTCTATGTGTGCATGTGCCTGCTGGTACGTCAGTGGAGCCCAGATAAATAGCCAGGCTTGTGTTTCCAATGATTATGCAATACACATTGTTTCTTGCTTAGCCTACTGTGTGTCGCTTTATGCAGATCAATGGGTCATATACCTTCTGAGGTATAAAAATTGTCGAAATTGCTTGCTCAACATTTTCTTTAATTTGAAACAATAATGTTTGATATTCTGATGTGTCTGCAACAATCGTGCAGTGCTTTTCATTGACTGATACCCCGAAAGATTTTGAACACTTTTGGACACTTAAGCCACATTTAAAAATTTATGAATTTTACATAATGCTAGAAGTATTTTTCAGGACTAACTTCACTTTTCTGAGTCAAGGTGATTTTAGCGGATGTATGAAGTCAGTTCCCTCAAGTTCACGTAGGTGTCTTAACAGACTAATCTCATGAGTTGTTGAGCACATTAATTATGGACACGTTCCACTAACATTTGACTGCCAGAATGTGTAGAAATGAAATATAAATACATTTTATTGACAAGTTGAAGCAATCTTTTGGTGACCGAGTGAGAATAGCAGCGAATTGACTTGAGATTTGGCCATATTTCTTTAAAATCCACTTTGTTGATATTTTTTATACAGTGCAATGCAATGACATTAATACATTTATTGGTGTGGCTTAAGTGTTTGTAAAATTATTGTTGTTGAATTGTGCACAATGTAACATAAGAATTAATTGTTCTGCCAACCATGTCTGTGCAGATGGATATACCACAGATGATATTATATTCTTCTGGCAAGGAGGGGACAGTGCGGTCACAGGTGTGGACAAACTGGAATTGCCTCAGTTCTCCATCGTGGAGCTACGTCTTGTGTCCAGGGAAGTGAGATTCACCACAGGTATGGACGGATCATCTCAAACTGTAGAGGAAATAGTCCATATATGGAGTATGCCATGGAAATAATATCAGTATTCATTCATGCATAGCTGATGCTTTTATCAAAAGCAACTTATTGCGCAGTCAAATCTCTGATTCCTGGGAATCAAATCCAAAACCTTGGCATTGCTAGCACCATGCTCTACCAATTGAGATACAAATTCTGGCATAAATTACTAACATACATTTTTTTTACATAATGTGGAAAAAGATTATTCAATATAGTTTTCATATTTGAGATACTCTCCAATTTGATTGCATTTATAAGACAACATCAGTGTTTATTTTAATAACTTTTGAACCATGTGTCCTAGAAACGAAATAATGTTTTCCTCTGATTCCAGGGCTCAAGACAATTCGAATACGTAATTTTCTGTCATTAAAATGTTTCCGCCATTTTACATTTTCTGAAAAACCTACTTTTTCGATCTCGTCCTAGGCCGTTTGTCAGATTTGCATGAAAATTGGCCTGAATCATCTAGAGACACACACACGACAAAAAGTTATTCACAGAATTTTGGTAAACCATACCGTTTTCCAATGGCGCTTTAACGAATTTGATGAAGAACATGCAAAATCGAAGGCTGTATCTCCGTAATGGTTTGAGGGATTGGGATGAAACTTGGTATGTGTCATCACCATTAGGCCCTGAGGTTACCTGCAGCATTCTGTGGCACTACCCCCTACTGGTCAGGAGATAGGTAAAATATATCTTTTGCTTAAAAATTATTAAAATTGTCTCTTTAGATCAAGTGCTACATACTGAGTTGAACAATACCACATTTTCCTATGTTGGCCATTTTGAATAAAATTATTATTATAGAATATAATATGCGCCACTGGACAAAAATTCTAAGAACTAGCTATTTTTAGTTAATTCTCAAATCTTGTTTGTTTCTGATTGAAAGTTTACTTTTTCTAACTCCTCATACACTGTTAATCGGACTCTAACCAAAAACATATCACAAAGCATTTTTTGCTGCTCATGGTGCTGATAATTGGCTTAGAATATTGCTTGCAGCTATATTCTAAAGTAGTTTAGTCATGACAACTCTCAGAATAAATGTAATGTGTTATAATGGAAATGGCAAGTTGGGGTAGGTTTAGTCTTGGTGGATTGATATGCTGCACACGGATGTCGTTTTGTGCAAGTAAGACATGTTGCTGCTGCTGCAGCACAATTAGACATGCATACAATTCCCTTGAAGCAGATCTAGACAAGTGGTGCTGGGGAGGAGGTTTTCAGAGAAAAAAAAATACTCTCCTAGCATGCCAGATTAAAACTAACTGCAAGTAACTGAGCCATTTAAATGTTAGACATTGAGAGAGTGTACGCAAGTTGATTGGCTAACAGATTACATCTCAAAGATATTTTGGCTTAGGCCATAGGTAATGTAAACCAACTGAGTAACAGATTACATGTTCAAAGGACCTATCAGCTTTTGTAACGGTCCTGCTTGACCCGCTCAGAGCGGGATTCGATCCGGTGACAACAATTCGGTGAAAGAGATCTCCAGAAGATTTAAGGCTGTCGCATGTGCTGCTCAACTGAAAATGTGGCTATCACTTTAAGTGCTTTATCCCTTGTGTGCTCTTGTTTATTTGGATTCAAACAATAACAATAACCATGTAGAGTTTCATGACTGAACTTAAAATCAGTTAATCTACAGTCAAGATACCCTTTTGAAAAAGTTGTTAGCTACACAACTCACTACTAAAGAATAGTAGCTAACTACTTCAAAGCTATTTAAAAGGGCAATATATTAATTCAAAAATGTATCAGATTATTTAATGTATTTGTACAATCGGTGCAGTCTCGAAAACAATGAAGATCACAATTAGGGGGACATCACTAAACTTGAGATGATAAATGGACACTAAATACAACTAATAAAGATGCTAAACAGTGATGAACAGCTTTTTAAAGGAGCACTCAGTAATATTTTCCTAATTAATAAGTTTAACTCCTAAAAAGAAAATTAAGAACAATTTTGAAAAATACAGTATGTATAAAATCATGAGCACTCACTTTAGATGAGGACACATCAGTAACCCTCTAAAGCTGGTTTATTCTACAAGGGGGCCGCCATGTTAGAATCACTTGACCAGCTTAATACTTCTCACTTTATCTCAGTAACTTCCCAGTTATTGGAAAATGTATAATTTCTCACTGTGTATTGTGAATTTCTACAATTGCATGTGTAACTGAAAGCTATTGCATTTGAATGATGCTACATCCATGCCACTAGGTGTCAGTGTAAGTGCAAGATGACTGCCATACAGCACAACATAAACAAAAAATGACTGAGTGCACCTTTAACTTAATATTTAGAAGTAAACCACTTGTAAAAAGTATCTGACTTTCCAACGCTTTACATGAGAGAGTTTAGAAGACATTAGAATACTCAGCTAGCTTGGCTGCAAAGCTGCATGTGGAAATAATGTCATATTAAAAAAGACAACACCTTCAGAAAAGACTATGCTTGTCAAGGCTTGTTTATGCTGATTTAGCTCTGGTCTAGCTGGTGTACCAACTTTGTAGCATCATTACTTTTACCTAGTGTCTCCACAGCTCTGGCCAGCATAGGGTTAAAACCAACTCTAAATTCTTGGCCCAGGCTAAACTTTACTGACTACAATTCAGTATGGTGGATTAAAAACTACTTTTAATGAATCTGTTCGAATTAATGCTAGATGTTTTGCTATAAATTACGGACATGTCATCTGAGGACTCTCTCATATTTTTCTCAGTTATTTGCTTTATTTCCAGATTCAATCATAGGCTCGTTCTTACGCACTAGAGCACGTTTACACATGCGCACACTTCAAAAACGGTGCTTTAAATCTATTGACAAACTAAAAGACATAAAGGACATTTGTATGTCTTCTAAATAAAAGATACTGATTGTACTGAATGTCATCTTGCTTATTTGGCTCAAGATAATAATTTATTAAGCCCACATGTTATAATAATAAGAAACTCTGCTTCTAACCACAGGTCGAGAGCTGTCGTTCCAACCACACAACTCTGCGATGCTGTTTGCGAATGTTTGTTGGAACGATGGTTTCGGGAAACACCGACTCGTTGAACTATGATGATAACGACGGAACTTGCTACCATAGTTGGCTAACGATGCTTTTGGGAAACGCACCCCTGGTTTGCGCTTAGTAGATGCCGCCAAGGCAAGTTCAAAACAAAGCGCGCGCGCTGTACTGTGATTGGTGGCTCGTTTGACCAGTTACATTTTTATCCACTCATAAATAAAAAGGAACGACTGATTTTGAAAATGTAGTAGAGTAAAAAGATATTTGACTTTGAAATGTAGTGGAGTTAAAGTAAAAGTCTCCCCAAATTTAAATACTTCAGTAAAGTACAGATACACAAAAAGTTACTTAAGTACAGTAACGAATTACATTTACTTCGTTACTGTCCACCACTGAACATAGACATCTGTAGACATGAAGTGGCAGCTTCAGCCATTTGCAGCTATGAAAAGTTTGGCGGCTGCAGCAGCCATTTAGGTTTTGGCTGAGCCGGCTAGCCAGTCAATAACTTCATCAGCCAGCCATTATTCTCAAAACAAATGGCTTCGGGCTCTATTTCCAACCCCTTTTACTTCTGTAATGTGAAATATTTCAGAGTGAAAAAGGATTGGGTTTGACTAAAAAAATGTAGGGCAGGACATAATTTGATCCACTGAGAGTTGTTTGGATTGTGAAAAGTGGGTGTTCACAATGGATCCAGTGGTATAGAAGTGGGATTCATAACATCAGCCGAAAAGTAAAGTCTTACATTTTGCTAAAAGATTGCAAAGACAAACTTTTAAATTTTTTTTCTTTAAATCAAGTGTCTTTGTACCTTTGTACAGTATCTACAAAAAGAAAATTAAGCATTTTTATATGATGTAATTATTGTGAATAATGTGTTGGGGACTAGTTAACTAAAAGTAGCGATGCTACTAATTTAACAAACACATTTTGTAGTGTTACCGTAGCTCAGCTTTTTTCACAATAGTGTAGCTTTTCCAGTAACAACCTACATATTACAAGTAGCACTGAAGCATCATAAAATGCTACATTTGTCACATTGTATTGCAAAGACAGCAATGGAGCTGAGATGGTAATCAAATTCTCTCATATATACCATCCTCTCTCTCCTCTCTCTCATGTAGTGCTGGGAAATCCAAATCATTTAGTGAATCGTTTCTTTCTGTCAGTTCATGTAAACAATCGATTGAAATTAAAGATTTGCTTATATTTAGCATTTTTTTATTAATTTAGTAAGAGGGGTTTATTCAGAGTGATCATGTAAATTAACTAGTTCACATAAATGATTCACTGATTTACTTGAGGCCTGCTAAGCGTTGAAGGGATTTTTATAGATAATTTTTTAGAAGTTAAATATTTCATTAATTGCTGCTGTTTATTAAAAAATTTGGATTCAGATATTTCCACCTTTTTCCTGGGAGTCTTCCTGGGTTTATTAGGTTTATTAATACAGCGTCCTGTTGCGTCGCGGATGACAGCGAAGCACCACCTCTTACCTGTCAATTACCAGCCGAACAAATGATTAAAATTCCGTGTGGATTTAAATGGAAATAATCATCTGATTGGACAACATTAAAAAGCGATACCCAAGGATGAGAACGTCTAGGTTACTGTTGTAACCCCCGTTCCCTGATGGAGGGAACGATATGTTGTATCGATGTAGTTACACTAGGGGTCTCTCTTGAGAGCCTTGGTTGCCTCTGAACTTGAGAAAAGGCCTATGAAAAATTGGCAATCAGAATTTGCATGTCTCTCCCCGGACATACGGGTACAAAGGAGGGCGCAATACGGCTGTTCATTCAGGTTTTGCACTGAGGAGCCGAGAATAATGTTCGGCCGTTACATCAGTTGGTACAGTGTTGTGGCAAGAGGGAAACAACGTCTTGTTCCCTCCATCAGGGAACAGGGGTTACAACAGTAACCTAGACATTCCCCTTTTGTCACTCACCCGACGTTGTGTCGATGTAGTGACACTAGGGGTCCCTATCCAATAACGGCACGACACTGAACTGTGTTACATGAACTGCTGATGCAGGTGCAAGAAAGCTGTTGCATGCATAAGGAGCATAAGACGTCATATACAATTTAGGTTCCCGACATCCCTGAGGGGAAGGCACTTCATGAAGGCACGAGGGGACAGGGACGAGCTGAAGAGGAGGACCTGGAAATATTACGTCGGGCCATCGGACGCAAGCAATACGACGGGTCTGTGTCGAGGCAAAATGTTGATGCTAGACGCACGTTAGAATAAGTTTCTGCGTGAGCATCTTGAACGGGAGTCTGTGTAAGGCCCGGTTCAGAACTCGCAGGTCCAAGATTGGCCACAACCCACCACGTTTCTTGGGTATGATGAAGTGAGGGATATAGAAACCCTTCTTCATCTCGGCTGGGACAGGCTCTACCAAATCCTTGTGTAAAAGTGTTGCGATTTCCGCTCGCAGGGTGTTGTCATTCTCGCCATGCACCGAAGTGAAGCAGATGCCGCTGAAACGGGTGAGCACCTGGCAAACTGAATCATGTAATCGAGTCGGATGGACCTGGCCAGCCAGCATGACGGGTTGGAAAGTGTAAGCGACGTGTCCAAGCTCCGAGTGGGGGGCAATAAGGGGACGATCACCTTTCATGTAACTGGTGGGGCTTCACAGTAGAGGGGAGCAGGTAATATTATGTCGGGGAGCAAATTTGTGTCCCGAAACAGTTGTGCTGAGGGAAAACTCAAAGCACTTACCATGCTCACACACCTGGCTGGGGGCGGGAAGGTGACTGAGGAGGAGGTCCTATGGAGGCGTCCTCTAGACTCATCAGAACCGGCCCACCGAGAGTCTACAGTTGAAGGCAAGGAGGTGAAGGGACCACATCAACGGTGCCATGACTGTAGGTGTTTGACGCCAGACCACCGTGAGAACAGCGTGTGTGGACACTGGTTATGTGAATAAAGGAGTGAGGAGGCTGCTCTTTTGGGTACCACAGCCCAGTTTGGGGGGTGGAAAAAGGTTTCCCTGCCGGCCTTCCACCGGGGGATGGAGTGGTCTAGAGGCCAGCTTGGCCTGGTGGGTTTGCAGGAGGGCTGTGGCATGCAGAGCGTAAGCGGCCCGTCCGGTGGCTCTGTAGGCTTTGGACACCAGGGATAACGTTGTCCTGTATGTGGGCGGCTGAAGTGGCTTTCCCTCGGAGAAAGGAAAGCCTCGACAGCAACGTTGCCATGGTCTCGCAATGAGAACATGAACCATTCATAAACACTGCCTCAGTGTGATCGCTGCCCAGACACGTGAGGCAGCGCCCATGACCGTCAGAAGCGGAGAGATATCTGCTGCATCCAGGAACTACACAAAGGCGGAAAGGAATCTTTAAAAAGACACGTCTTTATAAAGATGTTCAACACCAATGTGTAATGTGTAGAAAATATGGTTTTAGAGTTTATTTGCTCTTTTAGAAGCGCTGTCGAAGCACCCAGAGGCATAGATTGCACTGGCGTGCATAGAGCAGAAATGCTGCTGGTATCGCGCCGTAAGATCCAACATCAAATCTCTTCAGAGGTGAGTGGAACAGTAGTGGAAACGTCAGCTTGCTGAACACACAACTGCTCGGCTCCTAAGAAGAAATCTGAATGAACAGGCATATTGCACCCTCCTTTGTACCCGTATGTCTGGGGGAGGGACATGCAAATTCTGTTCAACAATTTTTCATTGGACTTTTCTCAAGTTCAGAGGCAACTGAGGCTCTCAAGAGAGACCCCTAGTGTCACTACATCAACACAATGTCAAGTGAGTGAACTACAAAATCTCAACTGGGTTTGGGAGAAACAGCACGCCGGTTTTGTTTGCACTTTCTTTGTCTTTTATGATTTTTTTGCTGTTTCTTATCATTCAGTAATGCACTGATATAGTGATTGACGTGTGTCCTCATGAAATCAGACAAGCTCTCTTCAAAGTAAAAGTTAAATGTAAATGCCCCTACATCACAACACCGCTAAGCGCACACATAGATTCACCCCAAGTGACACCCTAAGTGTACAAAAATTATCTTTTGTTAATTTAATATTGACTTATTTTCTTTTTTAAATAGCTTCAATTTAGTTTGCTACTTTAAAAAGCTTGAAGTGCAGCTCACAATTGTTTTAAAAGTTATGAGTAGCTTGTTTCAGAGAAGTTTTCCCAATACTGATTACATTGTAATTCACATTGTATCTAAGTTGTATGTTAAATTTTTTATGAAAGTACATAGCATTTAGGCAGCTAATATAAATATGTATGTCACCTAATATAAAGTGAGATCTATCCCCACAAACTCTCTGTTTAAGATGTCTAAATGGTAAAAGACACTACAGTCTTTTGTGACAATTCTCAGAGGGACCTAGTTGCTGTCTGCTGAGAAGGGGCTTTCAGAAAAATGTGCCATGTTTGCAACTTTCTGCCATGTTTAATTGGAATGGAACGAGTCCATGGGAAAGAATCCATTGCTTTGGGGAAATTAAATGCTCCATCTGAACAAATGGGAAAATGACTATCCGTTGCAAATTGTAGCTCTATTTTTCCTGTGCTTGCTCTTTTGTCTTTTCTCTTACATGTTGACATCTCTCTCTCGCGCGCGCGTGCGCCTCTCTCTCTCTCTCTTATTCTGGCTTCTGCTGTGTCTCCCAAGGTTCATACCCTCGGCTGTCATTGAGTTTCCGCATCAAGAGAAACATCGGCTACTTCATCCTGCAGACCTACATGCCCTCTATCTTGATCACCATTTTGTCTTGGGTCTCCTTCTGGATCAACTATGATGCCTCTGCTGCTCGTGTGGCCCTGGGTAAATATCAGGATTTTGTTCAAAATGCATTCAGAGTCTGAAGTTGATGAACATTTATATTTTTGAGTACAAAGAGTACAAATGTTGGAAATAACAATATATATGTTACAGGTCAAATAGGCCCACTTACATGAAAAATTGCAATTTTGTTTCCAAAAGTGTTAGCAATTGTGTCAACTAGCTATAAACTTTTTGTGCAAATTTAGCAAGTTGTGACAGTTAATATGCATTTCTTTCCCTGTCAAAGACTGTTGTGATACATTTCAGAGATACACTTCAGTGAAAATGTGATATTATTTAATGGCTTTAGCTGGACTACGGGACTTTGGGCTCTCTAGCAGCATCTGTGGTTGAAACTCATTGTTTGAGGTTACCTTATCACTAGGAGATCTTTACCAGTAGAGCCAGATTCATGACATACAACTTTCATGTTGATATTTTTATTTGTTTATACATTTATAACCAATATATTACTTGATTGAGGAAGATAAATAACACACTTAATTACATTTTTTAATACGATTACTCAAGTGTTTATCTACTACACATTAATGTTTGTATTGTACTGCACATATCAATTCAAGAGGTGAAACTCGTGAAATGGCTGTTTTGATATTACAATCTACAGCCTCAGTGGACAATACAAGTGAACGGTAATACTACAATAGCATATCTGTGCACTGCAAAAAGAAGACTGTAATCTAAAAACACAAAACAAAGATATTCAGTAATGATGGGGAAGAAACATACTTTATTAAGCATGCAAATAATATGCAGAAATATGTAATATAACAATTAATAAATGGATAATTCATTGTTTCTTTGGAAGTTAATGTATAATAGTGTGATGGTTACACATTAAACAAATTAATATTACTTTACTGTGCAAATCTGTATATTATAAGCAACTTGAGATCTGGACACATTCATGGGGAACCACCTTGTCCCTTTAGTGACCTTTAGAGGCAATTTGAAATGGCTCATTTTGTTAAAACACAATGTCTGCTCAAAGGACAATGGAAAGTGATAACAGCTTGTGAATTTCTGCGACTGGAGTAAAATCAATAAGAAAATAGCGGCACACACACTTAAGAAACCTCGAAACTGCAGCAGTGTTATAAAATACTAAAAAATCATGAATATGAGTAAACGTATTACAGTGACTTCACCGAGAAAAAAACAAACTTAAACACATTGCGATTGGTACACATGAGTAATGTTCTGTTCATTAAAGCATGACAACCAATTTAAGCTTCATCAACCCTACCAGAAAACATATCCAAGCATAATAGCAGGTAAACAACTTCGTCAAACAGTTGAGTTAGTTAAACATCCATTAGGAGACTGATGTCCTGCTGCTAATGTCATAGACTGAACAGGCGATCCTTCTTTCTGAGCTTACGGACATGATGTAAATACTTAAGGAAGAATGACATATGCCTGCTATTTCAAGCCAAATCCGACCTGACATTTCTAAATAAAAATCATTATTTGTGGCTTACCGTTTTTAATTGGGGTAAGACCAGGACAGGGTTTTGAACATGCATTTTTATGTACTCATTCAAAAATGAACTTTTGTTAATTGTAACCAAAATATAAATAAATACAAAATCTTATGTAGTGCAGCTTTAAACAAACATTTAATTTCTGCTAATATAAACTCTGATTCGAATCTGCCCCCTGTGGCCATTGCTATTTACACCAATAGCAAATCACTCCAATATTTTGTTCACATGACTAAGAACTGACCTTGGCTGCCTTGCAGGTGTAACTACGGTGCTCACCATGACAACCATCAACACCCACCTGAGGGAGACCCTCCCAAAGATCCCCTATGTGAAAGCCATCGATGTCTACCTCATGGGCTGCTTCGTCTTTGTGTTCCTGGCCCTGCTCGAATATGCCTTTGTAAACTACGTGTTCTTTGGACGGGGACCACAACAGCAGAAAAGGATTAACGAGAGGCTAAACAAAGCCAACAACGAGCGCCCGCGCTACGAGGAGAAGCGTCTAAGGGAACAGGTTCAAATATAAAACCTTTTTCTCTCACCATATCATCTTTGTGTCAATCAAAATTTGACATCTTTTAATTTAGAAAGGGTTAGTTCATCCCAAAAATGAAATATTTGTTATCAATTACTCACCCTTATGTTGTTCCAAACACGTATGACATTCTTTCTTCTGTGGAGCACTGAAGGAGATGTTAGACAGAATGTTAGTCTCAGTCATTCTGTGTAACATCTCCTTTTGTGTTCCATGAAAGAAGGAAAGACATACAGGTCTGGAATGACTTGAGGGTGAGTAACTGAATAAAAATGAAAAACAGAATTTTCATTTTTGTATGGACTATCTCTTTAATAAGTACTTTCAGTCATAAGTGCATGTCTAAATAGTTACAGATACAGTTAGTATGTAAGCAGACCAGCTTCATTCATCAAAACAACTATTACCTGAATGATTCGCTTCAAACCACCATTACAAATGAACATTCAACAGCCTATTAACCATTGTTATTTCTTAATCAGTGATATATTTTATTTGATTGAAGCTACATTTTATTATTAAGACAGATTTATCTTCTAACCTGCTATACCACCATATGCTTCATTCAAACTTAGTTTAGTAACAATGGTGTATTTTTTTCCCTTCACAAAAATGTGTCAGCCAGTTCCATACTTCACAACTGTGTGGATTAATTTCAGTCTCAAAAATAGTGTAATGAGGAACAAACTCCATACATGTTTGATTTAATTAAAGGGATAGTTCACCCAAAATATAACATTTTGCCATTAGATACTCACACTCATGTTGTTCCAAACCAATATGCTGTTATTTTTTCTCTTGAGTATTTACGTAGCTCTTTCCATAAAACAGTTCATAGTGACCAAATCTGTCAAGATTTCAATAGGACAAAAAACACAATTAAAACAGTCAAGATGACTTGTGCCCTTTATTTCAAGTTCAAAAGTCATATGATAGCATATGATTATACACAACAGACTGAAATTGAATGTTATTCACTGATAACTTTACCCTTTGCCAAAGCTTACGTCTGGTCTGTGTTTGCGCACAAATTCAGCCCCAAAAATTGGTCCGTCAAACACAGGCAAAAATAAATAAATAAAATGGTGCATCAAAGTCATTGACATCATTGACTGCAAAACCATATTGCTTCTCGTGAATCAATGATTCTTCAAAATATTCTACTTTTGTGCTGCACAGAAAGACATAAAATCAAAACGAAACTTGGAACTTGGAATATCAGAGTGAGTAAAGACAGAATATTTACTTTTGGGTGAAGTAGTCCTTTAAGGTATTTGTCTCTGTGTGTCATGTCACTCTTTATGCAAAGTTGTTGTTATTGACCCTTGTGTTTATACAGTTTTGTATTCTTAGCAAAATGTTGCTTGATTGTCAGAGTTTATATAGCCGTTTTAATGTTCTCTTCATTTTTTTCTTTCACATCGCAAGGACTCCATTTCAGCGCCGTTTCAAAGCAACACCCTCAGGTCATATGCACAGCGAAGAAATCTGTATCTTGAGGAACAAAGAAAAGTCGGGGTACATGCATTTAGAACTCAAATGAACTGAAACAGTGGAGATTTACACCAAGAAGTGGATGAAATGTTCTCATTCTACTGTTTGTTTGTGCGTGCGTGCGTGTGTGTGTGTCAGCAATCGCATTTTCAACAAAGCTTTGTAAAATTTTCTTGCCAAGTAATAATAAAAATCTGACATCACATAATCATTGCATGTGCATGAAAGGTTTAAAGGAAGTAATGCTCTTTGAGATTTGAGTTTATTTATTTATTTTTTGTTTGTTCTTGGACAGAAACTGTATTTTTACTTTCTGGTTGCAGCATTCCACAGTTTATTTCCAAATGGTAGCCAGTTAGAACAAAATAAAATAACAGTTAATAACATTTTCCAAATGGAAACTTATTAGAACAAAATAAACAAATGGTTAATTATGTTTTCCAAATGGTTACCAGTTAGAATTAAATAAAAGAGCGGTTAATACAATTTGCCAAATAGTATCCCACTAGAACAAAGTAAATAACGGTTAATAAAATTTTTCAAATGGTAACCCGTTAGAACAGAATAAAAATAAAAAGTGTAACCAGTAAGAGCAAAATAAAAGAACTGTTAATAATGTCTACCAATTGGACCTGATTAGAATGAAATTAAAGAATGGTTAATAAGGAAGGGGTGTAATTCTAAAAACTACGTCATGGTCTCATGAAAAAATGGGTCTGCAGATTTAACAAGTTCATTTAGTGTGATTAATTATATTAAAAAAATAACGCGTTCAAAAAATCTACACAATAATCATGCCCACTGACGGGTACATCAATTCCGTACTAAAAGTATAGATTTTACAGAATCTATAGAAGTACATCTGTTTTTTTGAGCTGCGTCAATCGGTGGCAGCAGGCCTCAACAAACCTCACAAGCAGCCCAGCCACAGAATGAGAACCATTCACTTCAGTAGGAATCACAACAGAAATACAAATCTTGAAATGTGATTTTCAAACATTCCAGTAACTTTAACTTGACAAAGCGTCCTAAAAATAAATACCAGTGAGACATTCCAAATGCATCTCTCATGTACATAGAGTGACAATTGAAAATAGCAAAGACTGAATGCAAGAACACCTACTGTGAGATCTGGACACATTGATGAACTCAGTGCAAACATATTGCTGTCAACTGCAGGCTTGTTCAATGACATTAGAATAAAACAAACACATGAGTTCATCTCCCACAATAACACAATTTATTTCAAACTGAATTTCAATCCGTATTATATATTTATTATAGGCCCTACGTATTATGTTTATTAATATTTTAATTATGATGTATTATTTATATGAACTTTATATGATCTTATATGAGATGGTGTAGGGGATTCATTGCGATTAAGTCGATTAATTAATCGGCATATCATGTAATTCATTTGAATACAAATTTTACTTGATTGACAGCCCTAATAAAGAAATAATGATATTAACTGGTTACCAGCATTTAAAAATAATAATTTCACTTTGGAACAATTTCAAGGGTTTTTGTTCAAGTTCTGTTAAAAAAATTGTTTGTTTTTTGTTTGCTGTTCCTTGAACCGTTTTTAATCCCTGGTTTAGGACCACTCTTTTCCTGTGGCCACACGTGACACCATCTCTGTCTTGTTTTTCCTCAAGGTGGATGCTTACGGAAATATTCTTCTCACCACTTTGGAGATGAACAATGAGGTGATGCCATCGGACGTGGGCAGCAGCGTCAGTGACTCTCGGAATTCCGTCATGTCCTTCGATAGCTCTGGGGTGCAGTTCCGTAAGCCCATGGCATCACGGGATGGCTTCAGCCACCACTCATTGGACCGTGGCGCCATGCGCAGTCGTGCCAACTGCCGGCTAAGGAGGCGCTCATCCAAGCTGAAGCTCAAAATTCCTAACTTGACGGATGTAAGCACCATTGACAAGTGGTCCCGGGTCATTTTCCCCATCACTTTTGGATTCTTCAACCTTATCTACTGGTTGTATTATGTGAATTGATATGCGTTCCCCTAGGAAACATTGGCCATATTTTGAGAGCACATTGAATTGGCTTTGATACAATTGGAAAATATGTGTACACATATATGAAAAGTTGATACATATGTATATGCATATTTCTATATATTATATTTCTATATACACATGCGTGTGTAAAATCTAAAGGACTTTTCTGGTGTAAAAAAATTGAATGACTTGAATGTTTAAGAGTAATACAACAGAAACATTTCAAGTATTTGAGTTTCTTTTCCTTCAGAGACAAACAACAAATACACAAACATCAACCTCCCAACCCAGACCCCCCCTCCATTCGAGGGTATGGAACTAAAGACTGCATGATATTTTTGCTAAAAGAAAACGAAAGGTTGCAAGATAAAATGGACATGTCAGAGCGTCTCATCAGCTTTTTATTGATACTGTAATCAGCCTCTCTTAACCGCAGCTCTTGAAATCAGAAGTGGCTTGTGTGTTTTGGGGTGTCAACCGAGCAGACCCCCAAACCCGATCTGCTTTCCCCCACCCCATGGAAAGAGACTCACGGAATTGTCCGTTTCTACACTGTACAGCAACCTATTTTGGAATTATGTGTCATTCATTGGTTTTGCAAGTGACAAGTGTTCTCTTTAACAGACCTCAGCTCTGGTCAATAGTTTACACACTGGACGGCCATATAGAGTTTTAACCAATGCATCCTGCCCAGAGTCAGTACGTTTAATTTATTTTTTCCCTTTCTTTGGCGATTCTCTTTTCTTTGCATTTTGGTCTAAAGGTATAATCATATTTTTGGAAGGCGTCACCAAAACATTTTCAAGAGTTAGTTCATTGATTATAAGCCACTGTTTCATCATCTGGAATTTAAGAAAATTAAGAAAAAAAGAAGAGTACATTCATTCATTCAGTAGCCTTATTGACACAGTCAGGTAGTATTACCTTTTTTACTCTTGTTTTTAGTGCATTTCATTTGTTCTATTGATATAGTATTCATCTTGTAGAGCTTTGCATTGTTTGGAATAGAGGGAAACCTTTAGTGGATTTGAAGTTAATCCATCAAATATGTGAAAATGTACAAAATAAGGAAAGAAAAGAAATGATTATTATGTATTAAACAGGGGATGTGACCATAGTTTTATCTGTTTCATGTTTAAGTTGACCAATCCTATCATAGTGTGACCTGATTCTGTATACGTATGTATTCGGTCATTGTAGTGATCCACGCTTTGAGTTTCTCTAAAATGTGCCTGTCTGATACCTGAAGGATGTGTTCTCAGTTCATTATTCAGTGCAAGAGGGCAGAATGGCCCTTGATCTTTGAAACCTTTCACTTTAAGCACTGCAGACCCACCCACAGCTCTGATGTTGTGCATCTCGTGATTGAATCTCGAAGATGGATGACATTAGCATAATCAGGAAAAAAAAAGCTTCTGAGTCTTTTCGGGGCAAAATGACATGTACGATACAAGCCATGAACTGATGTGACAACCAAAAAGGCCTATAATCCATTTCTCTTTTCACCATTTACCTCAGACCTACCCACCACCTCCACTTTGTTTTGGAGTTTGCATTATTTTAATTTTCCTCAGCTTCATTGATATTCTCTGGGAAGGGTTCTTCACAATATCATCATCACTGAGGTTGCCAGATCTCTATCTGCTCAAACTCCTTTCTCAAATCCATGCACCATTACATCTATCATCCATATTCATTCAATACTCATTCACAAAGCCTCTAGAATCTCAATGCTCAGTAGCTCAGTTGAGTGAAAGCAACCCAGCTTGTGTTTCTCAAAGCAACATTGGGTCCATTCTTGCAGATTTTAATAGGGTTTGAACTGCAGGATAACTAGGAAAGGAAAAAGCACGTAGGGGCCAGTGGAGGCCTTAGGGACGTAGGACCATGAGAGACCTGGACTATGTTGAGTTCTTGATAAGAATATTTTGAGCAGGTCTCAAACCTCAGAGCTCAACAGAATCCTTAGGCTCTAAAACCCCATCGTACCACAGACCTCTTGACAGACCAAAACCACTGACAGAACATTCATACATGAATAAACAACATAATCAGGGACAACTGAAGAAACAGAAGGCTATACTTCACAGTATAAGCAGGGTCCTAAGTTAAATTTCAGCAGATGAATATACAAGCATGTTGGAGGGATTTCCATTTGTTTTTATATATTATTGTGAGCCATAACACCTGTGAAAGGGAGTCCATATTCTCAAGTGCAAAGTGGCAAATGCACAGATATTAAGTGTAGCAATTAAGTTAAGTGCAAATTTGCACTAAATAAGGATTGAGTGCTGCTCATGACCATAATTTTGAAAGTGGGTGCCTTGGCTAGTTACAACTCCCAGGAGGCATTCAAGATGCTACCATTCTTTGTTAATTAAGGAAGATTCTAAGTCAAATATTAGGTTTTGCCAAGTTGGAAGACTTTGGTGTAATTGGGATTCGATAGATACTGTACATGTAATTCATGTGGTTTAGACCTTAATTTACAATGAAGATCAGATCTGTTATGTTCCAATATCTATCCACCTCTACTAGTGCAGTATCTTAGACTAGTTTAGGCCTAGGATTTTTGCAGAAACTGGAAAGTTTGTTTTGCTTTGATACATGGGATATTATAAATGGAGAGTGGCATGACTACTAGGTGGCACATACATTTAAGTTTCATTTAATTTAGGCGCCAGCCACTAACTGATAAGACTGCACAATGTGACAATTTAAAGGATATCAATATATTTTTTTATCAGATATTAGTGCTCTATGAAGTTATCAACCAGCGTATAACGTATGTAGGTAGGTGCTCTAGTTTTCCCTTTTGAGCAACTGATAGTAGATCAAAACAATCACGTACACTATGTAGTAATCATAAACTGATTTGGTATATAACCATGAGTGTAATGAATGATTAGAAATTCCTAGAAGTAGTTCGAACAAGGTGTTTCACAAATATATGCACGTAAGTTGCCATCCATTTACTTAGTTTACATAGCTTCATTATCTGCAAGTAGACTTGCTGGCACTATGCAGTCTTTGGTCAGTTAATTGTCCCATAGGGTAACCTGAAACAATTTTGGTCCATGCGTCCTGACCAATCACAAACGGCAAGGAATTCAATTTTCAAAAGACTAGGGATTAGCTAGATGCTAATGCAGCCATACTGTGCCACTGTCAGACATGCTGGATGTTAACTTTTTGTTGATATTCAACATGTTCTTGTAGCACCAGCACTCTGTTGATTTGCAGTAAACTTAAACCCTGGATTAGACATTTTGATAGGGTCCTGGTTTGCAGGCATTGATGCCTGTCCTGCAAGGTTTGCCTTAATGAGATCACTAAGCATTTTATGAAATACTTCAGAGCAATACAATGCAAATACCATAAAGTCCATGAGAGAGTGATTCTCTTTCAAAACAATTCAAGCCTTAAAATGGTTGTAGAGCATTATAATTTGATCATTGGATATTTGAGGTTTAGTTAGCAGTAACACATTTTTGAGAAAATATATTGTCTAATAAGCTCCCACAATTGTCTATTGCTGGTACATTGGCTACGTTTCCACTGTTGACCAAATGTGTACAGGTGTAGGATTATATTGTCTTTTAATTGATCTATGACTATTGACTATGAGACTAAATATTAAATCCAGTAAGAGACCAAATGTTTGCTTTCATCAACTGGTTTGTACTGTATAATAAATATACATGTCAACAATTTTCTCAGACCAGGAACTTCTTTTGTCTCTGCATTTAGCAATGAAATAATAAAGAAATCTATGTTTTCTAATTAAAGATTTTTATCCTTTAAAGATACCACTTATTTTCTTTCCTATCTGACACCAAGTACTATCAATACCAATCCACCTTTTTCCTGAACATGTAGTGTTACATGATTTATAACAGTAGCCTGTTTTAAAGTCTCCAGTGTTTTCACTTGCATCGACATATGTTTTTTTGGCAGATAATATGATGCTTAGTGTATTGCATTTTTTAAATTGTCAAATAAAAAAACATGTGGCTCCAGAATCAATCCTCTCGATACAACATCAGTACTGGAAGTGACAATATTTTACGATAGATCCCCCCATCCGAATTCCCGGTCATTTGGTTCTTAGGTTCTCAACAGTGGAAACATGGCTAATGTAGATTAGAACACATCAGCAATTATAGAATATCCTATTTGGGAACCTTATTTTTATGCTCAGAGGATTACATAAAAAGTATTAATACAAATTTCTCCCAGAAAATGTAGGCTTGAAAATTAGCCCAATAGCTTATTTCTTTGTAGAGCAGTTAGCATGTTTAAGCTAAGTTTGCAACACACTGCTGTACAAACATAGTGATATATTTGTGAATTTACATACATGAGATATGAATTTACATTATTGCACTATGGGGGAGTCCAGAGGCAGTTTAATTGTTCATGTGGAAAATGGACTGAAGTTAAAAATGTGTGCCTGGATGTCCTGGAGTTCAGTGCTCTGTAGTGCCGGCCAGAGGGCAATGGTTCAAAGAGGGAGTGGGCAGGGTTTGTGGGGTCCAGAGTGATTCTACCTGCACATTTCCTCACTTTGGAGACGTACAGGTCTTGGAGGGTGGACAGGGGGGCACCAATAATCCTCTCAGCAGTCCTGACTCTCCTTCTGTCTGATTTGGTGACTGAACCAAAGGATGGCTGAGTAGAACTGTGTCAGTAGATCCTGTGGCAGGTTCAAATTCCTCAGCTGACGAAGGAAGTACAGCCTCTGCTGAGCCTTCTTCACAATGGAGTCTAAGTGGGTGTCCCACTTTTCTTACACCCTCGTCATATCTGAGGGAGCTAGCGCATATCATACTAGCATTTTAGCATTTTATTTGAACATTTACGGTTTCATCATAATGCTAAGATAGACAGTCTTTAAGACCAATTTACCAGTTTACAAGGGTCATTTGGCCAAAATACTCAGATAAATGTAGCAGCAGCGCTGGACTGGAAGAGTGATGGTAGATGATTTATGACAGTCTGTGTTAAATAACAATCTTTTTGTTTGCTATGTTATAAAATTGGTGAGTTTGAGTTTGTAAACTACATAACTAAACAATTTGTTTTATGTAGACTTCAGTACGTAATGAAAAATACTAAACCTACGCTATAACTGATTCTGCCTGATAAGCTATTTTGCGCTCATTCACCTTTCCTCACCTCTTTTGTTGTGTAATTGATTTGTATTTACTGATCTCAAAAGATGCTGGGCCTGTTATGTCTATCCAAGAATGTGTATGAAGGGTTAAAATTGTGAAAGATATTGCTGCAAATTACCTCTCTTAGCTGTGTAGTGAGTGATATTGCACAGCTGAGCCAGACAGTTTTGCATTAGTGGCCATTTTAAGATGATATGTGTATAATTTCTAGTAGGTGGCCATTCATTGCCAACTTAAAAACTGTTTGAAAAGATTGGTTCAGTAGTATATATCTAATAATAACCTGCCGGTTTAGCATACAGGCCCTTCATGTCTATGTTTGAAATGGTTCATCTTTCGTCTCTGAAAAACAGTAACTTAGGTGTTGATAACAAATAATAGAGCACAACATTTTTTTGAGATGGACGTTATTTGGGAAATAGATAACGTTGTGTCAAGGTAGCATACTCTAGATCACTGATGGGATTTTTGGCCTTTTTTGGAGAATGTGACTCATCGTAATAGTAACGATAACGTAATGTAACAATATGATTTCTTATTTGTTTAGTGTTCTGGTGTCCCTGGTAGGGGTTAAGGAAGACATTATTTTTATTATTTATTTTTTCATTTTGCCTTGCACTTTGTTTTAAATTTCACACAAATTATTAATGTTTTTTATAAAAGAGCTTTGCACACTTTTGGCAGCAGGGTACAGAGAACGTCTATGGTTACACATGTAACCTTGGTTCCCTGAGATGAAGGGAAGGAGACATTGCTTTAAACACTATGGGAGTGTCTTTCTACACGACCTTGTTGAAAACCTTATGCAATCATGCCAATCCTCTGATTGGCAATAGTGTCTGAGCCCTGCCACAGAAATGTCACAGATTCTTTAGAATTTTCTGAAGTATTAGTGCAGTCAGCTTTCGCAATGTCTCATACCCTTCATCTCAGGGAACCAAGGTTACATGTGTAACCGGAGATGTTCCCTTTTAATTGAGTTCTTTTGACATTGCTGTAAGCACTATGGGGAATGATATCCATTGACACTGCACTAGGTGACATTACACTACCAGAGTTATAACACTAAAAAGAGATAATCATAAGGAGTCACGGGCCACAGGCCTATGACTTATAATGTTGATGTGTGATATCACGGTTGATGTGCCACACCCGCTTTTCGCAGAAAGTCGGGCATCCACACCACTCCCCAACCTGTGTTGGATGCATCTGTGGTCACCACTTTTCTTCATAAAATTTGACCCAGCATAACACCCTGTTGTAGAAGGTCAGCGCTGTCAATGGTGCTAGAGTAGCCAGACAGTAGCGAGTCATTGCAATGTGCATGTGCCCGAGGCTCCAGGCGCGATGTGGAGTGTTAAGCCAGTACTGGAGAGGTCTCATGTGTAACAGACCTAACGTTATAACTGTGGATACTGCCACCATAAAACCAAGATGTCTCTGGCAATATTTTCCCGAGTTTGAACTGAGACAGACACCGGAGAATGGTCTGTACTCATTCGTGAGGTGTGCGCACATGTTCATGGAGTCAAACTCCTAAAAAATGCATTTTCTGGCTGGGGAAAAGTGTTCTTTTTGCTCAATGGACATTCAGATCCATATTTTTCAGATGGCAAAGCAGAAAGTTTCTGTGCTTGCTCAGTAGTGCCTCTGATTGGGCTGGTAATATCGTCAATGTTATTCAAACCACAAACACCATTCATTTTCAATGGGCGAGCACCGCATCAATACATTTCGGAAATGTGCAGAGAGCCAGAGACAGACCAAAAGGAATGAATTTGAACTGATATGCAGTTCCCTCAAACACGAATCTCAAAAACCACCTGCAATGCAGTGCAATTGTTACATGAAAATGAGGACAGAAGTGTGATGAGATCTGTTTCTGAGTAAACATTTTGAATGGGCACTTCGCAAGCGCACGATTCAAGCGTCTCAGATCTATAATTAGCTGAAGTCAGCCGCCTTTCTTCGGAATGAGAAAATATCAGCTGTAAAACCCACTGTGTGTGTCGCATTCTGGGACAGTCTCTAGCATGTTTTTTGCAAGGAGTCTGTGAAGCTCTGCATGCAACACCAGAACAAGGTGGCTGGCGTACAAACTGAATCGTATAATCATGCTCGATCATTATTAACACCCAGTCTGACATGCTTGTGAGGGCTTGCCACATGTTCGTACAGCGGGGTTTATTGATTTGCTCACTGTAGGAGATAGAGCACCGCTCACCATAGGGAAGCTTTTGAGCATAATGTGTGCTCTGGATGTGCTCATAATGAGCGTCCAGTGTTTGTACAATGGGTGCCTTTTTCTCTTTTGTGAGAACAATCTTTGTTTGAGTAATACACACAGAAGCAACATTTTGAAAAATGTCCCATTCTCGATGAACAGTATTGGGGAAGAGGGGAGAAACAGTGTGTGCCTCTAATCAATCCTTTTTCGGCTCTGGGCTGTGAATAACAGTGAGCTCTGGGCTCCTCTTCACAAGTTTGGGCATGTCAGGAACATTTCTGCTGCCCAGCCGGGGTTTTTCAGTTGGCACGTTCTTCAAGCTGAAACAGTGGGTGCTTACGCTTGGGCCACGGTTTGTGTGGCTTCACAGACAGCTTAGTGGTAGCTTTCAGCTGCACTGGGGCAGAAAGAGATGGATTCTTTGTTGGTTATTGACCGGAATTAGATTGGGAGTGTGCAGGGAAAGGGAAGTGCTTCATCTCTTGAGATTCCTTTTTTGCCGCGATGAAGCACTCTGAAATGCCTTCCATGGCGTTGGCAAAGAGACTGTCGGGCAACACCAGGATGTCGAGGAGGGCAGCTTTCTCTGTGTCACGCATCTCAGTGAGAGTTAGCCAAATATGCTGGTCCAGAACCACCAGGTTGCTCATCGCTTTGCCTGAGTGGTAGCATTCTTGCTCACAGTGCCAAATCTGTAGCAGTGCAGAACTTTTTGAACAGCTCTGGATAGGACCTTGCTCATCCATTTGTTTAAGAATAAACTGGATACTGTGGAGTGCTGAACCAGCTTGGCCCCCTGCTGTATAAGCTCTTCCAGCCAGTATGGATGTCAGTTGACATGGCTTGGAGGGGTGGGCAGGGTGGGAATTGCATCCCATGGCAGCATTATGGCAGAGGTGAGCTGCGACTGCCTGTTCCACCTGGGGAAGCTTTGAGTAGTCCACTTTAGGTAAATCGGCAGCACCTCCGACCTGAATGTGTGAAGATTAAGGCAAACAGCAGGTCTTTGTGAGCTCCATGTGGACCTCAGTGAAGAATGTTTCTCTTCTCCTGACTGCAGTTTGTTGACGGCGGCTGATTTGCAAAAAAACATTCATCCAGTTGAGATTTTTCTGGCTCTTCTGGAGGGGTCCACTCAAGGCCGAGCACTTCAACTGCTCTCGTGAGGATGTGAAGAGGTTCATTGTCCATGGCATGTGCACATTCTTCTCCCTCGCTGGACAAAGGGGCGGCAATATCCTCCATGAACCACTCGCCTGAAGCTGCGAGTGACACAGCATCATACCCATTATCGGAGCCACCAAATGTAATGTGGCCATGTGCACCAATAGAGGGCCGGAGCACATAATGCACATATTGCACAGGTGAGGACATTATATTGGAAGTTCAGGGGCTCATAGGTCATGCACCGGCACAAAACCCTCCTCTAATTCTTCCAGCTCATCCTCACTGCCACACTGTGTCTCCTCATGTGGTCCCTCGGGACTTACCATAGAATAGGTGGGTGGGAGGGCACGAGAGGCTGGATCTTCACTCAGAATGATGTCAGTCTTAGAGTGCAATGTCCAGAGATTCATCCCCTCGCAGTGAGGGCAGTCTGTCTCCATGAAAGCTGCTTGTGCGTGGGCATGGCCCAGGCAGTGAACACAGCTCTTGGCTCATCAGGCAGTGTGATGTGCCGTTCGCATAAGGAACACTTGTAGAAGGACATTTTTAAAAAGACCCATATCATGCATACGGCTCTTTAGTTAATATTGTATATATATATATATATATATATATATATATATATATATATATATATATATATATATATATAAGGAAGCAGTAACTCCAGCCGGAGAACTATGGGATGCAGTTAGGAGTTTCGCTGAAGCACCACATTGATCAACGATGAGTGTCTGAAGCGAAGAACCCATTCACTTAGACCGTCTTCAACGGTCATGTGGAGAACTCTTCATCTGAACACACAGGGGAGTGGAAAGCCTCTTGGTGCTGGCGCTGAGCACAATTGACAAGTCATCCCGTTTGTGTCTTGCTGAGAAGTTCTGTCCGCTGTAAGTGTTTATCTACGGCATAGCAGGAAGGGTTCCAAGACGTAGATGAAGTTCGCAGTCTTGAAGGAAGAAAATTCAGAAGAATTGTGACTGAGTGCCCAGTTATATAGGCCGACTGCGCACCTACAGGGGCGGGGCTCAGACACCATTGCCAATCAGAGGATTGGCATGATTGTACAAGTGTTTCAACAAGGTCATGTGAAAGAACACTCTACATATTGCTTACAGCAATGTCGACTGAACTGAATCGAAAGGGAACTCAATTATTCTAGTGTTTTCTGATGACAATAGAGGACGTGATTATCAACGCACTTCACACAAATCGCCCATATGCCCACTTCCATGTTTTATACCATGAACATGAGTCGCCAAATCATCAAAAAGGTTTTATGTCTTGAGTCTCATTATGTCTCATTGTTTTTGCCTTTTGCTACATACATCCACCCATGAAGCAGGAGAAAAGGAAGTGCAAAAACTGTTGAACTGATTTTAATGTGAATTTTTCTTGCCTCTTGTGTATATGTGTAATTACATGTGAATTGTATTGTAAATATGATATCTTTAACTTATATTTCTTAATGCATGAACAAAACAGGGCAGTTGGTAATAACAGCTAGCCTCAATGCTACTGGCATGGACAGCTTTTGCAGCACTGGCATAACAGCAAACGAATCCTATCTCTGTAAAAAAGACGAGAAAAAAAATCACTAAAAGATACTGGTATTTGTTAAGTTTTCTGAAAGGTTTATTTTCATAATTACTTTTTTATTCATAGCCCCTCACACACATTCGTGGAAAAGAAGCTTTGCTCTTCTTTGTATAGAATAGAGATCTAACCACACAATATAAATCATAAATTAAAAAACAAAAAATAAAGAATATTAACATGAATTATAAACAGCTATTAGAATGGGAGAAAATTACTTATGGAAGCAAACATTTGTAAAGAAAATGCTCTTTTTCATCCTCTCTTGCTATTTTATGTATAGCATACAGTTAAGTGTAGATAGACACACCAAGAGAGCCATTAGATCCAAGTAGACTAGACCCACTTACATGTTGTTGAGCAGGACAGCAAGTTTCAAGCCATGACAATGCATGACTGGCCGAGTTCATCTTTGCCGGTTGCTGTGCCTCAACAGGATGTTTATTGCTAATTCTGAGACCTTTAATGAGTACATCCGAGTTGGTAAAAATGTACGGCTGTGCTGACTTCTTTATTTTATTTGCACCAGGACAGCACTCCTGATATACTCGACTAGTACACATAAACCTGCACACATAAGCTAACTACTAACCTGAACAGAAAATCCTTCAGAAAATTGATAAATAGGGCAACCACTTCATACCTGATTTGAGAATTCAATCGCTACTCAGTACTGTTTTGTTTAATTTCTAGTTGCCTGTATTTGTTGTATTCTTTAAATTAATTGATAACTTTTATTGTTGATGTTTTCTCATAGAAAGGAAAGATATTTCTACTTTACATCCTGCCCTGAAAGTAAAATGCATTCTGTTTTTGTGTTGTACTGGTTTCGTTCACATTAAGCTCTTGATTTGATTCTGTTAAAATTATTGAGGTGTGATAAATTTTGTTGATCCATTTGGGGGTATGGTTTGTCTTCATGAAATCAACATTTGTAAAGTATAAGGTTGTATTTTCTTCTTTTTCTTTACTTTTCTTCATTTTGCTTTCTTTTCTTTTTGTCAGTGCCAATTAATGTAATGGTGTCGGTCAAGCTTTTCTAGGTGTTTGAGCAAAATGTGTTTTTTACTAATTCAAGATGTTACAGTATGTGGTACAAAAAAGGGTTATAAGTAACCAACTGACTTTTTACAAATAAAGGCTTCTACAGTAAAGAATGACAATGCAGATTTCTTTAATTTGCCATTTGTGGACTAATGTTTGAATTTTGTTTCTTTCAGCAGAGCTGATTAGTCCCCAGTAAATCTGGTTTTGTTTTGTTTATTTATTTATTTATTTTTAAGAACACAATGTTCAAATTATTATAACACAGCTGCTGCAGGTTTTCACTGTGTAATTGTAATTTTCTTTAGGTTTTTTTTTGAAAGGGATGCAGGTAAAACCATAAAAAGTTAAAACCATATCAATGACTTTTATAATCAGTTTGAATTTGATTATAATCATGATATATTGCTTCCCGCCCAACCATTGGTCCAGAATAAAGAACCATCAGAATCCCTGTTGGAAGAGTAAAATTTTTTCCCCATAACAACATTAGTCTGGATACCTGTATTTGCCAAGAATGCATGCCTTAAAAAGCAATCTCATTTGCTGTGAGGAGAATCTGAATCGGTCTGATTTTCCTCAAAGACACGGACTACATGCAGTGGTTTCCTCCACATGGAGGCCCGTAGGGAAAATTTGTCATTCTGCCCTTGAGTAGAACGTGTTTTTGTCCTATCTTGTGTATTCTGATGGCAGCTTGTGTACATGACTGATGTGCAAATGAACTTATTTGAACTTATTTCGCTGCTAAAGTTTTACTAAAGAATACAGCTCAGTTTGACAGTAACATACTGTAAACAGTTTCTACAGTAAGGCATGGTGGAACATACAGCAATAATACTGTAAAAACAACCAAACTGATAGCAACATACTGTAAACAGTTTCTACAGTAAGGCATGGTGGAAAATACAGCAACAATACTGTAAAAACAACAAAGTTGCAGTTGGAAATATAGCTATAATACTGTCAAAAGAGCAAAAATTATTTATAGTGAACCCTAAAAATTGGTTTTGTTGGTGTAGACTTCTGTATTCAGTTGACTTAAATCAAACTAGTTCCGTGTCTGTCCCTCACTTCGGTTTACTCTGCATTTTTTTCCCCTCATATAAAAAGTTTTATTTTTAGAGAAATGAATAGTAATTGCAAACTTATGTATAAAATGATGATCACTCACGAGATATGAAGTGTTCAGTCATATCAGTAACCTTATAAAACTATTTTATTCTACATGGGGCAGGGGCCCCTCATGGGGGCAGCCATGTTTGCATCAAATGACCAGCTGACTACTACTCACTTAATCTCAGTAACTGCCCTGTTATTGGACACTTTTATTCATAGATTAAATCAATCCTGGATCACTGTGCATGATGTATTTCTACAATGGCTTTTAAACTGAAAACTACTGTTTGAATGATGCAGCATCCAGACCACTAGGTGTCAGTATAAGCCAATCTAAGCCACATTTTGTCATACTTATGTCATACAAAAATTACAGTGCACAATTTGAGTGTTTTGTTCCAGAGTAGGTCCGAACTCATAGCCTCCAGTGGGGTCATTCCTCTAGCCTGGCCTGTTAAGCAATGGTTCTGGTGGCCCTCGTTGGCATGGGACTTTCGGAGTTTCATCTCGGTCTGTCCGGTTTGTGCTAGCAGCAACAAGTATTCCAGTTGATCACCTGTGTGGGTTACTTCAGCCATTGCCAGTCCCGTCGAGACCCTGGTCTCACATTGCCATGGATTTAATTTGTCCAATGGCAATACAGTTATTTTAACTGTAGTTGACCGGTTCTCTAAGGTGGCTCATTTCATTCCCCAAATTACCTTCAGTGAGGGAGACAGCGGCTGTAGTCGTTGGTCACTTCTTCCGTGTTCATCCCTTCCCGCTAAGGTGGTCTCTGATTGGGTACCTCAGTTCTTGTCTATGCTTTGGGCAGAACAGCTGGGGGTGACTTCTATCTTGTCATCTGTGTTCCACCCCCAGAGGGCTAATCAGGATTTGGAGAGGGTTCTGTGCTGCGCGGTGTCTAGGGAACCATCAACTTGGTGTTCCAAACTATCCTGGGTTGCGTATGCACATTATTTCCTTGTTTGTCACCCTTCCAGTACTGTTTAGGCTTCCAGCCCCCATTGTTCCACTCCCAAGAAACTGACGCTGTTGTTCCGGCCACGCACGCATTCATCCAAAGATGCAAGAGGGTCACCAGAGAAGCCCTTCTCCGGACTGGCGATCGTAAACAAAGCATCAGTGGACCGTCACAGTTCTAAGCCCACAGTTTACATGTGTGAACAGAAGGTCTGGTTGTCCTTCCCTCACGTAAGCTGGGACCTAAATTTATTGGACCACTTACCATCTCTAAGGTGCTTTGAACCCCCCCGTTTTTGTCAAATTCACCCCATCTTTGACGTATCTAAAATCAAGCCTGTTGTCTACTCCCCCTTCAGCTCGACTCCTCTGTTCCCCTGCCTCCTCGTCTTATAGATGGGGCTCCAGCGTACCATGTTAGACTTCTTCTTGATTTGAAGTGGAGGGGCAGAGAATATCTGTATCTGGTAGACTGGGAGGGCTATGATCCACAGGAGAGATTCTGGGTTCCAGCTCATGACATCCTGGACCACACCCTCTTCGAAAATTACATCAGCATCATGGTGGACCTTCAGGGGACACCAGGAGGCTTCCATAGGAGAGGGGGTACTGTCACGGTTCCTGCTTATCTGCCGGTTCCTTTTGTGTGTCTGTGTGTTTTTGTTTGCTTGTGTGTTTTACTTGCCACGGGAGCAGAGCAATCAGCCTTTCCTTGGAGATGCTCATTTGCGCCACTCACAAGGTAATCACTTCCACCTGTGCCTTGTCTAGTCACCAGATTGTTTCCATTTGTTTTACTTGTGCAGTATTGCCTTCCTGTTGGTTGGTTTTCACCTTGTTTTCTCTCAATATGTTCTAGTGTGGATTCGTTTTTTACTGCTCCTGGATACACCTGTTGGATTTATTGTTTGGATACTTGCTCTGAACTGTTACTGCTCTGTGTATTACTCACCTCATCACATTGTCATCCTCTCCACCATTCCTCGCCCGGATGCCTCAGCTCATCACAGCCATTACTGCTCTGTGGACAACTTACCTCATCGCTGTTATCATCCTCACCACCATTCCTCATCCGGGTGTCCCATTTCATCTCTGCCATTATCATCACTCACCTCTCAGCAACCAGGACCGTGTTTTCAGTTATCAGTTCATTATTACATTAATTTGTGTTTCAACAAAAACATTTTTCATTTTTTTTCCTTCTCCATTTGGGTCCTTCCTTGAACCACACCTGACACATTTGGGTTTGGAACAATGTGAGTAAAATATTATAGAATTTTCATTTTTGGGTGAACTATCCCTTTAAATGGATGAAAGATAGAGGAAAAAATTATCCTATATAGAATCTTGGGGAAAATACAGTTTTTGTTTTTTCTCCATCTTGCCTTGGTAAACTTTGAAAATGTTCCCAGTGGAGGAAAGGCACTTATGGGACTGGGAGTACACGGATCTGTTGGGAAAATGGAAGCTGAGTGCTGAACAAGGTCAGCGAAATGTGCCGGCCATTGCCTTGTTCTATTGTCAGCACTCCATATAAAAACATCAAATATTAAGAGGGTGCATTAACATGGGCCAGAAACTGATGGCAGCTCTGGTGAGGGGTAAAACAGAGAGAAAAACAGTTTGAGGAGGCAGAAGTTGCTCTCCTATGAGCTTTGACTTCCTCTGGGAATTTTTTTTCCCATCCAGAAAAGTTAGAGTGCATTTATATTGGTATGTGAACATTGTAGAACAGTGTTTCTTAAATTAGCAGTTTTAAAGCTTAATCCAAACATTTAAATGTGGTTGTCATTTACTAATTTCGTTCCAAAACCATATTCATTTATTTCTTCTATGCAAAACAAAAGGATCATTTTTAGCAGAACGTTAGCCCTAGTCACCATTGGCTTACAGCAGAGCCGTCACCACAATATACTTTGAAGTGTATAAGTGCCCCCCCAATAATCAGATATGGCCAGATTGTCACCAGTTATTTATATCCTTACTGCTGTTCTGCTGCAGTCCATTACGCACCACTGTCTTATTGTTATTAAGCTGCTGAAGGAATAACATAATGGTTAAAAAAGTAACATTTTTACTGTGCTCAGAAGTCGAACACCGATCGTCAATGTCTTTTGAGATAGCCAATCAAATCAATGAAGGCGGGACTCAAGTTTAAGATGCTGTCAGAGATCAGTCAAGTTCATTGCAGTCCACCACTCAAAGATCACTCTCCCCAGAATTCTAAATCACAAACACCTGGTCATCACTTATCACCTCATCAGCCAACTCATAAAAACACTCACCTTGTATCCAGTCTTTGTCAAGCCTCCAACAGGAACAGACCATTATTCCCTGAGTCCTGATATCTCCGTCGATCCTGAAAACCTGAGTATTCCGTTTTCTTACCTGATTCATACTAACCCTATGCACTGTTGTTCTGCCATCTCCAGATCACTTATCCGATTCCTGAACCCTTGTCTGAGATCTGATCAAACCGGCCCGATTGCTCCTAGAAAAGAGAAGGAGTTAACGAACTGATACAGAGTGAATGTTCTACGATCCAAGTCATTTGGATTTCCAGTTGTTCTCCGTGCAACGAACTATCTTCACTAAACCAGCACCTGAAAAGTCACCTGATACTTACCTTTCACCTTCTATACTTGAATAAAACTATATTTGAATCACTTACCTCCGATCTCCTGGTCTCTACCCTGACAGAAGGCTTGGCCGAAAAAAGGGGAAGAAGAACAGCGCGATGGAATCTGTTTGTAATATTGATAACCCTGCACAACCGACAGCCGCCGCTGTTAATCCCAGTCAGCCAGCTTCCAGCACTTCCGTAAACTCCGCTCCTTCTCTGGTTTGCTTCTCCAATCCAACTTCCCATCCAGCGCCATTCTCCGGCCGGGCGGAGGATTGCAACGGTTTCCTGTTACAGTGTTCGCTCGCTCTAGAACAACAAATCCAGTTATACCCCACTGAAAAGTCGAGGGTTGCTTTTATTATTCAACAGTTATCAGGAGCTGCATTAAGATGGGCTGAAACTTTGTGGCTGCAGGAATCTACCGTTACTTCCTCTGTACAAGAATTTATAAACCATTTCAAAGAAGTTTTCGGGCGTCCAGTAGATGATTCATCCATCAGTGACAAGCTATTGCAATTACACCAAGGCAAGAAGTCAGTTGCTGAATATTCACTGGAATTCCGCACTCTAGCCGCCGCCAGTGGGTGGAACGAAAAAGCGCTCATTTCCATCTACCGACGTGGTTTGAATCCTGCACTCCGCCTTCAACTTGCGATTTATGATGATAGCCTGGGGGTCGAGAAATTCATACAGCAAGCTCTCCGTGTGCACCAAAGATCTCAAGGCTGCTATCGCGAAGCCCAGCAACCCACCTTTTCACCACCTCAGTACCCCTATAAATGACCCTCCGAAGTCACTGTCGAGAAGATGCAGGTGGATAACTATCGACTGTCCCAAGCTGAACGTTCTCGCCGTCGAGAGTTAAAACTGTGTCTATATTGTGGAATGGGAGGACATTTTCTTCGTTCATGCCCTACACGACCTCCTAGAATGCTTGTGAGTTCTGTCTGCACGTCCGCCTCTGTATCAGCTCCGTTAATCGATATCTGTGATTCTGAAATCTACACGTTTCCATGTCTCTGCTACAGCCATTGTGGATTCCGGGTCAGCAGGAGACTTCATCTCCGGGCAGCTCTGTCAGAAACTCCAACTTCAACAATCCGCCACCTCCAAACCATACGCCATCCATGCAGTGACGGGTGAAACCATTAATCAGGGGTATGTCACGTCTCGAATTAAACCTATTCTACTCTGTATTGAAGACACCCACCATGAACTGTTTGAACCTTTTGTACTTGAGAATAGCCAGACTGATATTATCCTTGGCCGTCCATGGCTTATACGACATCAACCTAACATTGACTGGAAATCGGGTAAGATTTTGAAATGGGGTTGCCTGTGCTCGATCCATGAGTTTTTAACACCCGTATACGCCCATCGCCAACTTGCCCGACACCATCCCGATGAATTCAACCTCCATTGAAAGCCCCATAGACAACTTGTCGGTATCCATTCCTTCATGCTACTCTCAATATTCAGATGTATTCAACCCCGTCAAGGCTGCCAAGTTACCACCCCATCGAGCATGGGATTGTGCCATCGATCTGATTCCCGGAGAATCCATCCCCAAGGGGCGAATCTACTCTCTGGCTATTCCTGAGCAAGAAGCCATGAAACAGTATATTGAAGAAGCATTAAAACAAGGCTATATTCGGGCCTCTACTTCACCTGCTGCCGCCAGTTTCTTCTTTGTCCCTAAGAAAGATGGAGGTTTACGTCCGTGTATAGATTATAGAGCTTTAAACAAGATAACCGTCAAGTTCAGTTACCCACTCCCATTGGTTCCCTCTTCACTTGAACAACTTCGAGAAGCCAAGATATTCACCAAGCTGGATTTGAGAAGTGCATACAATCTCATTCGAATCCGAAAGGGCTGACGAGTGGAAGACTGCATTCATCACTCCAGCAGGACACTACTGAATATCTCGTCATGCCGTATGGTCTGGTCAACGCCCTTCAGTTTTCCAAAGTTTCATGGATGAAGTTTTCCGAGACTACCTGAATCAATTTGTCATTATCTACATAGACGATATCCTAATCTACTCCAGAAACTTGGTGGAGCATCAGCAACATGTCTCTCAGGTACTCCAACGGCTACGTGAATTCTCCCTGTTCCTGAAAGCAGAGAAGTGCTCCTTCCATCAAACCTCAGTCGAATTTCTCGGTTACCACCTCAGTGAAAGAGGAGTAGAGATGGATGATCGTAAAACCAAAGCCATTACTTCCTGGACCACTCCACAGTCTGTCAAAGAGTTACAACGATTTCTTGGATTTGCGAATTTCTATCGAAGATTTATTTATCAATACAGCCTGCTTACAGCTCCTCTGACCTCTCTACTCAAAGGAAAACCGAAAACACTGCTCTGGACCACTGAGGCTGAACATGCCTTTCAATCTCTCAAAACCACATTCACCACAGCCCCCTTACTCCAACACCCGAACCCTGAAAAGATGTTCATTGTGGAAGTAGATGCTTCTACAACAGGAGTAGGAGCGGTGTTGTCACAAGACTCTGCTTCCTCACCTAAACCCATGCCCTGTGCATTCTTCTCCCACAAGCTATCTCCTGCAGAAGTGAACTATGATATTGGTAATCGAGAACTCCTGGCCGTTAAACTTGCGCTAGAAGAGTGGAGACACTGGCTAGAAGGAGCCAAACATCCATTCCTAGTTCTCACAGACCACAAGAATCTGCAGTACTTGAAAGAGGCAAGGAGACTTAACCCACGCCAGGCCAGATGGGCACTCTTCTTTACTCGCTTCCATTTCCAGATCTCCTATCGTCCGGGTTCGAAGAACGTCCGAGCAGACGCCTTGTCCCGTCTCCATGCCCCGAAATTTCCCACGAAGAACCTGAGAGTATACTCCCGAAAAAATGTTTGTCAATCCCATTCAGTGGGACCTAAATGAACAACTGCTTGAAATGTCTCAACACCAACCCAGTCCTCCAGAATGTCCTATCGAAAAGATATACGTACTCGAAGAATTTCGTACCTCTCTAATCTCCTCCGCACACTCGTCTGTCGGCACAGGTCATCCTGGAGTTAATAAGACCTATTCCACTCTTCAAACTCGATACTGGTGGTCCAACATGTTACAGGATATCAAGACTTTCATCCAAGGATGCATTCTCTGTGCCATGAACAAGAACCCTCGTCACTTACCCACTGGAAAACTCATGCCTCTGCCAGTCCCACGAACGACCTTGGTCGCACATTGGAGTCGACTTCGTCACTGACCTTCCTCCCTCAGACGAGAATACATGTATCCTGGTAACTATTGATCGTTTTTCCAAAGCCTGCAAATTAATTCCCTCAAGAACTTACCCACAGCCTTCGGGACTGCAGAGCTATTGATGGAACACGTCTTCCGAATTTTGGCATCCCGGAGGATATTGTGTCAGACAGAGGGCCACAATTTATCTCCAAGGTGTGGCGAGCCTTCTTTGCACTAATGAATGTTACAGTGAGTTTAACATCAGGGTACCACCCACAAGCAAATGGTCAAGCGGAGCGAAAAATACAAGATGTCAGTCGTTTCCTTCGTACTTTCTGCCATTCGAATCAACATCTCTGGAGCTGATATCTCGTATGGGCAGAGTATGCTCAAAACTCCCTTCGACAAACCTCCACGAATCTAACACCATTTCAATGTGTACTGGGTTATCAACCACCATTGTTTCCATGGTCCGGTGAGTCATCTGAAGTCCCCGCAGTTAACACTTGGTTCCAAAACAGTGAGAGGGTATGGAACCAAACTCATCATCATCTCCAACAAGCCTTGAACCATCAACAACACTTTGCAGACATTCACCGCAGTAACACTCCCGAATATCAGCCTGGGCAACTGGTCTGGCTTTCGACCAGAGACATCCGTCTAAGACTCCCTTGTCGTAAACTAAGTCCGAGATACATTGGTCCATTCCCGTTGTAAGACAACTTAACCCAGTCACCTACCAGCTCCGTTTACCAGCCCAATATCGCATCCACCCCTCATTCCACGTCTCACTCTTGAAACCCCATCATCCACTTGTTCCTGTTCCCTCCACAGACCTAGTGCACGATGACAACCCCCCAGTACCTCCCATTGAAGCCGACCCCATCTATACTGTTAGAGAAATCCTGGACTCCCGACGTCGTAGGGGTCTACTCGAATATCTGGTAGACTGGGAAGACTATGGCCCAGAAGAGAGGTGTTGGGTACCTCGAAGGGACATCCCTCGAAGGGACATCCCCCATGTTACTCACAGAATTCCACGAACTTCATCCTGAAAGGCCTGCTCCGCGACCCCGAGGTAGACCCCCACGACGTCAAGGTACTAGGTCTGCTGGTGCGGACTCTGGAGGGGGGGGTAATGTCAGAGATCAGTCAAGTTCATTGCAGTCCACCACTCAAAGATCACTCTCCCCAGAATTCTAAATCACAAACACCTGGTCATCACTTATCACCTCATAAGCCAACTCATAAAAACACTCACCTTGTATCCAGTCTTTGTCAAGCTTATCCGATTCCTGAACCCTTGTCTGAGATCTGATAAAACCGGCCCGATTGCTCCTAGAAAAGAGAAGGAGTTAACGAACTGATACAGAGTGAATGTTCTACGATCCAAGTCATTTGGATTTCCAGTTGTTCTCCGTGCAACAAACTATCTTCACTAAACCAGCACCTGAAAAGTCACCTGATACTTACCTTTCACCTTCTATACTTGAATAAAACTATATTTGAATCACTTACCTCCGATCTGGTAAGAGACCCTGGTCTCTACCCTGACGGATGCTAAGCGGGAACCTTGTGGATTATCCCAGCACCACACATCAGCAAGCTGTTAAGGTTAAGAGTGTTTGTTATGTGAGATGTATCTAATTAAACATGCAATATTTGACCACTGTTTTATAATTGAAATGTTGTACGGACCGACATTATTTCCAAGGATGCAAACTATTCACCATTTGGTGAAATTCACCATATTGAATTAAAAATATGTAACGTGCAGTACGTTATTTGTATGTCATTCATAATTGTGAATGTGAAAAAATTAACAGAGCCATTTTCAGTGAATCAGGCTGAAGACAAAGAGCAAATGTCTGTATATTGTAAAGGAATTCAATGAATGTGTTTATCTGGCAGGCTTTTGAAGTAGCATTTTAGAAAATTCTCTTGACGTTCTCTTGACAATCATCTATAAAAACAAAACGGCTTGGGTTACTTAAATGTAACCCCCGTTCCCTGATAAAAGCGGAACGAGATGCTGCGCTGATTTAGTGCTTTGGGAACGTCTTTAGGAGTGACCAGCTGTGAATATGTGTACAACATGTTAATGAAATTGACCAGAATTTATAGCCTCTGCTGGTGACATCATTGGATGCACTTGTAGCAGGGCTATAAATACATGCGCCACAGATGCATCATCATGTATTTTGTCTGAAGTCTGGGGCATCCTCAGTGCGGCAATGAAGCGCAGCATCTCGTTCCGCTTTTATCACGGAACAGCGGTTATATTTAAGTAACCCGAGACGTTCCCTATCAAAAAGCTACACTTTGATGCTGCACTGATTTAGCACTTTGGGAACTAGAATACCCACACTGCCGCACTGTGGGTGTCCGGACCCCTTACGGTTGTGTAGTTGTGCTCACAAGAGCTCCCCATTGGTATCCCGTCAATCAGGGTGTGGGAAGCCGATAGAGCGGCCACGTAAACCCTGAGGGTGGCGGGCATGCGCCTGCTGATCATTTTTCCTGCAAAAGTCCAGAACTGAAGCAATCTGGCAGTTAATTGGATCCGCATTATGTGCACTGCACCATCTTTCAAAGACACCCCATTTATTGGAGTAAAGTCTTCTAGTAGAGGGAGCCCTAGCACTTAGAATGGTGTCGATAACATCAGGTGAAAGCCCAGTGTCCCTCAGTTTTTACCCTTCAGGGGCCAAACATGAAGGTTCCACAGCTCAGGCCGGGGATGAAATTCTGGGCCATGTATGTGCCATCGCATTCAGACCCACGGGGGCTGGGTGACTCGGACAGAAGTAGAAGGGACATTGCGCTGTCTGTTCGGAGGTGAAGAGGTCCACTTCCACTCACTAAAATCTCACCCAAATTTGTTCCACTACCTCGGGGTGGAGATTCCACTCCCCCGGCTGTATTTTCTGTTCTGTCTGTGGCTCCCACATTCAGGTATCCAGGGATATAAACTACTCTGATTAACAGGAGCTTTCCCTGGACCCAAAAGAGAATCTGCCATGCCAGTCTGTTGAGCTGGCGTGAACGTAGACCTCCTTGATGGTTTATGTAAGAGACTACTGCTGTGTTGTCCACCTGCACCAGGACAAGGCAGCCTCTCGTATACTGGAGGAAGTATTTCAGAGCCAGAAATACCGCCATCAACTCGAGGCAGTTGATGTGCCAATCGAGCGGATGACCCTCCCATTCCCCTTGAGCTGGACGACCACTTAAGACCGCACACCAGCCTGTCAGGGAGGTGTCAGTCGTTAGCAATTTGCGACGGCAAGACGCACCTAGAGTGGGACCCCAAGTGAGAAACCGGGGTCTGAACCACATAGAAAGGGTACGAAGCGTGCAGCACGTAACCCTTATCTGCCTTAGGGGACTGGCCCTTGGATGAAATCCCCTGGCTTTGAGCCACAACTGAAACAGTCTTACATACAGAAGGCCCAAAGGGATCACCGAGGACACAGATGCCATGGGACCTAGTATTCATTGATACTGATGAACAGTGCAACCTTGGCCTAGCCTGACTTTGCTCAGGGTGTTCTGAATGGACACGATTCGAGCAGGAGACAAATGTGCCCGCATTATGTTCAAATTCCATACAACGCCCAGATAGGTAATTTTGTGAGTGGGAGAGAGAATGCTCTTTTTGACTTTGAGACTCAGACCCAGAGAAACCAGTTGAGCTAAGACGATATCCCTGTGCTGAACTGCCAGTTCTTGTGACTGTGCTAGTATCAGCCAGTTGTCTATGTAATTCAGATTGCAGATGCCCTGGAGTCGCAAAGGAGCCAGTGCTGCATCCATGCAATTTATGAATGTGTGGGATGATAGGGCTAGGCCGAATGGAAGAACCCGATATTGGAAAACTTCGCCCCCGAAAGCGAACCTCAGGAACTTCCTGTGTTGTGGCAGAATTTCTCTATGAAAATATGCATCCATGAAATCGATCGTGATCAACCAATCGTGATGTTAGATTTACATTTACATTTACATTTATTCATTTGGCAGACGCTTTTATCCAAAGCGACTTGCAAAAGAGGAAAACATAAGCGAATCATCTTAAGGAGACAGTGGTACGAAAAGTGCCATACTACAAAGTTTCACTATCATCAGAATAGTATACAAAACAGATTTATGTGCAACAAGAATTGTAAAAAAAACATTTAAAAAAAAAAAAAATGTAGTAACTGGTTTTGGATTTTTGGACTGGATATGAGACACTAATATCTTGACAGTTAGCATCTTGAACTTGAACGCTCTGATTGAGCGATTCAAGCCTTGAAGGTCTAAAATCGGACGCAACACCCTTGGGAACCAGGAAGTATCTGCTGTAGTAACCTGACTCTGAAAGGGGAACATGTTCTGTGACCCCTTTGACCAAGAGGTTTTGCAGTTCTTTCCACAGTAGACATGCTTGTTCCAGTTTCACGGTAGTGGAGACCACACCATAGATACGTGGAGGACGGCGAGCTAATTGAATTCTGTAGCCTTTCCTACAGTTCTTAGAACCCACATAGAAATACCTTGCAGTAGCTTCCACGCTGCCAGATTCTCTGAGATGAATTTTGATAAATTTTGACACTTCCTGTTGAGGGGATGTCGAGTATTCCGTGTCCTGGACTGAGGCAGGAAGCAACGGAAAACCCAACATTTTGCTGGAAACCTCTAACTCCTGAAACACCAGAGGCAGTGGGAATGGAGAGGTTTTGTTTGGGTATCAGGAAGGTACAGGTGAATGCTTCACGTGCCCCGACCCGAGGGGGACTACCCCCACAAGGCTGGGCACAAGACCGTCAGGGAAATTTCGTCTTAGAAATGTCTGCCTTGAGGTCTTGCTTTGGAGGCTGCTGTGGGCGATGAGCCGGCCCCCAGTTTCTACGAGGGGAAGCACGACACGCAATTCTTTGTTTTTGAGCCTCTCTTCTAGAAGGACCGGGGTGGGGCTAGGTGGCTGACGGCCCCTCCCCCTGAGTGTGGCAAGGAAAGAATTGCCCAAAGGCTTCCTCATGACTCTTTGCCTCCTGGAACCTGGTGATAACTACATTCATAGCATCACCAAATAAGCCAGAAGGCGAAACCGGGGCATCGAGAAGGAAAACATTGTCCTTGTCTCTGATGCCCGACAGGTTGAGCCATAGGTGTCTCTCTGTGCAGACTAAAGCAGACATAGGCACGAGCCGTCTGCTTGGTCGCACGGAGAGACAGATCCGTGGCTCGACGAAGCTCCGAGAAAGCCTCTTCGTCGACCATGGTGCCCGCATTCAGGTCCTTCAACAGATCAGCCTGGTACGCCTGTAACACTGCCATAGTGTGCAGGGCAGCACCAGCCTGACCTGCTACCTGATAAGCCTTCCCCACAAGCATGGATGTGGTCCTGCACGGCTTTGTGGGGAGAGTGGGTCTCTTTAGTGATGATGCCGAACCAGGCGAGAGATAAAACGCAAGTGTCTCTTCTACTGGCGGCATCACTGAATACCCCCATGCCTCTGCACCCACGATAGTCGAATATGTCGACGTCCAGGGCACGAAGACACGGGAACTATAAGGTTTCCTCCATGAACGAGAGAGCTCGTCATGGAGGTCATCAAAGAAAGATTTTAAAAATTTCAAAAAGTCTTCTAGTTTGGAGCGTTTGGGGGCCTCTTGTTCTTGTGGCCAGTCTAACTGTAGTCTGTTGTGTTAATCACCCCTTCCTGCCGTCAGACTTTCAACCCTTTGTTTATAGTCTGGCCACAGCCAGAGTAACCACCTTGAGTAATTCCTCAGCCGCTTGTATTATAATATTGTGCGTGGAATGTTCAGAGGTTCAGTGTCCCCCTCGTGAACCGAAGAGGCGCCGAAGCACACTTCAGGCTTACAAGAAGGATCAGCTGGATCTGGGGAGAGAGATCCCCAGATCCAGCTGATCCTTCTCTGGACCCATCTCTCGCTCCTCAGCCAGATCTATATGAGAGCCCCACGATGAAAGTGTGGGCCCTGGCTCTTGGAAGTAAGTGAGACGAGTGCGAAGCATTTTGACTGTAAAAATATTGTAATGCTCGCACCTGCCCCGCCCCAACGCAAGAGCAGAATGCTCTTCCCCCAAACACACAAAACAAAACTTTGCCGTTTCAGCCACAGAGCATATACATGGGATCACACACCGCTTGCTTTGTTTATCAGTCATTCTTTTTCTTCTTTTTTTAAGAAAAGAGAAAGAGAAAGGTTTCTGCACACTGCCTAACAATTCTAACTCCTAACAGAGGAAAGTAGAAAGTTCTGACAGTCAAGAAGCACAACACACACAGAATGATCTGAAAACAAAAGATCTGAAGATGCACCTGTGGCACATCTATTTATACATTTACATGACATTTTACATGTATGCATTTGGCAGACGCTTTTATCCAAAGCGACTTACAGAGCCTTTAGTACAGGGACAATCCCCCCGGAGCAACCTTGTAAGGTATGGCGGAGGATCAGTGCCTTAACAGATTCCCGAACAAACAAGAACTTACTGTTAAAAACCCCCCCTAATTACTGAAATAGCGCCAACCAGCCTCCACAAGCACAATAAATGTATTGACAAAGAGACAATGAACTATTGACAGAGAACCGCATGTGACATCCGCAATGCTCACCACGTGCTTATCATGTGGACAGGAAGGGGAAACTTTGAACGTAAAAATGTGTGTGTGTGTGTGTGTTTTCCAGTTAAACACAGAACTGCATATTGCTAATGAAATACGTGTAATCCCTGTATGTTGTGTATTTCTGAGGTATATCAAACTCGTTAGAACTGTTTCGTGTGTGTTTTAAACTCTGAGGCCTCATATTTAATAGCCTCAGTGTATATTCCCTTTCTAAGTGTACTAAATATACTTTTCTTGGTATCAAATTAAACCTTACGATTTGGCCTAGCTAAATTCGAATATAAGATCTTCGTAGAATGATATTACGTTATGTTTTGCCATCTTTTGAGTCATTCAGCCCAAAATCTCTTACCGTCATAAACCCAGCCAGAAACATGCAAATGAGCCGTGACGGAACAAAGGAATCATTCTCCTGCCCAGAGTAATGGAGGCCTTTACGACCTCCAAAGGAATGTTCAGAGAAGTGCTGACCCTCCCTTCATTCTCTTACTGAGAAAGAGAAATGAACCCTGTTAATCCTATATATATATTCTATATATCCATGTGATAAATATTGACATATATCTAGTGTGCCATCTCACATTTTCCCTTAAATGTGCTTGATCTATGTTTTCTTGCAAACTAATGGGTTAATGTTTCAGACTTTGCATACTATGGTTAACCAAAATCATATGTGTGGCATATTTGGTCTCTATAACTTGGTATTTTGAAGATCGAAATGACTGTGTACATGATATGTCGATAACAACAACATATTAGTATTAAAAGTATATTTCCTATTTTCTTTCTTGCACATGCAATGGGCAATTTTACAACAAAGAGCAATAAACCAAATTCCCGCCTGGAACCCAAACCCTTCTCATTGGTCGAGCCAATGAGAGGTGGGACCTGTTTCCCGAGGGTATAAAATTGCTGCGCCCACTTCCTCTCATTCTCTTATCTTGCCAACTCTTATCCTCTTCGCTGCTCTTAGCCTCTCTTGCTCTCTGAGCCTTGTGCTCTCTCACTCTCTCGCTGAATGATGCCAAACTAAAGGCCCCAAGGACTCCCAAGCGTGTGCCAGGCTACCTACGGCCTTGACTGCCCATTCACCAAGATCCTCTGACTCTCACTGGTTCTCTCTCTCATCAAGACAACATCAAAGATCAACTGGAGCCTCAACAAATTGCATCAGGACAGTTTAATTCAAATGGGACATGCAAGTATCAAACTTAGTCTCATTATTTGATACATTAAGTATCCTCACCCCTTTCTAAAAAGGGCGTGTCAGAACTAATATGATGGTTTGCTCAGGCTGTTGATCTGCTGAACTTCAAACAATGCTATAACTTCTTGCCTTCCTGTATTCTGTTTCAGCCCTCTTTCCCTTGGTAAACTGTATGAATGTATGTATATGTATGTTAGAGTAGTTTAAATGTTTAGTCTAGTTAATAAAGTCTTGTTCATGTCACATGTAAAGTTGTCTGTGTCTCAAGCTCATATCTAAAGTCACTAATCATAGATTTTGACTACTTGCTCTTAATACTTAGTAAGAAAGACATTTCCCTTGCCCCGGAAATGTACATTTCTATTAATTAATTAATTAATAACCAAAATTGAGTGTTCACGGGATGAACCGAGTATTTGGTTGTAATGTTAATGTAGCTACATCAAGTTAACCCGATTAACTGATCCAAATATTCATAATCGATTATAACAAGTTATGATTGATTATTAATATTTAATAGAGCTGATTCGCTACCTAATGGTGGAAGAATATAGAGCTGATTCGCTACAACCTGGAGTTAAGTGCCTTGCTCAAGGACACAATGGTGGTGGCTGTGGGGATCGAAACAGCGATCTTCTGATTACCAGTTTACCAGTTATGTGCTTTAGACCACTACACCACCACCATTTATAGCCCTGCTACAGGTGCATCCAATGATGTTTGTCATAGAGGCTAGTCAATTTAATTGACGTGTTGCACACATACTCACAGCTGGTCACCCTAAAGACTTTCCCAAAGCGCTAAATCACCGCAGCATCAAAGTGTAGCTTTTTGATTGGGAACACAAAGTAGAGCATTAGCACCCAGATTAGAACTAGAACATGGTAAGACATGTGACTTCTATTGTGCTTTTAGGTTTTGGCAAGGACAGTGTCATATATTCTTAATGCAAATAGAATAAGGAAATCATTTAAAATCAATTTAAGATTTCTCAAAATAATTTATGTCTTTAATTAACTCAGAATTTTATACAGCATCTCCTAAGAGTCTTTTAAACTTTTTTAGACTTTTAAAAGAGAACAAAATGAGCCACCAGTTAAAGGAGTAGTTCACCAAAAAATGGAAAATGTACTTTTACTCACCTTTATGATGTTCAAAACTGAAATACTGGGTTTTTCTTGGAACATACAGTAAAAATAGATATTTTAAGCAGCTCTATTCCATTGAACAAAATTGTATAGTGAGCAGGAACTGTCAAGTTTCAAAAATGAAAAATACTTGTGACGAGGAGGATGACGTTGCCTGGCCGTGAGGTTGCATGCCTGGCGTTGAGTTGCCTAATCAGCGCAAGGCAGATAAGGAGAGAGAGATAGAGAGAGAGACGCACATGAAGTAACCGTGACGTTCCCCTTCTGTCAATCACTCGACTTAGTGTCGAATTAAGTAACACAAGGGGTCCCGTTTAAAAGTGTCATGCACTAGACCGTTACGTGAACTGCTGACACAGGTGCAAGCAGGCAGTGTGCTAGAAGCAACAGTATGGGCTGCACGTAACCCTCCCCAAAACCCCAGAAAAGGTGTCATAAACAGACTTTAGGTTCCCAACACCCCTGAGGGGGTGCTACATGACCAGCATGGGAGCAAGCATGGCAGCCGCAGCCTTTTCTCTCTCTGTGTCTCTCGCATTGAGTGCAAAGTGCATCTTAATGCTATGAAATGCGTCCTATTCTTTCAGGAGGGAATAGACCCTGTGGAGGCCACATCCTGCCCAGACTAGGTGGAGGTGATATGTGGTAAATACACCATGTGGGTTATCAAGCCACATATGGGAGTGGTGCGGTGGAAGGTCCTACCTGATGAGGGAGGAGCTCTACAAACACAGTGACTGGAGGCAGTGGGACTGCCCAAGGGAAACGCGGTTCCGCTGACAAGGAGACCGTACCGTGGAAAATACATCACAGGGAGTTGCCTGAAGAGGGAATTAAGCCTGTGGAACCTTACCCCAGTACAGAGCACTTGTGGCTCGTAGTGGGTCTGGTCGCAAATTGCTCCGCTGAATTCACAGGCCAGATGGCTAGGGAGGAAGAACATCCAGGAAGTGAAAGCTTAGTGGCTAACCTGGGAGAGAAAGTGCACTGGATCAGCTTGGTGAAGGGCATTGGTGCAAGCAGAAAACTCAGTCGGCTGTTCAGTATTACTGAGTTCTACCAGCTCGGACCTGACAAAACACGGGATGATACCGACTCAACCCGGAGATTTTAGAATCTCGCAAAGGTGTTGGTTCTTAACCAGCCCGCTGCTCTGCAGATGCCTGATAGGGGGGTGCTGTTGGCCAGTGCCCATGAGGATGCCACACTTCTCGTTGAGTGTGCTCGAAACCGCAAAGAGGTGGGCACGGCCTGGGTCTGGTAGGCCAGAGAGATAGCGTCAATGACCCAGTGAGCTAACCTCTGTTTGGAGACGGCTTTCCCTTTCTGGCATCCGCCAAAGCAGACAAAGAGCTACTCAGAACATCTAAAAGGTCTACGTGCAGTCCAAATAGATACGCAAAGCACCTACCGGACACAGCAATGAAGAGGCTGGGTCTGCCTCCTCCCAGGGCAGCGCTTGCAGGTTCACGACCTGAAGACGCAGATCAGCAGGACCACATTGGGGTGGAGCCTCCACTCTCTGCTTGGCGATACCTGTCACGACAGCGCGTCCACCGTCGTGTTGCAGTTGCCCAGGATATGGGCGTGCAGCGACCTAAGTCGTGTTGTGACATATGACGATAGGGCATGCCACCATGGTGATTTATGTACGCTACCATCGTGGTGCGGCTCAAAAAGTGCTTGCCCCAAACCAGCGGGAGAATCCTCCGCAGGGCAATGAATACAGCCAACAACTTTAGGCAGTTGATGTGCCAATGTAGCCGTGGCCCTATCCAGGAGCCAGCGGCAGTGCCCGTTGCACACGGCACTCCAACCCAGTTGACAGGCATCTGTGATGACCACGACACGTCTGGAAACCTGCTGTAGGGGGACTCCGGCCCGCAGAAAACAGAGGTCTGTCCAAGGGTTGAAAGTCTGATGGCAGGAAGGGGTGATTAACACACGGTATGTGCCGCACCACCATACTCATCTCAGGACTCGAGTCTGAAGCGGTCTCATATGCATCAATCCGAGCGGTGAAACCGTGGCCAAGGTTGCCTTATGCCCCAGGAGCCTCTGGAATTATTTTAGAGGAACCACTGTGCCGGACTCAAAGAGAGCGAGGCACCTGAGAACTGACTGCGAGCGCTCGTTCGTGAGGCGTGCTGTCATTGAGACTGAGTCTAACTCCATGCCAAGAAAAGAGATGCTCTGAACTTGGGCGAGCTTGCTCTTTTCCCAGTTGACCTGAAGCCCTAGACGGCTGAGGTGCTCAAGCACCTGGTCCCTGTTAGTGCATAGTAACTCTCGAGAGTGAGCCAGAATGAGCCAGTCATCAAGGTAATTGAGTATGCGCGTAGCAGGGCAAGGGCTGCTTCTGCGACCTTGGTGAAGATGCGAGGGGACAGGGACAGGCCGAAGGGTAGGAACTTGTACTGATACGCCTGGCTGTCGAACGCGAACCATAGGAAGGGTCGGTGTCGAGGCAAGATGGAGACATGGAAGTACATGTCCTTCAGGTCTACCGCCGCAAACCAATCTTGATGCCGAACGCAGGTTAGAATCTGTCTCTGCATGAGCATTTTGAACAGGAGTTTGTGCAAAGCCCGGTTGAGAACTCTACACTGGGGATGGAGTGGTCCTGATACCAGCTCCGGAGCGAACATCTGATTGCCCAGATCTTCCGTCTCAGGAGTGCTTAGGAGCCTCCTTCTGCCTCTTTACTGCTGAAAACTGCAGGGTTAAGTCGTCGACGGTGTCGCTGAAGAGGCCAAGCTGGGAGACGGGGGCATTGAGAAAGCGTGCCTTGTCAACGTTGCGCATATCGACCATGTTCAGCCAAAGGTGGTGTTCCTGGACCACGAGGGTGGCTATCGCCTGCCCGAGTGCCCACGGTGTGACCTTCGTAGCTTTGAGAGCGAGTTCAGTAGTAGAGCGCAGTTCCTGTAGCACATTGGGTGGAGGTGCAGGGTGGAGGTGGCCTGTCCAGTGGTGTCAGCGACGGTGTCACCCTACAGGTCTTGTAGGGGAGTACCGGGTGATCCCGCCAGGTGGTGGCGTTTTCGGGACACAGGTGGATCGAAACCGCTCTATCCACCTGGGGGACCTCCGTGTACCCATGGGCCCGCATCACTGTCAAGGGTAGTGAGAGCGGACGAATGAGAGGTTCGCTTTCGGGCACTAAAATGTGCCCTCCATGACCTCGTCAACTCGTCAAGCACCTCCGGGAAGAAAGGTACCGGAGGGGGGCATGGCTGGGAGCGGCGCCCTGACCCGAGGTACCAATCGTCGAGGCAGCCCAGTCGAGTCCTCTGCGTAAAATACCTGAAAATGCAAATTCTGTCTTCCAATTTCTCATTAGCCTTTTCTCAAGTTCAGAGGTACACATGGCTCCCAAGGAAGACCCCTTGTGTCACTTCATTCAACACAACGTCGAGTGAGTGACAAAAGAGGAACTCAAGTTTACAGGTGCTTACAATGGACATGATCATGGCCAGTTTTTGATAGGTTTGAAGATTATTTTATAAAAGAAATTTCATTAATTCTTTTGTTAAAACTTTTGTTATTTGAGCTATAAAGTTGTTTAAATCTTCATTTTTAGTCGTTTTAGTGTTTTAGGGTTCATGCCATTACGTCGTCATGTCAACAAAATTGTAAAATTAGATATAACTTTACACAGTAAAGGTTAGAGATTCTATCACACTAAAGTAATGTTAGCATGGATATTGTTTATGTCTTGTGTCTATATTTTTGAAACATTGAGTATTTTAGTTTATGGATTGGTGGATTGTTTATGGATTCAATTTCATTGGAAGTGCCTCATTTCAACCAAGATTTTCATATTTTTTTTTATTTTTTTTAAAGTAAAGAAGGTATGAGTCAAAATTATTGTTATTTATTTGTTATAGTTTTTTTTTTTTTTTTTGAGGTAATGAACATTATGTCACAAATTCTGTCAATTGAACTGAATTTATGTTGAACCCTGAATATTCCCTCAAAGATATTATGCTGCCTAACAGGACAAATTTTTGTCCAAACAATAGAAGATATTTGATGTTTATGGAAAAACTGATACAGTGCATATATTGCTTTAAGTTTTCCACTGCTAGTAGGGCAGATATTTGTTTAAAAAAAAATTCAGTGGAACTTCAATCTGCAATGAAGAAAAAAAAAAATGTTTATTATTAGTTGTAAATTATATAATTCAGCCAACAGGAATTCATATTTGATTAACTCTACCCCTTACCCAAACTCCAACCCTAAACCTAACATTTGTAATGCTAGAAGAACCTCAGGAAATATGCTCTCCAGAAAGATGGACTAAACACATACAGTAAATTAACATACAGACTCCACACCCCACAGAGTGAATGTGTGGAATGTTCCTTTCTCATCGGTTCTTTCTCAAATGTCTCTTCACGCTCCCTCCCTTCTCCTCCACTCCATTGTCTTTAGACTCAAATGACTCTGATGACTGTGTTAAAATAGAAAGTTTTTGTGAATGCAAGGGAATGTGACATTCTTGTTTGGTATAATTTAAAATGTCTCAGTGTGATTATTACAATGGTCTCATTTCCACAGCAGTAGACTTAATCATAACAAAGATTTTAGAATTTAGAGAAATTATGTCTCTGCATTTGTCTTTATGGGGTCTCAAATGCAAATAATCTCCAACAAACAGGAAGGTGTCACCTCCTGAGTAGCGGGATTCCATTGAATTCCAATTTCCAATTTAATAGTCTATTGTTTCCATGTGATGCTATTATCATTCTGGTCTGGATATTTAAGGAGAACAAGATAAAGGTTTGGGGAGTCTGCATTCAGATTTCCAGCTTAATTGCTGTGTTATGCTCTTGATTCTCCGACATGTTTTTGTCTGATGTTGCATTTTATTGATTATTAATCAAATGTTTGGATTGAGATAGGAGTTATTTCTACCTGACTAATAAATTTTTTAAACCTGGTTTTATACAAATTTATTCAGAAATATTTACTTTAGTAGATTATATTATATCCATGTTATCACAAATCCATGATCAGAGTTCGTACACACTAAAGGCCCAGCGTTAACGTATCATTGGGCACGTCCTGGGACCTTAGCTTCCTGACTAACTATTTGGCATTAACTAAGTGTATCTAGACTGTAGGGACTAAATTTAATAATTATTAAGAACAACATAATGTTGATCGACCCGTCTGAATAGTGTTTGTCACCTCTGATTACTGTAATATTATTTCAGTTAAGGTTACAGAGGAAACTATTGGGATTAATCAAAAGTACTACCTTGATACGGTACTGTTGGTCAGCATTTCCAGATAGTATTAGTCACTCCATCTGGCTGAGAACAGCGTTACTTTAATTAAGTGTATTGCAGATCTACGGGAACCAAACAAATCTACAATTCAGATGAACAACTATTCTGCACGTATTCTCAATTAACAGGAACCTGAATGAACGAGTGCAATTTAAAAGTATAGACTTAACTAGAAAACCAAGTGCCCAAAATGAAGACAAATGCTAATAATAATGACCAATATAATTGAAATCTAACCTAAATTCAACATATTTTACAAGTGGAGTCATATCAAATAAATAATGTAATAGATTCGGTCTTAACCAAACCAAATAAGATGCTACAGCCAGCAAAAACCTTTTGCAAAAACCTTCGTCACTCTACTGGATACAGTCGTTGGGCCACTGGGTGGTCCATACACCATCAGGTCAGTAACATTTTTATTTTAGAATGAAAACGCAACCTCCAAACCACACTCATCATTTCCATGGGACCAGAACCTGTATGTTTTGTGCTGCTTGTGGAACATGCAATCAATTTCACCACAGGTAAAGATAGACACATTTAATTTGTTGAGAAATTGTGTGATGGTGGATATTTTGTCATAGATTTTTTTTTTAATTCATAAAATTGACCCTTTTTAAACTTCCAGGTTTTGGAACATGGAAGTGATAGATTGCAGGGTAAACCTCGATAGCAGTAAATGTGAGACCACAGCAAATACAATATTTGCTTACCCATTTGCTCTGACATCAAAAGCAAAACGCCACCACTACGTTTGCACAGACTGAAGAAAAAAAAAAGAGAGCAGTGGTTTATGGCCGTCAGAAGAGAGAAGAATTTACTGTCACTCTCTCAGCAGCTGTGTTCGAAAACTCATTGCATCTGTGGTAACTCATTTTTTAAACTAATTCAAGGGTTATTGTAGCAATGATCTTTGTTCGAGCAATGGAGGACATAAAGGTAACACTTTCAGCCCCCCCCCCCCCATTTCTGGTCAGAAAGTCAGTCACAACCATCTGTGCCCCCGCTCTGTGGATCACCTTGAACTTAAAGAGCTTAGTATCTGCGCGTTGGTATCCTTCATGTGGTGGAGCCACTGCAGAGGAGCTTTATCAGAACAGAGGGTGATAGCGGTAGTAGCGGAGGGTCAGAACAGCCTACTTAATGCAGTTAATGCAGACACTACTTCTCGATGGTACTATAATTTGTCACCCTCAAGAAGAGCTTACGACTAATAAATAGCACTGCACCCCACCCCAACCTCCTGCAAGAGCACCATGCCCAGCCCCCTGTCAGATGCATCAGTCTGCAAAATAAAGGGAAGAGAGAAATCAGATGTATGCTTCCCACACAGTGCAGACTTTACCTTAAGGAAGACCAGATTGGGAGCCCCCTTTCTATCAAGGACAGTCAGCGGGCTGGTGACATCGGAATAACTAGGCACAAACCTTCATAGTAGCCAGCCAGCCCCAAAAACTGCCTTACCCCTTTTTTGTCTTGGGCACCAGGCAGGCTGCAATCGCTAACTTCCACCCTCCCAATTGCACACTTCTTCGGGTTGGCCGTGAGTACCGCCTGCCTCAGCACTCTCAGGACATCCCCCAAGGTTTCCTTCCGCACTCGTGGGGTAGGAGAGGCAAACAAGGGGAAGGGTCCTCTGGACCAGGGGCAGGATTTGGGCAGGGCCCCCCCCACCTCCGAGGAGCTGGAACTGAGTGGGAGTGACTGAACGTGAGGCACAGGGGGTGGAGAGAGAGAAGAGAGAAGAGGAGACTGCTTCGCAAACCTCCTGGGATCGCCACCATGTTGTCTTCTGCCAACTGGATGTCTTCCTCCAATGATGCCGGCGGTGGCACTGGACCCACTCTGACATGCCTCGGGGGAGTTGGGAGATGAACTGCTCCAGTACCACCAGATCGACGACTTCCATGATGCCACAGGCTCCCCCCACCAGCAGCCATTTCCAGCAGGCGTCACGGAACTGCTGCACAAACGTGAACGGGTGGCCTACCTTCCCGAAGCTCAAAGAGCAGAAAAGCTATCGACCGGGGTCCACCCGATCCGTTGCTGGATGGACTTTCTCAGGCGACTGTAATCCAGGAGGCTGGCGGCAGGAATTTGTTAGCTGGTGGATTTAAAAAAAAGTTTGCAAGATTTACGCTGCTAAATAAGACTGAAACACATCATTACAGTCTGTGAAAAGGGTTCATGGTAAATGCTCAAAGTGTAAATGAAAGAATGTAAATTCACTTTTGGCAGTAAGACTAAAAATTATATGCCTTTAAGGTTATCTCATATATGTTTGCAATACAAACATTACATGTATGCATAATGCACACACACACATACGCAGTAGTACTGTTCAGTCAGGGATGAATAGAGTAGAAAAGTTATTTGTCTAATAAAATATTGAAACTATCTTTTATCCATATCATACGACCATTGCTGCACTAGTAAATCTGTTTCTTTGCATTTCTCTGTTTATCTGTCTCTCAATCCACCCACACACGCTGCCTCGTTTTATTTTCCATTCAAAAATGGCCTTCCACAAATGTCTGTCAATTACATCATATGAAGCCTAATTGGAGCACATGAGACTGGCATGAATTTCTAGTAATACCATGGCAATTTTATTCTCTATTTCAAACCAACATTCAGTGGGGGTTCAAAAGTCTATATTGTAGGGCTCACAGTTTAGGAGCGGGTTTGGTTACTAGCAATAATTAATAATTATCAAAGATAATAATTAATTATGAAAATTAATTAAACATTCATTAGACTTAACACTAGCTTATTGATCCTTCAAATTCAACAATCATCAAAGATAATTGTCAATTATCAAAATCAATAGAATATTAATTAGGATTAATGTCGACGGGGCACCACCCTGGAATCAGGGACTAATAACCAGACAGTATAACAGTCTCAATGTTAGATTGTTCTCTTAGGAAAATTGATGTCCGTAGATCATCAAGATTAAAAAGGAAACAACGAAGGGTTGAATTCATGCACTGGCATCCCCTGCCATCCTTTGACACATGTGTATGCAAAACAAACCAAAACACTTCTCTTTTAATTTCAACAAAGTTTATTGAAAATATAATATCAATTAATAATCAATACAATGCAGTTAATAAACTTCCGACATTCAACTACAAACTAAACAGTGACGTGATTAGATATGGTAACCAAAATAAGCCTATAACACATGAGAGGATGGTATGTGTGTGTGTGTGTGTGTGTGTGTGTGTGTGTGTGTGTGTGTGTGTGTGTGTGTGTGTGTGTGTGTGTGTGTGTGTGTGTGTGAGCGTGTATTTATCACTTTGTGGGGACCAAATGTCCCCATAAGGATAGTAAAACCCGAAATTTTTGACCTTGTGGGGACATTTTGTCGGTCCCCATGAGGAAAACAGCTTATAAATCATACTAAATTATGTTTTTTGAAAATGTAAAAATGCAGAAGGTTTTCTGTGAGGGTTAGGTTTAGGGGTAGGGTTAGGTTTAGGGGATAGAATATAAAGTTTGTACAGTATAAAAACCATTATGTCTATGGAAAGTCCCCATAAAACATGGAAACACAACATGTGTGTGTGTGTGTGTGTGTGTGTGTGTGTGAACAGTGCTTCTTGCCAACAGAGGTGAGTGGAACACACACCATGAGAGTATGGCCACGAATATGGGCATAGACCACAAAGTTATCTACTGGTACAAATGTTTGTAAGGGTCCATAAACTGTACAAACAATAAACTTGATCCACAAGATTAACACACCTAAATATCCTATCTGTGCCCAGACGTTAACCTCTTACTTGGATTGAGTGGGGACGCATGTAGAACGTGTGTTCATCCGTCATTTGACTCGGTTCCTCGAGGCTCGGGTGATGACAGGAGGCCGTTTCCTCGCTCTGTCGGTGGGTGGTGCGGCTGCTGATTCTAGGCGGGCTGGCAGATAAATCAGCGACGTCAACTTGATTGAAGAGGGATGGGAATTCTTCTTTCTTCACTTCTGCAGGCAAACGGATGAAGATTGCTCGGCGGTCTTCTTCGGATCCGTTACAGTGTTCGGTGGAACACAATGTAATCTCATCTCGTCCAGCAAGACGGAGATTGTATGGCTGCAGTTTGAAGTTGCACATTACTTCCTTGTGCAACGAGGCAACACCTGAGAGCAGCGATTAACTGCGTCTATGCACGGCGAGCAAAGTCACTGGAAGCGAGGAACAGAATGATTTTTGAGGTATTTCTACTCCTGATGACATCATAGTTGAGGTGCGTTCTGTTGAGTGGATTGTGATAGTGAATAGGAGTTGAGAGTTCGATCCTTTGGAATTTCACACAGTTGTAAAGCGAGCAAGGCTTCTTGGGATTTGTAGTCGGTTTTGTAGTCTCTTTGATTTTGGCGCAGTTTTTATCAGCAAGATTTATGACTTTGTTTTTGTGGGCCTCAGTCAGGCTTTACGACTGTGTTTGGCCTGCCTTTGTCTTGTATCTGAATACATGAGGCCCAACAACATCAAGGCTCTACAATTCTACGAAAATCTAATTTAAACCTGGAAATTAATAGAAAGTTGTAAGATTATGATAAAAAATAGCATGAAATAGCATGATTTTTTTCCATGTTCATTTCATTGAGTTCACTTGTTCATACTCATGTACCACACATACATCTCTGAGATGTCTGTTTTAGTATCTGGATAGCATCACAATCTAATTAACATCTGCTAAACATCTGCTAAATATAAAAAATATCAGATTTACAAACATTCTAAATCAAAAACATCTCAAACATAATGCGTCATTTAAAGGTGGGACAAAAGGTTTTGTCCCCACCACTTCTTGAGATAGCTTTTGTCAGGCAAGTGTCTAATGCAAAAGAAACATCCAGTTCTTAAGCAAGAGTGTTTATCCGTATGTGTTATAATAAACATCCAGTTCTTGAGCAGGAGTTTACGTTTAATTTGTGTGTGTGTTATAATAAGTGGCGATCCAGCACTAGTGTTTGTTATTTTGAATGTTATGATGAGTGTTCGTTGCAGCTTTTTTCAGTGGCATTGAGTGACCGTGGGCAGCAAAGTTATTTCGTGCATCTCTATTAACTTTGAACTAAATTACGCGCCAGTCATAATATTAGTGTTATGTATACCCTGTCTTGTTTCACTGTTGCCCTTTTGTTTGCCATTTTTGTCACTTTTGCATTTCTTAGTTTTCACTTTAGTCCCTTATGTAACTCCATAGTCCCCTTGTTAGCGTTCGTGTTTTCTGTCATTGTTTTCACCTGCCCTCATTAGTTTGCCTTTTGCTTCTGTTAATCACCTTGTTATCTTGTTTGAGTTCTGTTCGTTCATTGGCCCCTTTTTCCCATGTTTATGTATTTATACCCTGTTTCTTTGTTCAGTCCTTGTCTATCGTTGTTTGATGTTAGCCTGGTGTGTGTTTCCTTCCCGAGTCCTCTGTTTGTTTACATCGTGTTTAGTTAACAGTTTTTATGTTTGATTTCCCCATTATGGGTTGTTCCTTTGTGTTTACCTGTTTGTTAATTAAATAAAGTTTAAACTGCGTTTGGATCCGCATCTCCTCGTCTGCCTCGTTACTCAAGCGTTACAGAACGATAGACCACACATGGATCCAGCAGCTATACGGGCCAAATGCCGGCTGCTCAACTTGCGGCAAGAAGACCAGCCTTTGGTAGACCACGCTCTCTACTTTCTCCTCCTGGCGACCTTTACGGACTTCCCGGACTCCGCATTGGTGGTTTTTTTAAGGACAGCTTAAATCCCTCGCTGAGGGAGCGGGTGCCACAGGCAACGCCCGGCTGCACTCTCCGCGACTACCTGGAGACGACCCTACTAGCGTGCAGCTCACCGCTCCCTGTCACACCAGCCTCACCTGTCAGCGAGCAACCCCCCACGCCAGTGGCTTCCCTTGAACCTGCACAGTCCACTTTGTCCGCCCGGAGGAGGAGGAAAAGACAGGCTTCCGCCTCCCGGCCCACGCCTGCCCGGTCTGCGAGCCAGAGCCCACGCCTGCCCGGTCTGCGAGCCAGAGCCCACGCCTGCCCCGGTCTGCGAGCCAGAGCCCACGCCTGCCCCGGTCTGCGAGCCAGAGGCCACGCATGTCACAGTGAGCGAGCCAGTGGCCACGCATGTCACAGTGAGCGAGCCAGCGGCCACGCTTGTCACAGTGAGCGAGCTAGCGGCCACGCATGTCACAGTGAGCGAGCCAGCGGCCACGCATGTCACAGTGAGCGAACCAGCGCCTATGGCCTCTACCGTCAGCGAGCCTGAGCCCTCGTCAACCACGGCCAGCGAGCCTGAAGCCACGCTGGCCAGGAACAGCATCCCAGCTTCGCCAGTCGCATCAGCCCGGAGGAAGAGGAGAAAGGGAGAGGTCTCTGCACTCCAGCCTCCGCCTGCCGCAGCCCCATGCCCTAAACCCCCCTTGGCTCTGCCCTCAGCGCCCGGCGAACCCAAGCCGGCACATACCACGGTAACCCAGCCAGAGCCTGTAGCCTCAGACGTCAGTGAGCCAGTGCCGATAGCCTCAAACGTCAGTGTGCCAGTGCCTGTAGCCTCAGATGTCCCTGAGCCAGCGCCTGTAGCCTCGACCGTCCCTGAGCCAGCGCCTGTAGCCTCGACCGTCCCTGAGCCAGCGCCTGTAGCCTCGACCGTCCCTGAGCCAGCGCCTGTAGCCAGGACCGTCCAAGAGCCAGCGCCAGTGGTCATGCCCGTCCTAGAGCCAGCGCCTCCTGAGCCTTCCAGGGCTCCGCCTCCCGAGCCTTCCAGGGCTCTGCCTCTCGAGCCTACCAGGGCTCCGCTTCCCAAGTCTCTTGAGTCTTCCAGGGCTCCTCCTCCCGAGCTTTCCAGAGCTCCGCCTTCCGAGTTTCCTGAGCTTTCCAGAGCTCCGCCTTCCGAGTTTCCCGAGCTTTCCAGAGCTCCGCCTTCCGAGCTTTCCAGAGCTCCGCCTTCCGAGCTTTCCAGAGCTCCGCCTTCCGAGTTTCGAGCTTTCCAGAGCTCCGCCTTCCGAGTTTCGAGCTTTCCGAGCTCGCCTTCTGAGCTTTCCAGAGCTCCGCCTTCTGAGCTTTCCCGAGCTCCACCTTCTGAGCTTTCCATAGCTCCGCCTCCTGGGCTTTGCAGAGCCCCGCCTTCCGAGCTTCCTGAGCTTTCCAGAGCTCCGCCTCCCGAGATTTCCAGAGCTCCGCCCTCCGAGCTTCCCAGAGCTCCACCTCTCAAGCCTCTCAAGCCTTCCAGGGCTCCACCCCTCAAGCCTCTCGAGCCTACCAGGGCTCCACCCCTCAAGCCTCTCGAGCTTCCCAGGGCTCCGCCTCTCAAGTCTCTCGAGTCTTCCAGGGCTCCGTCTCTCAAGCCTCCCGAGCTTTCCAGAGCTCCGCCCTCCGAGCTTCCCAGAGCTCCACCTCTCAAGCCTCTCGAGCCTACCAGGGCTCCGCCCCTCAAGCCTCTCGAGCCTACCAGGGCTCCACCCCTCAAGCCTCTCGAGCCTCCCAGGGCTCCGCCTCTCAAGTCTCTCGAGTCTTCCAGGGCTCCGTCTCTCAAGCCTCCCGAGCTTTCCAGAGCTCCGCCCTCCGAGCTTCCCAGAGCTCCACCTCTCAAGCCTCTCGAGCCTTCCAGGGCTCCGCCTCTCAAGCCTCCCAGGGCTCCGCCTCTCAAGCCTCTCGAGCCTCCCAGGGCTCCGCCTCTCGAACCTCTCGAGCCTTCCAGGGCTCCGCCTTCCAGGCCTCTCGAGCCACCCAGGGCTCCACCTCTCGAGCCTTCCAGGGCTCCGCCCCCCGAGTCTCCTACGGCTCCGCCCCAGAGCCTCTTGAGCCTCCTACGGCTCCGCCCCAGAGCCTCTTGAGCCTCCTACGGCTCCGCCCCAGAGCCTCTCGAGCCTCCTGCGGCTCCGCCTCCGGGGCCTCCTGCGGCTCCGCCCCCGGAGCCTCCTACGACTCCGCTTCCAGAGCCTCCTATGGCTCCGCCTCTCGAGCCACTCAAGCCTTCGACGGCTTCGCCCTCAGAGCCTCCTACGGCTCCACCTCACGAGCCACTCAAGCCTTTGACGGCACCTCCCTCAGAGCCTCCCGAGCCTCCTACGGCTCCGCCTCTCGAGCCACTCAAGCCTTCGACGGCTCCGCCCTCAGAGCCTCCTATGGCTCCACCTCCCGAGCCTCCTACAGCTCCGCCTCTCGAGCCACTCAAGCCTTCGACGGCTCCACCCTCAGAGCCTCCTACGTCTCTGCCCCAGAGACTCCAGAGCCTTCCTGGTCTCCGTTCCTAAAGCCTCCCACGGCGCCGCCTACCTCGGCTCCGCCTCCTGAGCCTCCTTCAGCTCCACCTCCTGAGCCTCCCTCAGCTCCACCTTCTGGGCCTTCTGAGCCATCACCTCCCTCGGCTCCGCCTCAGAGGTCCTCCTTGGCTCCACCTCACGCGGCTCCCCTGTGGCCACTCCATCTCCTAGGCCACCAAAACCGGCCTCTGTCCTGTGGTCACCTCCCAGGTCCCCTGAACCGGCCCTTGGCCCACGACCACCTCCCAGGCCACCAAAGCCGGCCTCTATCCTGTGGCCTCCTCCCAGGCCTCCTGACCCGGTCCCTGTCCTGTAGCCTCCTCCCAGGGCTTCTGACCCTGTTCCCATCCTGTGGCCTCTTCCCAGGCCCCCTGACCCAGTCCCTGTCCTGTGGCCTCTTCCCAGACCTCCTGACCCAGTCCCAGTCCCGTAGCCTCTTCCCAGGCCCCCTGACCCAGTCCCTGTCCTGTGGCCTCCACCCAGGCCTCCTGACCCTGTTCCCGTCCAGTGGCCTCCTCCCAGGTCCCCCAAACCTGTCCTAGCCCTGTGGCCAGCTCCCAGGCCTCCTGCACCTACCCTTGCCCGGTGGCCAGCTCCCAGACCATCAAAACCTGTCCCTGCCCGGTCGATACCACCCCGGCCTCCTAAACCTGTCCCTTTGTGCCCCCATGGACTGCCTAATTGTCCCTTGTGCCCCCGTGGACTGTCTCATCTTCCTTTGTGCCCCCGTGGACTGTCTCATCTCCCTTTGTGCCCCCGTGGACTGTCTCATTTCCCCTCGTGGCCCCCCTTGGACTTCCTGCCTGCCCTCTGTGCCCCTTGGACTGCCTCCTTGTTCTTGTGCCCCCCCTGGTCTGCCTGTCTGCCCCCGGTGCCATCATTTTGTTCTCTGTGGGTTTTTTGTCTTTTGTCTTTGTCTTCTAGGATCGTCTGGAAGCCGATCCTTTGAGGGGGGGCTCTGTTATGTATACCCTGTCTTGTTTCACTGTTGCCCTTTTGTTTGCCATTTTTGTCACTTTTGCATTTCTTAGTTTTCACTTTAGTCCCTTATGTAACTCCATAGTCCCCTTGTTAGCGTTCGTGTTTTCTGTCATTGTTTTCACCTGCCCTCATTAGTTTGCCTTTTGCTTCTGTTAATCACCTTGTTATCTTGTTTGAGTTCTGTTCGTTCATTGGCCCCTTTTTCCCATGTTTATGTATTTATACCCTGTTTCTTTGTTCAGTCCTTGTCTATCGTTGTTTGATGTTAGCCTGGTGTGTGTTTCCTTCCCGAGTCCTCTGTTTGTTTACATCGTGTTTAGTTAACAGTTTTTATGTTTGATTTCCCCATTGTGGGTTGTTCCTTTGTGTTTACCTGTTTGTTAATTAAATAAAGTTTAAACTGCGTTTGGATCCACATCTCCTCGTCTGCCTCGTTACTCAAGCGTTACAATTAGTAACTCGTGCTGCGTAACTTGCATTGTGAATATGGGGTTTCTATAAAACTGGCTACATGTCATGTGAATTTGTATAAAATATACAATAAATGTATTCAATCAGTCAATTTAAATAGGTATTTAATGCAGCTATGATCCCAGTGTTTTGGAGGGCAGACAAAGGCAATGCTGTGAAACAGAAACAATGGCAATTTGGATCAATGTTAACCCAGGTTTTTGGTTTATTTGATCTTGTGCAAGTTTCTTAAAGGGATAGTTCACCAAAAAAATGTATTCTCTCATCATTTACTCACCCTAAAGTCATCCCAGATGTGTATGACTTGCTTTCTTCAGAAGAATATCTCAACATTCTTTTAAAAATGTTAATTTGTGTTCTACAGAAGAAAGAAAGTCATACACATCTGGGATGGCATGAAGGTGAGTAAATAATGAGAGAATTTTCATTTTTGGGTGAACTACACCTTCAACCTTGTCCTCCACCGCCTGGATTGAGGTGGGTAACCGCGCCACCATGACGACCTACGAAGTAATGGGAATTAGGCATTCCAAATTTGGAGAAAAGGAGATAAAAAATAAAACAAACCAAAAATAAAAATCAATCACAGAGCTCACAGTACGTCTGTCTTTAAATGTTTATCCGTTTTCATTAATAATCAATTTACCGTTAAAGAAAATGGATAGGATTTTTACTTCCAGAGCCCAACTGTTGCACTCTATTGAAACCAACTGTGAGTTAAGTCTCCAATACGGAGCGCCATTTGTGTAAGTTGCTGAATGTGTAGGGTGGTTCAAACTGATCACCTATTACTTTCCATCTCTGTTAGCCAGGCAGTGATTCAGATCACTAGGGTTTGGAACAAACCCAGTGTTTTATTGGTTATCATGTGAATACAGCATAGAAAGCAGACCACTGTGTAGTCAATCATCTGCCTCATCTTCTCAATCCTTCTCGCTCATATATTTGAGTACAAACAAGGGAGGCCAAAGGCACTACTTTGCTTTCATATATAAGTAGAGATGATTCTAGATATGGCAGCTCATCTTTTGGCATATCAATTCTGTATGTAATTAGACTTTAAACATAATATTAACTGGGAGTCTCCTCTTCCATCCTTGGGCTCCCAAGAGGAATCCTCATTTGCATTTGTAAACTGCTCTTTCAACAAAAACGTGATTCACTAATACTATTAAACACATGGTTGTTCTCAGAGGCTGGGGTGCAGATAAGCAACATTTTTGATGAAGTAGTGAGGGCGGCTGAACAACTTCAGGTGACAGTGGGAACAATTGAAGGGTATCCTAATTTACACTAAAATGAAAATGCTGTCATAATTTACTAGACTTCATGTTGTTTTTCATCTCTGACCATAATAGTTCAATAAAAAACACAAAATTCTGACCTCCTCGCCTGGACTTTGGATTGTGGCTGGTGTTGACCTTGAATGGCTCTCTCAAAAGAAAATGTTTAAATGATCACAAAGCACTTCACAATTAAGTGTCTATGTATATTTTCTGTAGGAGTGAAAGTGTGCCTTGCTTGTTCAATTTTATGTTTTTTGTGTTAAATGATTTGTTCTATCACTGACTCTTTAAAGCCTCTGTATGTAACTTCAGAAGCATGTCTCATGTGTTTTCACTGAACTAAGGGTAACCTTGGAAGACTTGAAAGAACTTCCATAGCAGCCAGGATGCAAAAAATATAATAAAAAATACTTTCTGCAATAGAAACTGTCGATAACACTTTACAATTAGTTTTCATTTGATAAAATTTGTTAAAATATTAGTTATCATGAACTAACAATTAACAATAATTTTACAGTATTTATTAATATTAGTTCATTTTAAATTCATGTACTAACATATTTTTTTTAAATCAAAAGTTGCTTTGTAAACATTAGTTATGTAGTTAGTTCATAGTTAATACACTATGAACTAATGTCTAATTACTATTATAACCTCCTTTCCCTGATGGAGGGAACGAGACATTGTGTCAAATGAAGCGACACTAGGGGTCTTTCTTGAAGGCCTCGGGTACCTCTGAACTTGAGAAAAGGCCAATGAGAAATTGGCAGACAGAATTTGCCTGTCCCTCCCCAAACATACGGGTATAAAAGGAGGGAATCGTTCATCTGTCCATTCAGGTTTTGCACTGAGGAGCCAAGAATAAGGTTCGGCCGTTAGAGTGGCTTGGTACACCGTCATGGCCGGGGGGAAACAACGTCTCGTTCCCTCCATCAGGGAACGGAGGTTACAGTAATAACATAGACGTCTGTCACTCACTCAAAGTTGTGCTGAATGAAGCAACACTAGGGGTCCCTATTCAATCACGCCATGCACGGAACAGTGTACGTGAGCTGCTGATGAATGTGCATGAAGGCAGTTACATGCCTGTGGCAGGGCGGAGGGCAGGGCCGGGTCGTGATCATACTCACCCGGTTCCTTATCAGGCTAATCAAGCCTCCGAGAGGGATAAAGGTCGACTGCGTAGGATTGTGCGGGAGAGAGAGATAGTTTACGGACATGTCCGTTGTGTGTGTTTGTCTTCTGTTTAAGTTTTATATTTAAATATTATTTATATTGACAAGTCGGTTCTCGCCTCCTCCTTTCCATTGACTGCTTTACAATGCCAAAGCAGCAGGCTGCATCAGACTGCATGTACCCTTCCCCAATGCCCCATAAAAACTATATAAACTGTTTAGGTTCCCAGCATCCCCGAAGGGGAGGAACAATCGACGTGCCAAGCATGGGAGCAGGCCGTGCCAGCCGTGCCTTTTTTCTCTCCTTGTTTCTCGCATAGAGTTAAAGCGGCTGGGGCCTTTTAACACTATAACACGCATTGGGGAAGGCTTTCTTTTCCAACTCTTATTCTTTCAGGGGGAAAAGACCCCATGGAGATCACATCCTGCCCATGCTGTGGGAGTTTAAATGTGGCAAATACATCACATGGGTTTTCCAGCCACATGTGGAAGTGGCGAGGTGGTAGATCCTACCTAGCTAGGGAGGAGTTGCTACAAACACAGCGACCGGGGGGCAGGGGGGACTGCCCAAGGGATATGCGAGTCCACCGGCAGGGTTACCGTACCGTGGAAAATACACACAGGGATTAATCCGTGAAGGCCAACCATGTGGAAAGCCTATTCCAGTACAGAGTAATTAGTACCCAGTTGGGAATTCCTCCACTGAATTTGTGGACCAGAGGGCTAGGGAGGAAGGACATCCAGGGAGCGCAAGTTTAGTGGACTCTCCTGGGAGAAAAGAGCGCACAAGTTCGCCTCAGTGGAGGGTAAGGGCACTATGTGCAATACCCGGTCAGACGTTCCATATTCCCAAGTTCTACTTGCTCGGACCTGAGAGAATACGGGACAAAACCGACTCAAACCTGAGATTGTAGTATCTCGTAAAGGTATTGGGTGTTGCCAAGCCCGCCGCTCTGCAGATGTCTGCTAGGGAGGTGCCGTTGGCCCGTGCCCACAAAGATGCCACACTTCTCGTCAAGTGTGCTCAAACCCGCAAGGGGGAGGGCATGGCCTGGGTCTGAAAGCAATTGTATCAACGACCCAGTTGGCTAGCCTCTGTTTGGAGACAGCATTCCCTTTCCACTGTCCACCAAAGCAGACAAAGAGCTGCTCAGAACATCTAAAGCTCTGTGTGCGGTCCACGTAGTTACGCAAGGTATGCACTGGACACAACAAACGAAAAGGCTGGGTCTACCTCCTCCTGGGGCAGTGCTTGCAGCTTCACTACCTGGTCCCTGAAGGGGGTCATAGGAACCTTGTGCACATATCTCGGGCGAGGTCTTGGGACAACATGGGCATCTGCCAGACCAAACTCCAGGCAAGGGTCACTGACAGAGAACGCTTGAAACTCAACTGATTCTAGCGGCTTGAAGGGGGGTCTCTGGAGGCCTGAAAGGACCACGGAGAGATCCCATGAGGGAAACAGGCATGGCTTGGGAGGGCTCAGCCTTTGGGCACCTCTAAGTAACCTTATAATCAGGTCGTGCTTCCCTAAGGACTTACCGTCCACTGCGTTGTGGTGAGTTGATATGGCGGCTACATAAACCTTCAAGGTGGAGGGTGACAGCCTCCCCTCCAGCCTCTCCTGCAGGAATGAGAGCACTGACCCGACTGCGCATCTCTGCGGGTCTTCAGATCGGGAAGAACACCAATTCGCAAACAAACGCCACTTCAGGGCGTAAAGCACAGCACCCATGCAAGTAGACTCACTGGGGGAAATACATACCTAAGCAGCCCTCGGGACCAACTGTGTGCCAACGCGTCTGTCTGGTGGTAGGAGGGGGTGATGAAAACACGGTATGTGCCTTGGTGCCATGCCCATCTTGGGATTTGAGTCTGAAGCCAGTGCTGAAGTGATCTCATATGCCCCAGGAGCCTCTGGAATTGTTTTAGAGGAACCGCTGTGCCTAGCTTGAACAAGGTGAGGCATTTCAGCACGCTGTCATTGAGACTGAGTCTAACTCCATGCCGATAAATGAGATGCTCTGAACAGGGGTGAGCTTGCACTTTCCCAGTTGACCTGAAGGCCTAGATGGCTGAGGTGCCTGAGCACCTGGTCCCTGTGGGTGCACAGTTGTCGAGGTAGTTGAATATGCAGATGCCCACTTCCCTTAGCGGGGCAAGGGCTACCTTTTCGAACTTCGTGAAGACGCGAGGTGACAGGGACAGGCCGAAGGGGAGGACCTTGTACTGATACGCCTGGCCTTCGAACGCGAACCATAGTAAGGGTCGACGACGAGGCAATGTAGAGACGAAGAAGTACTCATCCTTCAGGTCTACCGCTGCAAACCCATCCTAATACCGGACGCATGTAAGTGGTGCCCGGACCAGAGGAACAAATCATCTAACCTTGAGGAATGCAGGGAGGATGAAGGGTTCCAGTCCAACCCCACGCCAGGGCAAGCATGTCGGCCATCTGGGAGTCAGCCTCAGACTGGGTGGGCCGACCCGAAGGCAACCCAGTCGAGTCTTCCACGTCAGATGCTGGGATGTTTTCCGATGCAGCGGCGAATTCCTCAGCCAGCTCGGCGGGTCCAAGGGAGTAGTCAGACTGGCTGTGAGGCGAGCCACTCTCACATCGAGCCCGGACGGAAGTCAACGAGCGTGCCGGGGGGGCGGGTGGTTCATGAGGATTTACCCGGTGAAACCGAGCCTGTTGCCATCCACAAATCGGCTCAATTGCTAGCCAGATCATCCTCAATCCCGTCGGAAGAAGCAATGCGTGGGGCGGCTGAAGTGGCATTCCTTTTTAGGAAGGAACGCCGCGACCGCAACGTTACCATGGTTAAGTTCTTGCAGTGAACGCCCAGGGGCAAAGCTGCACTGGCGTGCAGAGAAGGAGAAAGCCGCTGATACGCGCCGTAGATCCAACAGCAAAAGCTCTGCAGTGGTGAGTGTAACAGAAGTGATCTCAGCTCGCTGATCGCACAACTGCTTGGCTACGAAGAAAAAATCTGAATGACAGATGCATGATTCCCTGCTTTTATACACGTATGTCTGGGGATGGACATGCAAATTCTGTCTGCCAATTTCTTATTGGCCTTTTCTCAAGTTCAGAGGTAACCGAGGCCTTCAAGAAAGACCCCTAGTATCGCTTCATTCGACACAACGTCGATGAGCTAAAGACGGGGAACTTAAATTATCAAGTAACATTTTTATTTTTTATTAACTAACATAACGAAGTGCTGTAAAAAAATTAATTGTTCATTATTTGTTCATAATACATAATGCATTAACTAATGTTATTACACGGCCCTCTGGAATACTTGATTCTGATTGGGCAATGGCGCCATTCGGATGCGCCATTCTGGTGCAATGTTCTGATATTTCTCTGTAACAACTGTGATCACTGTGCAATGTCTACAAGTAAAGGAAATACAATTATTTCAACTCAAATCAATGTTTTATGTGCATTTATTTTTTATGTGGCAAGTAGTCTTGTAATAAGATGCATAATGAGCAGTCAGACGTTCATTAATTACAAAATAAACACCAACAGAACTCCTTTTTAAAGGAAGGACGGATTTGTTGATTTAAACTTATTAACCTTAAAAACCTTGTCTGTTTGGAAGAGCATTTCAATCTTTTTAGTGCCACACAGTGGACATTTCACATTGGAACTATATGGAACCACGTAATATAATTTAGCAAAAATGGCACCACGGTCACATAATTTTTATGAGATCAAGAAATTTAGTAAGAACATTAGGTTTATGCTTAAAACTAGTTCATGCCTGCAGTATGACTGGCAACCCACTCTGTGATGTTGTCTAGTGTATTCTGCCTCATTTCTTAAAGAATCAAACCCAATCAGAGATCCAGAAAACCAAACCCATTATTGATAGCTTCCCAATAATAAAGCTATGAAAATGGCATGCCCTTTCTTCAAGGAGGAATAGCATGTTCAAGCCAATTTCTTAGTGAGTTGTGTCAAATGCAATCCGGAAACAGGCATTTTGATACTCAAAATTCTCCTGACTTTCTACATTCATCACTTTTTCAACAGTTTATATCTAGAAAGTACAGTGCTTAAAAGCAAAATCGATTGCACCTCTTTATGAATATAAAACTGTAATTAATGTCTAATGGAGATTCAGTAAGCCACTTTCAGATGTCATTTTGATTCATTGCGATTCATGGAATCCAATGTAAATGTTTCAAGTGCCCAGATATGCCCACCGGCTTATTAGATGTGTCTGATTTTTTTTAATCTTATGCTCTTTAAAGGGATAGTCCACCTGTTTGACTTGCTTTCTTACATTGAATACAAAAGGAGAGAATGACAGCCTGAGTCACCATTCTCTTTTATTGCATCTTTTTTCCATAAAATGAAAGTAAAGGTATAGCAGTTAATTCAAATCTAAAAGCTTTGCATTATAATGTGGGTAAAGCAGGGCTGGTTTATTCACATAGTAAACAGGTATGTTCCAATTTGTGGTGATGCTGTTAGGAATTCAATCTTCTTGATTCCTGAGTGCTATCTGTAGTTCTTGCTCATTTACCCAGTTACCAGGACAACCACACTGGCCCTAGTAACCACGCTGGTTTCCATGGGAACTATTGCAGACTAGTTTCTTCATTGTCAGTGTCAGGAAATAGAACATAGGAGAAAACATTGTTTAAGTGCTGCGAGTCAGCATGTACTCTTACGGAAAACTCTAAAGATTGTTTAAGATCAGTATTTTGACTAACAAAATTGTAATTTCTTTAAAAGTATATAAGCTCTGTTCCAAAACCTATTGAGTTTCCTGTAGGAAGCATTTTAAGGCATCATAGGAACAGTCCTAACGTGAAGGCTGTTACAAAATGTAGGCACCATTTACACTATCAACTTCTTATGAATATACTGTCTTTGTTTATAATGCTGATGCTTGTGGGAATTGCCTATACAGGATGCAGACAGTGCAATAACAGGAGAAGGACCAAAGAATGAAATTGTTCTTGACCCAGCACATTAGCAATTTGCACAATTTCGCCAAACTTACTTGCGCCTAGACTTAGTGCTTGCACGAAAATATCAAAACTTCATGACCATGCCCACTGACTTTTTTGCTTATGAATTATGGCATAGCGCTGCACTTAGCAATAGCGTTCTTAAAATATTGCCCAATATTTATTTTTAGTTCATTTGGAGTTAAATTTTAGAACTATAAAAACTTTTATCAAATTAAATATACTGTATTTTTAATCAACATTTATTTTGACTCGTCTACCATCTTGAATGGATTTTTTTTCACTGAGTTTGTGTGTAAGGATTTTGAGATTGCAAAGATGCCAGAATCATTTGTGATAACTTAGGCAAATGTATTAAAAAGAAAAAAAGGGGCCTTGGTACCTCAGTGAGTATTGACGGAGTCCTGAGTTCAAATCCAGTGTGTACTGAGTGACTCCAGCCAGGTCACTTAAGCAACCATATTGGCCCGGTTGCTTAAGTGAGTCACATGGGGTAACCTCCTCATGGTCGCTATAATGTGGTTCTCGCTGGGGCGCATGCCAAGTTGTGTGTGGATGCAGCAGAGAATATTGTGAAGCCTCCAAAGGCGCTATGTCTCCACATCATTTCTCCACAAGCCATGTGATAAGATGCGCGCATTGACGGTCTCAGACGCGGAGGCAACTGAGATTCATCCTCCGCCACCCAGATTGAGGCGAGTCACTACGCCACCACAAGGACTTAAGAGCGCAATGGGCATTCCAAATTGGGGAGAAAAAGTGGAGAAAATTAAATAAAAAAAGCCTTATGGAGGCCACTGTGCTCATGGGAACCTTCAATGCAACAGTATTTTTTGTAGCCTTCCCCAGATCTTGCCTTGACACAATCCTGTCTCTGAGCTCTGCAGGCAGTTCCTTTGATGACATGATATGCATTTTCAGCTGTTAGACCTTATATAGACAGGTGTGTGCCTTTTCAAATAATGTCCAGTTAATTATATTTGCCACAGGTGGACTCCAATCAGAGTGTAGAAACATCTTAAAGATGATTCAGAGAAATGGGATGCACCTGAGCTAAATTTCAAGTGTTATAGCAAAGGGCCTGAATACTTATCTCAATGTGATATATCAGTTTTTTTCTTTTTAATAAAGTTACTACAAATCAGTTTTTTGTTAGTCATTCAGGGTTTCTGCAGGTATCATCAAATCTAATTTAATGCTTTTTAATGCCTTTTTTAATGCCATTTTAAAAAATGTTAATGTCATACACGACCCATTACTAACCACGTATACACACACACACACACACACACACACACACACACACACATATACACATCTACATAATTTAAATAAACTGTATCACTCTGAACTGAATTAGAAATAAGACAGCTTAAAATATAAAAATGTATTTGCAGATATGTCAAATTTAATTTAACATAGTACCAATCAACTAGGTATTGAATGCTATAGGCATACTGAAAAATCAGACCATGACTGGAAAAAAACCATTATGTTTCTGTTTGTGTAAATTGTACCGTCATCGAATACACGTGACCTTCAACTATAACCCCAAATTCTATCAGTCTGGACAGTGAAGGAAAAACTCTGGAACTTAATTTATGCAAAATTCAAGTGCTATAGAAATTACACACTTTTAACTTTGTGCATTAGTTCGCTCACTTTTAGTTCCAACTCTGACTCAACATTTTTCAATTCATTGCATTTGTCCTTGTATCTCCTCATAGTATTAGATTTTGTAATCATTTGAGCCATGAGTGTGTTAGATTTGTTTTTGGCCAGCTCAGCTAGTTGATTGACATCATTCTGAAGGCTGGCGCACATCTCCATCAACACCTCCCTTTTCTTTTTCAGTTCTTCCATCTCATCTTCCAAAGCTTTTCGCTTAAGTCCACACATGGCACCCTCTCTCTTCCTCCTCTCTTCATCAAGGCAGATCATGTATATGGTCCTGGCTGAGGCTACATTGTTAATCGCAGAAATCAGTTTATTTTTGAAGTATGGGGCAAGTCCACATTTTAAAATGTAGCTGGTTTTGTCCTTTCCACAGGTGAAAGATTTGGCTATTTGCGAATCAGGAAACATTCCCTGGAACAACTCAGAAACACCTTCATTTGATGCGTATGAGTGTTGCTGCACGCTCTGGTGTCTGAAACGTCTGCTTGCACCTCTGCCTGTAGCGTCGCATTCGAACAAAACGCTGCTCAAAGATCGATCGATTTTCCTTCGGTAGTGGCTCCGCAGGAAGAGGTGGTCACTACAGCAGCAGTTGTGGTGTTTTTGGTGGTAGTAGTTGCTGAAGAGGTTACTTTGTTGATCAAGGCGAAGTAACTAGAGATCGTTAATTGCTGTCTGCCTTTTAAAGCCGATTTGTGGCCATCGGACTGCATATGAGATTTAACGGTTCCATGTTGACGACCATGTCCTAAATTCTTTGTCTTCTAGCCACTTTTGCTGGAATTTGCACTTACCCATTTCTTTTCATCTTTACTAAATTTACGTTCTCTGTTCTAACTCCTCCAGGTCCCAGCCTGCCGCTGTCCAAACATCCGGCGTTATGGCAATAATGCACCGGTCGGAGGCAATTACCAAACTGGTTCCGCGTGTTTATCACAAAAATGAACATATTTTTGCGATAGCAAATAGAAGTTATTAATTATGAAGGTTATATTCAAGATAAATTGGTAATATAATTTTTTTCAACACTATCTATATTTTTAATGCATGTAGGAATAACATTTAATGCTTTTTAATGCCATTTAAGGCCTTAATTGTCGCAAAATCCATTTAATGACTTTTAATGCATTTCAATGCCCCGTGGAAACCCTGTCATTATGGGGTATGAAGTGTAGACTGATGTGAAAAAAATTATAATGTAAAGATGTTTAGCAATAGGCTGCAATATAATAAATGTGGTAAAAATGAAGAGGAATGAATACTTTCTGCATCCACTGTATGCTTGTATATGTATCTATGTGTATGTTTCTGTTTATAATAACATTTTTGCTGTTCTGCTTTGTTTTATGTAAAGGACGTTGGACTGCTTTTCTAGACAAACTACTACCAGGTGACCTAGTATTAGCGGATCAATGGTTTGACATAAAAGAGAGTTTGGGAATGATGTGTGCTGAAGTAAAAATACCAGCATTTAAAAAGTTGCAACATCAGTTAGAAGCAAAGGATGTGGAGGAAACGAGATGCATTGCACACCTCAGAATCCATGTGGAGAGAATTATTGGTTAAATATAAAATCCTGTCTTCAGCTATTCCTGTCATGATTCTGCCATGTGAGGGTGAGAATGTGACATTTTTAGACAAAATTGTTACAGTGTGCAGTGCTCTGGTAAACATGTGTCCATGTGTTGTACAATGATTACTTAATGTACACTGCAACCTTGTGAATTTGCATTCTTTACAATAATAAATGTGTTTTAATGCTCTCACTGCGAGAGCATGCCCATGGCTACGTTGCAATCGCGCCTCGCACTCGTTAGAGCGCGAGGAACCCCAGCAGAAGCACATCGTGTGGAACAGCGTCATGGTAGACCCTAACCAAAGGTGGGGAGGGGTTACTACAAACACGGCGACCCAGGGCAGAGGGCCCTCTGTCCAAGGAAGACGTGGTTTGCTGGTAGGGAAACCATTTTGCGGGATATACATCACACGGGGTTGCCGAAGGGGGCAACCAGCACATGTGGAGAACTTACCTCAGTACGGGGGCCTAGTGATGCCCGTACAGGGGCAGCAGCGAGCCTCTCCGAAGACTCGACGGCCGCTAGGCTAGGGAGGAAGAACATCCATGGTTCACACTTCCTGCAAACGCAACTGGGGAGAAGAGCGCACGTCTTCACCTCAAGGGAGGGGAAAGGCGCTATGCACAAGCGATACACCCGGCCAGCTGACACGAACATCCACCTTGAAGGTGTATGTAGCCGCTATATCGGCACATCACGATGCAGTGGAAGGTAAGTATTTAGGGAAGCATGATTTGATCATCAGGTTCCTGAGAGGCGCGAGGAGGTTAAACCCCCCCAGGCCGTGCCTCGTTCCCTCGTGGGACCTCTCCATGGTCCTTCGGGGAGCTCTCTTCGAGCCCCTTGAGTCAGCAGAGCTAAAGGTGCTCTCTCTGAAGACCGCCCTCCTGACGGCACTCACCTCCATCAAGAGGGTAGGGGACCTGCAGGCGTTCTCTGTTAGCGAACTGTGCCTAGAGTTCGGTCCGGCTTACTCTCACGTCATCCTGAGACCCCGACTGGGCTATGTGCCCAAGGTTACCATGACCCCCTTTAGGGATCAAGTGGTGAACCTGCAAGCGCTGCCCCTCGAGGAGGCAGACCCAACCTTTACATTGCTGTGTCTGGTGCGTGCTCTTTGCATCTACTTTTACCGCACGCAGAGCTTTAGAAGCTCCGAGCAGCTCTTTGTGTGCTTTGGCGGACAGCAGAAGGGAAGCGCTGTCTCCAAACAGAGGATCGCCCACTGGGTCGTCGATGCCATCACGATGGCATACCACGCCCAGCACGTGCCGCCCCCTGCTGACCTACGAGCCCATTCTACCAGGGTCGTTGCGGCTTCATGGGCATTGTCCCATGGCGCCTCTCTAGCAGACATATGTAGAGCCGTGGGTTGGGCAACACCTAACACCTTTGCGAGGTTCTATAACCACAGGGTTGAGCCAGTTTCGTCCCGTGTGTTATCAAGTTTGTGTCAGCTGGCCGGGTGTATCGCTTGTGCAATAGCGCCTTTCCCCTCCCTTGAGGTGAAGACGTGTGCTCTTCTCCCCAGTTGCGTTCCCAGGAAGTGTGAACCCTGGATGTTCTTCCTCCCTAGCCTAGCGGCCGTCGAGTCTTCGGAGAGGCTCGCTGCTGCCCCGGTACGGGCGTCACTAGGCCTCCGTACTGAGGTAAGTTCTCCACATGTGCTGGTTTCCCCCTTCGGCAACCCCGTGTGATGTATATCCCGCAAAATGGTTTCCCTACCAGCAAACCGCGTCTTCCTTGGACAGAGGGCCCTCTGCCCTGGGTCGCCGTGTTTGTAGTAACCCCTCCCCACCTTTAGGTAGGGTCTACCACGACGCTGTTCCACACGATGTGCTTCCGCTGCTAGCCGGTAAGACCGTGTGTGTATTCCACCTAAACCCCCCTCTCGGGGCCGGATGTGGTCTCCGCGTTGTCCTCCTCTTTGGAGGGACACCCCCCAGCTTGGACCATTTATATTTGGCCCCCAGCTGAACGATTTTGTTCCTTTTACAGGGGAGAAAAATAGAGAGAAGGCCCTGGCTGGGCCAGCCAGTCCTTATACTTCTGAGCAGTTAGCTGTTCCCCCTAGGTGCAGGGGACCGCTTCATGCCTGCCAGTGTGTTGGGGGTAGTTATGCGACGGCTTGCTGCGCTGGCTACGAGGCACACAGAGGTTTGCCCGTCTCGCACCGCTTGTCTGTGTAACTCGGTTCAGCTCTGTGGCGTTTTCCATGGGACCCCTAGTGTCAACTCAGTGACACAACGTCGACTGAGTGACAGATGGGGAACGTCTCGGTTACTGACGTAACCTCCGTTCCCTGATGGAGGGAACGAGACACCCTGATGTGTATTTGCAGCGTCACTCCTTTTATACCCGTATGTCCGGGGGAGTGGCATGCAAATTCCACACGCCAATTCTCATTGGCTTTTTCTAAAAATCAGTGATGGCCGTGCTCCGCAGGAGCTACCCCTAGTGTCAACTCAGCGACACAACGTCGACTGAGTGACAGATGGGGAACGTCTCGGTTACTAACGTAACCTACGTTCCCTGATGGAGGGAACGAGACACCCTGATGTGTATTTGCAGCGTCACTCCTTTTATACCCGTATGTCCGGGGGAGTGGCATGCAAATTCCACACGCAAATTCTCATTGGCTTTTTCTAAAAATCAGTGATGGCCGTGATCCGCAGGAGCTACCCCTAGTGTCAACTCAGTGACACAACGTCTCGTTCCTCCGGAGGTTACGTGCAACCAAGACGTTTCACTGTAATAGTGAGGACATCTCATAGACTTCCATTGATTTCATAGAAGGCAAAACTATATTTTATATCCCCTAACCCTCACAGAAATCTGTGCATCCTAATCAGAAAATACCTGTAAAATAATGGTGTTTCTCTGCAAAACCTTTAATGAAAATGTATTGTAAATGTATTGTTTTTGCACTTATTTGAATAAGTGGTTTTTGTTTGGCAGCCACTGCTGCCAGTCATTTTACCGTTTTACCTTTATTTTATATAGTGCATAAATATTTTTGTAAAAGATTTTCCTTAAAATTACAAAGAAAAATGTTAAATTGTTAGCATGGACATCAACCTTTATATAATGAGCTACATATTTAATTACAGATAATTATTGTCATTTTACATAAATTTGTCTGTAATTTTAGAAAACAGAAAAAATACAGTAAAATGATATAGTCATTTTTCTTTAAAAAAAAATTGAAATACATGTAATTTGTCATTATTGTCGTAAAACATAAAATTCCAGTTGGGTTGTTAATTTACAGATAATATCTGTAATTTTACAGAGTTTTGAATGTAAATTTGTACAATTTTAGAGGTATTTTCTGTAAATATTAGTATATTTTTTTTTACAGTGCATGCTTGCACGAAAATATCATGCACATTGACTTTTTTGCTTATGAATTATGGCAAAGCCCTGCATTTAGCAATAGCATTCTTAAAATAGGGCCCAATATTTCTAATTAGTTAATTTATAGTTATATTTTAGAACTATAAAAACTTTTATCAAATTAAATATACTGTATTATTTCTCATCTGCCATCTTGAATAGATTTTTTTTCAATGAGTTTGTGTGTATGGATTTTGAGATTGCAAAGATACCAGAATAACTGGGTTGTGTGACAAAATTAGTTTATATTTAGTGTATCTTCAGAATTCAGATGATGTTTTAACTTCTATACTTCATGATTTTTCTACACGTCTTTTTTGTCAGTGAGGTAGATTATGCTAGGTAGTTCATTAAAACTCATAAAAACATATCAATATACTACTCATATAATATTTTTTTCAATAAATGTTTTCCAGATTTTTTTCAGGTCTGCTAATCACAATTAAAAAATGCCCTGATATTTTTCTGATATTTCTCATTTTATTATAAGCTTTTTTTGTTTTGTGGTATTACAAGAGATTATACAAAAGGTTTTTGATTCATATTTTTATTCAAATGTATGTGACAGGCTTGTATGTAACTTATTGTATATGTTAATAATAGAAATGACTGACCCCAAAAAGACAATTTACCGTTTATATAATTTTAATGTATATGACTGATTGCAGATTTATTTCGATTCTGTGAGTTATTCCAAGGTTTCAATTAGAAAAATATCCAACATGTTTCATTGCAATAACAACAAATCCCTAGATCAATGACTGCATGTCTGTCAGAATTCTCCAGGCTCCTCAGCAATTAATGATAGAGAGAGAGAGAGAGAGAGAGAGAGAGAGAGAGAGAGAGAGAGAGAGAGAGAGAGAGAGAGCAAACAAATCTTTTTTTCTGTGTTAGCTCTTGCCTTTAGCAATCCGTCTTTTTCTGAAAAATAAATTAAAAATAGAAATTAAATGATACCCAAGGACGAGGAAAGCTCAAATTATTGTGCCAATGAATGTACATGGCATGTACTTGTTTAGTGTGGTTTGGCAATTTTCTGAATTATATTTTGCACAGCGTCTTCATTAAGTGGCTGCCATTTGAATCAGTGGGTGCTAAAATGGATTGGCAACAGATGGTGTAAGGATATGATTGTTAGCACTGTTGCTTAGTAACACAATCAGCCTCTGAAATGAGAGCCAATGGCTCCTTTGCATTTTTCAATGGAGGGTGAGATTACAGTTGACTCCCATCATGTACATGAAGCTTGTGTAAATTGAAATCTCTGGTAAGTGTGTAGTGGTTTACACACAACGAGTATAGTTGTCTTATGTTAAACCCAAAGTAAAAGATAGTCTACAATATTTATCTTTTGGCAATTCTCTATTGGCAAAAGTTAGCCAGATGATGGGGGGGTGTATACATATTATACATAAAATGAGGAGGGATTTTTTATCATTTCAATAATTAATCATTTTAATAATTATTTTAATTAATTATTACAAATGTTCACTCTATTCTAATCTTAAATATTTATTTTTATTTATTTCTGTAAATCAACATGTTTTGAGTACTGTATTGTGCAAGATTACCAGCAGAGGGCATCATAGGCTTTTATAACAAACAAACCTGACCTGCAAACCTGATCCCCTCCCAAAATAACTTTTAAACATAACACAGTTCGTTGAACTTTCATATAGGCCTATGCATACACATATATTGTTTACTTTTGAAATTATACATTAAAACGTATGTTTAACTGCACTCATTGGATATTCAGACAAGAAGCACCATTTCAAAGCATGTTGTAGAGTTTACAACATGGAAAATGTAAATGATTTTACTATTTATTTTAAATTAATAGAACGAGAACTACTGTAATAATTACTAAAACTATTTTTTTACAGTTTACAACATGGAAAAAGTAAACGATTTTGCTATTTATTTGAAATAAATAGTATGAGAACTACTGTAATAACTTGATAATGCTTCAGATTACAGCCCGCAAATTTTTTTGTAATAATAGTGTACCTATAAATTTCTTATGTGTACAAGGGGACAATATGCAAAGTTTGAGGAATAAAGGGGTAACAACCTGAAAATTACAAATAATTTATACTGTAAGTATTTTATAACTAAGGGGTAACTATTCTAATATTATGTGGTATGTATGACCTATAATGCTAAACAACATGGAAAATTACAAATTATTTATACTTTAAGCATTTTATAACTAAGGGGTAACTATTTTAATATTCTATATTTTATATATTACGTGGTATTTATGTACTACTATGCTAACCAACAATCTCACGTTTGCGAGCAATTTTGCAACATACACTGCGTACCTTTTTGTAATAATACATAGGTATTGTATATATATAGGATTTAATTATATTTATCTGTGTTGTTTTGTAACTGGTATCCTAATTTGATTCATTTTATACTTTATTTTGGATTGTATAGGGAATTAACAGGTATTTTTTTTAACCAGGGGGTACATATTCTATTATTACAGGACAAAAAAACTTGAAATCTAGGGAAATGAGTTAATGAGTTTCTGCTATGATTTCATTTAGAATTTTCAATATAGGCTACTTACCTTATGAAAGTGTATTGCATACAGTCCATCTCAGCTGCGAGTCACCACATTAACTGAGTAATATCTGTTTCTGGACACTGAAAACGAATCGGTTACCTAACGTAACCTCGGTTCTCTCTAGATGAGGGAACGAGTATTGCGTAAGCTAGCTTACGCTACGGGAAAGATTAATCTTTTCTGAGATATTGAAGCCAAAAAATTATCCTTAATTTTGTATCATTTGTCAACGCAGTGCAGCAACTGCAGACCTTGAGCGGGCTAGCTAGCAAGCTCATTGGTTGCTCTGCGGCAACTGCTGCAGCCTATAGACGAACTTGGGCGAACTCGCGTCCAATGAGAGGCGTCCGCGCGCTACTGCATCAAAGCCCGCCAAAATGGGCGTGGCTAGAGTGCATATAAGCATAGTTCGTGAGGCTGGAACCCTGGTTTTCATTGAATGAAGCGAAAGTCGCCGTGGCGCGAAAGCACGGCCGGCTACGCAATACTCGCTTCCTCATCTAGAGAGAACCGAGGTTACGTTAGGTAACCGATTCGTTCTCTTATGAGAGGTTCTCTCGTATTACGTAAGCTAGCTTACGCTCACGGGAACCCATTGTCAACGCTGCGGCGCCAAGCATCCACTGCATGAGCCCCGGGGTGGGGGACCCGGGGAGCCCTTGTGAGTGGGGAAATAATATTTGGCCGGCAAGAGTGCGGGCCAGTGTGTGTGTAATACATAAGCACATAGTGGGAAGGAACGACAGAGCGGCGGTGCCGGTCTGTGTGGAATGAGTCCCATCAGTGCAGCTCACCAGGGGAGCTGTAGCGTATTAAACCGCTAGTAGTTTTGCCTGCAGGGCGGGCACTTCCAGATTGTAAAATCTGACAAAGGTGGAGGGAAGTCCAGCCCGCTGCCACACATATGTCGTGAATGGAAATCCCGCTGGACCATGCCCACGATGAGGCCATGCCTCTAGTGGAGTGAGCCCTAATGCCCAACGGGCATGGCAGGTCTTTTGACGCCGTATGCGGCAGCAATAGCGTCCACTATCCATCTAGACGGTGTCTGTTTCGAGGCGGCGAGACCTTTGGTGCGCCCTAACGAAACGAAAAGCTGCTCAGAGCGTCTGAAAGAGGCGGAGCGCGCAGTATACAATCTCAGTGCTCTGACTGGGCAAAGGAGATTGGCGTCGCTTCGCTATCGGATGCTGGCAGCGGCGATAGGGAAATGACCTGTGCTCTGAAAGGAGTACCGATCACCTTGGGAACATAGCCGTGTCTAGGCTTTAAAATGACCTTGGAGTCACTTGGTCCAAACTCAAGACACGCAGCGCTGACAGACAGCGCGTGAAGGTCTCCCACACGTTTGACTGATGACAGGGCAGTCAGAAAAACTGTTTTGAGTGAAAGGTATTTCAAATCCACGGATTGAAGCGGTTCGAAAGGGGGCTTTCATAGTTTCGAGAACTATAGAAAGATCCCAGATAGGAACCGATGGGGGCGGGGGTTCATCCTTCTAGCTCCCTTGAGGAAGCGGATGACCAGCTCGTTTTTTCCCAGTGACTGGCCATGCAGGGGTTCAGCGAACGCCGCGACGGCCGCCACATACACTTTGAGCGTGGATGGGGATCTGCCGTTATCCAGCAGCTCTTGTAAAAACACGAGCAGCGACGACACCCCACATGTCCGTGGGTCCAGGTCTCTGTCGGTGCACCATTTTGAAAACACAGACCATTTTGACGCATAGAGTCTTCTCGTGGAAGGGGCTCTAGCATGTATGATGGTGTTTATTACCCCTTCTGGCAGAGCGACGGGTAGTCGTTGATCACCCACGCGTGCAGCCCAGTGCTCTGGGTGGGGATGCCAGATCGTGCCGCGAGCTTGAGAGAGGAGATCTGCTCTCACTGGGATGGGCCACGGCGCTGTCAGTGACAGCTGCGTAAGCTCCGGGAACCATGTCTGATTCTCCCAACGCGGGGCTATGAGGAGCACCGAGTGACGCTGCTTCCCTGATCCTCTGCATTACCTGTGGCAATAGCGAGACGGGAGGGAAGGCGTAAAGCGGCGGTTGGGCCAGTCCTGGGCCAGCGCGTCCTCGCTCGAGAAAAATATTGGGCAGTGAGAGTTCTCTTCTGACGCAAAGAGGTCTATCTCTGCTCTGCCGAATATGCGCCATAACTTCTGGACTGTTTGAGCGTGCAGGGACCATTCCCTGGAGGAATATTGTCTCTGGACAGTCTGTCTGGGCCGTCGTTCAGGTGGCCTGGCACGCGCGTCGCCCTCAGCGAGCGCAGGTGGCACTGGGACCAACTCAGTATGCGTTTTGTCAGATGGAAGAGGTTCCTGGATCTGACACCGCCCTGATGGTTTAGGTAGGATACCACAGATCTGTTGTCCGAACGGACCAGGACGTGGTGACCCTGAATGACCGGAGAAAGCGCATGCGCGCACTCGACCGCTATCATTTCCAGACAATTTATGTGAAGGAGCTTTTCCTGAACTGACTATAGGCCAAAAACCGGAGAGCCCTCGCAGACCGCGCCCCAACCCGTGTTGGACGCGTCTGTCGAGATGACTTTTCGGCGAGATACAGCTCCCATCGTCACTCCCCGCTGATACCATTCGGCCACTGTCCAGGGCTGCAGAGCTGAAATACAGGTCTGAGTCACCTTGATCGGCTGGCGGCCTGTGGCCCAAGCCCGGCGAGACGCGCGGTTGTTTAGTCAATGCTGAAACGGGCGCATGCGCAGTAAACCCAGCTGAAGTACTACTGCGGCTGAGGCCATGTAACCTAGCACTCTCTGAAATTTTTTCAGAGGCGTGAGGCTGTTCATCTGTAAAGACGCGTCTAGTCGCTGAACACGGCGCGCGCGCTGTGTAGATAAGCAAGCCGTCATTGCCACGGAGTCTAGTTCTATTCCAAGGAAGGAAATTGCCTGACTGGGCTGTAGTGAGCTCTTGGTCCAATTGACTGCAAGACCCAAACTGTTCAGATGGCTGAGGAGAACTGTTCTGTGAGACAGAAGCTCCGTATGTGACTGTGCCATAATCAGCCAGTCATCCAAATAGTTCAGAATTCGCAAGCCCTAACTCCGCAGGGGTGCGAGCGCCGCATCCATGCACTTCGTGAAAGTACGGGGTGCTAAAGACAGGCCGAACGGAAGGACGGTGTATTGATAAACCTGGCCGTCGAAGGCGAATCTCAAGAATGGCCTGTGACGGGGATTTATCTGAATCTGAAAGTAGGCATCTTTCAGATCGAGAGAGATAAACCAGTCCCCCTAGCACGTATGCGTGAGGAGTTTCCTGATTGTAAGCATTTTGAACGGTCTTTTTGCAAGCACCTTGTTCAAACCCCTGAGATCTAATATTGGTCTGAGGCCGCCGTCTTTCTTGGGAACAAGAAAATAATGGCTGTAAAACCCCGACTCGCTCAGCTAAGGCGGCACTTCTCTATGGCCCTTTTGCACAGAAGGTTTGCTATTTCTGAACGAAGCATGCAGGCTGCTTCCATGTTCACAATAGTTTCGAGCCAGCTCTGAAGCAGGGAGGGCGGCAATCGAACTGTAGCAAATAGCCCTGTTTTATTGTGCTTAACACCCATTTGGATATCCCTGGGATAGCTTCTCACGCTTTGAAGCATAACGCTAGAGGGTGAATGGCCAAATCGCCCTGATTGCCGCACACAGCAGCTGAACAGAATGTGTGAGCGCGCTTACTGTGCTTATGCATGACTGCTCGCAGACAGCAGGGACAGGCTGTTCTGTGAGTGACTTCCCGATTGAGGTGAATGGGGAAAGAGTCACATCTGTTAAGTGATGCGCGAGCATAGTCACGGGCACGGGACTTACATACAGAGAAGTGTTTGCTGGCCGTGTGACAGAGCAGGCAGAGGATGGGCACTTATTCGTGAGCGCGTTTATTGACTCTACACTCGAGCGGGCTGTGTCCGCTTTATGTGAGTGGGCTCTGATCAGGACACAGGAAGTGTAATGCTTGTGTGTAGAGGTGAACACTGGATTGTGGGCACATTTTCTACACATAAGGCTGGTCGTGTGACAGAGCGGCCAGAGAAGGGCGTCGCGACAGATTCGTGGGCGTTTATTGATTCTAACACTCGAGCGGGCTGTGTCCGCTTTATGTGAGTGGGCTCTGATAGGAACACGGGAAGTGTAATGCTTGTGTGTAGGGGTGAACACTGGATTGTGGGCACATTTTCTACACATAAGGCATGTTAGCTCTTTACAAGATTTCTTTGGGTCGCCGTGAAAACGGCGTTTGAGTGCAGGCAAGCGGGCAGTATCACCGGCTTGTTGGCTGCTGAATCCACCACTGTAGTAGCCTGAGAGAGGGGGACTGACAGGGGGCGAAGCTTTGATGGTGGTCCGCCCACGGCGGGACTGAGCCGTCGTTTTTTCAACAAGGCTAGGAGGACTTCGGTTGCTCAGGTTTCAGTGCAACCTTAGACCGAGGCCCGCGGGGGGGCGGCGGTCTGCGGCGGCTGTCTGAGCGCGATCGAGGGTGGCCGCCCTGTCGACGCTGAGAAGTCTGACTTTGTTGAGCTGGGCGCTGTGAAGAGGCTCGTGCAGGAGGCTGGTCACATGGGCGGCCTGCAGAGGAGCTAGCGTGATGCGGCAATAAGAGGTTCATGGCTTGGGTGGCTTTCTGGACTTCTGAAAAGCGGTCAACAATGCCACTCACCGCGGAGCCGAAGAGACCGGTCGGAGGGAGCGGTGCGTTGAGGAACGTGGAGCGTTCTGCTTCTCCCATGTCGGCTAGCATTAGCCACAGGTGTCTCTCGGTCACAGTCAGCGAGGCCATGCACTTCCCTAGAGCTTGGGCTGCAGCTTTGGTGGCGTGAAGGGCGAGGTCCGTCACGCTTCTTAGATCTGTAACAGCCTCTGGGTGCCTGCCTTTCTCATCCCACTCCCGAAGAAGGTCCGCTTGGAGGATCTGTAAGACGGCCATGGAGTGCAGAGCAGATGCGGCTTGGCCGGCGGCAGAATAGGCGCGGCCAACATAGGCGGAAGTCACTCTGCAGGCCTTAGACGGGAGCACTGGCTTAGACCGCCATCTCGCGGAGGGCGGGCAAAGGTGTGCTGCTACCGAATCCTCGACCGGGGGGATGGAGGAGTAGCCCTTCTCGGTGTCGCCGTCCACCAAAGCGAGAGGGGTGGAGACGTGGGAACGGATCCTGGCCGAGAAAGGCGCGTTCCAGGACTTTGCAAGCTCAGTGTGGAGTTCTGGCAGGAAGGGAGCGGCCCGGGCCGCGGGTGTTACGCGGTGACGGCTCTGAAGAAAGCAGCCGTTGAGTCTGTTGGGAGCCAGCTCAGGGGGTGGTGACCACTCGAGCCCGAGGCGGTCGACGGCCTGTGTGAGGAGGCGTGTTAGTTCCCCTTCGACTACGGCGCGGGTCCTGCTGGATTCCTGGGCCGAGGAGGAGGCGTGGGAGCCTGACCACTCCTCGCTGTCCGAAGCCATGATGGAACAGCCCTTATCCTCCGCCTCGTCCTCCGAGATGGCAGCAGTGCGGCCGCTGGGCGGCAACTGCGCGTCCCGGGGGGGCGGGGAGGGTGAGAGCGATGCTCGAGGGAGAGGCAGTCGCTTCTATCACCGGTTCTGGTAGCCTTTGGGAGCGGCGCTTTTTCCTGCGCGGCGGAACAGAAGGCGGCACGGCGGCTTCGGTTCTGAGCGCTTCAAGTCGAGCCCGCAGGGTTGACATCAGAAGCTCCTCGCAGAAGTCGCATCTGCCTTCAGCGAGGGCGAGCTCTGCATGCCCCAGTCCCAGGCAGAGAGCACAGATGATGTGGCGGTCTCCGGCGCTGAGAGAGGCGCGGCATGAAGCGCAAGTGGTGCGAGGCATCTTAAAAAAGACGCTCGTTACTCTTTTGTGAAGTTCGTTAAGAACTAGCTTGCTCTAAAAAAGGATACGTCGCCGGATGGCGTAGCTTGCAGGATGGCTGAAGGTGGTGGAGACGGCCGGCTTCTTTGAGCACTGTCCAAGCTTGCTAGATGCCCCTCGAACGGCGACGCGGCTTCTAGTTCAGAGATGCAAAGAGCTTCGCTGAAGAGATGAAAATCAGGGTTCCAGCCTACGAACTACGCTTATATGCACTCTAACCACGCCCATTTTGGTGGGCTTTGATGCAGTAAGCGCGCGGACGCCTCTCATTGGACGCGAGTTCGCCCAAGTTCGTCTATAGGCTGCAGCAGTTGCCGCAGAGCAACCAATGAGCTCGCTAGCTAGCCCGCTCAAGGTCTGCAGTTGCTGCACTGTGTTGACAAATGATACAAAATTAAGGATAATTTTTTGGCTTCAATATCTCAGAAAAGATTAATCTTTCCCGTAGCGTAAGCTAGCTTACGCAATACGAGAGAACCTCTCGTAAGAGAACTCAAATCATGGTAAATAAACACATTTTCTACTAAAGCCATTTAAAGGAATAGTTTGCTAAAAACCATGTATTTTAATACATATATATATATATATAGCCAAGTGGTTAAAAGCCATTTTTTTGTATTCCTCATTCTGTGTGGTGAGATTTCTCTCTGGCAAGCAGTGCGCATGTGTGAGAGACTGTGAGAGAGAAATATATGGTGCATCTACAGTGAGATCTTTAGGTTATAAAGTGGTAAATATCATCTTTTGGCTAAATTTACATTTTGTATTGTAAAGATGCACTTTTTAGTTCATGTGTTAGACTAAAAATAGATGTTTGATATGTAATTTGACTAGTTAATGAGTTCGTTCGCAAGTGTAATGATTGTTCAATGTATCATGCATTTCTGTTAACGCTTTGGTTTACTAAAAGTGCTAATTTAAAATGCTTGAGTTGAGTTAAAATGTATTTGAGAGCTTATATGTGTAATGTGAAGTCAAGCTAAATGTGCCTAAGTTAATATGGGTTTATATTTATTTTCCCATGTGCTTTCAAGTATAAGCACTGCCGTATTTTGTAGATAGGATTTACTTTTATGTATCTGTGTTGTTTTGTAACTGGTATCCTAATTTGATACATTTCATACTTTATTTTGGATTGTATAGGGAATTAACTGGTATTGATATTAAGTTTCGTTAAGTTTCAAGAAAGATACACCAGTATTTTGTACAATTTTTATTAGAGCTTCTTCAAAACAGCAGTGAGTAAATTATTCCCAAGGAAAAGATTGTGAGTTTCGGTTCACACACACACACACACACACACACACACACACACACACACACACACACACATACGCACAATAAGAGGAGCAAAAGGAAGAAGAAGCCAAGCAAGAGAAAAAAAAAATGGGGGGTTAATGTGATATGTCTATATTTTTTCAAATGAAAGTTGACAATGTTTGATTTAATTAAATAAGTGTTGTATATCTGTTTTGAAATAAGTTGTTTGTAAAATAAAGCAATAAAGGATATTATATTTTGTGTATGTATATTTATTGCACCTACTGTACCTTATAACTACACAAAACAAGGGGGTAACAAGTAGCACTTTAAATTACAACCCGCTGACATTGTATTTACTCTGTAACTATGTGAAACAAGGGGGTAACAAGCACCACTTTAAATTACAGCCCACATATGTTGTACTTATTCTGTAACTACTTGAAACAAGGGGGTAACAAGAACCACTTTAATTTACAGCCTGCTGACATTGTATTTACTTTGTAACTATGTGAAAAAAGGGGGTACCAAGCACCAGTTTAAATTACAGCCCGCAGATGTTGTAATTACTCTAACTACGTGAAACAAGGGGGTACCAAGCACCACTTTAAATTACAGCCCACAGATGTTGTACTTATGTGTAACTACGTGAAACAAGGGGGTACCAAGCACCACCTTAAATTACAGCCCGCAGATGTTGTAATTACTCTGTAACTATGTGAAACAAGGGGGTACCAAGCACCACTTTAAATTACAGCCCACAGATGTTGTACTTACTGTGTAACTACGTGAAACAAGGGGGTACCAAGCACCACTTTAAATTACAGCCCACAGATGTTGTACTTACTGTGTAACTATGTGAAACAAGGGGGTAACAAGCACCTCTTTAAATTACAGCCTGCAGATGTTGTACTTACTCTGTAACTTAGTGAATCAAGGGGGTAACAAGAACCATTTTAAATTACAGCCCCGCAAATGTTGTACTTACCCTAAAACTACATGGAACAAGGGGGTAACAAGTTTAACTTACATTGTAACAACACGGAACAATGGTATATTTACACAGTAACTACAGAAAAATGTTTTGCAATAGTTCTAATTTTGCATGCCTTGTTTTGCCAAGTTGCCTTCCCTAGTTTTAATTTTGCTTGATGACCCAACAATATTCTCAACTCTTTTGCTATAAAAAGGTGGGGGTTAGGGGTTCTGGTGAGATGGACTGTATGCAATACACTTTCATAAGGTAACTAGCCTACATTGAGAATTCTAAATAAAATCATAGCAGAATCTCATTAACTCATTTCCCTAGATTTCAAGTTTTGTTGTTCTGTAATTTCCATCATGTATCCTGTCATAATAGAATATGTACCCCGTGGTTAAAAAAATACCTAGGCCTATATATATATATATACCTATGTAGTATTACAAAAGGTACGCAGTGTATGTTCTTGCCAAATTGCTCGCAAACGTGAGATTGTATGTCTAGCATAGTTGGTCATACATACCACATAATATATAAAATATATAATATTAGAATAGTTACCCCTTAGTTATAAAATACTTATAGTATAAATTATTTATAATTTTCCATGTTGTTAGCATTATAGGTCATACATACCACGTAATATTAGAATAGTTACCCCTTAGTTATAAAATACTTAAATAATTTGTAATTTTACATGTTGTTACCCCTTAATTCCCCAAACTTTGCATATTTTTCCCTTATACCTAAACATAAGTAATTTATAGGTACACTATTATTACATAAAGGTACGATATAAATTCTGTTTACTTATGCTCTAAATGGCGGGCTATAATCTAAAGCGTTACCCATCATTTATAGCAATACAATCAACATGCCTGGTATTGTCTGGCATCCTTTATCAGTATCATATTCATCTCATCATATAAATGTAAATCAAGAAAAAAAAAATCTAATTTGGGTCATTCTCAGGGGTGAATTTTGCTGTTTGTTCCACAAAATGTCTTTAATTTAAAATACATTTATTTGTTTAATTTCATTTGAAAAGTTCACAGCTGAACTTTCAAGAAATCATATTTTTCCACCTGAGGCCCAAAGCAGGGTCGTTACTGCAATAGACAACAATATATTTGTTCCACCCAATATTCAGATTAGTGGTCAACAAATGCATGTTTCTTAAACTATTACCCCATTGAAATGTACCAGCAGTAATGAAGCATCCCTAAGACTTACCCTAAAACGCAATAAGATTTAGGGTGCCTTGTAATAAATCATTATCAAACATAATCATCAACAAAACATACATTTGTATGCCCCTATATAAGAGGTAAAAGATAATATTTGTACATAGCAGATACATGGAAGATATTTACATATATCGCACAAGACAAAATAATACCAATCTACACAAGCAATTTAAAAGTTACATTCTGTCACGTTCCTGTGTTGTCTGCCCTATGTTCTCTGTTTCACTAATCACGTTTATGTCACGTTTCCTTGTTGGCCGCTCCGTGTTTTCCATTTCACCCGTCACCGATCCTGTTCCATGTCACGTTTTCCCTGTTGTCCACCCTGAGTCTCACTGTCCGTGTGTGAAACTGCACTTCCCACAATTCCCGGATCACGCTCCCAGCCCTGATCACTGTGTTATTGTCCGCACCTGTCTGTTATTTTGTCATTACCTTGTCTGTTTATTTAAACCCCGCTTTCTCCCCTTCCCGTTGTCGTTCGTTGATGTTCCATGTCTCCGCTTATGTATTGTTTGACTCTCTCTTCGTGTTCCCTGCCTGTCTGTCAGCCCGTTCATGGTTACCCCGTTTTCTGTCCGTCCAAGGTTACCCTGTCGTTCTCCGCCCTCCGTTTCCTCTTGTATTTAGTTTGCCTTTTTCCCATCGAGGACATTCTTTTGTTCCTGTGTTTTGTTTATTCTGTTCTTTTGTTTCAATAAAGCCCACATTTGGATCCACACTCCCGTCTGCCTTCTCCTACTTCCACAATTCATAACAGAATGAACGACCAAAAACAATGGATCCAGCGGTCCAGCAGGCCAACTACCAGCTGCTTGGTCTAAAGCAAGGGGATCGGCCAGTTGAAGACCACATCCGGGACTTCCTGGAGCTGGCTCACATTTCGGACTTCCCGGAGTCTGTCCTGGTGGTTTTCTTCAGGGGCAATTTGGACGCGTCGCTGAGGGAGCGGTTGCCACCGGCGACGCACGGCTGGACGTTGCAGGAGATTGTGGAAGAGACTCTGTTGGTCAGCGGCTCGCCACTCACTGTGGGCGTGGCAGAGGAGGACCCTACCTCACCCAACGCGGTGGCGACCTTCCACACGCCCATGGCTCCTCCCATCACGCCTGCCCCACCAGTCAGTGAACAAACCCCCACGCCAGTCGATTCTCTTGAGCCTGCACGGTCCACTTCGTCTGCCCGGAGGAGGAAGAGAAGACGGGCTTCCGCCTCCTGGTCCACGCCTGCCCCGGTCTGCAAGCCAGAGCCCACGCCTGCCCCGGTCTGCGAGCCAGAGCCCACGCCTTCCCCGGTCTGCGAGCCAGAGCCCACGCCAGCCCCGGTCTGCGAGCCAGAGCCCACGCCAGCCCCGGTCTGCGAGCCAGAGCCCACGCCAGCCCCGGTCTGCGAGCCTGAGCCCTCGTCAGCCACGGTCAGGGAGCCTGAGCCCTCGTCAGCCACGGTCAGCGAGCCTGAGCCCTCGTCAGCCACGGTCAACTAGCCTGAGCCCTCGTCAGCCACGGTCAACCAGCCAGAGCCCTTAGCCCCCGATGTCAGTGAGCCAGCGCCTGTAGCCTCGACCGTCCCTGAGCCAGCTCCTGTAGCCTCGACCGTCCCTGAGCCAGCGCCAGTAGCATGACCATTTATATATTATAGAAATATATAATTTATATAATATAATGTTTATTTATAATAATTTAATTAGTGTTATCCAGTTTAGTTAAGTGTAATATGTGTCATATGTGAAAATGTGTAATGAGAATTTTATTGTTTTGAGCTGTTGTGCATATCCTTAAAGCCTGGTTATAAATGAATAAAAATGCTTTGAGTGATTTAAGCAAGTACTTGAATGTATAAAATGCTGTGAATGATATAAGCATATATTACGATGATGTATTCTGAAGCTGATGGGTAGTCTAGTGCCCTGTTTTTCTTTTGAATAGAACAATAACTTCTAGTTTTTTTTATCATTATTCCAAAGAATTATGTCAAGCCTAATTTAGCTTTTGATTGGCTAATTGGAGTCAATTGGAGATGTACCTGTGGATGTATTTTAAGGCCTACCTTCAAACTCAGTGCTTCTTTGCTTGACATCATGGGAAAATCAAAAGACCTCAGAAAAAAAATTGAGGACCTTCAGAAGTCGGTTCATCCTTGGGAGCAATTTCCAAAAGCCTGAAGGTACCACATTCATCTGTACAAACAATACGCAGCCATCATACCATTCAGGAAGGAGACACATTCTGTCTCCTAGAGATGAACGTAGTTTGGTGAGAATAGTGCAAATCAATCCCAGAACAAAAGGACCTTGTGAAGATGCTGGAGGAAACAGGTAGACACCTATCTATATACATACCTATTTATACATACATAAAACGAGTCCTATATTGATATCAACTGAAAGGCTGCTCAGCAAAGAAGAAGACCAACGATCCAATACCACCATAAAAAGTCAGACTACAGTTTACAAGTGCACATGGGGACAAATATCTTACTTTTTGGAGAAATGTCCTCTGGTCTGATGAAACAAAAATGTTACTGTTTGGCCATAATGACCATCGTTATGTTTGGAGGAAATAGGGTGAGGCTTGCAAGCCGAAGATCACATCCCAACCATGAAGCATGGGGGTTGCAGCATCATGTTGTGGGGGTGCTTTGCTGCAGGAGGGACTGGTGCACTTCCCAAAATAGATGGCATCATGAGGAAGGAATATTATGTGTATATACTGAAGCAACATCTCAAAACATCAACCAGGAAGTTAAAGCTTGGTTTCAAATGGGTCTTCCAAATGGACAATGACCCCAAGCATACCTCAAAAGTTGTGGCAAAATGGCTTAAGGACAACAAGGTCAATGCATTAGAATGGCCATTACAAAGCACCGATCTCAAGCAGATTGACAATTTGTGAGCAGAACTGAAAAAGCGTGTGCGAGCAAGGAGGCCTACAAAACTCAGTTACACCAGTTCTGTCTGGAGGAATGGGCCAAAATTCCAGCAACTTATTTTGAGAAGATTTTGGAAGGCTACCCAAAACGTTTGACCAAAGTTAAACAATAAACAATTAAAAATAAAGGCAATGCTAACAAATACTAACAAAGTGTATGCAAACTTCTGGCCCACTGGGTATGTGATGAAAGAAATTAAGCATATAACTAGGGCTGTCAATCGATTAAAAAATGTTTTCGAATTAATTACATGGTGTCCTGATTAATTAATCGCGATTAATCGCATATACAAATATTTGCTGAGAAATCCCCTCATATAACAATAATTCAATATATAATGATGAAATAATTATACATAGTTATCTTTAAATATGAAAAATTATATATATATATATATATATATATATATATATATATATATATATATATATATATATATATATATAATAAAAAATTATTTAGATAATTAAAATGCATTACATTCTTGTGGCAGAAGAGTTCATCATTAATAAGACAACACATAAAGCGGCTTTAGAATACAATGTATTGTTTACGACCATATTATTGATCATAAGTCAATCATTGGCATACAGTTCACAGCAATCCATTTCACAAGTGAATTTATCAATCAGTTGGAGATTTATTATGAGCCTTGTTTAAGAACCCGTCAATCAACACCTGCATCAGATATTTTTATTTTTTTTAGAAACAAGCCAGGGGTACACATAGTACACAATACTACAGATATATTTTACAATAATGCCAAGACTTTATATTCATTACATGCAATGGTTTTCAATGCTTTGGAGTTGTTGGAGGTACAAAGAGTATTTAAATAATATATTAAAAAACAATTCTCCAAAATACTACTGCGTGGGCACATTCCCAAAAAAGGTGAGGGGCAGGGACACGAGGGAGAGATAACTTACTATTATTGTACTAGGTGAATAAATATTGATTTTATATTAGATGTATTTTTGCAGTGATGTTAAATGTTAATGACGGCGCTGTGAACGTCACTCAGTTTGGCATAAGGTCTACGATACAAACTTATTTTAACAGCACAGACCTACTCAATGTAAATATAATGAAGTGAAAATAATAATCTAATCGTTAAAAAGCACATTTCCAAATAAGCACATCAATTCCATTATTAAAGACTAGAAAGAATAAATGCATTCTTACCGGATTTAGTGCATCTTGAATTAAATTTGTTTGTGTGATCTGGCTGCTTCGAGTAGGGCCTTCTCATTCATTATGACTGTAGAACTCCTGGCAGGTGTAGGTGTTCACTTTCACCAGGAGTTCACTTTTGATGAGGTCCACAAATGCTCAGTTCCTTGTCTCTGTCCACGCAGCGGTCAGCAGTGAAAACACCCTCTCCACGAACGCGTTGGTGACAGGATTGCTCCAGAAAAGCCAAATATATCAAAGCTGTCATGTTTTTTTGGGGCACTGAACTGATTCAGCAGAGCTGTCCGTGAAACTTCGGTGGCATACCCTGCACTCTCTTTTTTAAGGGTCACCTGTAACTGGTTTTAACCATGTATATATTTTTTCCAATTCTTTATTATACAAAAAAAGACACTTTTTCTTCTCAGGTGCTCCGGATAGACCCATTTTTCTGTTGCAGTTTTTTCCCAGTGTTTTCCCGCTCTGGCAAGAAAAAAAGTCTGTGCTGTGCATGTTCAGTGTTTTCTTATTAAAATTTTTATAGTGATTTTGAAATTAAAGGATGATGAAATAAAATGATGCTGAAATAATAATAAAGATACAAAATTATACAGACAAAATTGAAATGCGGGACACTGCTTATGACTTGCGGGACGCAGGACAAAGCTTCCAATTTCGGAACTGTCCCTCAAAATGTGGGACAGGTGGTCACCCTACCATACGACCTGCGTCAGACATGCTTGTGTCACGTCTCGGGTGTGTTGCGTCATAAAAATAAAATGTTTAGGTCACCGTGTCAAGTTAAATATAGATGTGTGAAATTTAGATCCCTTAGTTCGCATTTGAACCCTTGGTAACGCATATCTGTGTTGTTTTCTTCACTGTATAAAGTGTTGCTCACACAACTGAAATTTCACTTACTGCCCTCTGGAGTACACAGGTGGTACTGCGATTTTTTTAACGATTTTATAATTAATCGCGCATTATTAACGCGTTAACTCGACAGCCCTACTGATAACAAAAGAATTCTCTCTACTATTATTCTTTATTTATCCCCCTTTTCTCACAATTTGGAATGCCCAAATCCCACTACTTGGTAGGTCCTCATGGTTGTCGCGGTTATTCACCTAAGTCTGGCTGGTGGAGGACAAGTCTCAGTTGCCTCTACTTCTGAGACAGTCAATCCACACATCTTATCACGTGGCTCATTGTGCATGACACCCCGGAGACTCATGGGAGGCTCATACTATGTTTCGCAACCACAAGGAGGCTACCCTCCCAAGCAACTGGGCCAATTTGGATGCTTAGGCGACCTGGCTGGAGTCACTCAGTAGTGCTTTCGGATACCATCCGATTGTCACGTGGTCTTAAGTCCTTGTACAATCACGCCAATTTATTGGCTTATGGTGTTTATGTGATGCCCCCTAGAGAGCTACGTCATGAACTCAATAAAGCCACTCGCTTTCGCACCATCGATTCAGATTTTCTGTTCTTCTTTAGAGCACAATCTCGTCTAGCCCCTGTTGTACTAGTGATTTATGTTGAAGAGAGGATTATTATTTCTCCCTTTTGAGTGGCAACATAGGATGGATTTTAAGAAGTGTTTACTTCCATGTATATGTTTCATCATCGGTGAGGATTCTCACGACATGTGTGTTTCCTGTCTAGGGTTTCCTGGGTGTGTTGACAGTGGCATCGGACTCTGAGGACTTTGTCGGCAGATGGATTTCCAGGCCCTCTGTATCTCATACGTCATTGCTGGAGGTTATTACACGTGCAGTGGAGAAGCTGCACCTGGACTGGCCGGATGAAATATAGTCGGAGGATCATAAATCTATCTTGAATTACTGTTCCTTAGTGGGCCATCATGCAACTACGCCTCATAGGCTGCTCCCTTTTTCCCCGGACCTCCATTGGAAGATTTCAAAGTCCTGGGACTAACCTTACTCAGCCAGGATTACAAACCATTCGGCCTCTGAATTTTCAAATCTGTGACAAGCTTCCAACCACAGATATACTTCAGTCCCAGCGATGGAGGAGTAGCTGGCAGCCCATCTCGCTCCTTCTTCAGCAGCCACATGGAAGTCGAGGCGTACTCTTCCCTCAAAGTCATTCAGGATAAATAAATGTTGAACAAGGTGTACTTGGCTTCGGATCGAGTGGTTTCAGCTTTGCACATGCTGGCAGTTTTGCAAGCCTACCAATCCCATTTTATGAGGGATTTAGATGGCTGCTGAGAGAGCTGGGTGATGCTGAGGCAGTCATGGAACTATGCCGGGCTTCTGATTTGCCATATTCCAGCAGATGCTTACTCAAAGAGAGAGAGAAAAGCCTGCTGCAGCTCTGGTGTGCTCACATTCTGCATCTTCGCAACATCCCACCAGAGAGCCGTCATCAATGCTCTCATCCACATAGCCATTTGGATGTTGACCCGATCTCTTTTAAACGGCCGGCAGGACACCAGAAGCGAGTCTGATGGACTTGTGGTGAAATGAAGGGTTAGCCCCCATTCAGTGAACAAAACTGGACCATACAAAGTATCCGTTTTCTCTACTGTTTGCCCTTCGGACAGTATCGGGATGAGTTTGTGAAGCAAGCGAAGAAAAAGTGTCTTTGTATAATAAAGAATTGGAAAAAAATATATACGTGGTTAAAACCAGTTACAGGTGACCCTAAAAAAGGAGAGTGCAGGGTATGCCACCGAAGTTTCACGGACAGCTCTGCTGAAGCAGTTCAGTGCCCCAAACATGACAGCTCTGATATCTTTGGCTTTTCTGGAGCATTCCTGTCACCAACGCGTTCGTGGAGAGGGTGTTTTCACTGATGACCGCTGCGTGGACATAGACAAGGAACTGAGCATTTTTGGACCTCATCAAAAGTGAACTCCTGGTGAAAGTGACTTCTGGTGTTCAAGCCCATTCTTTGAGGAGCATGGCATACTCATGGGCTTTGGCTAGAGGTGCATTTTGGAGTACAGTTCATGGGGGCTGAGTGGCCCTCTGCATAAATTTGATAGATTTTATAATCTGGACAAGGGATTGAATCCTGCTTCCCAGGATCTCCCTGTGGAACAGGAGTGAATTCATAATTCCTTTTATTCATATGTCTCAGCTTGCTTCTGCACCACTGTATGCTTGCCACACTGGCAGCTACTGTTCACATGTCATGAATGTATACATTCCCCACAGCTTGAGTTCCACGACAGGAAATGTCTTTATTACTTACATAACCATGGTTCCCTAAGGGGAATGATACACTGCGTAACTGGCCATACTCTCTAGCAGCTGCATAGGCTCATGCGTTTTTCAGTAAATCTGACACTATGGCATGAAAGCAAGCGCATTTATGGAGCCCAAGATGTAGGGGGCATCACTTAAGCGTCATCAGCCAATAAATTGCAGTGAATGTATAAGGGCTTCAGACTACGTGACACTCGGACGGTGTCCCATAGCGATCATACGCAGAGTCTCGTTCCCCTCAGGGAACCAAGGTTACGTACGTAACAGAGATGTTTTCTGTTCTTAGCTGACAGAAGTGGAACCCAACGTGGTTGTCTGCTGTTGTACCCCATCCGTCTCAAGGTTCAACATGCTGTGCCTTCTGAGATGCTATTCTGCTCACTACAATTGATGGTTTATCTGAGTTACCATATCCTTTCTGTCAGTTCGAACCAGTCTGGCCATTCTCCGTTGACCTCTCTCATCAACAAGGCAATGCCATCTCTTGCAGAGCACCCTGTTCTTCTATTCTAATCTTTTCTATTTGCTAAATTAATGTTTGGGATTCTAAAATGTATTTTTCATATTGACACACTAAAGTTGAAGATATAAATAACAATCTTAAGACAAATGTTTTTTGTGAAACACCTTAAGTGCCTAAAACTTTTGCACAGAACTGTATATAAAGTGTAATTTTTGTTGCATTATTTTGTCCCTACATAATTACCATTCTGTGAAGTGCACTGTCCTTTAGTGGGGGTTTTTTCATGAGAGAAGTGTGTGTGTGTGTTCTCATCAGTTAATCAATTTTCTCTGCTATCTATACTACTCTGCACTTCTTATCTGACTCAGATGTGTTGATCAGAGAAGACTGACAACTTCAAACCCAATCAGCTGTTTTGAGCACCATTCCTAGCTCACTAAACCTATCAACCGAAGGTATCGCCTGAGGGTTAAGGATTATTTTTTTTTTTGTCATTGTTGTTGTTTCAGCATTGAGTGCCTCTCACATAAAATTGGAAAACAAAAATTTACATATATTTTAAACAAAAAAATAATCTTTAATCATTTTTCCCACAGTAATGAAACATATTTGAAGTAAAACATATATGCATCATAAAGAATTATAAGTCTCAAATTACTTAAAATAATCATCTTTATTCTCATTAACTTTTACAGTAATGATTAAAGGCATATGTCTATGAATGAAGATAGTATGAATAAAGCATAAAAGCAGTAATGCATTTTATAACACAAAGATTTGCATAATTTTATAGAATATGTTTGCTAATGCACAACATTACACGGCTAATGTATCTAATAATCTAATCCAACATTTCACTAAATCATTTTAAAGTAACATTTTAATACAAAGTGCATCTATCTTCTCAGCATAACATGTACATTTTATTCACAATTTAGATATGAAATCTGTATTTACCCACATTGTGCTCATTTTTAGATGCAGAGGTCTGTAATGTGGTTGACACTTCTATAGTTCCACAAACCACAAATTGGGTAACACTCATAATGCACAAGTGCTTGTGTATACCACTGGGGAGCTGTGACATCGAAAGGACGTTCACGTAATTTACAAAGTAAATTTCTTATTTTCATGTTCTTTCTAACAGGCATAAATAAATTAAATACAATCATTAAGAAAATCTAACACTTTATATTTAAGTTCCCATTTTTAAGGGTTTATAATGGGGTTCATTAATGACTAGTAATTTATTTACAAATGCATTATAAGCCATTTATATGTGGTTATAACAACATGCAAAATACATGAAGCTCGGTATGGTTTAATGATCAATGGTACAAGTATGTATCCAAACGAGTTATACATTTTAATTAGAGGTACAGAAAAAGTCCCTTTGAGGGTGTCACCCCAGTGTTGGCCCTTGCACCAATAAAAGTATTTTTTTTTTTCTGAGAGTGAAGAAAGTCTTCTAAAGTATTTAATTTACATAAACTTAAATCAACATACATCATTTAAACCTCAGAACTGATTGTGTTGAATGTACTATCTTTGCTTTCAGTTGATGTCACAAATAATATAAAGCCATCCATGAAGCTGTCTAAATTTCAGTGAGTGAATTGTTAATGCTGATTCTTCTTCTGTTTAAAGCATACATGCTTTTAAACTTTCCCTGGATGGCACACAGGATGGTTTTCCTGTATGCAGTGGATAAGAGACAATAGACAATTGGGTCAAGGCAGCTATTTACACTCGACAGTAGCAAGGTACTCTCATTTAAGATGTGCAACAGTTGTTGGATTTGATGATCCCCGATCACATCCAGTTGAGCCAGAACGTATGGAATCCTTACTGCATGGTAAGGCAAGAAGCACAAAGTAAAAATAGCAGGTACCAAGATAGTCTTCATGATAACCCTCTTTTTGCGACTTTGTGCCTTTGGATCATCATTACCCAAGGACATAGTCCTGAGTTTATTAGTAATCTTCACATAAAAACAAAGAAAAGCCAGGTAAAAAACAAGGAATAGCACCACTGTAGTCAGATTAATCACACCACCAAGAGTACCATTGCTGTGGAAGTGGAAGCAGAACTTGTCGCATGGATGTTTCTGATTGTTGTTGGTGAGGAATGGGCTTGTTCCTGAAATAAGCGCCACCCAAATGGTGTAGCTTGCCATTTGGCTCCATCTCGTCTTCTGGATGCGGAACACCCAAACAGGCTTGATAATTTTCAAGTAGCGATCCAGACTAATGAGGCTGAGGAACAGGATGCTGGCGTACATATTAATGTAGAAGAAAACACCAACCACTTTGCACAGGTAGAAGGGACCTTCTTTGTTGTGGTAGTAGACCCGTAGAGGCAAACATAGGACCAGGAGGATGTCGGCTAGGGCAAGGTGACGCATGTAGACCGCCATGGAAGAGTCTGTGTGCCGCTGGAGGAAGAATATGTAGATGGTGACGGTGTTACACAGCAGACCAATGCAACAGATGACAATGTAGCCAATGGACAAAAAGGACAATATTTTGCCATCATGGATCTGACAGGATTCATTGGTGGTTAAATTGCCTTCCTGTAACATTGTGACAGCCCCAAGACACTTTAATATAGACACGCCAAGAGGGGTTCTATCAAAGAGGGGGGAGAAAAATTAATCAGCAAAAATGGCACAGAAAATAACAAAAATGTCCCATATGTTGAACATGAGGTGGTAAAAACCCCCACAAATGTTATATAATATTCTAATACTCTAGGTCTACCTAGATACTGGTTAAGATCCTCAGCAGACATTGGCATTGCTTATGGAAAGACATCTTAACATTGAATGATTTCAAGTTCAGACTTTCCATAGGGATTTCTATATGTCAGATATCTGTGTTCACTCTCTCAGAGGAGATTGTTGAATATGGAGCTAATATGAAGTGTTTTTCGATGATAAACTAAAATTAGCATTATGTGTTAGTATTAGTATCCGTGTATCTGTTATTTTGGACAACTGAAGTGAATTATTCCATTATATTTAGTGTGGGGAACGATTCTTTTTTTTCAGAGTCAGAGATTTAGAGTTTTTAAAGACAAATATTTTGTAACATGGTTGTAACCATGACTGTACTCTGACCATGTATTTTATTTTATACAATTAACCAAGGTTTCGCTCAAATAATACTGTAGTATCTGTAAAGCAACCATAGTTTAAGTAGTGTTGTAGCAACCATGACCATGGTTAATTTTGTGGTTAATGGGGTTTTACTACAAATACCATGGTTAAACTATTTTTCCTGTAGTAAATCCATGGCTATTTTTTTGCATGGGAATGTCGCCCTAACTATTATATAACTACTAGATGATATTATTGAATTATTTTATCATAAACAATTTTCTTCTTTAAATAGCTAAAATATAGTAAGTTACTTTTTGGTAGAAGCATGTAGTGAAGCTAACTTCCTTTTTAAAAGAGTAGCTTGACTGTAGTATAACTACCATAAGTTATGGGATGCTTGAATCTTTAGAAGATATAGTTTCAAAGTTGCTTATAGAAATATAAATAAAGTAAATTTTTGACAATGGATTATTTTCTGCATTTCAACTGAGATTCTTTCTTGAAATCATATGGGTAAGAATACTTACAACCAAAAGTGTTGAACTGTTCCCAGACAAACATTAAACTCCCAATAAAAGAACAGCACTCTTACCTGGCTGACTGAACTGCTTGAGAGATGTAGAAATGACAATTGCATTCTGTGTTGAGAAACTCCACAGCACCTATGCAGGAAATTCTGCTCATGTGTGACGTTGCATCCTGGTCGCTGTGGTTGAAATTGCTGCTAACCCCAGCAGAAATGCAGAAAGTCACAACACAACACACGAAAAGTCTCAGCTTCATTAGAATAGCTCACCCCACATCCACTATTCCTAGAGCCCAGGAAATGAGCTGGAAGCCTATTATATAGTGCTTCTTATATATACCTAATATATATAAATTAATTGGCAGATAACAAGTGCAAAGTTACTTTCCTCCAAAACAAGCACATAAGTTGATTAGGATCAACATATACACATCACAACATAACCCTAAATCCCTCTAAAACTATATAAAACATTTGACACAGTGTCAGTTTGAAGAATAAATTTGATCTGATAACATTTATTTACTTTACCACTCAAAACATCTGCAAATTAATTATTGGTTATAGCATGATTCAAGTGCATTGCCTAGAAAGTACTATATAGTTTCATTATATTTATATAGATTTGAAAAGTTATTAATCAACTTTTACGTCCATAAGTGTTAAGTTGTTCAAAAACAGTTTTAAGCAATGATGAAGCATATTTCTGCATCACATGCAGAATTTGATGGAATTGGTGAAATACAGATTTCGAGAACCTACAACAATTCAACAAAAGTTGTGTTTCAGAATAGATTCTCTCAGTCCTTTAAATAGTTATAAATATCAAATCTGATTGGTCCTCAAATCTGATTGGACAATAGATGTTCCATGTGTACTGATGGTCTAACACCATCAGCACTCTGATGCTTCACTATATGTATCAATCTGCTTGTGTTTGTGCCGTTGTAAACTTAAGTGTAAGAGCAGTGCAGATGTGTAAAGAGCCATCTGTCATATTCAAAAGCACTCCGTGATCACTAGTATTACTACCAGGTATGGTAGATTCTGAACCATCACATAAGAAAGTAGTTCCTTGCACAAATGTGTTTTTTGTGACCGTACTCAGTTTTTCCTACTTTTCTTTTACATTTACTTGTTCATTGAACTGTTGTATATGATCAATATCACACTCACAATTGTGCTATATGGTCCTACATTAGCACAGCTAATGTAGGGCTATATCGCACTCTTGCTCCTGTGATATTGCGTATATATATATATATATATATATATATATATATATATATATATATATATATATATATATATATATATATCAAATTAAAGGACTGAGATATATCTGTATAGTGTATCTGATTATTGCAATTACTTTCATTTCAGACCTAATCACTAAATCTTTCTTTCTTCTATCAGATCTCAAAACAATTCAAAGACATCAATCCACTATGCAAGTGTTAACAGCAAAACAGAAGAGTAAATAATCTTATATTAAACTTTAAGTTCTTGTGTACATGACTATTAATAAGAGGTAATTTAGGGTTAAAAGACATATGTGATACATTCCTCACCACATTGCAAGTTCAGTTGGTGAATGTATCAAGTAGCAAGCTAATATGAACTTTGAGGAATGAATAGGTTTGAGTTGAATTGTGATATTTGCATATCTAATGCTAATCTGTCCCATTAGTTTTGGTCCCTTAAAAAGTGGGAGGCACATAAACAAACTGTTGTAATTCCTACACCGTTCACCTGATTTGGATGTAAATACCCTGAAAGTCTGCAGTTAAAGTACATCTTGTTCATTTCATTTCAAATCCATTGTGGTGGTGTATAGAGCCAAAAAGATTAGAATTGTGTCGATGTCCCAGTATTTATGGACCTGGCTGTATATGTAGAGTATTGTAACCATACTCTACATATACAGTCAGGTCCATAAATACTGTATATGTAGAGTATGGTTACAATACTCTACATATACAGTCAGGTCCATAAATACTGACTGACTGTATATGTAGAGTATTGTAACCATACTGCAGCCGTTTTCATAAATAAAACTAAAACGGAAAGAATATGCTTAAATAAGTTGTATAATAACATTTTATACAGTGAGGGAAAAAGTATTCGATCCCCTGCTGATTTTGTACGTTTGCCCACTGACAAAGAAATGATCAGTCTATAATTTTAATGGTAGGTTAATTTGAATAGAGAGAGACAGAATAACAACAAAAAAATCCAGAACAACACATGTCAAAAATTGTATAAATTGAATTGCATTTTATGAGGGAAATAAGTATTCGACACCCTTTCAATCAGAGATTTCTGGCTCCCAGGTGTCTTTTATACAGGTACAGAGCTGAGATTAGGAGCACACTATTAAAGGGAGTGCTCCTAATCTCAGCTTGTTACCTTTATAAAAGACACCTGTTCACAGAAGCAATCAATCAATCATATTTCAAACTCTCCACCATGGCCAAGACAAAAAGAGCTGTCCAAGGATGTCAGGGACAAGATTGTAGATCTACACAAGGATGGAATCGGATACAAGACCATCGCCAAGCAGGTTGGTGAGAAGGTGACAACAGTTGGTGCAATTATTCGCAAATGGAAGAAACACAAAAGAACTGTCAATCTCCCTCGGTCTGGGGCTCCATACAAGATCTCACCACGTGGAGTTGCAATGATCATGAGAACAGTGAGGAATCAGCCCAGAACTACACGGGAGGATCTTGTCAATGATCTCAAGGCAGCTGGGACCATAGTCACCAAGAAAACAATTGGTAACACAATACGCCGTGAAGGACTGAAATCCTGCAGTGCCCGCAAGGTCCCCCTGTTCAAGAAAGCACATGTACAGGCCCGTCTGAAGTTTGCCAATGAACATCTGAATGATTCAGGGGAGAACTGGGTGAAAGTGTTGTGGTCAGATGAGACCAAAATCAAGCTCTTTGGTTCGAGTTGCCAAATGTCAGCCATGAAACTTTAATGACTTGGAGAAGATCTGCAAAGAGGAGTGGGATAAAATCCCTTCTGAGATGTGTGCAAACCTGGTGGCCAACTACAAGAAACGTCTGACCTCTGTGATTGCCAACAAGGGATTTGCCACCAAGTACTAAGTCATGTTTTTCAGAGGGGTCGAATACTTATTTCCCTCATTAAAATGCAATTCAATTTATAACATTTTTGACATGCATTTTTCTAGATTTATTTTTTGTTATTCTGTCTCTCAGCGTTCAAATTAACCTACCATTAAAATTATAGACTGATAATTTGTTTGTCAGTGGGCAAATGTACAATATCAGCAGGGGATCAAATACTTTTTTCCCTTACTGTATAATAAGTGCAGCATGTAAAATTAATATGTACTTAATATGGATATACATTATCTTCTTTTAAGTGTCTCCTAAATAAATGCATTTTAAATTCTACTTCCACTAAAGGGTCTAGGCTAACATTTAAAGCTTTTTTCTTTTCTTTTTTATGACATTTGTAAAGGGGTTATGTATTAAACACTGCACTGATTTCAACTGGTAAAACGTTATATTTACTATAACCATAAAAACAGGAAATATAAAATCTACAAAAGTAATATCGATTCAGTCATCAAAGGTCAGCTTGCACCAAAACCATTTCCCATTCGTTCACTGCAAGGTTGCACAAACTCATGAGTGCTATCATTGTCCCAAAGGAAATGAAAAAAAAAGAACCCAGTATCAAAACTCAGAATGTGCATCCAGCCAAACCACACATTGCAGTCGTATACAGTTTTTAACTTTCTAAACTGTAAATCTATTGCTCAGTACTAGAGAATGATGACTAGGTCACCGAAACCATTCTAACCCACGCAACAAAACTCCCCTAGTTTCACTTATGATACAAACACATGTTTTCCTCTAAAGACCTAAAGATCTAAAAACACAACTTGGTAATATCTTCACATCAACAGAGCGTTACACAAGAGAAGGGGATTTCATAAATGACTGTACATTGTCTGAATGTCCAAAAATCCATGCACAACAATCAATTGCATATGTTTTATATATTTTTAAACTCAGCAAAAAAAGAAACATCCCTTTTTTAGGACACTGTGTTTTAAAGATAATTTTGTCAAAATCCAAATTACTTTATAGATCTTTATTGTAAAGGGTTTAAACAATGCTTCCCATGCTTGTTCAATGAACCATAAACAATTAATGAACATGCACCTGAGGAACAGTTATTAACACACTAACAGTTTACAGACGGTAGGCAATTAAGGTCACAGTTATAAAAACTTAGGACACTAAAGAGACCTTTTTACTGACTTTGAAGAACACCAAAAGAAAGATGCCCAGGGTCCCTGCTCATCTGCATAAACGTGCCTTAGGCATGCTGCATGGAGGCATGAGGACTGCAGATGTGGCCAGGGCAATACATTGAAAAAATAATTACTGTGAGATGCCTAAGACAGTGCTACAGGGAGACAGGAAGGACAGCTGATCATCCTCACAGTGGCAGACCACATGTAGCAACTCTTGCACAGGATTGATACATCTGGCAATCACACCTGCGGGACAGGTACAGGAAGGTAACAACAACTGCCCGAGTTACACCAGGAATGCACAATCCCTCCATCAGTGCTCAGACTGTCCGCAATAAGCTGAGAGAGGCTGGACTGAGGGCTTGTAGGCCTGTTGTAAGGCAGGTCCTTACCAGACATCAGCAATAACAATGTTGCCTATGGGCACAAACCCACCTTCGCTGGACCAGACAGGACTGGAAAAAAAGTACTCTTCAAAGATGAGTCGTGGTTTTGTCTCATCAGGGGTAATGGTTGGACGTTGATCATTGAAGGAATGAGTGTTACACCGAGGCCTGTACTCTGGAGCAGGACTGATTTGGAGGTGGAGGGTACATCATGGTCTGGGGCGGTGTGTCACAGCATCACACAAGGTTGGATCGGATGGTGAGGGCTGGGGCCATTCCCCCCAGAAATGTCAGGGAACTTGCAAGTGCTTTTGGTGGAAGAATGGGGTAACATCTCACTGCAAGAACTGGCAAATCTGGTGCAGTCCATGAGAAGTAGATGAACTACAGTACTTAATGCAGCTGGTGGCCACAACAGATACTGACAGTTACTTTATTTTTCACATTATTTATGTCCTGACTCAGTTGAATGCCACTTTGGTGAATAAAAGACCAATTTCTTTCCGTAAGAGCAAAATCTACATTATTCCAAACTTTTGGCCGCCAGTGTGTGTGTGTATATATATATATATATATACACTCACCTAAAGGATTATTAGGAACACCTGTTCAATTTCTCATTAATGCAATTATCTAATCAACCAATCACATGGCAGTTGCTTCAATGCATTTAGGGGTGTGGTCCTGGTCAAGACAATCTCCTGAACTCCAAACTGAATGTCAGAATGGGAAAGAAAGGTGATTTAAGCAATTTTGAGCGTGGCATGGTTGTTGGTGCCAGACAGGCCGGTCTGAGTATTTCACAATCTGCTCAGTTACTGGGATTTTCACGCACAACCATTTCTAGGGTTTACAAAGAATGGTGTGAAAAGGAAAAACATCCAGTATGTGGCAGTCCTGTGGGCGAAAATGCCTTGTTGATGCTAGAGGTCAGAGGAGAATGGGCTGAATGATTCAAGCTGATAGAAGAGCAACTTTGCCTGAAATAACCACTCGTTACAACCGAGGTATGCAGCAAAGCATTTGTGAAGCCACAACACGCACAACCTTGAGGCGGATGGGCTACAACAGCAGAAGACCCCACCGGGTACCACTCATCTCCACTACAAATAGGAAAAAGAGGCTAAAATTTGCAAGAGCTCACCAAAATTGGACAGTTGAAGACAGGAAAAATGTTGCCTGGTCTGATGAGTCTCAATTTCTGTTGAGACATTCAGATGGTAGAGTCAGAATTTGGCGTAAACAGAATGAGAACATGGATCCATCATGCCTTGTTACCACTGTGCAGGCTGGTAGTGGTGGTGTAATGGTGTGGGGGATGTTTTCTTGGCACACTTTAGGCCCCTTAGTGCCAATTGGGCATCGTTTAAATGCCACGGCCTACCTGAGCATTGTTTCTGACCATGTCCATCCCTTTATGGCCACCATGTACCCATCCTCTGATGGCTACTTCCAGCAGGATAATGCACCATGTCACAAAGCTCGAATCATTTCAAATTGGTTTCTTGAACTTGACAATGAGTTCACTGTACTAAAATGGCCCCCACAGTCACCAGATCTCAACCCAATAGAGCATCTTTGGGATGTGGTGGAACGGGAGCTTCGTGCCCTGGATGTGCATCCCACAAATCTCTATCAACTGCAAGATGCTATCCTATCAATATGGGCCAACATTTCTAAAGAATGCTTTCAGCACCTTGTTGAATCAATGCCACGTAGAATTAAGGCAGTTCTGAAGGCGAAAGGGGGTCAAACACAGTATTAGTATGGTGTTCCTAATAATCCTTTAGGTGAGTGTATACACAGGGTTGGGAGAGTTACTTTTGAAATGTATTCCACTACAGATTACAGATTACAGAATACTGTGTAATGTCATTTGTAACGTATCGCATTCGATTACTCAATGTCAGTAATGTATTCTAAATTCTTTGGCTTACTTATTCACAACTGGTAGATTTTTTCAATTGTTTTGACTATAAAAACTTTGCCAGTATGGTAAGACAAAATACACATGTTAAAAATACATTCTCTGAAAAGCCAAAATATCATGCAGTGTGGTTTCTAAAACAAGATCTTGTTTTAAGGATTTTTAGATATTGGAAAACAATACAAAAATTATTATCAAGAATATGATTTTTGCCCTAATATCAAAGGTCTTACTAGAAAAAAGAAATTATGATCCAACATGAATTTTCTTGATAAAAAATATGATTGTGTCTGGTAACGTGCATGTAAAATGGCTAGAAATTGCATTTTAGCTTAGCATAAAGCTAACATTTTACACATGGTTTATTTCTATTTCTTCTGCTCCAATCTTACTTCAAACTTATTTCTCTGTCTGCTTGTATGAATGTAGCACATCATAAGAAAGTGTTTCACCGCTGTTCAAATACACTTTGGATTGCATCATTTTTATGTGTGAATGTTTTCCATCTGAAAGGACTAAATATAAAATTAAACAAATGAAAATAAAATCCAATATGTAATATCTTCAGTATTCAAAATACTTTTTGAAGGTAACTGTATTGTAATTAACCATGAATAGAATTGTATCTGTAGTGGAACACAGTTACTTATATTATGTATTTTAAATATGTAATTCCGTTACATGTATTCTGTTATATATATATATATATATATATATATATATATATATATATATATATATATATATATATATATTTATTAAAATGAATGGGAGAAGTTGGATCAATCTAAGTCCCGCCTTACAGGTAAAAGAGACAATCACCTTTTAGATACAGACTTCCTGTCAATCAACTTGAGAACCCACATGCCCATTAGCTGGACCAGCCTGAAAATTGTAATTTTTTTTTGCGTGATCTGATGTAAAGAAGCACAATTTATGATATAACTGTTGTTAGAGTTAACTGCTAATTTTGAATATGCTCTTTGATCATAATATTGACCGACTGCTTTTGAGATTTTGGTCTTTCCCCATTCAAGTGGATTTAATGTGCATTCAGTTGACGGGCATCCCCTATCGTCAAGTGGCTCCAATCACTTTATTTTCACTGTCTAATATAATATTTGTAACAACTGTTATCCAGTATATATGAATTGATTGCAAAGAATTGTATTTATTAGGCTATAGGTATTAAATAACTTCTAACCTGCTCATTAAAACCAGATCAAATTGACATAAGATTCTGAATTCTCACGTTAAAATGCTCTCAAAATTCTTAAAACTCTAAACTCCACCCAGGAATGTTTGTTCCGATGCCTGTAATGATTACCGCATCTTTGTCCACGCTCACAATGAGAAACTCACAATGAGAAAAATTTACTTAGTTATTGAACAAGATAAAAGATTTACAATTCATTTAATTTTGTTCTTCAATGCATACCATACCAATTAATTGTTGCCCATGTAAATGAGAAAGAAATGGTTAGCTTTCTTATAGTTGGTCGATGTAACAGAAAAGGAAAAAAAAGGAAAGAGTATAAGCACATAATGTTTGATTTCAATACACATTACAAGAGTATAAGTTGGTTTGACTCTTGTGATGTACATCCAAACAAAGTTGATATCCTTTTGAAACCTTTAAAAAAAATAAGATGGAGAAAGAGACTGGGAAATAAAGATGCCAAACGTAAACAAACTATCCACTGTGTCCTTGATTTGTGAAAGCAAAATTCTGACAGTACTCACACCAATCTTTGTGATTCAAACAGACAAATTGTATCCTTACTGTAAACAGTACATGTACCGTAAATGGATGGGCTCACAATAAAAACTCTCTTGACTTAAATAAAAAATTTATTAAATATAAAAACTAATCCCATCACATATAATTTTATTATTATACAAATGGTGAAATTAAACATTTCTTTGTTCAGTTTTCTCCAGTTAGCTCACAAACTAGCCAATTAGCCTTGTAGTGGACATGTAGTAGATGGTAAAATGGTCTATGGTCTGCACTTATATAGTGCCTTTTTAACCTTAGCGGTATTCAAAACACTTTACACTGTGTCTCATTAACCCATTCACACTCACATTCACACACCAATGACGGCAGAGCTGCCATGCAAGGCGCTAGCCTGCCATTGGGAGCAACTTGGGGTTCAGTGTCTTGCCCAAGGACACTTCGGCATGTGGAGTCATGTGGGCCAAGAATCGAACCATCAACCCTGCGATTCAGTGTCTTGCCCAAGGATACTTAGGCAGTGGAGTCGTGTGGGCCGGGAATCGAACGACCAACCCCTGCTCTACCACCTGAGCCACAGCCGCTCCAGTATACTGTCGGCGCAGACAGACCCTTATGTTTAGTTTGCGTGCCCTCTACAGGTTTTTTAATTTCAAGTGTCTTGATTAATAGGAAAACTGATTTTTACACAGTTATTATGAGAATGTATTGTATTGTATGTGAACAATGTATTATTATAGAGAATGTGAAGCTGATGTCACGCTGTGTTGAATTCTGGGTAACTGTTTAGTGTAGACGCCATATTAGGAGGATCAGACTTCTTTTCTGCTTGTGCATTTACGGCGGTGTTTTGATATTCTTTATTTTGGAAAGTATCACCATGGTAGGTCATTGCTGCTGCATTAAAAACTGCAATAGCTAGTCACACGATCGTTCAGGAAAGAAACTGAACAATGAGATAAGTTTTTTCCTTTTTCCAACGTGTAAACAACGCAAAGGAAAGCATGTCAAGGAGGTGATGAGAAGACGTCGTATAGCGTGGACAGCGGCAGCAAGACGAAAAGACATGAGATATAGCAAAATCTCTGCTCAATGAGAGTGTGTTCTTTGCATTTTCAATCAGGTGAGTCCCATGGTGTTTAAAGGTGGGGTATGTGATTTGCAAAACGGCCGGCAGATTTTGAAAATACACAACTCATAAGGTCCTACCTTCTCTCCTCCAACGCTGGCCCTGACTCCACCCATTCGAAAAACATGGACGCGCAATCATGCACGAGCGAAAACTCAGATGCGCGAGAGCGAGCCAGGCTAGCATAGGTTGGAGTTTCTGCATGACGTCACCATTTACCTGCTAAGACCGTCAACATGGCACAACATTCAGCGGTAAGTTGCACCAGATATTATTAACGTTCAACAGTCACATAAATCATTAGTATTGTTAGAAAATTGATGTTTTTGAAATGTAAATATATATTGTATAAATATAAAATATATAAAAATATATTGGACGTCCTGGTTGTCACCGAAGTTTATGGCTAAATATAGGGCTGACCGATATAACGTTATCAGATGAGATTGTTATCGCATCTCGTCAGTAAAGCACATAACATAAAGTGCATTCATTGATTAGTAAATCGCCATTAGCTGCTTTCAGATGGAGCGGTATACTACACAGAGCCGTAGTTCACTAACAAGCTGGGCCGTGATAATGAAGGGTAAATTGCCCAGCTTGTCAGTGATGAACTACAGCTCTGTGTAGTAAATGCCGCTCCATCTGAAAGCAGCTGATGACGTAACGGGACACGCGCCAGGGTGGTGGGGGAGGGGGCATGGTACGACCGTTTGATTGACACATTTTCTGTCCAATGATTCTAGATGGTCTTGAAAATGATCGGCTGGAGTTTTTCGAGTCCTGCCCGTTCCACAGATGATTAAATTGCTTAATTTTCATTTCAGTGCTTCTAATTTACAGCCAGTAAGTGGGTTAGGAATAGGATTTCAAGTTATTTTGAAAAAATGGTCAAAAAAGAAAATCACATACCCCACCTTTAACTTTGACCTTAATTGTACAATATATTTCTTCAAAAACGTGTTATGATGGCATGTGAACATAGGTTTGTGTGTGTGTAATGGGTGAAATAAAAAAACCTGGCAAATGTAAAACCACTACATGTTCATTAAGTCCTTCTGCCAGCATGAGATGCTGTTTAAATTATATAAAGATTCCCATCAGCTTGTATAACCTATGCAATTGCTGTATTTAAAGGACAACCAGCATATGAAATTCTTGACACCCATCCAGACTAGGCACCGTCTTTGCTTTTGGGCCACAAAGAAGTGAAACCGACAGACAAAGACAGGTTTGCACGTCAGTTACAGAGACATGAGAGGTCTGGGGTCAGGACAGGAGTGAAAGTGGTGGACAGAGTTCGAAGTGAAGGAGAGGAGGAGGCAGCACAAGAAGAAGAAGAGGTACAACAGGAAGAGGTTATTTTATTACTTATTAAATAACATAACATGGCAATAACTGACATTAAAACACAGTATATGAATATGACTGTTCCAAAGGAAAAATAATTTTATTAGGAAAATGTTATATTCATCAAACTAAATGTAGTAATTCAAAACACAACTGTTTTCCAACAGCCTTTGAAGTTTATTTAGAATCTAAAAAGTTTTTAAATAAAAAAGCCCTAAGAACTGTGCTTCTGTTAAATGAATTTAACATAAGTTTGTGGTGCCCTTTAATTTTCTTTTTTTTTTTTTATTAGTTAATGCTGTATGAAATTGTACTTGCAAATTTTGAAAATTGTGACTGGTCTTGAACTTGCCGAATTTTTTAATTTTTAAATTCAATAAAAAAACACATAGTATAACACTTTGCTGACATGTTAACTCTTTGTTAACAGATATACAACAAGGCAACTGAGGAGGAAGACGACATGGCATAAAATCATCATGACCACAGTGTAGAGGAATGTGAGTCAACTAAAGGAAAACAGTCAGCTGAAGCATGAACTTGATAAATGCAAAACCACAGACAATTTTTTAAGGATGATAATGTTAAAGTAAAATATTACACTCGACTTCCCAGCTATGTCATTTTTCAGGTTTTGTTGTGCCATATAATGCCATTTCTGCCTCAGGAAAGAAGAAAGTTGACACATTTTCAGATGAGGCTTCTTACTTTCATGCATCTGAGATTGGATCTGCACATCCAGCACATCGCCCATCTATTCACTGTGCGCCGAGCAACTGATAGAACAGCATTTATGGAAACGGTCAATATTTTGTACTCACGCTTGTCTCCACTAGTGCATTGGCCAGACAGAGAGAGTTTTCATAGAAAGACCATCAAATCTTCAGGCAAGGGCACAAACATTTTCAAACTACAAACACAGTCACACACTGAAATACCTCAAATGCATCACCCTACAAGGAGTCATTTCTTTCATCTCCAAAGGGTAGGGCATGGAGTGCATCATTGGATGAGAGCTCAATAGTACTTATCCGAAGCAGATGGACATCCCACCTTAGCACCCTCTGACTTGCACAGATTTTGAATATGCAGGGAACGTTTTGCAGAGAGTTTAAAAATCCAGGATGTGTTACGACATTCATACCAGCCTACAGCTCTCCTAAACCATCAATAAGCACCTCTACTCTAACTGAAACATAGTCATTTGATGTGTGGTTATCGACTTCATTCGCATGTCGCGCAACTCTCTAGATATATGTGAAGAGTCCGCTATAGATTTTTTTATTATTTTATTGCAGATGTATATACATAAACGATCAGGGAAATGAAGCATGGTTGTATCTTTTACAATGAACAATCATAACAACAGAAAACAATATTATGGATTTGCAGACATCAAAATATGAAGTTATATACGCGGAAAAAAAAGAAAAGGACAAGGTTAAATCATATCATTTATGAAACTTGCTCATTTGGTGGATTTGTTGAAGAAACAGCTCCCCATTTATTTTGAGATTGTAGTATAACCAATACATCTTGGATTGACTTAAGCACTTGTGTTTTAGCCCCACAAATAGCTATAGTTTACACGCGATATGGCTATGAACTAACGTCACATCAAAACAAGTCAAGAGTAATCGAGCACATGCTTCAATCTACAATAAGCCAATGGTAAGCAGGACCCGCCCACATAATTATCATACAAGAGACAGAAATCTAAGAATAAATACAAAGATAAATAAATGTGGGAATATTTAAATATAGAAATAAATACATGTGGGAATAAATAAATATAAAAAATAAATGAATGCATAATTAAATAATAATAAAAAAACAAATGAAAGAATAAAAAATGTTTTAAAGAATAAAAATAAAAAGAGAAAATAATAAATAAAGGAAAAAAGTCTACAAAAATAAATTCAGGAATAACTTTAATTAAAAACGAATTATAATAGTTTTATCAAGACATTTATTCCTTTATTTATTTTCTTATTATTACATTTATTTATTTATGTATTTATTTATTATTTTTGCATGTTTTGTCCTCCATAGTGGGGTGGTCGCACTAGTGACAAACGAATAAACGAGAACTGTGGTTTTCTAGACAAACTACTACCAGGTGACCTAGTATTAGCGGATCAATGGTTTGACATAAAAGAGAGTTTGGGAATGATGTGTGCTGAAGTAAAAATACCAGCATTTAAAAAGTTGCATCATCAGTTAGAAGCAAAGGATGTGGAGGAAACGAGATGCATTGCACACCTCAGAATCCATGTGGAGAGAATTATTGGTTAAATATAAAATCCTGTCTTCAGCTATTCCTGTCATGATTCTGCCATGTGAGGGTGAGAATGTGACATTTTTAGACAAAATTGTTACAGTGTGCAGTGCTCTGGTAAACATGTGTCCATGTGTTGTACAATGATTACTTAATGTACACTGCAACCTTGTGAATTTGCATTCTTTACAATAATAAATGTGTTTTTAATGAAAATATTTTTACATGCCTTGCTTCTATTGTTTGTGAAACAACTTTGTATAGTGAATATATATATAATGAATTGAACATTAATACAAATTTGAAATGACATTAGCCAATTCTCAAAAACAAGGATTTAATGAGCAACAAATTGCATAACAAATATGTTTTTAATTTTCATTAATGTATGTAAATAACTTTGAACTCACCTCAGGTATAACGTTTGTAACATTGTTATGTAATAACCTGCAAAATAACTCGGTGATAGTTTATCCAAAAATCTCACAATTTACTCACACTCATGCCATCCCCAACTGACATGACTTTCTTCAGAAAAAACACAAATGAAGATTTTTAGGAAAAAAATCCATCTGAGAGATCATATAATGCGTGTGTGTGTGTGTGTGTGTGTATGTGTGTGTGTGTGTGTGTGTGTGTGTGTGTGTGTGTGTGTGTGTGTGTGTGTGTGTGTGTGTGTGTGTGTGTGTGTGTGTGTAAGAAAACTACACAGAGATGGATTTTCTTTCCTAAGAATCTTCAATAGTGTTTATCTCAAGAAAGGAATTAATGTACATTGGGGATGTATGAGTGTGGAGTAAATGATGAGAGAATTTTAATTTTTAGGTGAAACAACTTAGAACAGATTAGGTAGTTCACGATATCAGAGTATGTCAGTGGAGGTAGCGTTTCGGCATCTGAGATCCATTCTTGGGCTGCTAACTCATATGGATCTATGTCTTTAATGGCGTTTAATTTCTCCAAATACCGTTGCTTGGCTTTGTCATTCAGTTTGTCCCGGAAGGGCCCACTTTTTTTTTCTTTTCCCTTCTCCATGTAATTCGTATTAACACTAGCAGAGCTCGATCCTCTTAAGATGGTGGCCCCAGCATGCAACATGGTGTGACGTAGCTTCACATTCTCTTATTATTTGTAATTGACATATTTAAATGACTACAGGAATGTTAAAACTGAATTGTGTATAATGTGATTTGTAAGGTAACTAAATATTTGAGCATTTATGAATGTATGATGAGAAAGAGATGCTTCTCTTTCTCTACCGTAAAAAAAATAAATATGAATTGCTTATATTACTGTTTCATACATATATTAAATACTGTATTTTTATTTAATAATGTAAAATACTGTAAAATAACTAATTACAGTACATTTGCTGTGATATTTTGCTGTAAATTTACAACAAAAACTATGGTGGTATACGCCCCTGTCTGGAAACAATTAGCTAAATATAAAAAATCTAAATAAAAAAACAACAACAACAACAAAAGTTTAAAAAAAAAGTTATATGAAATAAATAAAAAGCATACAGATCTCATGCAATCAATAATTTATCTTAGCCCACCCACAAATGTCTGCCTACGCTACTTGTTAATACAGCTTCTGTGGCAGCGGGGGCGTGGTCAAGTGTCCGTCCAGAGAGAGAGAGCGGTAAGTGCGCTTGCACCTGAGCTAGATTATGCCTCTAATTTCAGTGAGCACGGGGAGAGCGGCATAAAAAGAGCCACACCACCAGCAGACGAGAGGGAGAGTCCGAAGCTGATGTTTATTGTTAAATCTGAAGAGTTAATGAGAGTCTGAATTTTATTGTTAATTTAATGTGAAGCTGAAGTTTGGAGAGGCAGGCGTATTGTTGCGCCCAATCAAGCTGTATTGTAATAAAACCTACTCACCTGATTTAAGGAACCTGATTCCCTGTGTCCTCCTTTCAGTGTCCCCACAGCTTCGTTTACTGATCTTGCGTTAATTCAACTCATAGAATGAGTCATTAAGTAATTGATAACACATTTTAATGTCACGTTAGTTAAGGTATTACATGTAATCTTGTATTAAAATTATATCAACTGTATCAAATGTTCCTCTAAACGCCTCCCCCAGCAGTGTGGCGGGTGTCTGAATGTTTGCAGACATACCGTTGTTCATCTGTTTTGAATTTCTTTTTGTCTGAAAGCGAAGAACGAAGAAGAACTTCTCCATAAGTGTGCCGGGGCCTTTATGATGCTTGTATCCATAAAAATTAGTCAAAGGGTGCAGATGACCCAAGGCCCAAGGGGGTTAAAGCAAAGGTCTATAGTTGACCCTTAATGGGATCAAGTACAACAATTTACTTACTGACTTAAATCACCGAAAATAGAATGCATATGTATTTACATGATAAATACATTCATTTTTATAATTAAAACTTCTCATCTGATTCTGATACCCCATCCCCCCCGCTGTTATTGTGAAAATGGTTCGGTCGAAACACCTGGCCAATCAGATGTGCGGAACACACACGATGTGCATTGTGCAAAGCTTGGGTTGACAATAGTCAAAATGCCTCTCCAAACAAGGCTAAAATCAGGGGCACACCAAAGAAATGCGAGCAAACAGAGAGCAAAAGTGAACAAAATAAGCAGAGAGGCGATGGCCAAATTTCTTGCCAAGCATGAAGCACTAGGTATGACAGGCTAAACTGAAAGTGGCAAAAGCGAAGAGCTTGTATAGACTAGCAAATAAAACTGCAGGTAGCTAGCTTAACCTTTAAATAACGTTAGCACGTTCAATAAACTAGATAAGATATCAACATAATAGATAGATATATATATGCCCTTATAAGTAGGGATGGGTACCAAAACCCGGTATTAAACAGGCCCCGGTGCTAAATTATTTAAGATTGCAGTATTGATGAGCTCCGACGTTATGGTACTTTTTAACGATTTGGGGTCATTTATAATCAAGCTGCCGCAGCCTTGCTGCGCTGTTTTGGAGCTGTGCTCCACACACACTAGGGGTGACCATATCCCAACAAACCAAATGTGGGACACATTACCAATGCTGAGAAGTCACATTTTTTTTTATATGACGTCTATCTAACTTAAAAAATAAACTTCACAATTTTCCACGGCGCTAAGTAGGCAGCAAAGACGGTGACAGGTCCACCTGCACTTGACCCACATGTGCGCAGTTTGATTGACATCAAACACATCCCCTTGATGACAGCTTGCCTTGCACAGCCATTGGATACAATTATTTTATTGACATTTTAGATTTGTTTCCAGTGAGATATTGAGTTTATATAGTGACTTTGCTGTTGTAAACGTTACTGTTGCTATTCTAGAAACAACATTCTTTAAAAAATATATATATTTTAATAAATTATTTAATAATTGATAAAAAATGTTTATAAGGAGTATCAATCAGAGTAATAGTATTGATAAACTCCTAACAATACCTATCCCTACATATAAGGCAATTATATTGCAACCTGCTGGAATTACGAAATCTTGCAATTTGCTCATTTTTAGGCCTGAAGTCTTCCTATGATATCACCCTCTATCAGAAACTGAGGGAAAGACGAGCATCCCCACCATGCAGAGCAGGTCCACTGAGGGAGAGAGTAGCATCCCTAAACAGTGAGTGAGTGAGTAACACAAGGATGGGTGGGTGGTGGTGGACGGTGCTGGAGTGGGTGTGGATGAGGGCAATGCCGCAGTAAGTAGGGTTGCTGTTTTTTTGTTGTTTTGTTTTTTAAATAAATAAAACCAAAATCATTAAGAGTAAGAAAATGCTCTTTATTAGAATATTAGTTTTTCATATTCAGGTTGGCAATGAGCATGTACAAGCAGTGTACAAGCACTCCGCACAGTCAAAGTCTGTCGCGGGGGGTCAATTTGGAAAATGTTGTCCCCCTGTCCATAAACCCTGCCATCGAGTGGACTGACTTGCCTTGACATGATTTGATTTTACTATAGCACAAACGGTGCAGCACGAGTTACATGCTAAAGCTTAAAGGGTTAGGGTTAAAGGTTTGTTCCCCAACCCTGCTATGAGCAATAGTAATAGTGATGTTTGCCTTTAAAAACACCACAACATTTTTGTACTAGCCAATCAAATAAAAAGGATGTCTCTCTATGTAGTGTTCTCTCTTTGGATTTGTGCATATGATAGGAGAAGCTTTTGGGGAGACAAATGAAAGGGTGCAATTCGTTTCAAAATGAATCACTTTGCTACCAACAGATCTGAGCAACCTCAAAAGAGTTGGAATAGGTGCATTGTTCCAGAAAGCAAAGCTCATGATGCTTAGAAAATGTTGTTTTCTTCTGTTGGACGCAAGGGGGCATACATGACTATGGAGTCAGAAATATGCCAAAACAATTTGAATTTTAATTGTGTAAATTTGAATTATAGACTTTTGAATTTGATTTATAAGTGTGATTTTTGCCAAATTTAATATTACTTTGTATTTTAAATTGGTTTGAATTTGAATTTTTTAAACTCCAATTCTGGCCATTTCATATTTAACCAAATTGAATAGTGTTTTTTATGGCACAATATTATAAATATGTATTTTGAAACAGCACATTTTTTGTTCTGAATTCTACAATCACAGAAATTCAGATCTACAGAAAGTGGATAGGAGATCAAGCTTCCGTGTTCCACAGGGAAGAGTAGAGGGTCTCGTAAAAGTCGAACAGAGCATTTTGGCCAATTACAGGTCGAGGTGCAATAATTCTTTGGTGCTAGTGTGATTCAAAAGGTCGCCATTCTGACCATGAAGTGGTTCTTAAACTTTTATTATTTATATTTTTATGTTAGCACATTCTCAGCACATGATACATTTGTCTAAGCTGTCTCTGGTATTTGTTTTAGTATAAAGCATATTTAGTATGAAAGTGATTAGTATGCGTAAGAGAAAGCATCACATATAACTCAATAATGAATGTAATTCTGCTTCATTCTGTGATCGGAATCCACATCAGATCCAAGTCGGATTTTATTTCAAACAATTGTTGGTGTTTGTAAGTGCGTTTTGAGCTCAAGACATGAACATCACTAATGATCATTCAGATGTGTGTGATTTAGCAGGCGTGATTACATTATACGATTAATTTCATGCAAATTGTATGCTTATTGTAAGGCATTTAATGGCTAATTTACACACCGAACTCCAACAAACGTTACAAACACAGGATGACTGTCATTCTCACTTGGAGACTGCACATCCCTATTGATGTTTAGTCATTATGCCATTTATTTTTAGTTTGACTGTCAGAATAATTTTAAACGGAACATTTCACGTGTTCTTGTCATAAATCTTCAAAGCTGCAAAGTAAGTTTAAACAAGCAGCATTAAAAGGTTACATTTTGGGTAATGTTGATTATTGTTAATAATAATGTATAAGCCATTTTACTGTTTCATAATTTTATTCAGCTTTGTGACACTTGCCACAGTAGTTCATTGCCGCAGAAGGAAATGGGAAGATTCTGCACGTGCATGACATCTTCTGCGTGCGCAATACAAGATCTCACACGCGAGGATATGCCTGCCATTAAATGCCTTACAATAAGCATACAATTTGCATGAAATTAATCGTATAATGTAATCACGCCTGCTAAATCACACACATCTGAATGATAATTCGTGATGTTCATGTCTTGAGCTCAAAACGCACTTACAATCACCAACAATTGTTTGAAATAACATTAAACTTGAATCTGATGTGGATTCCGATCATAGAATGAAAAAAGTCAAAAGTCTATCATTCCAATTTACACAATTCATGTTTTGGCATATTTCTGGCTCCATACATTATTCGCGCTAGCGCCAACTTAGATTTTTTATGGGAATGACAATAAGGCTGTGAGGAATAGACTTAAGAGTCTCTTCAATGGCACGAATGGTAAAAAGCTGTATAAATCTCCTTGATCACATCTTATTTTTCACTGATTGTTCTTGGCCAGATATTTTTGAGCAATGTTTTGTCCGTGGAACAATCCAAAACTCTTTAAACTGCCATACAGACCATTGAAGATACTGTAAGTGTGTATCCATCACAGCCTCGTTTTCATTCCCATTAAAAATCAAAGATGGCGCTAGCGTGAATTTAAAATGAATTGTAAAAGTGCGCATTGTCTAAATATGCTTAGGAAACTGTTTTATAACCAGACAGGAGGTTTAATTCGCTTCCATTCTAATATTCATTGTTCATTTAAATATGTGGTAGAAAATAACTAAGAAAACACATTTGAACTATCGACCGGGGGTCCGTGTATCATCCGATCATTCGATTATTCCATTAAATCTGGCAAACCAAAAACGAAATAACAAATCAATGTTTTGTTTTTCTGTTTTTCTGTATGAACCAAATATGAAAATTTTCGTTTGTTTGATTGCTTTCAGCTCGAAACGGGAAATATAATAATATGGAGTGGTGGTGGTGTAGTGGTCTAAAGCACATAACTGGTAATCAGAAGGACACTGGTTCGAACCCCACAGCCACCACCATTGTGTCCTTGAGCAAGGCACTTAACTCCAGGTTGCTCCAGGGGGATTGTCCCTGTAATAAGTGCACTGTAAGTCGCTTTGGATAAAAGCGTCTGCCAAATGCATAAATGTAAATGTAAATGTAAATGTAATAAACAAGGAAACCAAAAACGAAATAATGGGTCGAATATACGTTGTCTTTATTTTTCTTTATTTGTTTTCCTATTTCACACGGTGGAATCAATTCTGTTTCGCGCATGCGCAGTGGATAGTTTCAAAGGAGTAGGTCGCTGAGCGCCAAAAGCGTAGGGTTCGGTCCCAGTTGGTCAAACTTTCCAGTTCAAATGGCACTAGGCGCAACATGAAGCCTTGGATGTTTTATGAATCTGGTCCCTGGAGCACAGATTTTATCAGCTGGCAATTTTCATTGCACATTTAAGAGTGCAAGTTGCAACTATTATTAACAATAATTGAAAGCTGAGGCTTATCAGTAGCAGTAACAATGAACATAGGCCTATGTGCAGTTATGTCACCAACACTCATTCATTATGGAATATTATTAACAGTGAGGACACAAAAAGTGTCCACATCATCTCAAGCACATTTATCGTCCAAAACCATTGTCAAACTGAGGTTATGTACTGTATCAGCTGAATGAGCAAGCTTCCAGGAACTGTTACTACTACTTCTTCTTCTTCTTCTTCTTCTACTACTAGTACTACTACTACACACACACACACACACACACACACACACACGAAGCCGAAAACGTCAGTTCAGTGCTTCGCAACCCAGACGGGGTGAATTTATGAATGAACGCGTGAAAGTTCTGTTGTTCTGTTGCAAAAAAACAATGTTGTTACGTATCAGCTCACTATTTTAAGTGGGTATACGAAAATATCTGACCGTTCCTTGTGGGTATATATCGTATAGGCTAACTGCGTATCACGTAGACTAGTGATAGGTCTAGTATGGGTGACCATATTTTGATTACCAAATACCAGGACACTCGGCCCGGCAAACAGATACTCAAATGATACTCGAAGTTTACTCAAAGATGCCTTATTAATTTCAATACATTTAAAGTAGGCTATGCCTCCTCTGTATGGATAGAAAATTGTTATATTACAAGACACAAATTCAGATAGGCTTCTCAGAGGTTACTCAACATGTTTTATCATGACAGGTTTCAAAAATAATGAATGAAATAATGTCTCTTCTGTATTAGAAAAATAAATATATAAATAATAAATGACTAAAAGAAATACCTCCAAATTGAACAAAAATAGCTCTCACAAACTTACAAAAACGAACTAACAAAATATATTTATATCTTTAGTTTTCTTCCTCTTTATCCTGTTTTTCTTCCTCATCCTCCTTGTTTGCCCATCTATATTTGGCTGTAGAGCTGATCTTTCCCAGCAGTTTTTTGAAAACCAGGACATTTTCATCACTTTATAAAAAACAGCCAGGACGGCCAGGACAGGACGTGAAAACAGGACATGTCCTGGGAAAACAGGACTGTTGGTCACCCTAGTTTAGTATGCAACATGTTTTACTTTTTTTATATCACGTAACGTTACCTCATTTATTGCTCGAGAGACAGCAATGTCAAGGTCTGAATCAGAAGTGTGTCCTTTTCTCCGCATATTATGCTTGGCAAGTAGTCTCCGGATGCTGATCTCAGAGCTTCCACGCTGGACACCCATTTCTTGCATCTTTACTGAGATCTCATGATATGGCATTCCATTCATAAACATGTCCTCAATAAAAGACATGTATGGTTCGAGTGCCATTTGAACTGGAAAGTTTGACCAACTGGGACCGAACCCTACGCTTTTGGCGCTCAGCGACCTACTCCTTTGAAACTATCCACTGCGCATGCGCGAAACAGAATTGATTCCACCGTGGGAAATAGGAAAACAAATAAAGAAAAATAAAGACAACGTATATTCGACCCATTATTTCGTTTTGGTTTTCTTGTTTATTGTATTTCCCGTTTCGAGCTGAAAGCAATCAAACGAACGAAAATTTTCATATTTGATTCATACAGAAAAACAGAAAAACAAAACATTGATTCGTTATTTCGTTTTTGGTTTGCCAGATTAAATGGAATAATCGAATGATCGGATGATACACGGACCATTTTTCCGTTGTCTGTTGTACATTTTCGAATCCTACTAAGACGAAGACTTTGCTCATGAATATTTCCTGTTTTTATCTGACACGTTGTCGCCTTCTCCAGAGCAGTTTTGATTTATTCGCCAGCTGTCTAGTATCCCGTCTTCCTTCGGCCAATCAGTTAGGAATATTGCGTTGCGTGTGGCGTTACGTGATTAATATTCATGAGAGTAAACGTCGCCATAGTAGGAATTGCAATTCCCCTTGTACTGTAGGTCCCACCTACGATTTTCAGCGATAGTAACAACGTAAGTGCGCACTCATAAGGGAAGCTGCGGTGCTCCAGCCCCCTCCTCGCACTCTTGTTTATGTGCTTTGTCAGCTGTGTCTTGTCTCTAGCGCAAACTCCGGACTTCGACTAAAAGCTTTACCTTGAGATTTCTTATCACTCCGCATCGTTCTCCGGACCTGCCCCTTTCGGACCTTGAACTGATTAAACCCGATAATTGTTCTTTTTCTTATCCCCACCCCCTCTAACTGTGAAACATGACATTAAATTCCAATAAAAACGAACCCGCTGTCACCCTCGAGCGTGTCAACAGCTCGCGCACGGCTCTCTCTGATCTCTATCTGGAACAGCTGCTGCAGAATAAACCCAAGTCAGACAAGGTAAGAGGACTCACGCTGATGTTATGATTACAGAAAACAACGAGCGGTTGTTTTTCCTCGATTCCTTATCTCAGCATTAACACGCGGTGTTCAGATGTTGATAGTGTCTATCGACAGTTTTATCAGCTTCAGGAGTTCCTGAAATGGGGATGATGTGCTGGTCTGTACTGGTGCAACCCGGTTTGAGATCAGCATCTCACTGCTGCTCACCACAACTTTCCTCTTCACATTTCCGTTCAGATTGTTTACATCAATGATTACCAGTAATTCTGTCAGCAATGTGTATGACATACATAAATGCAAGGCATTATATAGCAAATTAGTATATCGTGTCGAGTCGTGACGTCATAAGGACAGCTGCGAACGCATTTTATTTCATTTTTATTTAGTGGTGGTAGTCTTATTTGACTAGAAATAATTGAACAATAAAAAAAACGGTATCTATGTACTTTTTGCTGTTGTCATACTCTGGTAATTTGATAAGATGAACACTGATTTATGTTTATGCAACAATTATAGTTGACCTTCCAGAGAAAATAAATATTATTGCTAAGGTTGCTCTTTCATAGCTCATGTACTGGAGTTTCCACTTATGCTTCATTTAATTATCATTTTTGGGTAACACGTCACATTCACTTTGTTCAGGATTTATAAAGGTGTTAATGAATTACTAATAATTGATTTTATAAATGCATTATAAATCATTGGTATGCAGTTATAACATCACGCAATACCTCATTTTAGAGTCATTTTACCTCACATGTTATAAATGCTTAATAACACTTCTTCAACATTAGTAACCTATGAAAATGTACCTTAATGTTATGTGGACACATTTGAAGCATTTATTAAGGAGTTTCCAACATTACACAGTCAAAGAGGACTGTAGCAAAAATTATAATTCCTGTTAATCTACCTATCCACTATTTACACGGGCAGCGTAATTACCCATTATGCTTAGTGCATACACTGAACACGGATGCTAAATATTCCGGTTCGCAACTTACTCAAATTTCCAAGCATTGAAATAATCACTAATGACAGTCAGAAACAATGGAACACTCCCTGTTTATTTAATGTAAATCCCTTTCTCACTAAAATCTGTGGATGCTTTCGGTGGCAATCGCTGAATAAATAAGTACACAATCACACACATTTACACATTTCACTGGGATTCTTGTTGCACGCACAATGTATGATGACTATGGTAGAAAGCACTTCAATTTGAAAACAGACAAATATGGGAATCTGAATCTGACCAGATACTTTTTAAGGTCCAAAAAAGAGGACATGTGGTCTCCCTAGGTTTCATTTAAAAATCAGCAGATTTGAGGGACATATCATTTGGAATTATCTGTCAGTGTTTAAAAAAATTGGCAAATGATGGAGAATTATGTTAAAGGGCACCTATTATGGAATTTTGAAAATTACCTTTCATGTAGTGTGTAACATAGACTTAAGTGAACAAAAACATCCTGCAAAGTTTTAGGTATGAAAGTTCACCGTAAAAAAAGTTATTGTCTCTCAAAAGTAGGAGTCGACTCTGAGTCAGTGTAATGAATCGATTTTCCAACGAGTCATTTTCCTTTTCGTTGTGACGTCAAGACGAAAAATGATCAAAATGGCCGCGCCCACTCATTGCGCGTGCAAACACCAGGGAAAACTTGAAAACATCATGTCGACAACAAGACGCTGTGTTCTGAAGTGCATATCAAAAGCGACCTTTTTTTCACTGCCCAGTGATGAGCATGTGAAGAATCAGTGGCTAGAGTTTATATTTACAACTATACCACACAAGTATAGCCCGAACCTTGTGCTGTGTTCGCGTCATTTTAATGACGATTGCTTTACTGAACATGAATGCTTTCAAGTGTGGATTCAGCGAGCGGTTGATACTGAAGGAAGGTTCAGTACCAAGTTTATTTGGATCAGCTTCCTCCTCCGAATCACAACCTGTAAGTATTATTAATAATTGTTGCTTTTATGTGTTTTTAGCATGCTTAATAAGTATTTGTGTGTGTTGTGTAAGTTACGCTCAGCGCAGCTTCTAGGTCTCCAATGTCAATTTTTTTGAAATATGTGAAATGTTTGTCGATGTTATTGGAGTTGTCATAAAGAATAGAGCAATAACTTGTAGTAATGCAGTGCTTTACCAATATGTTTATGCGTTGGGCTAACGCAAACAATAACTGATTGGGTGTTTACCACCGAACTTTGGGCTATGATCGCTAACATAAATCAACTCAAATTCCTTCTCTGATTTAGATTTTTTTACTACAAAGCGGTGATGGGCGTTCCGTTTCCGACAATCTCTGCACAGAGTATACCAATCACAACTGACTGGGTCATCTGACCAATCACCGCAGATTAGCGTCACGCAAAGGAGGGGTTTGGAAAAATGAGTCATTGAACGAATCATTTGGGAGTCGTTGAGCAAATCAGGTAAACATAAATGCATATTATAAGACAACAAAAGTGTTTTTTGTCATTGCATGCATGTAAAACTGTTGTTGGGGACTCCCAAAACAATATTAGGAACATTTGAAATGCCATAATAGGTGCCCTTTAATGCAACCTCTGCTTATTGCATTTGGTGCGACTCAAAGTTTCAGGTACTGACAGATTTTGGGTGGGTTTATTGTTTTAATATACATTTTCCAACTAATTTGTAAGCCACCTGTAGTTGTTATAACATCCTCTAATAGCACATATTCCTCAAGAGCCCCCGATGATCACCTGCAACATTTGTCTAGCTCTAGCGTACAATAACAACAACTAAGCTGAAGTGCGGAGCATCCGAGAGGATGTAGTTTGCCCTAATGGCGCCACCCATGGAGAAGTCAGGAAAAAGGTGGATAATAGTCTTTTTTGGGGGCATTGTGACATAAATGATTAGCTAAGCTATTTTATATTTCTGATTCATATAAAAATGAATGTGTATTTAATATGCATTTATATCATGTAAATTAAAATGCTTATTGTTTTTCAAGTATTGTTTGAGTTGTTATGATATCCAAATTATTTATAATGCATTTGTAAATGACTTTTTAGCCATTAATGAACCCCTTTAGAATTGGGACTTGCACAGTTACCATTTTTAACATTGTTTTTACAACGAGGTTTCATGAAAGGTTAATCGTTTTTCCTTCGGGACCCAGGGATAAAGAATGTTTTTTGGAATGGGAAATGCTGAAAGTAAAATTAGTGAGATTCAACGCAACATTCAAAGATGTCCGTCCACCACGTGTCTAGAAAAAATAGCGCAGATGCCCCTAACTCGCCCACATTTGAAAAACTGACCAATTCCCACTGTAAAAAATTGTGTTTTGACGGAACTAACCAAGTTCGAATCAGATTTGTAAGACCTCTTTTGCATGTGTTGAATTACTGAAAAGGGATTTTGGGTTTCGATTACTGGCGTATCGAACTGTTAAACAAATGTCAACAACGCATACCTCCAGACTTTATGAAGCCTTAAAATGATAGTTCACCCAAAAATGAAAATTCTCTCAATATTTACTCACCCTCATGATATCCCAGGTGTGTATGACTTTCTTTCTTCAACAGAACACATTTGAAGAAAATTTGACAAATATCTTCACTCTGTAGGTGCTTAAAATGCAAGTGAATGGAGATTTCTCTTGTGAAGCTTCAAAAATCACAGACAGTCAGCATAAATGTCATCCATACGACTCCAGCCGTCTTCTAAAGCAACACAATTGCTTTTGGTGTGAAAAAGATAAATATTTAAGTACTAATACATTTTTTAACTCAAAATTATGATTCCGGTCAGCAGCTGTATGTGCGTGATGTAATTGCATTGGCTTTTGAAAATGTGAGAACTGATTCACGTGTGTCACAGCCGGAAAAGCAGCGCTGTTTACAAGTGAGAGGGAATGCTGTACAGTAGCTTCGTTGGTTTTGATTTAGAGCTGTATTTATCTTTTTCTTTACTCACAATGGTGTATTTGTGTGCTTTTCCTGGATGTTTCCACCAAGTGGAGAATGTGAGATTACTTCGGTATCATAGCAGCGAGAATACGTCACGCGAGAGACCGCTTGGACTAAAAATCTAAGAAGGAGACTAAAAGCAAAAATCTCCAGTAGATTCAATCTCATTGCTGTCTAGGATAAATCCCATTTGAGATTTTTGGCAGAGATATTTATTACAGCTTGTAAAATAAATAGCACAATCACACTCATTTGAACTGTAAATAATTTAAACAGTCAATCATCGTTGACAGTGAGAAATGTTCCGAATTCATAGAATACTTGCCAAATAACTAATCACCTCAATCATCTACAATCTCGCTGCTCCAGTAACTTAATATTATTAACCGTTTGAACTTTTTCTTTGTCACCAACAGTGCTGGTAATAGTTTGAAATCCCTCTTTGATGATCACAGACATGGGAATGGTATATCCAGTTGTGAAGGTCTAGCACGTGAAGAGGTTAATGATCAAGGCCAGTCCACGACTTTATGTTCTCTCAGATAAACTCCTCAAGCCTCTGATGTTCTGACAAATGTGCTCTGTAGGGAAGATGGGATTAGTGGCAGAAGGCACAATAGACTCGTTAACTTGGTTTTTGTCACAAGAAGTCATACAATATTTGCGTGGTCAAAGTAGCCAGTGTTGTCTAGTGATCTGAGGGGGACCCACTGAAACTACTCATACACTATGACATTTTGGTATGTGAAAATTATATAGAAAACAAAAGGATTGTTTTTTTTCCCTGCACTTAAGTCAGAAGTTGATATTTAATGCCCCTCTCTGGGCCCCAATCTGGTCAAAAAATATTCCACTTACCCCCTTTCTTAAATGTTGGCTAAGTTTGATAATTTTATGTTTTTTATTTGTATCCCCTATTTTTGTGTTCAGATCTAATCATTTATAAAAGAAAAAAAAATGCAATAATTTATAATTTGTATGAGATGTTGTACAATTGTAACTTTTATTCCCATAGAGACCGACCAATCAACAAACAGAATTTCAAATCAGTACAATGCTTGAAATTATAGCTCCTATCCAATATATTATTTTAAGAAAGGAAACTTCAATGAACAAATTTGGTTACTCATTCTAAATTTAATCATGCAATACAAATGACTGATGTATGTCAAAAACATGTTATGTCTTGTAATCGTTCTTGCACAGTACAAACATTTTATTAAATGTATTAAAATTATGGTTAGATTAAGGGTTTGGGTAAGGGCTTAGACTTTATGGTTAGGTTTAGGTTTGTAAACAGGGTTAATGGAAAGGAGGAGGCGAGAACCGGATTGGCAAAATAAATAATAGTTTAATGAAAAACTGAACCAAAAACACACAAACATAAACACAGAGCAGCTGTCATTCTCTCTCTCTCTCTCAAACCGTCATCACCAGCCGCCTTTATCCCTCGCTCGCCCCCATCAGGCTGATTGGGGACCGGGCATGCATTGTTCCAGCCCGGCCCCGCCCTCCTCCGCTCTACAATCCTCCCGGCGTTGCCTCAGGCCAGGGAGCCCCCGGCATGACGTACACCCCCCCACCCCTCTGCCGCTGTCCACAAGTTTACTCCGTCCCCCGGCGGATGGCAGCGGTGCTCCCCTGGGTGGACAGCATGGTCGTGGACTCTGCGACAGGCATCCCTCCTCCTTCCCGGGTTCTGGCACCGATCTAAAGCGGATTAAGGGAAAGTAGGAGGGCGAGAACCGGCTTGGCAATATAAATAATAGTTTAATGAAAAACTGAACCAAAAACACACAAACATGAACACAGAGTAGCTGCACGTCATTCTCCCTCTCTCTCGAACCATCATCACTGGCCGCCTTTATCACTCGCGCGCCCCCATCAGGCTGATTAGGGACTGGGTGTGCATGGTTCCATCCCGGCCCCGCCCTCCTCCGCTCTACAAGATTTAATTTTCTGATAATAAGCACATCTGAAAAGGTAATCTCTTCAATGAGGACCAGCTACACATAAGTGCACAACAAACTCGGCACAGATTTTTTTAAAATACAATCCAGCCTTATCTGAAAAGGGTAGCTTTAACCTTTTTATCTAAAGCAAACAAAATGCCAGGGACACAGTGTTTTATACAAGCAGCTCCAAATGGTTTTCCATACTTCCCACTTTTATCTGCAGAGGAAATTATGGCTTCTATTAATAGAATGCTTGTGCTCTTCAGCCTGACTAGTGAAGCGTCATAGTCTATGACTAAGAGTGAGCGGCTGCCAGCAAGCCAGCATCCACATTACTGAGTCAAATGAACACCCCTGTCAGCAAATATTATTCTGAAGAAGGATTCTGATGTATTCTTGGATGTAATGTATGAAGTAGATTTTTTTTAACATTATTTTCAAGATGCTCCTTTAAAAAGTGTTTTATGAAGGTGCTGGCATCTATGCTAAATTATGCAGTGAGAATAAAACTTGATAGTCTGCCTATTGACAATGTGGATGCATGTGATATATGGTGCTTACACTTTTGAAAGAAATTAGATTGACCACAATGTGTAACATAATGTAAAGCTAAACCAACAAAGTAGAGCTGTCAATTAAACGTGTTAATTTAGTGTGATTATTATATAAAAATAATAGGCTAAAAAAAATTATGTTCAAATAATCATGCCCCCAGACTACAATTAGGAATCTTCCTTCCATCAAATGTATTCAAGCTTTAAGTACCACCTTAATGTTTTTACAAGTCTCAGTCAGCAGGGGGTGGTAAGCACAACTCCAGCAGCTGTACAGGCAACAAAACAGCAGAGAGCATAAGATGAGAACGCATTCTTGGAAGGAGCACAATTCTGAATGCAGAAATCTCGATGTGTTTTTAAGTTTCAGACTGTTTAACTTGACATAGCGACCTAAAAACTCTGTTTAGGATGTGACACATTCAAAATGAGATGCTCTAAAAGCATTCGTCTGACGCATAAACAAACACGTGGAAAGCTCTTATAATAAATATATCTCAGACAGATTGATGAATTCAACTGCAGATTGGATTGCTGTGTACTGTATGCCAATGGCAGGCTTATGCTCAATAATATGGAAATAAACTTTTTATTGCATTCTAAAGCAAATTTTGTATTGCTTAATCAATGTATAACTTGTGTGCCATAATAATTTAATGAATATTTTATCTGAATTATCATACATATTTATTATATACTATTTTTTAAGTATTTACATATTGAATCATATTTATTTGGGGGCCTTTCTATGAAAATGTGGATATGTGCGAGTAATTGTGATTAATTTGATAATGCATTTGTTCCCCTTCTGTCGCTCTCTCCACGTTGTGTCGGAGAAACGACACTAGGGGTCTCTCTTGAGCGCCGATAGTCACCTCTGACCTATTGAAAAGGGCCAATGAGAGTTGGCAGTCAGTATTTGCATACCCCGCCCCCGCATACGGGTATTTAAGCGGGGCAAATACGGAAGTTTAGTCAGAAAATTTCTTCGGAGCCGATGGTCTGTCTACCTTGACGACTGGCTTATCTTAGCACACTCTCGAGAGTTACTATGCACACACAGAGACCAGGTGCTCCGGCACCTCAGCCGCTTGGGGCTTCAGGTTAACTGGGAAAAGAGCAAGCTCACTCCGGTTCAGAGCATCTCTTTTCTCGGGCTGGAGTTAGACTCAGTCTCAATGACAGCACGTCTCACGAGCGAGCGTGCTCAGTCGGTGCTGGATTGCCTTGCTTCCTTCAAGCCAGGCACAGTGGTCCCTCTAAAACTTTTCCAGAGGCTCCTGGGGCATATGGCGTCCTCCGCGGCAGTCGCGCCGCTGGGGTTGATGCATATGAGACCACTCCAGCACTGGCTCCAGACTCGAGTCCCGAGACAAGCATGGCACCACGGCACGCATCGGGTAAGGATCACCCCCGCCTGCCTCAAAACACTCCGACCCTGGACAGACCTCTGCTTTTTATGGGCAGGAGTGCCCCTGCAGCAGGTGTCCCGACGCGTTCTGGTCACAAACGACGCCTCCCGGTCTGGGTGGGGTGCCGTGTGCAGCGGGCACGCAGCAGCGGGCCGTTGGAAAGGGGCCCCGCTGCGTTGGCACATCAACTGCCTGGAGTTGCTGACGTCCTTCTTTCTCTCAGGAAGTTCCTCCCGTTAGTTCGGGACAAACACGTCCTCGTGAGATCGGACAGCACCACGGTGGTGGCGTACATGAATCGCCAAGGCGGCGTACGCTCCCGCCACATGTCAAAACTTGCCCGCCATCTCCTCCTATGGAGCCAGCAGCGACTCAAGTCGCTGCGTGCCACTCACATCCCCGGCAAGCTCAACATCGTAGCGGACGCGCTATCACGACAAGTGGAGTGGAGGCTTCACCCCCAGTCGGTCCAGCTGATTTGGGGAACGGTTTGGCAAGGCCCAGGTAGACCTGTTCGCCTCCCAGGAAACCTCCCACTGCCCGCTCTGGTACGCCCTAACAGAGGCTCGCCTCGGGACAGACGCGCTGGCACACAGCTGGCCCTCGGGGCTGCGCAAGTACGCATTTTCCCCAGTGAGCCTTCTTGCGCCGGTGCTGTGCAAGGTCAGGGAGGACGAGGAGCAAGTCACGCTAGTGGCCCCCTACTGGCCCACTCGGACTTGGTTCTCGGAACTCAGGCTTCTCGCGACAGCTCCTCCCTGGCGAATTCCCTGAGAAAGGACCTCCTCTCTCAGGGGCGGGGCACGCTCAGGCACCCGCGCCCAGACCTCTGGAACCTCCACGTCTAGTCCCTGGATGGGATCGCGGAAGAGCTAGCCGGCTTACCGCGACCGTTGTGAATACAATCAACCAAGCCAGAGCCCCTCTACCAGGCACCTTTACGCCCTAAAGTGGCGCTTGTTCGCAGATTGGTGTTCTTCCGAAATGAAGACCCGCAGAGATCGCGTGATCAAGTCAGTGCTCCTGTTCATACAGGAGAGGCTGGACAGGAGGCTGTCCCGTCCACCCTCAAGGTGTATGTTGCCGCCATTGCCGCCCACCATGACCCTGTAGGCGGCAAGTCTTTGGGTAAGCACGACCTGATCCTCAGGTTCCTGAGAGGCGCCCGGAGGTTGAATCTCTCCCGGCCAGGCCTAGTTCCCTCCTGGGATCTCTCGGTAGTCTTGGCAGGACTCCAGAGACCTCCCTTCGAGCCGCTTGAATCAATTGGACTCAGGGCCCTCTCTCTTAAGACGGCCCTGCTGATTGCGCTCGCCTCTATCAAGAGGGTCGGGGACCTGCAAGCGTTCTCTGTCAGCGACACTTGCCTGGAGTACGGTCCGGCGGATACGCCTGTGATCCTAAGACCCCGGGAGGAGGCAGACCCAGCCCTTTCGTTGCTATGTCCAGTGCGCGCCCTGCGCATTTACCTGGACCGCACACAGAGCACCAGACGCTCTGAGCAGCTCTTTGTCTGCTTTGGGGGACGGCAGAAAGGGAATGCCGTCTCCAAACAGAGGCTCGCCCACTGGGTTGTTGATGCCATCACACTGGCTTATCACACCCAGGCCGTGCCCCTACCCTTGCGGGTCCGAGCTCACTCAGCAAGGGGTGTTGCGTCCTCGTGGGCACTGGCCAAGGGCACCTCCCTAGCAGACATCTGTAGAGCCGCGGGTTGGGCAACACCCAACACCTTCGCGAGGTTTTACAACCTCCGCGTTGAGTCGGTTGCGTCTCGTGTTTTGTCAGGTCCGAGCCCGTAGAACTTGGTAACACGTAGCCTGACCGGCCGGGTGGATCGCTTGCGCCCAGCAAGGTTAAGTAGTGCGCCTTTTTTCCCAGGGCGCCCCACTTCGAGTCGGGACCCTGGTCGATTCCTCCCCAGCCCTCAGGGTCCGCGGTTCAGCGGAGGAACTCGCCGACCCAAGCCACTGCGGGTACCCTGATGGCTACCCTGTACTGGTATAGGTGCTCCACAGGTAAGGCCTCCTGCTAGACTCCCCCTGTGTGTAATTCCACGGTTCTGTCCCCTTACGAGCGGACCCCGTGTCTCCCTTAGGCAGTTACAGCTGCCCGGTCGCCGTGCTGTAGCAACTCCCCCTTGCGAGGCTGGATCTACCACCGCACCATACTTTCCACACGAGCCCTAAGGCGGCCGTGTGGCGTGTCTACCACTTTTCCTCCCCAAGAAAAAGGGCAGGTGTGGTCTCCGCAGGGTCTGGGTAAGACCCCTTCCCTATATGCGTGTAAAGGCCCGGCCGTGATTGCTCTATCGCGAGAAACATAGAGAGAAAGAGGCCCAGCCAGGCTGGCCCGTTCAATGTTGGCAAACATCGCCTTGTTCCCCTCTCAGGGTAACTAGAAGGATCCCGATGTTCAGTATGGGGCATTGGGGAAGAGTACGTGCAGCCAGGTACAGGCGATGCGCGGCACTGGATGAATCCCTGCCCGCCTCTGTATCGGCAGTTCACGTACACGGTTCAGCACATGGCAAGATTGGAATGGGTCCTCTAGTGTCGCTTCTCCGACACAACGTGGAGAGAGCGACAGAAGGGGAACGTTTGGTTACGTATGTAACCTCCGTTCCCCGAGGGAGGGAATGACACGTTGTGTCTTTCCTCCGACATGTCGCTGAACCGAGCCACTGTTGTGGCCGGACCATTTCCGGCTCTTCAGAAAAATCCTGACTAAACTTCCGTATTTGCCCTGCTTAAATACCCGTATGCGGGGTATGCAAATACTGACTGCCAATTCTCATTGGCCCTTTTCAATAGGTCAGAGGTGAATATCGGCACTCAAGAGAGACCCCTAGTGTCGCTTCTCCGACACAACGTGTCGTTCCCTCCCTCGGGGAACGGAGGTTACATACGTAACCAAACGATAGCCTTTAATTAATTTGATTAAAAATTGATTGATTGACTTGTATTTTATATGGTATTTTAAGAGACTTACTGACCTTGATGCATTCATGAGGGTATACAAGGGTCTTCTATGTGATGTCATTTTCTGTTTTTAGTTTGTTGTCACATGACAACATAATGGCTCCTTTCATGTTGGTAATGGTAAACTGTTAGATATACGTCTTTAATTTTTCTTTTTTAGGTATTAACAATATTTTTTAAAACAAGTATTCTTCTGGACTGTATTCATTCTAAGAAATAATAATTCATGTTTTCAAGAATTTCACAATCTGATATCATGACAAGTCATAATAATAGTACATGATGGCAAAATTTTAGGAAACAAAACTGTACGGCTTTTACTCCCAAAGGGAAAAATAAATGAACCAACGTATGCATTAAGAATTTTTGTCTAACTCCTAATCCTATTTTAATAGAAAAATTACTGTTGTGTACCACAAAAGAAAGAGAAACATCAGGATTTGAAACGAGCATTGTTATAATTGTATCCCCTAACCTAAACCTAAACTTAACCATAAAGTCTATAGACTTACCCATACCCTAAACTCAAGCATGATTTTAATAGGAGAGTAACTTTTGTGTACCACAGAAGAAAGAATACAAGATGAGGGAAGTGTATTACAGGTTATTTATGTACATCAGTCATTTTTGTGGAATAATATATGGAATTGTCCTTGTGAGCAACAATTGGCACTACAATAGACACTACAAAGTTTACTAATATTTATGTTAAGCCTAGGCCTGGGCGATATGTCTAAAAAATTATATCTTGATATTTTTCATCCTATTGACGATATTCGATATATATCTTGATAATTTTGTATTTGCTCTAAATTGGCTCTAAAGTGTTTTTTTTATTTTTTATTTAGTTTTTTTCTATCAGAGGAAACATAATTTCATCCAAACAGCCATTGTAGCCAAGTAGATTAAATATTTTAAAGACATTTCATACACAATGATACATAGTAGTTTAATCAAAAGCATTATTTACCTTCAAACGTTTTTACTGTGAAAAGCTACTTCACTGACTTATTTTTGAAACCCCAGTTGAACATTGCATAATAAAATTTTTTTTTACTGTGAGACACGTCAGGTTTATTTATATAATATAATGCTGAATTATCAGTGTTATTTGGATTATTGGATTTGCATTATACAAAGGTAATACATTTCTGTCCTGTTTAGTTCATCTTCACCTGGGGGCTTTTATTTTGTAGTATTTACTTCAACTTCACAAGCAGCTTTTATTGTGACACAGAAAAGGCAATGTGTGTGACAATTTAAAATGTTCTGCATTTCATGAAACGCTGTAATCTCCTCACTTTCTGTTATTCTCTGCTGCATTTGTAGAATTGTATAACAACTTGTAACTGTTACTAATGTTTGGAATTGCGCGAATGCTTAAACCTTCATTATTTTGATTTCACAATGCACATGAACTGATCTGAGAGCGCTGCCATGCGCGTGCACATAGATCAGCGTGTCACTGGTTTGTTCAGAATCACACACAGATCTTGTTTATCTGTCTTTAAATTGCAGATTTTGTGGATTAATTAACACATATGACTAATTGCCATTTTGATGTTATTTAAATTGTGCTGCCCTGAAGGATAGAGCAATTAGTCTACTGATGTGCTCTTTATGACACTTAATGGCCAAATGAAAGCACATTCAAATTATCGCGATATTGGCGACATTGATGTACATCGGTTTTGACGTGAACGCTCAACCTTTCAAAGTATACTTCATTTGGGGGCCTGGGTAGCTCAGCAAGAAAAGACACTGACGATGGCAGCTGTTGAGAACAATAGAATGCGGGGATCTCGAACAGAGCATTTACATAGTTTCAAAATACATTTAACTTGACACAGTGTCCTAAAAACCTATTACTAGAGATGCTGAAAACAAGTCAAACTAAACTCAATATAGGCAGATATTGTTCTAAATAATAGCATTTCGGTATCAGCGCACATCAGTGCACACCTGCTTTAAGCAAATTATTTAGGACTATTAGGCCAATGTTACATCATCTAATTAATGTTCATGACCCAGGCTGATGGGTTTGTTATGTGTCCCCTCCATATTTTGGATCCTTCGTATGCCCCCGTTTTAAGGGCTGTATTTCAGAATTATTTCAGAAGGTAGTACCTGATTAATGATTTCAAACATTTCAGAGGGGTGTCTTGGTAATTGATACAGTTCCTCTTTGTGCCAGAGTTCAGCGGTGAAGAACGGACTGAAGTAAAACTGCTGAAGACTTGCATTGTCACATGTTAGTCCTGATTCAGTGAAATTCCAAAATAGGAAGTACTGTATACAAAGCTATGGCTGTTGCAGTGATCTGAGATTGTCTTACTTCTATTACGATCAATAATCTGATCTGGGAAATGATGAATATGCATTGAATTCTGCATTGAAATAATTACACTTGAAGTGTTGATTTCACAAGACCATAGTCAACATGTTTCTCTGCATGTACACACATTAGTACTGTAAGCTCTCTTTAGCTGATGTGTGCTTTTATGTTTTATCTGCCAAATCGTGACATAAAACCTTTGGTCAGGATGTTTGGCTGTTTCCTATGTGACTTCCTTCTTATGAAGCACTGTCGGCAGCGAGTGCACTGGAGGCTTTGCTGATTGTTCGTCTCCAAGCTTTGGTATCAACTGGTTTGTTACATGCTTCTGAACCGATTTGGATCATGAAAGCCTCAGTTTATGATTTAAAGGAAAAGTTCACACAAATTTGCTAATTTAAAGCCCATATGATTTTCTTTCTTCTGTGGAACAAAAAAGAAGATATTTTGCATAACATCTGAGCTGCTCTTTTCCATACAATAGTAGCAGAGCTCCTAAAAGGACAAAACAAGCCCCATAAAAGTAGTCCTTGACTCATCTTCCAGGCCATTGAAATAATACAATAGCTTTGCTTGTGGAACAGACTGATATCTAGCTATATAGCTCTTCAATCTTAAAAAAAAAAATGTTATTTACTCAATGAAACAACATATAGACCTACTTAAGGTTTTTCAGAGCGAATAATTACTGTAGTTTTAGTCTGTTCCTCACACAAAGCTATTGAATGGCTTCAAAAGACTTTTGGAGTTTGACAGACAAAGTCACTATGAACTGTTATAGTATGGAAAAGAGCTGTGTGAAAATGGGGTGGGGATAAGGAAACTAAAATGTCTATAAAATAGTACAAATGGAAATATACAAATGTATTTATAAAGGATTTGAGAGTATTTATGTGTCTCTAAAACTTTAAAAACATTTAAGTTTTAGATGCTGTTATTACATCCATATTGCACAATTCAGTGTGTTTTCAAACATACCGAAATATATGTGTAAATGTTATGTGCGAATACCAACACATAATAATGAGATCAGGCTGGTATTTCCAACTTGGTGTGAAACATAAAGAAGTTTTTTGCTCCCCAGAGAGGTTTGCCAAGCAGCACATACCGACAGTTATATTATTATATTTATTAGAAGTGACAACTTGTGTTTACAGCATTAAAGAGTAAGTTCACTCAAAAATATTTCCTCTGTGGGGCACAAATGGAGATGTGTGGTTATGTGTTAGGGACTGAAATCCTCGGAATGGAAAAAAAGATATAATGAAAGGTAAGAGTGGCTAAAGTTCTGCTTACAGTGAGCATGTTTACATGCACGTTCTTACACCGATTATACTTAATTGGCCCAATAAGGTATGTTGTCATGTAAATGCATTAAATTACTTTTCTGTATTGGTATATACAGTATATTATAAACCGATCGACTCGATAGGTTCTTCCCCTTACTCCGATTTCACATTGCATGTAAACTAAAAACCTTTACTGGCACTTGTACCGGCTTATACAATGTACACACTTGTTGTGCGCTTGCCTCTAAATGATTTGACATCAAAAGCAGAGAATAACACGATTGTTTCAAATCTCATATAAACTAATTTTTGTTTTTTGCTTTGTCAGATTTTTTAAATAAGTTGAATGGACATATCAACAAATTGGTGTGCATGTAAACAAGCTCATTGTAACATCTATTGAGTTCCATAAAATAAAGAAAGTCATATGGGTTTGGAACTAGAGGTAGACCTACATATCGGTTTTACTGATTAATCGGTACCGATAGTTGCTTTTTGGAGCTATTTCTCAGAAAATATGCTGATAGTTGACAATAATTTATTAGAATTGTTTTGCCCTGATTTTTATTTTTGTTTTTAATTCCTTATCAATAAACTTCATCTGGTGAATTATATACATACAAAACTTTTCATATGGTGAATCTATAGACTGTAAAAAGCTTAATTTGATAAATACTCACATCAAATTAAATCACTTTATTGTCACACTATCATGTACACAAGTGCAACAGTAGGTTAAATTCTTTTGTGCAGTTCCGAGCAACATAGCAGTCATGACAGTGACGAGACATATACCAATTACAGTAAACAACATACTGTGGCAGCGGGGGTGTGGTCAAGCGCCCGTCCGGGAGAGAAAAGCGGTAAGGGCGCTCACACCTGAGCTAAATTATGTCTAACACCTGTCTGTAATTGCAGTAGCGTGAGGAGAGCGGATAAAAGCCAGCAGCCACAGAGCATCCGGAGGCTGACAACACAGCAGAGAATACGTGTGTGTGTGTGTGTGTGTGTGTGAAGAAAATTAAATTAATTAAGCTGAAAAATAAAGCTTACCCCTTAAGCTGATGTCTGTTCCCGTCCCTTCCTTGGTACGCTTTACACTGGTGCCGAAACCCGGGAATTGAAGGAACACCTTTTTTTTGTGTTCCAAGTTATGGAACAGAGTCGCCCCATAGAGTCCTCCCAGCTGGCGGAAGTCCTCCAGTCCCTCGCTACTCTCCATCAAGGCCACCAACAATCCCTGCTTGAGCTCCGGCAGGATCAAGATCGACGTTTCTTCGAGATCATGCGGGCTCAGGCAGAGGACCGACTCGCTATCCGGAGCCTCCTCAGCCAGGAGACTGCGTCGGCCCCAGCAGCGACCCCGGACACCCACGCTACGCTACCCCCGCCCACGTTACAGAAGATGGGGGCAGCAGATGATCCTGAGGCCTTCCTCAACTTGTTCGAGCGGACGGCAGAAATCTGGGGCTGGCCGCCCGAACAGTGGGCAGCCCGCCTAATCCCTCTCCTGTCCGGGGAAGCCCAGCTCGCGGCGCAACAACTGCCGGCGACAAACCTCCTGGCTTATGCTGACCTGAAGAGGGCCATACTGCAACGGGTCGGTCGGGGCCCGGAAAAGAATCGCCAACTCTTCCGGAGCATGAAGCTAGAGAAGTCCGATCGCCCGTTCGCGTTTGCTCAACGGCTCCGGGACGCCTGTCGGCGGTGGCTGCTCGCGGGGGACCGCGACGTCGAGGAAGTCATCGATCAGGTGGTGCTGGAGCAGTTCGCGTAACGGCTGCCCAGGAGAACGGCGGAGTGGGTCCAGTGCCACCGCCCGGCATCGCTGGAGGAAGCCGTACGACTCGCGGAGGACCACATGGCGGCGATTCCAAGGGCGGATGAGCCATCTCTCTCTTTCTCCCCTTCCCCTGTGTCTTCCCCTGTTTTTTCCCCTCCCCTCTTCCCTCTCGCTCTGCTCTCTCCCCAGGGTCCGTGCCTGCCCCCCGCAGGCGTGGAGGATTTGTGAGACCAACTTCCCGGCCGTGGGAGAAACCGCCTACCCCTTCCCCATCCCTCAGCCGCTCTCCTCCTCAGGTGGGGGCGCCCGCCAGCACAGGTGCGGCCGTGGTGCCTGGGCCGGTCTGCTGGAGGTGCGGAGACCGGACCACTTCGGGATCAGTGTCCGCTGATGGAAATAGGGACGGTGGTGCGGGTCTCCGACTTCCCGCAGGCTGCCCCCGATCGGGCTGGAGCGTACCGTATTCCGGTAAGGATCCAAGGGGGTACATACCAAGCATTGTTGGATACCGGCTGTAACCAGACCACCATCCACCAACGCTTGATTCAACCCGGGGCTTTGGGTTTAGCTAAACTGGTGAGGGTGAGGTGTGTGCATGGGGATGTTCACAAGTATCCCATGGTGACTTTGACGATTAAATTCAGGGAAAAAACCATAGTGTGGAGGCAGCGGTTAGTTCCCGCCTCACCCATCCGCTAATCTTGTGTACTGATTGGCCGAATTTCAAAGATATTCTAGAGGGTATTTGTGCGGATGGGTCCTGCATAAAGAGGTGTGCGGTGTGCGATGCTTTGGCAGGGGCGGCGGAGCCGGGGCCGTCCTCGGCTGCTCGGAATGACGAGGGAAGGGGCGAGGTGGCCGCCCCTCCTCTCAGGGAATTCCCTGAGGGGGACTTCCCTATAGAGCAGTCGCGGGACGAAACCCTTAAACATGCTCTTGACCAAGTGAAAGTAATTGATGGTCAACAGCTCCGGCCGGGCATCGCCATTGCATACCCATATTTTTCGCTTATTAAAGATCGGTTGTACAGAGTGACGCAGGACGCTCAAACAAAGGATGAAGTGACACAATTGTTGATTCCACAAAGCCGCCGGGAAATGGTTTTCCAGGCGGCTCACTATAATCCTATGGCCGGTCACCTAGGGGAAAGAAAGACACTTCTCCGTCTAATAGCCTGTTTCTATTGGCCGGGCATTGGCGGCGACGTCCGCAGGTGGTGTGCGGCGTGCCGCGAATGTCAACTCGTAAACCCACCGGCCACCCCAAAAGCACCATTGCGCCCCCTTCCATTGATCGAGGTTCCCTTCGAAAGAATTGGAATGGACCTCGTCGGGCCATTGGCACGAACGGCACGCGGACATCGCTTTGTGTTAGTCCTGATGGATTATGCAACGCGATATCCGGAAGCAGTGCCTTTGAGCAACATCTCAGCACGTAGTGTTGCAGGGGCACTCTTCAAGATAATCTCCCGGGTGGGGGTTCCGAAAGAAATCCTTAAGTCGATTCGCACTAGTGTATACCATCCTCAGACAGATGGACTGGTGGAACGATTTAATAAGACGTTCAAAAATATGATTCGTAAATTTGTGCATGAAGACGCTAGGAATTGGGATAAGTGGCTGGACCCTCTGTTATTCGCAGTACGATAGGTCCCGCAAGCCTCCACGGGGTTCTCCCCATTTGAGCTGTTGTACGGGCGACGCCCACGCGGGGTCCTCGACGTCATCCGCGAAGCTTGGGAGGAGGGACCTTCCAATTGTAAAAATGAAATTCAATACGTTCTTGATCTTAGAGCAAAACTCCACACACTGGGGAAATTAACACAGGAGAATTTGCTCCAGGCTCAAGAACGCCAACGCCGGCTGTATGACAGGGGTGCTCAGCTACGGGAATTTGCACCGGGAGATAAAGTGCTTGTATTACTCCCAACACCGAGCTCTAAATTACTCGCCAAGTGGCAAGGACCTTTTGAGGTCACACGACGAGTAGGGGATCTCGATTATGAGGTTAAACGTACCGATAGAGGGGGCGCGCGGCAAATATATCACCTCAACCTCCTGAAATTGTGGAGAGAAGAGGCGGCCTCTGTGACATTGGCCACGGTAGTTCCCGAGAGGGCGGAACTCGGAACGGAGGTAAACAAAGCCCGCAATCTCAACATCCCGTTTCCTTGTTGGAGTTTGCGGACGTGTTTTCTCCTCTACCGGGCCGCACAAACATCATACATCACCATATCGAGACCGAGCCGGGCGTGGTGGTACGTTGCCACCCCTATCGCTTGCCCGTACATAAAAAGAAAGTAGTTCGAGAAGAATTGGACGCGATGCTTGAGATGGGAGTAATAGAAGAATCCCAAGAGCGACGTGTCTGTACGATTCTGTGTGGATTATAGAAAAGTCAACGCGGTGTCTAAATTTGACGCATACCCAGTGCCCCGTGTTGATGAACTGCTCGATCGGTTAGGTACGGCTCGATTTTACTCGACCTTGGATCTAACGAAGGGTTATTGGCAGATCCCCTTGACACCAATATCCCGTGAAAAAACGGCCTTCACCACGCCGTTCGGATTACACCAATTCGTGACGCTTCCTTTTGGTTTGTTCGGGGCACCGGCCACGTTTCAGCGTCTCATGGATAGGATCCTCAGACCGCATACTGCTTACGCCGCTGCCTATCTAGACGACATCATTATTTATAGTAATGATTGGCAACGGCACATGCAACATCTGAGGGCCGTCCTGAGATCGCTGCGGCGGGCGGGGCTCAGGGCAAACCAAAGTTAGGTTAGGCGTGTGGAGGTACGGTATCTGGGGTTCCACTTGGGTCATGGCCAGGTGCGTCCCCAAATTGACAAGACCGCGGCGATTGCGACTTGCCCTAGACCCAAGACCAAAAAGGGGGTGAGGCAGTTCCTGGGGCTGGCTGGCTATTACAGAAGATTTGTGCCTAACTATTCGGATATCACCAGCCCGCTGACTGACCTCACTAAAAAGGGGGCTGCAGATCCGGTCCAATGGTCAGAGCAGTGCCAACAGGCGTTTACACAGATTAAAGCTGCACTTTGTGGGGGGCCGCTTTTGCATGCACCTGACTTCTCTCTCCCTTTTGTATTGCAGACGGATGCTTCAGACAGAGGGCTGGGGGCCGTACTCTCGCAGGTGGTGGAGGGAGAGGAGCATGCCCCACTGCAGTGGCTCCACCGCATGAAAGATACTAACGCCCGGATCACCTGTTGGTATCTGGCCCTCCAGCCTTTTAAGTTCAAGGTGGTCCACAGACCGGGGGTGCAGATGGCTGCCGCTGACTTCCTCTCCAGAAATGGGGGGGGGAGTGGTAGGCAGGCTGGATGACGCCCCGGCCTGAGTCGGGCGGTGGGGGTATGTGGCAGCGGGGGCGTGGTCAAGCGCCCGTCCGGGAGAGAAAAGCGGTAAGGGCACTCACACCTGAGCCAAATTATGTCTAACACCTGTCTCTAATTGCAGTAGCGTGAGGAGAGCGGATAAAAGCCAGCAGCCACAGAGCATCCGGAGGCTGACAACACGGCAGAGAATACGTGTGTGTGTGTGTGTGTGTGTGTGTGTGTGTGTGAAGAAAATTAAATTAATTAAGCTGAAAAATAAAGCTTACCCCTTAAGCTGACGTCTGTTCCCGTCCCTTCCTTGGTCCGCTTTACACATACTTACACAAAACAATTTACATATCAAATGTACACATACTTACACAACACAATAATTATATACAATGTACAGTAAACAATACACACAATATAGAATACACAATATACAATACAATAAGTAAAGAGTATATGAAATATATATATAAGTAGTTGTATTCAGGAGAATATGTTGACAGTCCAGTGTGAGATTATAGATTAATGAAGTGCAGTGCTAATTATTGATCCTGATAGATCAAGTGTTCAACAGTCTGACTGCTTGGGGAAAGAAGCTGTCATGTAGTCAGCTGGTGCGGGTCCTGATGCTGCGACTGCCTGATGGTAGCAGTGAGACCATGACTCAGGTGGCTGGAGTCTCTGATGATCCTCCAAGCTTTTTTCACACACCGCCTGGTATAGATGTCCTGGAGGGAGGCAAGCTCACCTCCGATGATGTTTCTGGCAGTTCGCACCACCCTTTGCAGGGCTTTGCAGTTGTGGGCGGTGCTGTTGCCGTACCAGGCGGTGATGCAGCCAGTTAGGATGCTCTCTACAGTGCTAGTGTAGAACTGTGTGAGGATGTTGTGGTTCATTCCAAACTTCCTCAGCCGTCTCAGGAAGAAGAGGCGCTGGTGAGCCTTCTTCACAACGGCCTCAGTGTGGACGGACCATGTGAGTTCCTCAGTAATGTGGACACCGAGGAACTTCAAACTGCTGACTCTCTCTACCGGTGCTCCATTGATGGTGATGGGGCAGTGTTCTCTGTCTTTCTTCCTGAAGTCCACTACAAGCTCCTTGGTTTTACTGATGTTGAGGGAGAGGTTGTGCTCCTGACACCGGCGTGTCAGAGTGTGCACCTCCTCTCTGTAGGCTCTTTCATCATTGTCAGTGATCAGACCTACCGTCGTATCATCAGCAAACTTAATGATGGCATTGGAGCTATGTGTTACCACACAGTCATGTGTGTACAGGGAATACAGGAGTGGGCTGAGAACACAGCCCTGCGGGGCTCCAGTGTTGAGGGTTAGTAATGAGGAGATGTTGCTGCCCATTCTAACCACCTGACGTCTGCCTGACAGGAAATCCAGGATCCAGCTGCACAGCGAGCTGTTTAAGCCCAGAGCCCGGAGTTTCTCATCAAGCTTGGAGGGCACTATGGTGTTGAATGCTGAGCTGTAGTCTACAAACAGCATTCTCACATATGTGTTCCTTTTTTCCAGATGGGAGAGAGCAGTGTGTAGTGTAGATGCAATGGCATCATCAGTGGAGCGGTTGTTGCGGTAGGCAAACTGCAATGGGTCCAAAGAGGGGGGCAGCACAGAGCAGATGTGATCTCTGATTAACCTCTCATTTGCTGATGATGGGGGTCAGAGCAACAGGAAGCCAGTCATTTAAGCAAGTGATTATGGCTTGCTTCGGTACAGGCACAATGGTTGATGTTTTGAAGCATGTGGGGACTACAGACAGGGAGAGGGACAGATTGAAAATGTCAATTTGAAGCACGCTCTGATGAATGACATCTGGACCCGCGGCTTTACGGATGTTCACCCGTCAGAAGGATCGGGTTACATCCACAACAGAGACGGAGAGTGAACCAACCTCTGTAGCGTCAGCCGCGAGTGCTCTCTCCGCGAGGGCGGTGTAATTGTCCTCGAAACGAGCATAAAATTTATTAAGTTCGTCCGGGAGAGATGCAGCGGTGTTCACGGCGGAGTCTTTATTCCGTTTGTAGTCCGTGATGGTGTTAATTCCCTGCCACTTCTTGAGTCAGTGGTGTTGAACTGACCTTCAAGTTTGTGCCTGTACTGTCGTTTGGCTGCACAGATAGTGTTACGGAGTGCATAACTGGCTTGTTTACGCTCCTCCGTGTTAGAAGAATTAAAAGCGGAGGTCCGCGCGAACATCGCCGATAACCCATGGATTCTGGTTGGGGGATATCCGTGTTGTTTTGGTCGTAACAACGTCCTCTACGCACTTCCTGATGGAACATGTTACACTGTCAGCGTAAACCTCGATGTTGTCATCAGAGGCGGACCGGAACATCTCCCAGTCCGCGTGATCAAAACAGTCTTGTAGCACAGAGTCTGATTGGTCCGACCAGCACTGGATCGTTCTGAGGGTGGGTGCTTCCCGTTTCAGTTTCTGCCTGTAAGCGAGCAGAAGCAGAACGGAAGAGTGGTCCGATTTGCCAAATGGGGCGGGGGAGGGATTTGTAGCCATCCCAGAAAGGAGAGTAACAATGATCTAAAACCCGGTCCCCTCGTGTGTTGAAGTTTATGTGTTGGTGGTATTTTGGAGCGATTGTTTTAACATTGGCTTTGTTAAAGTCCCCGGTAACAATGAATGCAGCCTCAGGGTGTGCGGTTTCCTGCTCACTTATGCTCCCATACAGTTCTTTGAGTGCCCGGTCTGTGTCGGCTTGTGGGGGGATGTACACAGCTGTGATGATGACCGCTGTGAATTCCCTCGGTAGCCAGAATGGTCGACACAGAAGCATGAGATATTCCAGATCAGGAGAGCAGAAAGACTTGATGAAATGTATGTTCCTCTGATCACACCATGATTTGTTGATCATAAAACATACACCACCACCTCTGCTTTTACCTGAGAGGTCTTTCGCTCTGTCCACTCGGTGCACAGAAATCTCTCGTCTCTCGTTGGAAAGAGATCCGCGCTCTCAGCTCGCAGAGCTTGTTGTCCAGAGATTTGCCAGTAGTATACTGGGTAGCGGGGGTCGATTTGCACGACGTCTTACTCTGATGAGAACGGCGGCTCTTTTTCCCCTTTTCCTTCTGGATTTCCGCAGCCGAGCAGCCCAGACAAAGGGCTCCGCCGGCGTGTTTGTAAACAGCGGGTCGGCATTGAGGAATTTGAAGTCCGGTTTTCGATGTGTGATTGTTGAACCAATGTCCAAAAGCGTTTGTCTGTCGTAAAAAATAAGGCAGACAACATCCAAGACAAAAAACAAAGAACTGTAAACAAAACAAACAATAAACCGCAGTGTTGTATCAGAGCTCGCAACGCAGCAGCCATACTCGGCGCCATCTTGAGTCCAATAGAGCATATTAACACAGCCACATCTCTTTGATTACAAAATAGAGTCCCCAGTGTATTTCGGGCTTGTTTAAAGTAAAAGGTCCTGTGTTATGCACCAAATCTTAATTTCTTGCACAATAAACTGCTTTTGAGATTTTATTCATTTTGCATCCTCAATGTCTGTGCCCTTCATTTTAAGGAAAGTATAAGATATTTTATTATTATTATAAAGATTGATTTAAAAGTACTTTTGGCCAATTTATCAATTATCAACATTTTCACCACCTTTGCTATCGGTTTCGGCAAAATCCACTATTGGTCGACCTCCATTTGGAACAAACTGAGGGTTTGTAAATGATGACAGTTTTCATTTTGGGGTGAACAATCCCTTTAAGACTTTGTGCCAGGTATTACATTTGCACCTGTTCCATTGACTCTGATGTGCCCAGACAGGTCCTATGTATTTACACTGAATTGAATTAAGCGTGCATGCACGTGAGTGAACAGGCATTTCAGGATTATCATATGTGTAATGTGTGTAAGTGGGCTTCTGCAGAGAATCCATAAGATCAGGAAACACTAAAGCACTCTGCATGATTGGATTTCCTTAATGTGATTTTCCAAGTACTCACCATTTGTCCTGTTATCTTGTTTCTTAGACTAATGAACCCAGTCGTAATACCCTTGTACCTTCACTCTCACTATCATTTAACTTTTCCCCTCTACACTTTACACACTTTAGCATAAATCCAGAGCATGTTACTGGCTTTGTAATTCTGAGTACTGCTCACATGGACAAGGGATATGCCGATCTAAATATTTTCATCACCGGCTCGTGGGTTGTCTGAGTTACCGAACTACTGGTCATAGTCTGTCTTAAGGACGTCACGGTGCCCCTGGACAAAGACCCAAGAGCAGAGGAGATAAATGACAAAGTCCTTTATTAACAGAAAAAGTGCTCCAGCGACAGCCCGGTCGAGCTCAAATAATGAAGCCACAGAGGGCGAGGAGAGTGTGTTCGTCAGTTAGTGTTGTGTCGTGGAAGTCCGGAAAGATCCATAGCATCGGTTGGTGTGATGAGAAGCAACACCCAGGTACACAAGATCACACAAGTTCACACAAGCCTCCTCGAGAGCAACCAAAAGGACAATGGCGATCTGTGGGGTAAACACCACCTCGATAACAGAGCAACCACTCCACACTAAACAAGAGACAATCGTGAGTGGTATAGCAAACAATAAACCAGTAAACGTACAGGGAAAACACAAGGGATGAAATAGGGAGAGCAATGAGAGGAGGACAGGTGGAGCATGTGAGAAAACAATTACTGTAATCAGCGTCTCCCCGGGAGCGAACAGCGTTCCCATGTAGACGCCGATTACGCTCACTGACTTCACCTGTGACACACAATGGAGAGAGAGAAAACAAACAACAGAATGAAATGGCAAATGCAGGAGCCATGACAAAGGAAGACCTAGTTTGGCTGATTTAGCATCAGATCCACCACACTGCAATCAGGCACATTGCCTATGGGGCGTCCACATAAGTTGCATTGTAATGTTAAAAACAGTATGAGTGCAAGGGTTTCGAGACACTTTTTTTTTTTAAGTTTTAACTTGCCATGCTGTCTTAAGCATGCAGTGTTCATGGTGAGTGATACCGTGAGCAAAATGTACTACTACAATCAATCAATCAACCAACCAACCAACATGTCTGTCTGTCTGTTTAGATTTATGTGAACCTAATCCTAATGTAAAGTAGCCAGGGATTATGAAGTATGTGGAAACCTCATGGAAACATTCAATTTCACTTGACAAAACAGCATACTTCATCCCAAAATCTAGCTGACAGCCGGTCATCAAAACCTGATGTCAGCCCTTCATAAATCGCCACGTCTTACTGCTTATCTCAAAGCCAAGGTCTAAAGTCCTGATCACGAAATGGTAATCATGAGTGGAGTCTTTGTCCTGAGCTCTGATGATGCATGCATTGAAATGCATTAACTGAACATTAAGATGTCAGAGCTGTTCTTTATAAATCCTTGTTTTAAGGGTTGTAAAAGTGAGATATGGAATGGTTGTTGCATGCCGTCGTAGCATGAATAAAATTATTCACTGCTGCCCTCAAGATACACAGGCAATATTTTGTTTTAATAAAAATCAACCCCTGGGACATGAAAGAAAGTAGAAGAAACAAAAAAAGTTGAGGAAAACATCCAAGTACGAAACTGTTACTTTAACAGTACATATTCACACTTCCCCCATAAGAACTTTGCATTGGACGATTTTATATAACTGCCATTTTTATGATCTCTGAAGGTTTATATAAACATCTCAGATGAGTTCTTTGGATGCAAGTCCCCGTATCAGACAACATAACCATGCCAACCATTTCAGTTGTAGCTCAGTACATTTTCCATCATTGCAGGATTTAATGAAGTGTTAAAATGTGAGAATTTAATCGTTAACCCAGAACAGATGTCCACATTAATTCATTCATTTTCCTCCTCCCGTTTATTTTTTAACACAGAAAAATAATTTGTTATTTACTTCAGTGTATAAACCATTTCACATTAAGCATATTTCAACACCACTATCATGTGAATAGATGAATATGATTCATCATCTCTAATATTACATCACGCATACAAGTATTCAGCTGAGGCAAAGTGAATTACTGGGATCTGAAAGGCATTGTTCCTTTTATATGGAGTTTAATATGCTCTGTGTTTACATTCCCAGGCCATCATGCAGACGCAAGACAGCAAAGGACAAGAAGTGCACACCAACGGCAGCGCCGGTCACATGAATGGCAAAGACGTAACCAAGATGCGAGAGGTGGCCTTTGAGAAGCACACCTCTGAGCCACTGGTATTAAACTTCATTGATTTACGCATAGTACACGTGTAACTGTTTTAAAAGTGTATTTTGTTCCCAAAGTACACTTAGGATGAAATAACAGTTAATTCCCGTAAGTCTTGACGTTAAAGGGGAAAAATAGTACTAAATAATAATGAACCCTTTAAATGTATTTTTCAACAATTGGATTCTTATGCCAAGAACACCTAGTTTTTTTGCTAAATTGTATTTTGTATGACTGCGTTTAGCTTATGAAGAAATGTCGAGGTCACCCTTTATCCCTAAATAATAAACAAATTGTTTTAAATAAAATAGGTTTTTACCTTTATTTTAGGATGGCTTTTATAAACATGGGTTTCCACAAAAACAATGACTGTAGTAAAGATAGACACATAAAGGCAGCATAAAAGTAATCCATAAGACTCCAGTGGTTAAATCTGTGTCTTCTGAAGATATATGGTGAGTGTGGGTGAGAAACAGATCAGTATTTAAGTATTTTCCCCCCTATAAATCTCCAAATTCACTTTCACATTGTTCTTCTTTTGTTTTTGACGATTCCCAGTCTTCGTACATATTGCCACCTACTGGGCAGGGAGAAGAATCTATAGTAAAAAAGGAATTAAATGAGGGCAGTGGTGGCTCAGTGGTTGAGGCTCAGGGTTACTGATCAGAAGGTCGGGGGTTCAAGCCCCAGCACCACCAAGATGCCACTGTTAGGCCCTTGAGCAAGGCACTTAACTCCAGGTTGCTCCGGGGGGATTGTCCCTGTAATAAGTGCACTGTAAGTCGCTTTGGATAAAAGCGTCTGCCAAATGCATAAATGTAAATGTAAATGTAAATATTTACACCCATACCTACCATATCGTGTCTGAAGTTAATGTTTTAACCACTGGAGTCAGATTACTTGTATGCTGCCTTTATGTGCTTTTGGAGCGTAAAAATGTTAGTCACCATTCACTTGAATTTTATTGATGTATAGAGCTGAAATGTTTTTCTAAAAATCATATTTTGTGTTCTGCAGAAGAAAGAAAGTCATACACATCTGGGATGGCAAGAGAGTGTGTAAATAATGAGAGAATTTTCAATTATGGGTGAACTATCCTGTGTACATCTGTGCTGTAAATGTGTGTTCTGTGTCTTCTCAGGGTGTTACTCTCAAGTTAAATGAAAAACAGAGGTGTACAGTGGCGAGAATATTGCATGGAGGGATGATACATAGACAAGGTAGAGTGTATTCTTTTCAATTTGTTTCCATATAGCTGACTGCATCACTGCTGTTCACACACATTGCTGTTGTTTTGGCAGGTTCCTTACACGAAGGAGATGAAATAGCAGAGGTCAATGGCAGAAGCGTGGTTAATCAAAGTGTAGACCAGCTGCAAAAGATTCTGGTGAGTTTTATTGTCATCTTGTCACGAACCCTCTCCTCTGCCCCATCTCCGCGTCCACGAGCACGCACACATGCACTCCGCGAGCGTGCTCGCTTCCCGCTTCCTCGCTCCGCCCCCTTGAGCTCGTACGCTCTGTTTCCTCCCTCGCGAGCTCACACGCTCGTTCTGCTATTACGAGCTCTCGCTCGTAAACTCTCTCCCCCCTCTGACCCACTTGCACTCACGCGCTTCCTATCTTCACACATTAGTTACACCTGCCACAGTCCCAATCACCTGTCATTCGTTTCACCTGCACCTTCCCCTATAAATACCCAGCACTTCCGTTTCACGGGTGTTGGTTATTGTGTGTTTAGGTTCCCGTACCTTTGCCCCGCTAGTCCCGTCTAGTTTTGCCCCTGCTAGTCCCGTCTAGTTTTGCCCCTACTCGTCACCTCTTAGCTTGCCAACTCGTTCCCCTGTCTTCGTTCCCACTTGTTATTGTTATTCAGATTACCCCGGCTTTTGACCCTACGCTTCCCTCGACGATTCTCTCTGGATTAACCCTGATTGTACTTTTGCCTTCACTGCTTTATTCTCAATAAAGCAGTGTTTCATCATTGTGACTGTCTCTACTTGTGTGTGTGTGTCGGGTTACACATCTCTGGGCGTTTCTAGAGTATATTCTCCTCAGTGCAGTGTAAGTGTTGCGACATTTATCTTGCAGTAGCTTGACAGGATCTCCAATTTCTGTTAAAATAATAAAAATTAAGAGAATAATTACACACTCAACAAAATTTTTTCTTTATTTTATCAAGTGTCTCTGTGGTCTGGCCTATGTAGGCAAGACACAGAGATCCTTGAAAACAAGGAATTATGTGGAATTATATTGATGATGTATTCACATGGCTTGTTGAGGCAAAGTCACATTACTATCTTGGTGTGCATATACAGTATATACCTATATAAATTCTCTAGGAATATATTCAGTAAATGTGTTTCCATTTTAGTTTCTGTGCATGTCTTCTTATCAATTAAAAATGTGCTCACTTCAAGCAAACGTTTAAGATTTTATGTGCATTTTGCACATCTTGGTGTTTCCATCCAGCATTTTTTTATGCAATATCCCATAATTCTTAGAAAAATACATTGATGGAAACCCAGATAGTGTCTGTGGTGGTGTTAATCTTTATTTGATGTTGTTGGATGATCCCTTACATTACAGAAAGAAACAAAGGGTGTTGTCACATTGAAAATCATCCCCAACCAGCAAAGTCGTTCTATGGTGTGTGAGGTGAGTACGAGAACAGTGAAATTTGTCAAATCTTACCAGTTTCTTCTTTTCTTTTTTTATAGTCACAATCTACTCAACTCCCTTTGTCCTTTTGATCTTTAAATATGAGCCTCAAATGTGATTTGATCAATTCTTTCTTGTTTTTGTCTATTCTGTATTCTTGATAAAATAAGGTTTGGAAATCCTGTAAGCCAATAAAAGGAAAAGGTGACTATCCAACCATGAATAGAAGCTAACTGTAGAATATATCACTTCTTTATTTAGATAAATTAATAATCTTTCTACTGCCTTCTATCTATCTATCTATCTATCTATCTATCTATCTATCTATCTATCTATCTATCTATCTATCTATCTATCTATCTATCTATCTATCTATCTATCTGTCTGTCTGTCTGTCTGTCTGTCTGTCTGTCTGTTTGTCTGTCAGTCTATCTATCTAGTCTCTAGGCATTCCTTCAAGTCATCTCATATGTAGATGAGAGGTGCACCAATAGGCTCACTGTTATTACGGAGGATATGCCACAGTGATTTTAGCCATCAAACAAGGGGGAATTAGTTAAATATTAATTATCTTAAAACGCTCTGTGATCTAAACAGAAGATGCAAGTAACAGTTTTACTTTAAGTTGAATTTGATAAGTATATTTAATACTTGACGTTATATTTAATCTTTTTAGTTGCATAATATTTAAATGCACATGTTCCTGAATCAATATTATTTGTCGTTCCAAGAAACACTCCTATCGACCAATCACAAACCTAACCCTACCCTTAAAATTAGAAGAATTTTGATTGGTTGATAACTCATGCATCTTTATAAAGCACACAAAAACAGGGTTTTATAAGATTTCCAGATTCTTTGTTTTTACAGGTGTATATGAGAGCACAGTTTGATTATGACCCTGTCAAAGATGACCTCATCCCATGCAAAGAAGCCGGCCTGAAATTCAAAACAGGTGACATCATTCAAATTATCAATAAGAAGGATCCGAACTGGTGGCAAGGAAAGGTGGACAGTTCTACCGTAGACTTTGCAGGACTCATTCCTTCTCCAGAACTTCAGGAATGGTACGTTCTGACCTGGATATGTCATCGTCCAATATTTGATGATATATTGGTCTTCTTTAAAGTGAATAAAGTAAATAATCCATGTAAACCAATGAAGTAAATAAAGCTTTGTGGCTTGTTTGCAGGGGTGGATTTAGGCATGGGTGACATGGGCAGCTTCCAAGGGTGGCACGGGGGACCCACAAATGAATGCACTCTTATGGTGCGTTCACATACAATGCGAAGAAAATTTTCGCCTCGCATTGCTCACGTGAGTTTGACCGCTGGATTATAAATGTGTGTTTAAACTCCCTTTCACGCGAGTAACGCAAACCCACGAGTATTCCCCCTTGTCTTCCGGAAAAGGACAGGAGGAGGGGCTACTACGTTCATAGTAAAGTACAACCAATAGCTGGAATCAAGTAGTTTTCATGTTTTCAGAACTTACCAGGTAGTCCAACTTCCTCGCTCACTTTCCTCCAAGCGATGTCTTTTTTCATCTGGTCTCTGTACATGTATGACGTTGTGTCATACAATTCTGTGTGCCCAAACACTGCTACAACAATTTTTTCATCCATTTTTCCAGATTTCTTCTGCTTCTACGTCAGTACAAAATATTTCGTGTTCGATTCACACCATTCACTTCAAGATCTTGCATCTTTGCATTGACTTTGTATGTAATTGCGCCGCACAAAACGCTCGCTTGGCGTTGTATGTGAATGCACCATTAAAGTTCCTCTTAAATAGCTTTAGACACTGTAATAAAATTACTATCTTAATCAGTATTAAAAATAAGTAACCTAATCTTTAAAAAAAAGATACAATTTACTTGAGAAGCAAAATTTTACAAGATAACACTTAAAAAAAAAGAAAAAATATATTGTTAGATTTACAACTTAAAACAAGAATTAAAAAAATATTCCAATGAGTTAAGAAAAATAAGCTTAAAGAAACTGTATATTCTCTGAAAGTTTTAACATCTTATGCAGTTTTGCTTCTCATGTAAATCTTGTTTTATCAACTTAAAGTCTGCGCAGGCCAGGAGTGTGTGAAAGTTTACACTTAAAAGTCAAAGGATACTTAAGTAAGTCATAAGGGTACCATTGGAAAGCTTATACTATGAACCTTTCACAGCTTAAATCACTTTTACATTTACACTGGCAGCCAAATGTTTGGAATAATGTCAGAAGGAAATTGGTACTTTAATTCACCAAAGTGGCATTCAACTAATCACAAAGTATAGTCAGGACATTACTGATGTAAAAAAACAGCACCATCACTCTTTGATAAAAAGATAGACCGGCCCCATTTCCAGCAGGCATCTCTCCAACACCTTATCCTTGAGTAATCATGCTAAATTGCTAATTTAGTACTAAAAAATCACTTGCCATTATATCAAACACAGTTGAAAACTATTTGGGCTGTTAAATGAAGCTTAACATTGTCTTTGTGTTGTTTTTGAGTTGCCACAGTACACAATAGACTGGCATGTGTTAAGGTCAATATAGGTAAAAATGGCAAAAAAGAAACCGCTTTCTCTAGAAACTCATCAGTCAGTCATTGTTTTGAGGAATGAAGGATATACAATGCTTGAAATTGCCGCACATGGAGGATTTTTGATGAGAACTTTTTGAAGTAGTTTAAGAAGTTCTGAACATTTTGTTCAAATTATGATAGTAATTAATGACTACATTGTGATCTGTTGAATGCCACTTTGGTAAATAAATGTACCAATTTCTTTCCATAAGAGTAAAATCTGTACATTATTCCAAACTTTTGGACGGCAGTGTATGTTACACAAAATAACAAGATAAAATCTGAAAACCATTGTCACAAATGAGCGACACTTAATTGTAATGATGTAGAAATATGAATATAAAAGTTTTTCAAACAGCACTGAAATAGTGCTATTGTGAAGTCTATATGTATCTATACAGTTTATTTGCCATAGCACCACAAAGTGAAATATGATCTCTGTTAGACAACAAAGACAAATGTTTCATGTCTGTTCCGATCACTGCTTGTCACGATTCCCTTGTTGTCTGCCCTGTGTTTCACTAGTCTTTGTTAAAAAACTCCACTTCCCACAACTCCCGGCCCTCATCACTGCCAGCACCCTGTCATTGTTCTCACCTGAATGTCGTTTGTGATTATCCTGTGTCTATGTATTTAAACCCTGCTGTTTCTCCATTCCCCCGTCAATCGTTGTTTGTGCATGTTATGGTAGTCTGTGTGTTTATATCCTGCCCGTTTTCGCCGTTGATTATTTTTTCATGTTTATGTTGTGTTTTCCCCTCATGGTTGTTTTATTTTAGTTATCCTGTTCACTCTTTTGTTCATATCATTAAAAGAACTGCAAGTAGATCCTCACTCCTCGTCTGCCAAACCTAACACTGCTTCAGTAAGCCCCAAATAGCCACAAACACTATATCATAGTTTTCTTCTAAATTAGCTTTTTTTTTTTTACTTGTTTGTGAGTTGCTTGGGTTAATATTCCAATGTTATGTCTCAGATGTCCAGAACAATATATGCAGTCCAGCTGAAAAAGCATGATAAATCATTGGCAAAATATGTTTTTGACTTTTGATGATGAAATATTATATCAAAGGATCTCAGCTTTCCAATGACACCTAGGATTAAGCTGCTAATCCACTCAGAAGCCGAGATATTCGACGAAACAATGGTAAAGGTTTTGGGACCACAAAATAGACTAAATGTCTATGGGTTAGCACATGGTGAGTGCTCAGCTGTGTTAGAGCACCACCTGTGGAATGGATTATCACTTTTTTTGCAAGGCCATAGAGCAAACAGATCCCAAATCACATGCAGTCAAAGATGGATGTTTTAATAAAAATGTTAAGATATTTTTTACAGGAAAACAAGACAAAATACTAATAAAGAAAGTAGTTAATTTTTTTTTTTTTTTTTTTTTTGATGAGCACAGTTTTCTTTCTGTGTTGATGTATTTCCTGTTGAAACAGGAAGTTCGGGCGGGACATATCGAAGTGGTCCTCATCCCTGTTTTTAAAATAGCATGTAGTTTACATCACTGCTATGAACTATGATATACTACTTACTATTGCTGGTCAGAAATATGTATTAGAGGAATTGCCTTTTTTTTCTGATTAGAGAGAATTTTATTGCACAAAATACTGAATGAAAGATGCGTCATTGATGTTTTTGGTTTATTTCAAAGTCATCAAGTTTTTAAGTTTTAAAAACATTCACAAGCTAATGAATTGTGATATCTCTTCAGGCGAATAGCAAGTAAAAGCAAAGCAGCACGGGAAGCTGGTCAGTCCTGCAGGCCTTTTGGCAAGAAGAAGAAATGCAAAGACAAGTATCTCGCAAAACACAGCTCAAGTTAGTGAAGCTAAACTCAGCCCTACATTACAAACACAACACACTGAGATGTACTGTGTCGTGTTCTTTAGGTCAAACAGTTTTGTTCTCTCCTCAGTCTTTGACCAGCTCGATGTAATATCCTATGAAGAGGTAGTGAGACTTCCTGCGTTCAACAGAAAAACTCTGGTTCTCATTGGTAAGTACTTTATTACCTAACCCTTTATAGGTGAATCTCACAAAACCTCTCAAGAGCATGTTTGGGTTATATTCCACCCCAGAATCAAAGATACAAATAATATATGTTGCATAAAAAAACCAAGGTTACTTTTAGACTCCTAAGAGTTTTTGCATAGCAACTTTATTTTCATGGGAATTTTCCTCCCCAATTGTCAGTAATGTAAAGTAAAAAATCTCATTCCATTTACAGGAATGCAAAAAAAATAAAAAATAATATTATTTAAATGGTAAAGTATTTATTAATCCTGGCACTGTTTGTTGTGATACCTTTAGTGTATTCAAATTTAATAAAATGTAATCATCACTGAGAAAGATGGTATGGTAGAGAATTTGCAAAAATCAACAATGCATCAATCTGCATTGAAGTACTTGGATCCAGAAGCTAGCACAATATTTGAAAAAAGTGCATATGCTGTTAAATGGTTGCAGCCTAAAAAGTTATTGAATTTTTCAGTTATTATATGCTATTTTTCACAGGTGCACCTGGAGTGGGAAGGAGCCATATTAAAAATTCACTGCTGAGCAAATATCCAGAGAAGTTTGCCTACCCTGCTCCACGTATGTACAGCTCAACTGCTTCTTTATAAACTGAACTCTTTCACCTATGTTTAGGGATGAGTACCTCTACATTTAATATTCTTCATTAAAATTTTCATTGGGTTTTTTTGTCCTTTGATTTTGTGTTGAAATTAGGGCTGTGGATTTAACGCGTTAATTCAGTGCAATTCATTTTAGAAAAAATAACGCGTTAAAAAAATGTACGCAGTGAATCGCAATGCCCCCGGACCGTAATAAGGAAGATTCCTGAGAAATGCAAGCTTGTAGAACTACCTGTTTACTCCAGAGTGAATTTGAACTAAGGGATCTCAAGATGTGTTCTAAGTATTAAACTATATTTAACTTGACACAGCAACCTAAAATTGTACGTTTAAGACGCAAAGCACCCGAGATGCTACACAAGCATGTCTGACGCAGGTGTACATTGACGGTCCTTAAACAAGCCCTCACAATAAATCTCCAACTGATTGACAAATTCACTTGTGAAATGGATTGTTGTGAACTGTGTGCCAATGATTGACTTATGATCAATAATATGGTAGTAAACAATACATTGTATTCAAAGGCCGCTTTTTGAATGGTCTTATTAATGATGAACTCTTCTGCTACAGGAATGAAATGCATTTTAATTATATGAATATTTTTTTATTTTATATATATATATATATATATATATATATTTTTATATTTAAAGATAATTAATCAGGACACTATGTAATTAATTCGATTAAAAATGTTAATCGATTGACAGCCCTACTTATTAATGATGAACTCTTCTGTCACAAGAATGTAATGCATTTTGATTATCTGAATATTTGTTATTTATATAAATATATATATTTAAAGATAACTATGTATAATTATTTCATCATTATATATTGAATTATTGTTATATGAGGGGCTTTCTCAGCAAATATTTGTATATGCGATTAATCGCAATTAATTAATCAGGACACCATGTAATTAATTCGATTAAAATTTTTAAGCGAATGACAGCCCTAGTTTAAATATAATTTGGACATTTCTTGCCCCATTTTTTAAGTTATGATTTTCATTCACTTTTTCATAGGTTATAATTATTTAAGTCTTTGCTCAGTCATAAAGAAATACTCTAAAATGATCTCAAATTAATGTTTTCAGACACCACCAGACCTCCAAAGAAGGATGAGGAGAATGGAAAGGAATATTACTTTATTTCCAATGATGAAATGACCAAATGCATCGTTGGGAATGAGCTGCTTGAGTACGGCAGTTATCAGTGCCACATGTTTGGCACTAAGATCGAAACTGTCCACAAGATCCATGAGCAGGGCAAAATTGCCTTGCTGGATGTGGAACCGCAAGTAATGCCATTTTTTTTAGCATCCAGATTATGTTGGGTCTCATACATGTGATTAGAAATGGTTCTCTAGCTAAATTTCGGCTGGATTCAAAACGGATGCACACTTACTGTACCTTCATTCAATTGTCTGGATTATTCTAAATGAGAGAGGGCACCCTCACAATTTATTTGATCATGTTTAATTAGCTTTGCTAATGATTACATTTTTCAAATTGTTTCTGTATTTTTCTCTCTTTTTTAGACTTTGAAAGTGCTCAGAACAGTAGAGTTTGCTCCTCTTGTGATGTTCATTGCTCCTACCAACATCGGCAGTCAGGTTAGAATCTGTTTTTGATGGATTATCACTTCTAACAATTACAAAAAACAATTTTGTAATCGGTTATTACAAAAGCATCTTTAATTTGACTCTAGCATAGAGCTGCTCCAATATTGATATTGTGTCTGATACCAATGTTATGACTGAAAGCCAATTAATTGGCAGTAATTTACAGTAAATCTGCAATAAAAAAAAATAATAGTTTTACACGATACAAGTGAATTTAGGCATCAGAACATTATTACAGTGTGGCAGATGAATAAATATTCCTTTTAAAATCTGTTACAGAGCTACAACCAATGGATTTTAATGATAGAATCTGTGTTTGTGTATGTTCTGTGTGTGTAGAGTCAGATGAACATGCTTTGTTAAGTCAAAAAACAACTACAATGCACATACCATAACCATTTGTAGCCATAAGATAGAACTAAAAACAATTAAAAAATGTTACCTTTCACATATGCATCTAAACTAAAATAAATATTATCACTTTGGCATATGCCATAGATGAATTAACCATCATAAAACTGAAATAAGTTTACTTCGCATTTCAAAGTAACATTAGTAAAGATTGTTTTAACTGTTTCAAGGAAATTAGCATCTGGAATAAGCAAAAATGGAAAATCCACAATTAAATAATGAAATCTAATTTTGTCCAATAATGATAAATAAATAAAAAATTACTTAAATCGGTCCCAATATGTTGTGCATCTCTAATTTGTAACTTTTTTACTTTTTTTCCCATTCTACTTTTAAGTCAGAGGCAGTACAGGCCATCCAGAAAGAATCAGATGCCATCCTCGCTGCATACCGGCACTTCTTTGATGAAATGCTCGTGAACAACGATGTCGATGAGAGTGTCAAGGGTGTGGAGGAGGCCATCGAGAGAGCCTCTTCAACCCCTCAATGGGTACCAGTGTCTTGGGTGTACTAAAAACCCCAATCCCTCTCCCTAATCTCCCCTCCAAAAACAAACCATGCAAGTGTACTACGTTCATATGGTGGCCTGGCTAACAAAGCTTTCATAAAGGCAGTTTGCACATGAATATGTTTTTTATAGAATGTTTAAATAAAGCAATAAGTTTGTTCTTTTTGTTAAATATGTTGATGTGGAATGATTTCCACAAAGATTTTAAAGGACAGACTGCTGTAACCATGCCAGTATATAGCATCAAGCGATGATATTGTAGATTGTAGCAATGCAAAAAGGACCTCTACTGTGAGTCAACATACCACTCAGTTCAGTGATTTTGACTAATCTTCCCTAGAGTTTGAATGTTTGTTTTTTGTTCACATAGTGGTCCTCTTTTATATATATATATATATATATATATATATATATATATATATATATAAAGAAAAAAACATGTTACAAACACAGGGAAAACACATCCATTAGTATTTGGAAATGTGTTTGTCATGTCCTGAAATGCTTCTTGAATGATATATGGATTTACCTCAAGTCATAATGTAAGGCACTTTTAAAACTTAATAAACATATCCTGACACTCCAATTGTGACTTTTTGTTGCAACATGTGGAATGCAAACAAATGATAATGCTATTTTGTCACATAATATGGGTAAAAACTACAAACAATTGCAGCTTACACTTGCAAAATGTATCGTAGTGACGATTGCTAATGTCACACAACAAGGTCACAGCAAACTGACACTAATATTTAGCAATCTTACAAGTACGTGACCTGTAATCTTTTTCTCAATGTTTAGTGATAGAAGCAGCATTCCAAATAATAAATAAAAGACTCTTCTGAATGTGCATCTTTGTGGTCAAAAATGATTGTTTTTCATAAAACAGAGCCCATACATTAATGCATTCATAAGTAAATACTATTTAAGCACATACTGCAAGTTTCTCAACTCAAACTCAAAAAACGTTCAGAAACCACAAATGACAACAACTGAACTAGTGGCAAAAAATAAATAAAATAATTTATAATAAATAGTAAAATTATATAATAATATTATTATACATGAATGGATAAATTAATACATAATTAATCAGAAATATTTATTGTGTCAAAACAATAGGCTGTTTTTTTCCACAGGGGCATTCACACCGCCTTTGTAGCGACAAAGCGACTGGAAGTTGGTGATTCCAGGTGACATCAATCTTAACTAACAGTAGGCTATAAGTCGATCAGGGGGAGAAAAAAAAAATGTATAATAGAAAATGTAACATGAAAATGAATAACACCCTTTTAAAGTAATAGTTCATACAAAAATGTAATATATTTTGCTATTTACTACGTTCCAAACGTATGCTATTTTATTTCTGTGGAAAAGGGAAACGTTTTAAAAACTCTTCATGCAGCTCTTTTCCATACAAGGACAGTTCATGATGACCACGACTGTCAACAAACAAAAAAGATTAAAAACGCTACTATAAATACTATAAAGCAACACAAATGTAGTCCATTATACCTATATGCTAAATTCCGCATCTTCTGAAGCCATCTGATAGTTTTGCATGGGAACAGACTGAAATGTATTTATTATTCACTGAAAATCTTTGATACCAAAACGGCATCAGTTTACAATTTAATTGTATGTTTTTTACATGACCTGACATTTTTGGAGCTTGACCAGACATGGTCACTATGAACCGTCATTGTATAAAAGAACTGCAGGAAGATTCTTAAAAAATGTGTGAGTTTACATGCACGTTCTTGCATTATGCGTAACAAGCCGACAATGTGTGAGGTCATATAAATGCATTAAACAGCTTTCCTTTACAGGTCTAAGCTAAGGTCATGAATGGCTTAAGAATAAACTGATGAACACTAGTAGATTTTTGACGAAACACATTTACCAGCGTTCTTACCGGATTTTCCATTGTACACACGTGTTGTTTGCATGTCTCGAGTAGACCTCAAAAGCTGAGAATAACGCGATTATTTCAGATGTCATCTTTACTGCGCGTTCAAAACAGTCCGCTAGTGAAAATACAACAAGGTTAATCGTGTGATGTTTATTTAGTTATATATATATATATTTTAGGGCTGTCAATCGATTAACGTTTTTAATCGAATTAATTACATGGTGTCCTGATTAATTAATTGTGATTAATCGCATATACAAATATTTGCTGAGAAATCCCCTCATATAACAATAATTCAATATATAATGATGAAAAAACTATACATAGTTATCTTTAAATATTAAAAAATATATATTTATATATATAAACCTACCATATTATTGATCATAAGTCAATCATTGGCACACAGTTCACAGCAATCCATTTCACAAGTGAATTTGTCAATTTGAGATTTATTGTGAGGGCTTGTTTAAGGACCCGTCAATTTACACCTGTGTCAGATATTTTTTAGAAACAAGCCAGGGGTACACATAGTACACAATACTACAGATATATTTTACAATAATGCCAAGACATTATATTCATTACATAGTGTAATGGTTTTCAATGATTTGGAGTTGTTGGAGGTACAAAGATAAATACTCCAAAATACTACTGCGTGTGCACGTTCCCAAAAAAAGTGAGGGGGCAGATTCATCTACAGCATTACAGAAGGAGCAAAGTGGATCTATTTCAGGGAGCATGTTTCTTAAATAAAGATTGACTGGGTAAAAACAGTGTAACAGTTTAAAGGACACATCCTTAACCGGCAATTAAATATTTATGAGGTAAAGACCATACGATAGGGTAACCACCTGTCTATTGCTCTGTTGCAGGTCAGCAGACCTGATTTTGCGGGACAATGCGGGACTCGAGGGAGAGATAACTTACTATTATTGTACTAGGTGAATAAATATTTATATTAGATGTATTTTTGCAGTGATGTTAAATGTTAATGACGGCGCTGTGAACGTCACTCAGTTTGGCATAAGGTCTACGATACAAACTCATTTTAACAGCTGACAAAATTGAAATGCGGGACACTGCTTATGACTTGCAGGACGCGGGACAAAGCTTCCAATTTCAGGACTGGTGGTCACCCTACTATGACGTTCCATACCCTACCATACGACCTGCGTCAGACATGCTTGTGTCGCGTCTCGGGTGTGTTGCGTCATGAAAATAAAACGTTTAGGTCACCGTGTCAAGTTAAATATAGTTTAATACTCAATCTTTAAACACATATTAAGATCCCTTAGTTCGCATTTGAACCCTTAGTAATGCATATCTGTGTTTTTTTCTTCACTGTATATACGGTGTGTTGCTCACACAGCTGAAATGATGCTATGTATAATACATAGTGTACGTGTTTCATTTGATTTCAGTTGTAATGCTGAGGGAAATGGTAATCAAGGGAGCTCATTTCTTTTTAAATTTCTCTGCTAGTTTGCCAGCAAACAAATTAGTAGCACACTGTCTTACTTTTAGGAAAGTGAGACCTTAATAGGCACTATATTACTAAATTACACTGTGGCAACAGAGGCGTGGTTGAGAGAAAGCGATAAGGGTGCATACACCTTACAATTAACACCTGTTTCCAATTCTAGTGAGTTTGGGTAGAGCGGCATAAAAGCAACCACGCTAGCGGCAAAGAGTCAGAGAGAGTCAGGGAACATGAGTCCTGCCGTGAAGCCGAAGTATAGATGTGAAGCCGAAGTATAGATGTGAAGCCGTAACACCATAAAGTTGCCAATTAAAAGCCTTAATTTCAGTAAATTGAAAGTGTTAAAACATCCAAATATGTCATGCATTGGGGGGTATCTGGTCAAATCTGCTGTATAAAAATAACTAACGTGAAATTACAACTACAGCATGTCCAGATGGCTTCAGTGCTGCATGCATTGGCTGATCTCTATCGTAACAAACTTAATGTCTAGATATCACAAGTCATGCATTAGATATATTTTTTGGACATTATAAAACAATTTTTTGGTCAAATTGTAGCAAACTTTTAGCTCTGAAATGCTTGCAAACATATCTCCACCTTGTAGACTGATACTAAGTTATGAGGTGCCTGCTGATTTCTTTCAAGACCTGATGTCCATTGGGATGGACATTAAACTTTACAAAAATACTGGGTTTATTGTTTACCTAACTTTTGAAAAAATGCTGGCAAAATTCCCTGAATTAAATTAAATAAATTACCAAATGAATAAAGAATTAAATAAATAAATAAATTACCAAATGAAAAAATAATATTGTTATTCTTATTCTTACTCTTATTGAAAAAAGTTGGCTGAATGTCATTCTCATAATGTCCTACACTTTTTTTCAAGACTATAAACTATCAGAACTATTTGTCCAAAGCTTTTGAACATTTAAAATATTTAAAATCAAACCCTGTTAACCTCTGATCACATTTATTTTGCGATAAACTAAAACATATGATGTCATCACGCACACCATTTTGATCAATAAAAGGCCATTTGAATGGAAACAAGGAGAAGACGGTAAATTTAGCAAAAATAACTTTTCATGTATTTTCACTTTGTCGTCAACAAAACAGCATGAAAAATGTATGGAAACTATGTTATTGTGATCGGATGACCAGGGACTAATCATTATTCGGATTATAAAGCATGTGTTTTTACTGGTTTACACCAAAAACATGTGATGTCAATTCCAATCTGATGGGGTTGAAATTATAAATGGATAAAAATGTAATCTTGGGTCGCAGAAACAGCGGGGTCACACACACGCGGTCGCGTCATTAAAGCGTGACGACGATTAGGACGCGTGCTGCAAACTTCTCAGGACTGACTGGCTCTACTGATCAGAGATTAAACCAGATCGACTGTATAGGGAAGACTAAGGACGGTGAGGTAAAGATATAGTAAATATAGTTAAATTTGGGTGTTGTGGGGAACTAGGAGTGGGATTATTGACCGACGGCCTGTATAGGTCCGGAACGATAATATCACAAAGTTCCTTGCAAACCTAGGGGAAAATGGCAGGGAAAAAGATGGATAGTGAGAGTAATAGCATGGTTTGTAGTGAGGAAGTTGAGAGGAGGGTAAGTGAATGGGAAAGCGTGGGGAAGGGAAAGAAAGGGAAAAATTGGAAAAGAAAGAAAAAATAGGCATCTAGCATAAAATCGGAAAGTGAAGGAAGTCAAGATGGGGAAAAAAGAAGGAAGGTAGGACTGAATATAGTTGTTAGAGTTGAAGGAGAAGGAGGAATTAAGAAAGCAGACCCAATCAAATAAACAAAAATCATCAGAGGACAGATGGGGAAGTGAAATACGCAAGGATTCTAGGAGATGAAAATGTGCTAATTGGATGTAATAATGAAGATCAAATTGAGAAGGGCAGAAAGATGACAAATGTTGGAAAAGTTAAGGTCCAAAAGGTCGTAAAAGTTGAGGAAAAGTGGTTTTATGGTTGCAAAGGGGTGATATATGGGGCCCATAAATGTTAATAGTAGAGAAATAATGGAAAACCTGAGAGTGAGAAATGGCACAGTAAAAAGAATGACAAAAGGAATAGAGAAAAAGAGACAGAGTCTGTACTGATTGAATTTGAGGAAAAAGAGATATAAACCTAAGGAGGTATATTTTGGATTTTTAAGGTGTAATGTAAGAGAGTATGTAGTGAAACCAATGAGATGTTATAACTGCCAAGAGTTTGGACATATAGCCAAAATGTGCAAAGGGAAGAGAAGGTGAGCCAGATGTGGATGGGAACATGATTATGGGAAGTGTGGTGAGGGAATGAAACCAAAGTGCTGTAATTGTGGAGGAAATCACAGTGTAGCTTACAGGGGATGTGAGGCACTTAAAAAAAAGGTGGAGGTGCAGCAGATTAGGGTAAAAGAAAAGGTGTCGTATGCTGAAGCAGTTAGGTTGGCTGGTCAGGAAAATCAGAATTAGTAGGAAGGAGGTAATAAAGAGCATGGGTAAACAAATGAACAGAAAGATAAGAGGAACAAATGGATTGAGAAGAAGAAACTGGTCACTTTCATTGCAGGAGTAATAAATGCAATTTATGAAATTAAATCAAAAACAGAAAGGATTCAGGTGATCGTGAAAGCGGCGAAACACCATTTGGATATGATAGGATTGAAGTGGGAGGAAGTAAATGAAGAACTTATGTTGCAAGCAAGTCAGGAGATATTATGTGTAGGGTGATAGTACTAATAATGCTAATCTTGCAGTGGAATGCGAGAAGTTTGATAGCTAATGGGCAAGATTTAAACACAAATTGTATCTAGTAGGGGAGGAAACCCAGAGATAGTTTGCATTCAATAGACTTGGTTAAAACCTCAACTGGATTTTGTTTTATATGATTATGTGGCAGTAAGATGTGACAGAAGAGAGGGAGGAGGATGTGTTACATTTATAAAGAAAGGAATACCATACCGAGTATTAGCTGTAGGGAATGAGCAAGAATATGCAGTAGTAAAGGTGTGGGTTGGAAAGAAAGAGTTGGTGATTGTAAATGATTATAATCCTTGTAAAAGACTAGAGTTAAGGAAATTTGATGAGATAAAAATTGTAGCAACATGGTGTGGTGTGGGGATCTTAATGGTCATAATACGTTGTGGGGGAGTGATAGAATAGACAATAATGGTCAAATAGTAGAAGAAATTTAGTGTGCTTAAATAATGGTGAATGCAAAAGAATATATATTAATTCAGGGAAAGAATCAGTACTGGATCTTACATTAGTATCAAACAACATTGCAGCAATATGTGATTGGTCAGTGTATCAAGAAGGAACAATAGGCAGTGATCATTATCCACTGTGGTGTAAAATAAATATAGAGGTAACATGGAAGACAGAGAACATAAGTGAGAAATGGAATCTTGGGAAAGCAGACTGGGAAAATTTTCAGGAGGAAAGTTGTAGATATTTAAAACAAATTAAGGTTGAAATGAACATTAGACAACAAAATAAAGCAAGGTTTAGGCAGAAGTAAGGAGGTTAATTAGACAAACAATGAGGATATTTTGGAAAACATATTGTGATTCAATTGGAAACACAACTCAGAAATATGGGGTATGATTAAAAAGATGGGGGGTGATAGGAGAGAATGGAGCTATCCAGTTATGATTGAAGAAAATGAAACTGCAGTAACAAATAAGGAAAAGGTATAGATGATGGCAAAAAGCATTTGTCTAGATAAACAGGTCTAATAACTTATCAGAAGAAGGAAGACGAGGTAGAGAAAGATCAAAAGTAGAGAATGAGGATGCGTTATGTAGAAAAAATAATGGTGATTGGGAACAAGATGCCCCTTTTAGCACTGGAGAACTGCAAAGAGCATTGACAGGGAAAACTGCACCAGGAAAAGACGAAATATGCTACAGTATGTTAAAACATTTAAGTCCAGAAAGTCAGGAGAAACTATTGATGTTGTATAATATAATGTGGGAGGAGGGAAAAATTCCACAAAGCTGGAAAGAAGCAGTAATTATTCCAATAAGGAAGCCTGGGAAAGATGCAATAGACCTGGGAACTATAGGCCAATATCATTAACATCACATATATGTAAAATAATGGAGAGTAGAAATATAATGGCTGGATGTCAAAGTGGATATAGAAAAGTAAGAAACACAATGGATCCTGTGATATATTTGGAAGAGGAAATAAGGAAAGCTCAAATAAATAAACAGTAAAAGCAGTGTTCTTTGATGTGGAGAAGGCATACGATATGTTATGGAAAGAGGGACTTCTAAATAAATTGCACTTGATGAGAGTTGGAGGGAAAATGGATCATTATATATATATATAAGGCCTAAGATAGACTATGGGTGTATTGTATATTAATCAGCAGCAAATTCTGTTAGTCGAATTGAACATTGTGCAAGCATGTGCTTTAAGAATATGCTTAGGGGCAATCAGAACTTCCACAGTATGCGCACTTCAGGTTAAAGCAGGTGAAATGCTGTTGTGGTTACAACGAAGGCAATTGACAACCAACTATTGGATAAATCTAAGGGGACAGGGAGATAACCATCCAACGAAAAAGGTGTTACAGAAATGTTGGGAGAAGGAGAAGAGAAAGAAAGAAAGTGTATGATAAAGAATTTGCTGAGACTGTGGTGTGGCCTGATAAACCAATTTGGTTACGGGAAAACCCGAAGGTTGATCTAGAGCTTTTAAAAATTAAAGTAGAAGTTTAGACATACCAGTGAATATTATAAATACAAGCATTATAAGTACAAAGACAGCATTGAATATTTACAGATGGATCAGAGGACCTACAAACGGATGCAACAGGATCTGCGGGATTTGTCTTTAGATATGAAATGGGAGTCAACAAAAGAACATCTGATCGCTTAAATGTATATACAGTTGAATTATATGCTATATTAATGGCATTAGAATGGATTGAACAGACCAGGGATAACAACATTTAATACATAGTGACTCTGTATCAGCCCTTATGAGTATTAATGGAATAACTCGAAATCATCAAGAATTATTGTATGAAAATTTGACAATCTCAAACAATATGCAGACTAGGGAGAAGTATTACATTCATTTGGGTCCCAGCGCATGTGGGGATACAGGGAAATGAGAAAGATGATATATTGGCAAAAGACGCAAAAAAAAAAAAAAAAAAAAGGTGACATGTTGATGTCAAAATTAAGTTATCAAAATCAGAAGGAAAGAATCTAGTATGGAAAAAGATAATGGAAAAATGGCAACATCAGTAGGATCATGAAAAGAAGGGGAGACGTACAGGGTTAAAAATAAAGTAGATATGGTAAGAGAGAGGGGAAATAAAAGGAAATAACAAATTATAATAAGTAGACCAAGGATAGGTAATTTCAAGCTAAATATAACTCTACATATCATAGGAAAACATCCTACAGGTTTATGTAATGAATGTCAGGAGCAGAGCCAGCCCAAGGCATAAGCGAACTAAGCAGCTGCTTAGGGCCCCCTTTGACCACCAGGGGGTCCCCAAAAGCACATGGAATGACAGCTTGATTTGTTTTTTTGTTTGTTGTGGTGTATTATGTCAATGGACAATGGTAATTATACAAAAACGTAATATTAAATGCAATATTATGTTAACGGGCGGCAGGATGCAAGCACATTCAGACAGTTAGTTGATTAAGCAGCAACGTTGATTGCAGCAAAACAGCAATGACACAAAAAAGAACATATCCCTCTGGTGCAGAGAAAAGGAAAAAGAAGAAAACCGAGGAAGAGAAAAAACAGCAAGATAAATGTATGTTAAGTAGCTAGGATATGTTGTGAGCTAACGTTATCTGGATAGTTATTTAACATAGCCTATGTAGCATATCTTCTTGTTTTAGGGAAGTTCAGGTTTGATTAAACATCTGTAAATTGCCTTGACATCTTAATATATCATAATACAACATATTACTGCTAGTTTTAGATTAAAGTTTTTATATTCTGTGTAAAAATAACTTGTCCCTGGGTATTTTGTAATAAAAATAAGCTTCTGTTCCATAAACTTGGTACTGCTAACAACTTAACAATATTTACATTAGTCTACCATTTTGGGGTCTTTACTATTATATTCCAATAGCACTATGCCTCAATTAGCTAGTTATAGAGTAAGAGCTGTTGTTTTAGGTGTACAGATGGCTTGCTGCTGTGTATAATAATTTATAAATTTATTTAATTAAAATAACATTCTGTTCCGTCAACTCTATACTCTTATGAAACTTCCCTAGGAGCACTGTTGAAATGTTTTGGAGGTGGGGCATAACCAATGCCACCTGCCCCAAGTGCCAGTGCTACAGCTGATGGAGATACAGCAGGTGAGATTTCAACAATCTCATGCCAATAATTTCACACAACCATTAACACCTCCTGCAACCCCCCTCCTCCCCCCTCCTGCTACTCTACCTGCACTCAAGATCTGTGAGGACGATGTGTGCCGTGTCTTTCGGAAGCAAAGGACAAGGAAGGCTCCAGGACCAGATGGCATCTCACCAGCTTGCCTTCGTACCTGTGCTAACCAACTGGCCCCCATCTTCACTCAGATCTTCAATAGATCACTGGAGCAGTGTGAAGTCCCATGCTGCTTCAAATGCTCAGTCATTATCCCCGTCCCTAAGAAACCTAAAATCACAGGACTTAATGACTACAGACCTGTCGCCCTGACATCTGTGGTCATGAAGTCATTTGAGAGACTGGTGTTGGCCCACCTGAAGGACATCACTGGACCCTTTCTGGACCCCCTTCAATTTGCTTATCGAGCAAACAGGTCTGTGGATGATGCAGTCAACATGGGTTTGCATCATATCCTGCAACATCTGGACAGACCGGGGACATACGTAAGGATCCTTTTTGTGGACTTCAGCTCGGCTTTCAACACAATCATACCAGATATACTCCGGAATAAGTTAAACCAACTCCCTGTTCCCACCTCTACCTGTCAGTGGATTACCAGCTTTCTGACGGACAGGCAGCAGCTTGTGAGACAGGGAAAATTCACTTCCACCACCTGTACCATCACCACTGGTGCCCCCCAGGGATGTGTGCTCTCCCCACTACTCTTCTCCCTCTACACCAATGACTGCACCACCAAGGACCCCTCTGTCAGGCTCCTGAAGTTTGCAGATGACACTACTGTCATCAGCCTCATCCGAGATGATGATGAGTCTGCATATAGAAAGGAGGTTGAACGGCTGGCTGTCTGGTTCAGTCAAAACAACCTGGAGCTGAACACGCTCAAAACAGTGGAGATGATTGTGGACTTTAGGAGGAACACCCCAACATTGTCCCCCCTCACCATTCTAAACAGCACTGTGGCAGCAGTGGAGTCATTCAGGTTTCTGGGCACTACCATCTTACAGGACCTGAAGTGGGTGACACACATTGATTCCATTGTAAAAAAGGCCCAGCAGAGGTTGTACTTCCTTCGCCAGCTGAGGAAGTTCAACCTGCCACAGGTGCTGCTGAAAAATTTCTACTCAGCAGTCATTGAGTCTGTCCTCTGTACTTCTATAACTGTCTGGTTTGGTGCAGCTACGAAATCAGACATCAGAAGACTACAAAGGTCAGTTCGGTCTGCTGAGAGGATTATTGGTTGCCCCCTGCCCCCCCTTCAAGAACTATACACTTCCAGAGTGAGGAAAAAGGCTGGTAAAATCACTCTGGACCCCACTCACCCTGCCCACTACCTTTTTGAACTGTTGCCTTCTGGCCGGCGCTTCAGAGCACTGAGCACCAGAACCGTCAGACACAGGAACAGTTTTTTCCCTCAGGCCAACCATCTAATGAACAATTAAATTGCCCCATTGAGCAATAATTATGTGCAATACACAGTTTAATTTTAATTTTAATTTATATTATCCAACTTATCCACTTCTGCCATTACTTACATTGCTCTGTACATAATATACTGTTTTTTGTTCTTTATATACAGATTGTATTAGATTTTCACTACGTGTGTATGTGGGTATGTGTGAAGGTGAGTGTATGTACGTATATGTATAATTATTTATATTGTATTCTTTTTTGTTTTTAATTACCTATGTCTTGCTGCTGTTTTTGGTATTGTTTGTATTGTTGTTGACTGGAAGCTCCTGTCACCTAGACAAATTCCTTGTATGTGTAAGCATACTTGGCAATAAAGCTGATTCTGATTCTTCTGATTCTGATATTTATATGGATAAACCATGCTTTTTGTGAGATTTTTTTTTTTTTTTTTTTTTTTGACAGACAGTTGTATTACCTTCTATTTGACATCTAACATGGCTATCTTTTATTATTAATATGATTATTATTACTATTATTTTCATCTTTCATCATGTCCATCCTCTGCAGGTGAGGAGCACCCACATCCACTGATCTTACTGTTCCTTCCTTTGTATTTGCTCAGTTTACTATAGAATATCCTGAGATTAATTATAATTATTAATGTAATATTTTTTATATTAAGTACTTTTATTTGTTGTTGATTGTTCTGCACTTTTGCATGTTACAATTTTTTTTTAACCAAAAGCAAATAAAGTGGTTAACTTATTTACAGTAAATGCATTGTCTGCTGGTTTATTTAGCTACTTTTCAGTATACCACATTAAGTATGCCACTTAGACCTGTAAGAATATTAAAGTGCAAATTAACACCTGACCACTATTATGGGTTTGCTATTGTTACAATTAAAAACCGTAGAAGGTTAAAAACATGCCATACCATATTCATTGGTATGATGTAAGCAACACAGCTACAACTAAAAAAATTGATAATGGCTGTGTTAGATATATAGTGTGCGAATAATCAATCTTTGACAGTCAATAGTCAATCGTATTGGTGGCACAGAGGGGCCCCCAAATCAAATTCTGCTTAGGGCCCTCATTGGGTCAGGAGGAGAAGACAGGTTAACACATATTTATGTCATGCAGGAGATATTCACAAGAAAAGGAAGAGATGAAGGAACAGCTAAGGAGAATGGGTATAGGAGAGTACAATTTTAAAAGTATAACAGAATGTGGAAATAATGATCAAGGAAGGAAATATTTAATTAATATCCTAAGCAGGACTGGACTGGAAGGACGAATCTAATTAATAAGGACTAAGTTAAAGAAGGACAATAGGTGGCAGTAATGCAACAAATTGGAAGGAAGAAGAACGTAATCCTGGCTGATGTTTCGTCCTGTGAGGGCGCCAAAGATCACAACTGACTGACATCACAGGGAGCTCAGAGAGATCTTTTCTGATGAGGGCTTTGGTTATATAATTTCATTCAGATTTCTTGCTGCGTGAATTGTCTATACGAGGATCCTCTTGAATCTTTTCAAGTTCTCTGAGGATGCCTGAGCCAAGTGGGAGATATCAGCAGGTGAGTTTACTCCACCGTTTCGCCGATGTTAACAGCAGCTCCGACGGCAGTTCTTTACAGGGAACGCCGAGGCTGTCGGTTGGAGGCCGCATTGTTTTGAAATGAATAACGTGGGTATTTAAACGATCACGCACGTTAAACATGACACAACACTTGGATTACAATCATCTTTGATCATTTAAGTCATAAAACAGCGAATTATTCGAACATAAAGTAGTATACTTTAAAGCAGCCGTTTTTGTTAAGGCGTTAGTTTACGACAAAGTTTTGTGCACATTGTTTTGATACATATTCATGCGTTGTAAACGGCATTACTCGACACTCACAATGTCAAAACAACGTTAATAAAAATGAATACAAATCTTCTACCGTGGGAAATGTCCTGGTAATTGAATATCGGACCAATGGAACATAATAGGCAAACAACACACACACACGTGATACCATTAGTCCAAAGTGATGCATCTCCCTCGACCACATATGATGTCATTTCAGACAAAGTACTGTGGTTCAGCGATGGTATCAGAAGGTAATGCCATTGTATTTTAATATAAACCGTGGTACTGAATGATTGTATTGATCTACCATGATATGTAGCCTTATAAAATAGTAAACAATTTCCTGAAACAGATGTGAGTATTTAATGTGCGTGCAGGTGATGGGTGTATGAAAATTCGTGTGATTTTTATAGGTGATGTTGCTTCTGTCACGGTCTCACACTCAAGTGTCAAGCTATGTTTCCACAGTATTGCTCTTTTAGAATTTGTAATTTATTTATTTTTTTTATCCTGTGCTGAAACTTGACTTAACTCAGAAGTTAACATTTAAACTTAACATGATAATGCCATCTGCATTCAACAAGAACAATCGTGTTGTGTTCCCACCTGACATTATTCCAGGTTTATGTTCAGAGTTGAACCATGTCAACATTGGGAGGCACAGATCAGGATTTTGTGTAGCAAGTGAACTCTTTTTGTGTCCTCAGCTGCCCAATGAGGAGGAGCCGGAGGAGGGACCTCAGGTGGCCAGGGATGCCCCGCCCTCTTACAGCAGTATTGCTGCTGACAGTGCAGGTATGCATATTTTCTTCAAAATGCATTTTAGGACATGGCATTTAATTTTTTTTTTTACCCTGTTTTATAAAGCAATTTGGTACTCTGTTTATATTAAATATATGATTGCCACCAGTCTGTTGTTGGTTGTAATGTTTTTAAAGGTATGGTTTACATGTACCTGAGGTTCAGGATATGGATAAAGAATGCTGTGGGCATTTTCTATATATATATATATATACACACTCACCTAAAGGATTATTAGGAACACCTGTTCAATTTCTCATTAATGCAACATCTAATCAACCAATCACATGGCAGTTGCTTCAATGCATTTAGGGGTGTGGTCCTGGTCAAGACAATCTCCTGAACTCCAAACTGAATGTCAGAATGGGAAAGAAAGGTGATTTAAGCAATTTTGAGCATGGCATGGTTGTTGGTGCCAGACGGGCCGGTCTGAGTATTTCACAATCTGCTCAGTTACTGGGATTTTCACACACAACCATTTCTAGGGTTTACAAAGAATGGTGTGAAAAGGGAAAAACATCCAGTATGCGGCAGTCCTGTGGGCGAAAATGCCTTGTTGATGCTAGAGGTCAGATGAGAATGGGCTGAATGATTCAAGCTGATAGAAGAGCAACTTTGCCTGAAATAACCACTCGTTACAACCGAGGTATGCAGCAAAGCATTTGTGAAGCCACAACACGCACAACCTTGAGGCGGATGGGCTACAACAGCAGAAGATCCCACCGGGTACCACTCATCTCCACTACAAATAGGAAAAAGAGGCTACAATTTGCAAGAGCTCACCAAAATTGGACAGTTGAAGACTGGAGAAATGTTGCCTGGTCTGATGAGTCTCGATTTCTGTTGAGACATTCAGATGGTAGAGTCAGAATTTGGCGTAAACAGAATGAGAACATGGAGCCATCATGCCTTGTTACCACTGTGCAGGCTGGTGGTGGTGGTGGTGTAATGGTGTGGGGGATGTGTTCTTGGCACACTTTAGGCCCCTTAGTGCCAATTGGGCATCGCTTAAATGCCACGGCCTACCTGAGCATTGTTTCTGACCATGTCCATCCCTTTATGGCCACCATGTACCCATCCTCTGATGGCTACTTCCAGCAGGATAATGCACCATGTCACAAAGCTTGAATCATTTCAAATTGGTTTCTTGAACATGACAATGAGTTCACTGTACTAAAATGGCCCCCACAGTCACCAGATCTCAACCCAATAGAGCATCTTTGGGATGTGGTGGAACAGGAGCTCGTGCCCTGGATGTGCATCCCACAAATCTCCATCAACTGCAAGATGCTATCCTATCAATATGGGCCAACATTTCTAAAGAATGCTTTCAGCACCTTGTTGAATCAATGCCACGTAGAATTAAGGCAGTTCTGAAGGCGAAAGGGGGTCAAACACAGTATTAGTATGGTGTTCCTAATAATCCTTTAGGTGAGTGTATATATATTGCATTATCCCTGATGTCCACTTATAACGTTAGTTAAGTTTTTTTGCAGAAAAAAATCCATAATTTAGTAATATAAATAATTTTTCTACCCTGTCGTTGGCAATTTGTCTGAAATGCTTGGTTTAAATCTCTCTGGCAATTTAAAACTTCAATGTAATCGCCCACTGTTCTGATTGCCTAACATCGTGCAGCCATTCCAATCCATCCATATTTGAATCACAATCCGAAGAAAATGAAAACTTCCACAACACCTCAACATTCATAAAACTAAATTTCAGGATTAACATATAACGCACATTTAACACATTTCATCTGAATATATTAAACTGTTCACTCAAGCCTAGGGCTGGGTATTGTTAAAAAAAAATTGATACGATACCTTGACTTCGATACCGGTTCCTAAACTATACTTTTTTCGATACCAATTTTATGAAATCCATTTTAACAAGATTACAAACATTAGACTTCAAAAAACTTTGTTTTTATTTTTTCAGACTCCTTTCAGAGCCTTCTGGTCTCCTCTCAGAGCCTTCTGGTCTCCTCATGCCAGGGTCGGCAGGGGATATAACATTAATGTGAAGAGGAGAAAAAAAACAAGAAAGCTAAACTGTTAATTCAGCCAACCCTAAGGATAAGTCCAGTTTAACAAGATAACTAGTTTAATTTACGTTAAACTTGATCGGTTACTGTCAACCTTTAAAGCGTTTTTAGCATCGATTCTAGCTAGCTATTTATAGCCATACATCCAAACAATATGTAACGTTACGTAGGTCCCATGGTACTATGTCACCCGCACAGAAATGTTAATTTAACATGTACACAAGCATGTACCACTACAAGTTAGCCGATTGTGTTTGCTAAACATTAACCTTGCCGAGCCTGGTGAAATGTGGAAAAGATCAAAAGTGTAACTACATCTTTTAAATCTATGGGGGTTGGGACGCATACACACTACAGCCTCACGTGTGAGCCGCGTCTTTGGGTGTAACCAGCATAAACTAGTGTTTTTCCATAATGCCTAAACACAGCCAATCACTGGCACTTTTAGATTTGGGCACATCTAGCATGGTGCATGCTTATCACTGACGTTTACGAGATTAACCCCTTAGGTATCGAAATTTCATACCGAACGACAAGATATTTTTCGTTACTCGATTGTTTAGAGGCAATGCGGTCGGTGCCTAAAATGTATCAAACTCTAGACCCAGACCTACTAAAGCCGCACCATAAACTATAAAACGGTCATGACTTTTGCACCATTTTAGAGTGAAAAAAAAAAAAAGGAAAGGAGCACCATGCAAAAGTTTGGGCACCCCAAGAGATGTGAGCTCTCAGATAACTTTTACCAATGTCTCGGAGCTTAATTGTTCACAATCATCATTTTGAAAGGCCAGGTGATGCAAAATTCAAAGCTTTATAAATACTCTGAATCCTCAAACCTTGTCTCAACAATCAGCAGCCATGTGCTCCTCTAAGCAGCTATGTAGCACTCTGTAAATTAAAATAATTGATGCCCACAAAGCAGGAGAAGGCTATAAGAAGATAGCAAAGCGTTTTCAGGTAGCCGTTTCCTCAGTTCGTAATGTAATTAAAAAATGGTAGTTAAAGGGAACGGTGGAGGTCAAGTTGAGGTCTGCAAGACCAAGAAAACTTTCAGAAAGAACTGCTCCTAGGATTGCTAGAAAGACAATAGACCTTAAGGACAGCCCAAGAATCACAGAACTAGAAGCCTTTTCCAGTGAAGAATGGGCTAAAATCCCTCAAACAAGAATTTAAAGACTCTTAGCTGGCCACAAAAAGCATTTAAAAGCTGTGATACTTGCCAGGGGGTGTTACTAAGTACTGACCATGCAGGGTGCCCAAACCTTTGCTTCGGGCCCTTTTAATTTTTTTGTTATGTTGAAACCATACAAGATGGATATAAAAAAGTTAAATTGCTTAAAATATTAAAGAAATGTGTAATCTTTAACTTTATGCCGTTTTATAAATCAGGCCATCTTTTTTTCGCTTAGCTATTTACAGCAACAGAAATTTTGATCAGGCGTGCCCAAACTTTTGCATGTCACTGTACATTGCTTATTCTGGGATGCAGATATAAGCGAATACTTTGTAAGAAGATTATATTTTTATATCCTTCCAGCGTATTTTGATTACAAAGACGATGCATCATTTCCCAAGCCACCATCCTACAACGTAGCCACCACACTGCCATCATATGACGAGGCCGAGAGAACCAAAGCAGAAACTACTGTCCCACTGGTGTCGGGTCGAGTAAGTACGACAAGTCTCCTACCTCTAAAATTCAGACATGTGTTTTTTTTTTTTTGTGTTTGTTTGGTGTATCTGAACAGACAAAAAAAAAAAAAAAAAAAATTTTTATTCCTGGTGACTGAGGCTGTTATCGTCAAGGCATCATCTTTTGTTTTCTGCAAAAGAAAGAAAGCTGTGTTTGGAACAACCTTACGCCTGTTGCGCACAGCACACCAAAGCAGTGCGTGAACAGTGTCGAAACATTAATGTTCATTAGACAACTTTGGCAGCATAAAATGCTTGTGCTTTCACACCAGCAGCATTTGCAGAAACTGCTGCCACAAGACACGAGTGAGCCTTTGATAAGTGTTAACTTGATCGTCATAAAATTTTATTTATATGATGCTGATGTAACTTAATGAGCTCTTGTAGAAATATTTAATTTAGTGGCAGCCAACACAAAAAGCTCTGCTCATTTCAAACATCATTCAGTGAAATAGGGAGGGGAAGGACGATGTGCCTGAATGTTGTTGTGCTTCAGAGGATGTTTTGATCTCTCGGTTTGGCTTGATCACACTTAATTAGCTTAATAATATAGTCAGAAATAAGTAATTATGCACTGCCATTGAATAGACATTTTTGCGTTCAAACACCACCCAAAATATTTTATTGTTGTGTACTTTCCTCTCAAAAAGGAATTGTTAACTTACCAGCTGCACTGCAAATGTTTTTGTAATTTCTTTTCACTATGTGCTCTTAATTCATAGGACCCTCTTCCTAAAATTTAAAAAGTTGAAGATTTCTATCTGAAAGGAAATTAGAAAGCATGATATTATAAAGACAAGGTGCTGTTTGCAATATTCAATAACTGCCTTTGTATTGCCATTGCACTAAAGCAAATAATTTTATAAAAAATATTTTCTGGAAAATATCACTTGGCATTAAGGTGACTGCATATCTTTTTCTACATACTACTGTACTAGTGTAATATTGATGTATAATATAAGATGTGTAAACCTAAGGAGAAACATTTTCCTACTGCTGTACTTGTATAGATCTTTTCGCAAAGAATATTGTTCCAAAGCTGCTTTTATAGAGAATATTGCCTTAAAAACCCCAGCTAAAGTGGTGACAGTGGCGCCAAACTCCCTAGAGAGTGATATATAATACAAGTAAAAACTATTCTTGAAAGTTTATATGCTGCAAAGGACTACAGATGGAAGTTTTAGAAATAAATTTGATATTTCCCTGCAAACCTTGACGAATACACATTAGTTTTTTATTTCTTACCGTTAAAAGCTATGGCAGTCTATATAATAAAACCCCTGTTTCTAGAGTGTTGTGTATTAGCCTTGTTTTCCAAGAAGCTAGGAGTGTACCCTCTGTCATGTTCTCAGAGCTGATCTTCATCTGTCTCTGTGTATGTTCCTGTAGGATGATGACTTTGTTGCCAGAGATGACTTTGAGGATGCTGACCAGCTGCGGATAGGAAATGATGGCATTTTCATGTTGACGTTTTTCAGTAAGTGTTTTCAGGGAAAATATATTTTTTTATTCAGTAACAATTTTTGCACTTTCCACTACTAGATCGTTTATCTCCTTTCCATCAGTTCCATGTAAATTCCATCAAATACAATCTTCTGAGGTGATATGATTGGTATTGGTGAGAAACCGATCAATATTGAAGTATTTTTTACTACCCAAGTTCCTCATAGGAGGTGTGAACTGAACTGATGTATGATGACTATGCCCTGATGCATTATACAGTTATTACAATGTAAAACTTATTTTTCCTCAGTGGCATTCCTCTTCAACTGGATTGGCTTCTTTCTGTCATTCTGCCTTACAACCTCCGCAGCCGGCCGTTATGGCGCCATCTCTGGGTTTGGTCTGTCACTCATCAAATGGATCCTCATCGTACGGGTATGTCACCACCTACAGAACTGCAGCTTATGATTTACACACTTTTAAGCCAAGTGTACATTACAAGACTGAAGCCAATCACCCCATTATCATTTAAAGTTTATTGTTTTTGCTGTGTTTTTGACGTTGTGATGTGTAGTTTACACGCAAAAGTGGGTCAAGTGCAATTTCATCCTCCCTGACTGGTAACGATTACTGAATTGTTCTTACCAATGGTGTAGCCAGAAAATGACATTTGGGTGGGGCAAAATAAAAATGAGCAAAAGATTTAGGCACTTGTGAAGAATGTTGCAAAGTGAGGATGAGTTCAAAAATAATGCCATAAATAGTTTTCATTTATCATTTAATATCATACAAAGCCCAGTAATCATGAAAAAGTCAAAAATCAAAACTGTGTTATATTTTAGCATCTTCAGTAGTCACCTTTTGCCTAGAATTTGCAGACATGTACTATCACCCTGGGATGATTTTAAACTGTTATCTACACTCACCTAAAGGATTATTAGGAACACCTGTTCAATTTCTCATTAATGCAATTATCTAATCAACCAATCACATGGCAGTTGCTTCAATGCATTTAGGGGTGTGGTCCTGGTCAAGACAATCTCCTGAACTCCAAACTGAATGTCAGAATGGGAAAGAAAGGTGATTTAAGCAATTTTGAGCGTGGCATGGTTGTTGGTGCCAGACGGGCCGGTCTGAGTATTTCACAATCTGCTCAGTTACTGGGACTTAGTGCCAATTGGGCATCGTTTAAATGCCACTGCCTACCTGAGCATTGTTTCTGACCATGTCCATCCCTTTATGGCCACCATGTACCCATCCTATGATGGCTACTTCCAGCAGGATAATGCACCATGTCACAAAGCTCGAATCATTTCAAATTGGTTTCTTGAACATGACAATGAGTTCACTGTACTAAAATGGCCCCCACAGTCACCAGATCTCAACCCAATAGAGCATCTTTGGGATGTGGTGGAACGGGAGCTTCATGCCCTGGATGTGCATCCCACAAATCTCCATCAACTGCAAGATGCTATCCTATCAATATGGGCCAACATTTCTAAAGAATGCTTTCAGCACCTTGTTGAATCAATGCCATGTAGAATTAAGGCAGTTCTGAAGGCGAAAGGGGGTCAAACACAGTATTAGTATGGTGTTCCTAATAATCCTTTAGGTGAGTGTATGTTGGGCACTTGTTGGCTGCTTTTCTTTATTATTTGGTCCAAGTCATCAATTTCCCAAAAATATTTTTTTATAAAATGTTAGTTTTATAATTAAATATATGTTGGCACAATTACATTTTTGCCTACAAACTAATTTCAAACATTGAAGCATGTGCATTCAGATCAAAACATTAAGATTGAGATTTCAGGCAAGTGTTTAAAAACTTTTGTGTGTGTGTGTGTGTGTGTGTGTGTGTGTGTGTATATATATATATATATATATTAGGGCTGTCGAGTTAACGCGTTAATAACGCACGATTAATTATACAAAACATAATGTGTTAAAAAATTTTTGTTGGCAATTAATTGATAGACTATCAATTAATTGCCAACAAAACACTTCATCAGCCAACTAACAAAGGACTATTACATCTATGTGAACTTCTGCGGTTTAACCAGGATGGACTTCAAATACATTGGTCAATTGATCTTACAGTTCACACAAAATCTTTGTTTAAACACTGACACTTAACACTTACTTGCACTATACATAATTAAATAATATTGGCATTTTATTCAATTATGTTAGACAGAGGGGAACTGGCCCCCACAGTGAGTCTGGTTTCTCCCAAGGTTATTTTTCTCCATTAACCAACATTTTATTGAGGTTTGTGTTTGCCACAGTCGCCTTTGGCTTGCTCACTTGCTCATAAATACAATTATTATTTAATTACTTATTTTTAAACACGATTCACAATCATATTTGATCAAACTGCACAATGATGACGAAGACATAGATATTACAATTTCATTTTCTGCATGATTTTCTGTAAAGCTGCTTTGAAACGATGTGTCACCATGAAAGGTGCTATACAAATAATAAAAATTACTTGATTTCAAGTCATTAATCTGTACCTTCTCTAACAAGGGCAGAAAGAAATGTGTAAGGCCAGATGTACAACTAAACAAGAGCATAAGTACATCAGAGTCTCTAGTTTGAGAAATAGACGCCTCACATGTCCTCAGCTGACAGCTTCATTGAATTCTACCCACTCAACACCAGTTTCATGTCCAACAGTAAAGAAAAGACTCAGGGGTGCAGGTCTTGTAGGAAGAACTGCAAAGAAAAAGCCACTTTTGAAACTGAAAAACAAAAAGAAAAGGCTAAAGTGGGCAAAGAAACACAGACATTGGACTACAGATAATTGGAAAAGAGTGTTATGGATCTGAAACGCATTGAGCTTTTATAGGATCTGCTAGACTGTAAGGTGTGTGAGAAGTGCCTGACACTTCTATGGCAAGTGCTACAGGAAGTGTGGGGTGAAATGTCACCCAAGTGTGTGGAGAAACTGACAGCTAGAATTCTAAGGATCTGCAAAGCTGTCATTGCTGCACGTGGAGGATTTTTTGATGAGAACTTTTTGAAGAAGTTTAAGAAGTTCTGAATATTTTTTCAAATTGTAATAGTAATTTTTCATGTTATTAATGTCCTGACTATACATTGTCATAAGTTGAATGCCACTTTGGTGAATAAAAGTACCAATTTCTTTCCATAAGAGCAAAATCTCGACATTATTCCAAACTTTTGGCCGAGTGCGTGTGTGTAACTCCGCAAAAAAAAACCTTCCTTTTACAGGACACTGTATTTTAAAGCTATTTTTGTAAAAATCCAAATAACTTTACTGATCTTTATTGTAATGGGTTTAAACAATGTTGCCCATGCTTGTTCAATGAACCATAAACAAATAATGAACATGCACCTGAGCAATGTTCGTTAAAACGGTTTAGCTTATCAGCTTAGAGACGGTAGGCAATTAAGGTCACCGTTATAAAAAGTTAGGACACTAAAGAGACCTTTCTACTGACTTTGAAAAACACCAAAAGAAAGATGCCCAGGGTCCCTGCTCATCTTCGTGAACGTGCCCTCGGCATGCTGCATGAGGACTGCAGATGTGGCCAGGGCAATACATTGTAATGTCTGTACTGTGAGACGCCTAAGACAGTGCTACAGGGAGACGGGAAGGACAGCTGATCATCCTCGCAGTGGCAGAAAATGGGACAGGTACAGGATGGCAACAACAACTTCCTGAGTTACACCAGGAATGCACAATCCCTCCATCAGTGCTCAGACTGTCCGCAATAGGCTGAGAGAGGCTGGACTGAGGGCTTGTAGGCCTGTTGTAAGGCAGATCCTTACCAGACATCACCGGCTACATTGATGTCACAAACCCACCTACACTGGACCACACAGGACTGGCAAAAAGTGCTTTTGAATCATGGTTTTGTCTTACCAGGGGTGATGGTCAGACTCACAGATATCGTCAAAGTAATGAGCATTACACTGAGGCCTGTATTCTGGAGAAGGATTGATTTGGAGGTGGAGGGTCCTTCATGGTCTGGGGCAGTGTGTCACAGCATCATCAGACTTAGCTTGTTGTCATTGCAGGCAATCTCAACACTGTACAGGGAAGACATCCTCCCTCGTGGGGTACCCTTCCTGCAGGCTCATCCTGACATAACCCTCCAGCGTGACATTGCCACCAGCCATACTGCTGGTTCTGTGCGTGATTTCCATCCAGGCAGGAATGTCAGTGTTCTGCCATGGCCAGTGAAGAGCCTGGATCTCAATCCCATTGAGCACTTCTGGGACCTGTTGGATTGGAGGGTGAGGGCTAGGACCATTCCCCCAGAAATGTCCGGGAACGTGCTAGTGCTTTGGTGGAAGAATGGGGTAACATCTCACAGCAAGAACTGGCAAATCAGGTGCAGTCCATGAGGAGGAGATGCACTGCAGTACTTAATGCAGCTGGTGGCCACACCAGATACTGACTCCCTAAACCCTTGTTCAGGGACACATTATTCCATTTCTGTTAGTCACATGTCTGTGAAACTTGTTCAGTTTATGTCTTAGTCGTTTAGTCTTTTTATGTTTATATATATATATATATTAACAGTTGTAAATATTTGTACAAAGTATTGCAGCTCAAGTTAGCTGAAAAGCACTAAACTACACAACTTAAAACATGCAAAAATCATATTATAGAACAAAACAATGCATCATACTGTATGTCCCAAACCACATCTCTGTGTCCTTTATCAATAAGGAACTGCACGAAAGAACCGGTTACTTCCAATAGACATAAACTGAACATATGACTAAATACAAAACCATTAGGCATGATACTGAATGTATAAAAAATTTGAAGTTGTGATTCAGCCAATTATATTATGTTGCATTTATTATTTTGTATTTTTTTATATCCGTTTCACAAAGTTGTTACGATTTGTTTGATTACAGACTTCTAAAAATCCAAAATTATTAATACTTTTTTTTTTTTTACACCGACTCAGGGACATAACAAGAGAGTTTATTCTTAAAAACATGAAGTTGTGTTGTCTGTGACAGGCATGCAACTTTACTCTGATTTTGGGGAATTTTTACACAGACTTGAAACATAAAAGGGTGATGAGCTTGTTTCTTATAGTGTACCCTTGGCTTCCTTAACGTGATGCACTTAGCTCATGACATTGCAAGTTCAGACATGATTTGTGTTCGCTCCTCATTATCTTTTTTATCTCTCAGTTTTCAACTTATTTCCCTGGTTACTTTGATGGGCAGTACTGGCTGTGGTGGGTGTTCCTGGTGCTTGGTAAATATAACTAGACAAAACACACGATCTACTGTACTGTGCTAAAGTTTTAGGCACAAAAACATTTGTCTTAAGATGGTTATTTATATATTCAGCTTTAGTATGTCAATAGGAAAAGTACATTTTAGACTAAATAAGAAAAGATTGGAATAGAGGAACATGGTGCTCCGCAAGAGATAGCATTGCCCCCACAGTGTTCGTTTGCTTTCTTAATATTCTTAAAATAAGTGCATTAGGATTGATATAATGTTATTCATGCATTGGTGTGTATGTGTGTGTTTGACTCAAATGTGCAAATACATTTAGAGACCACTGTGGAAGCCAAATTATTTGCAGTCAATTGTTGGAATAATGTGCCTTGTCAATTTCGAATGAAATGTAATTTCAACTAAGTGGTGTTCAAAGGCAAGTCAGATGCAGCACTGATAAGATCTTCCCTGTCCTCTAGGTTTCCTGCTCTTCCTCAGAGGCTTTATCAACTATGCCAGGATCCGCAAAATGGCCGATTCATTTTCTACTCTCCCTCGGACCAGAGTTCTCTTCATCTATTGAAGGTTCCTATCAGCCTGTTTTATATGATAGCCAAGCTATTCTGTGTCTACTCTAAGTTCATTAACTTGCCTTAGTTTTTGTTATCTTTTACTTATTAATTGGACTTCACAATCATACAAGCGGATTCTTTATTGTCGAAAAATTATATTTGAAAGTCGACATGAAATCAGAAATATACCACAATTACTTATTTCATACACGTCCCTGGGCTTGTGCATCAGTGCACTTTTTTTTTTTAATAAAAGTAAAAAAAAAAAAACATCAGTCTTCATCATTTTTCTTCAAAATGTAATTACTTGCTCCACCTCTGAAGCCACTTCCTTTTCAGTCTGTTGGTTAATGTTAACCATTGTCACACTGTTGTTGGTAATCCAGGATTTCTAAGATCTTACCAATAGTTAACACAGAAATTGAATTACAATTAAACTTTAAAGAATACTCCGGGTTTAAACAAGTTAATCTTAATCAACATGATTTGTGGCTTAATGTTGATCAATACAAACAAAAAAATAATTACAAATAACAAACAAATAATTTTGACTACAGTAGATAATAAAAAAGCAAAAACTGCAGTTTCAGAGAGGTACTTACATTATGCAGTTGAAGTCAGAAGTTCACATACACTTTTTTTACCAATCCACAAATTTCATATTTGCAAACTATAATTTTGGCAAGTCGTTTAGGACATCTACTTTGGACATGACTCAAGTCATTTTTCCAACAATTGTTTACAGACAGATTGTTTTACTTTAAATTGACGATATCACAATTCCAGTGGGTCAGAAGTTTACATACACACAGTTAACGTTGCCTTTAAGCAGCTTCCAGAAAATGATGTCAAGCCGTTGACGCAAGCTTCTGATTGGCTAATTGGAGTCAATTGGAAGTGTACCAGTGGATGTATTTTAAGACCAACCTTCATACCCAGGGCCTCTTTGTTTGACATCATGGAAAAATCAAAAGAAATCCACCAAGACCTAAGAAAATAATGTGGACCTCCACAAGCCTCTTTCATCCTTGAGAGCAATTTCCAGGCCATCATACTGCTAAGGAAAGAGACGCATTCTTTCTCATAGAAATTTACGTAGTTTGGTGCGAAAAGTGCAAATCAATCCCAGAACAACAGCAAATTACCTTGTGAAGATGCTGGAGGAAACCGGTAGTATCTATATCCACCATAAAATGAGTCCTATATTGACATTAACTGAAAGGCTGCACAGCAAGGAAGAAGCCACTGCTCCAAAACAGCCATAAAAAAAGCCAGACTACAGTTTGCAAGTGCATATGGGGACCAATAACTTTTTTTGGAGAAATGTTCTCTGGTCTGATGAAACACAGATTGAACTGTTTGGCCATAATAACCATCGTTATGTTTGGAGGAAATAGGGTGAGGCTTGCAAGCTGAATAACACCATCCCAACCATGAAGCATGGGGGTGGCAGCATCATGTTTTGGGGGTGCTTTGCTGCAGGAGGGACTGGTGCACTTCACAAAATAGATGGCATCATGAGGATGGAAAATTATGTGGATATATTGTAGCAACCTCTCAAGACATCATCCAGGAAGTTAAAGATTGGTCACAAATGGGTCTTCCAAATGGACAATGACCCCAAGCATACCTCCAAAGTTGTGGCAAAATGGCTTAAGGACAACAAAGTCAAGGTATTGAGAGGCCATCACAAAGCCCTGACCTCAATTCAATAGAAAATGTGTGGGCAGAACTGAAAGTGTGTGCGAGTAAGGAGGCCTACAAACCTGACTCAGTTACACCAGTTCTGTCTAGAGGAATGGGCCAAAATTCCTGCAACTTATTGTGAGAAGCTAAACAATTTAAAAGCAATACTACCAAATACTAACAAAGTATATGTAAACTTCTGACCCACTGGGAATGTGATGAAAGCAATAAAAGCTGAAATAAATAATTCTCTGTACTATTATTTTGACATTTCACATTCTTAAAGTAGTGATCCTAACTGACCTAAGAGAGAGAGTTTAAATGTATTTGGCTAAGGTGAATGTGAAACGTCTGACTTCAACTGTAAGTGAATAGGGCTTGTCCATAAATGTCAGTATACAAACTGTTGAAAAGTAGTAGTGAAGGGAAAGTCAGACAATTTTACTGACTTTGAGTCATCTTTAAGTCTCGTTCACGTAACCTTTATTCAAGTAATGTCTTTTATTTGAATATGCAGGGAGCCGCTGTCTTAAATTTTCAATTTCCAAATTCACCAAACACGTCTGCTTTGATCAAATTTAGAATTGGGAAATCATAATGTTGTAGCCAAAGATGAATTCTGGAAACCATAATGATTAGTTCACCACTCTAATGGGTCTTCTGGCACAAGTCTTTAGTTCCTCTGTCACGTGATGTGACAGCCGCAATGGCTCTTCAAGAAACAAAAGTGATTACTTCACCTTCCAACTGGGTCATCGGATCTAAGCCTTTTTTGTTAATTTGTGATGTAAAAGCAACATAGGCTCAATTCACAAGCTTTAAATATTGCACATTTGCGGCCGCGACCAAATTTACAAATTACTCTGAGACTTGTTATTTTTAAATTTACTAATTAAATTACGAATTTAAAAAATGTACAAATCGTTCATGTACCCACCCATCACTAAAGAATACCCACAAGATGTAAACATTATACATGTTAACCTAATTGTAGCTCGATAAAATCGCTTGCTAACGCCATCTGTGCAAAGTTAAATCCAATATTACAGCTTTGTTGTCTGATGAAGTAACGTCGGTAAATCCTGTAAACGCAGGTCAATTCTGTGGTTTTGTCACACAAAAATCATATTAACACATATTATCGTATTACGCGTATTATCTTGTGATTATACTTTTGAAACGTTGAAATGTATGGACTTTTGCATGATTTCCACCTTTTTATATTTATATTTATATTATATATAATGAAAGAAATGGTGCAAAAATGCTGTTGACTTTTGCTGTAACTTCTAAGTATGGAATTTTCCAGTGTAATAAATGTTATTGCAATAATAGCGCAGTCCAGTAAGTTATTGATGGATAAAATCAAGTCTCGCCCATTTTTTATTTTTTTTCTGATTTAATGTAAACTCAAACTTGAAGCTTCATGTTGACTTCAGAATTGCTTGTGCCATTGTTTTCATGTCAAATACAGCAGTGATCACAGTGTGATTGTGTTCAGCAGTGGGACTAAGAATAGACTTAGCATTGTGAACAGCTCTTGCAAAGTTGTAAAATAATGTAAAGTTAGCACATGAATAATGATAATTTTCATCTACTTCAGTCACTTGGTGGAAATGAAAACACAATTATGGGCCTCGTTGAGCCATGGACCCAGCGGGAAAAGTATATTTAAGAAAAAAAAATCCTTCCATCTGTAATCTACTGAAGACCACGGAATTCCAGAGCGATGGAAAATCCTCTGCTTTTGAATAATGCTGTTTGGCTATTGGATGGCGAAGATATTCTTTCTATGTTTCTAGATGTAAAGTTGTGGATGCTAACATCTCTATACCTGAAATTATTAGTGGTTTGATGTTGAGTGCTATTTGCAATCAAGTCTGTGAGTTGTATTAAAAAGCCTTTCGTATGAGAATTGTAGTAGTGGCATGCACTATTCTCCCAGCTAACCACTGGGTGGAAGTATTGCTCATCTTTTATTTAAAACTGTATTTTTTTCCTTTGGTGACGTTTGACAAGGCAACCAGTCACTGCTGGTCACTATTCATGAGGAGCTTTTCACTTTGTGTATTGCAGTGCAGAATGAATTGAATCTGATAGTCAATGCTTTTCTTCTCTTTCTTTCTCTCTGTCCCTCTCAATGACATGAAATTAAAGTTAGTGTTTCCAAGTTGACACTTTTGATGTGGTTCAAGCATTTAAATTGATCATGTAGATTTTCAAATGGCTTATTGAGACCAGAATCAAGGTATGCTTTTTACATGAATATCCAGAAGGCACGTTAATGGCTAATTAAACGTATTTTTCTCCAAAAAATGTCAAGTCTGTCATCATGTTTTTTCAAATCCGTATGACTATTTCATAACACATAGAGAATATTATAGACTGATTCACATATGGAAAAAAGATGCAATGAAAGTTAATGACGAGTGAGGTTACAGTTCTACTTTTGTGTTTTATGGAAGAAATGAAAGTCATACAGGTTTGGAACAACAATAGGATGAGTAAATAATGACAGTCATTTGATTAATGTGTGAGCTTTTTTTATTTTAGTCTGCAAATGAAGTGACTTTACTCCATAAAAGTCTTATTTTTAAAAGCCAATTGTGCAGTGAATGCAAAGCAATGTGAAGTGATTTTCAAACAGAGCAAACAACTTTTTGCAATAAAGAAAGACTTTCAGTATTCTCTCTGTTTTCCAGTTCAAGTAGTCATACTTGAACATAGTATGCGGCTAACAGCACTGCACATTTCTTCCATCCTTTGAATATAGATTTAGTCCGGATGCCTCTCCCCCACCTTGAGCAGTGGCCACGATAGGGGCCGTTTGATCTCTTGCTGTCTAATCATGCATGATTTTGCTGTGGCTTGTCTGCTCTTGTCACATTGGGTTTTATCCACAATGCAGGAAGTTATTCCTTTGTACTCTTGTTTTCCATGCAGCTTTGCAGTCACCCAGCAAATTCCAATGGATGTGTGCACATGTATTTGCTTGTAAATAAGATACTGCTATTAAATGTCTCTAGTGTTCAAAGATTGGTGTAAATGTTTTTTTTTTTTTTTTTTGTCTCTGTCATGCCATTTGGTATGAGAAATTTAAGTAAGCATTTAAATTATCTTTGCTCATACTTAGGGTTAGGGATTTGAACACCACTATCCCCAAGTGTTAATATAATAATAATTATGTTTGTAATAATTAGTTGTATTCTAAGTGACTGACTAATGTTTTATTTTTATTTTTTTGGTTGGTGGATGATAACATTCCATACTGTGTAAAATAAAATAAAATGTTATTGCCTTTATACGTTTTCGACTTCAGTGGGAGAGTTGTTTTAACAACATAAATTTGACTTAAGTCAAAATAACTTTTCTATAATTTTTTTAAGTAAACTTGTCTTCCTTAGTTCTTTGTTGAATCATCATCATCATTGTTATTAAACTCAAACTGAATATAGAAATTTAGTTACTTATTTAATATTGTTGATAACCATAGAAGTTGTTTGGGCCATCCCATCGTCAGAGGTAAAAATAAACTGCCATTTGTTCGTAAATGGCCAGATGATGATCAATACCATCTTGATCCCTCTATCATATGTTAGCTTGAGAAGAAGACATGCCTCAACTCTTCACACAAATCACAATGGTGACACTCATCAAACACAGTTGAATTAAAAGATGAGCTTTGATGTACTGCTGCATAGCTTTACTAAGTGACAAACATGACACAAACACAGCAGCAAACAGTCATATAAATTATTCATGCTGGGAATCTAATACTTGAATGTGATGTGTATTTCTCTTGACATATATGTTTTATTTCAGCTGATTAGTTTTTCAAAGTTCAATAACTTGTCACAAGTTCAGCCAACAGAAACTTGGATAATTAAATGACTGTATCTCGTCAAGGTCAATCCAGGATACATATTCAAACTTTACATTTTAGTCATGATAACTAAAAGGCAAAATCATTTTTACAGTGTATACATGTATTTTAAGAAGGACCAGAGTAGAGGAAAAGGCAGATAACCAAATAATGGTCCGACAGTTGATTTATTAAATGTTAAAAAATAATTTCTTAGTCTTTCCTTACTATGATGAGCAAAGACATATAGACTACAAGAGTCCAAAATTAAAATTCCAGTTGCAGTTTATTGTTCAAACAAATCCCCCAAATAACCAGAAAATTTAAGATTTGGTGCATAATGCGGGATGTTTCACTTAAGTCACATTTTTCTTTGCATGCTCTTCAATTTAAAACACTCAAACGGAATAAAAATAATTTTAAAAAAAACAGCATATATTGGCATAGATTATTTTACTAATAACAGAAGCAACTATCAGAACCAATTAATTGGTGAAGATTACCAGAACCAGAATATTGTAGTTACTTGGTCTGTTTTTTGTTTTACTTTTTACCACCCTGAACACCCAAGCAACTGCATAGCAGCAACCATCCTATCATTACTGTGATGAGTTTGCATGACAAGCACCGCTCACTCTTTTGTAAAAACTGTTTTCAACTGTCAGCCTTTCCTGAAGTCGCTAAACCAATCAAACTGGTTTGACCTGATTTCCTCTGTGGTCGGATGTAGGGGATAAATATTCATGTCAACAAGAGCAAATTTCTGTTTTTGTGGCCAGAGATGATTGATACAGTATATTATGTCTACAAAACGAATATAATGAGTCATTTGAAATTAAAGGGATAGTTCACCCAAAAAAAGAAAGTTATGTAATAATTTACTCACCTTTATAATTTTCACTTTTGTGAAAGAAAGAACGTTGCACAGGTTTGAAATGATACGGGTGAGTAAATGATGACAGAATTGTCATTAATGGGTGAACCATCCCTTAATAACTACTAAACAGATATATTAAAAGATTTATCTCATGGCTTGTGCATCAGTGATATTCAGTAATGCCTAGCTAATAGCCAATCAATGTTTGTGTGTGGGTTTGTGGAGCAGGCACAGGCTGTCTCCTGTTATTGCCTGTTTGTGCCGTCGATTTGAGGTGTGAAGCCAGCAGCTCTCATTCCTCCTGTTGGTGTGACTTCCTGGAGGAAGCGCAAAGCATTTAATAACCTCACACTCTCCTACCATTGACAGTCATCTCCACAAACACACTCACACTCAGGGGCCCTAAAAATATCCACAATAGCTTTCCAAGGTGACTAGAGTCCCATTTGAATTTGAAGCGGGGATGTGACTAAAGAGTGAATGTGTTTACTCTAACAAAATAGTAGCTTTTATATCATGCTCCATGGTAATCCCATGTTTTTGGACATATACCATTGTAATATTACGATTGTTTGGACATGGTATCATGTTAATACCGTGTTTGTTTTAGTTTTTTTATTATCATGTTTTTGGGTCATGGTATACCATGACAATACGATGTATTTTGGCCATGGTATGATGTTAATACAATGTTTTTTGAATAGTGATGTGTTTTAGGGCACATACCATGGCAATACTTTGTTTTTGATCATGGTATCATGTTAATACCACATTTGTATTTGTTTATATATCTTTTGATATGTAATATAGTAATACCTTGTTTTTTATAATAGTACTATGTTTTTTGCGGCATTCTGTCATGGTAATTTTTTAACAGTGCATGGCATTGCCATTATATTCTTTGCCGTTCCATGTATTTCTTATGATATAAGAATATAGTTATCATACTGCACCATATATAAAAGTACCATGGCATAACTGTGATATATCACTGTACCATGGTACCGCCTCAGCACATAGATTGGGGTGGGGGGATTTAGTCACTTATGAGTCATCCAGCCCCCCTCATCCCCCCTTCACACACACTTGCCGTAGATGTTTTGTCAGTCTGTCTGTGTGTCTGACTCTGTGCTTATAAAGTCAATCGAACAGCGCGAGGACTCGCGATGACTGGTTACCGTGGTGAGGGTGGGCTGGTTACCGGGAGTGACAGCCAAGCAATTGGTGACTCATCGGCGGGCTGCTGCTGTTGGCAGTGATGAGTGCAGTGTATTCTGCTCACACTCGTCTTCTGCATCTCTCTCATCCCTCTGTTTATAAATGTCGTCATTCAATCACCATTTCTGATTCTTTGCTCATCTTTTATCACCCAAGTTTGCTCTTGCAATCAGCACCATCAAAGTAATCATGATTCAACCTGCTGCTGTGACTCTAGAGCAGTGCTTCCCAACCTAATCCAAGCTTTATGGTCTTCTGTACCCTCACAGCCATCGACACCAAACCAGAAACGTGTTTCTTGTAACTTCTAGAACACTGGATATAATTTAGCATGATCATTACCACCATATAATCACCCTAACATTTAAATTTCAATCATGGAGCAATACAAGAGCCCTACTGAGTCTTTTAGATGCAGAATTGTTGGCCAGCCATGTAACCCAGTTATCTACATCCACATTTCATATTTTTATGAATGAGGCGTGATATTAAATGCTGGGATGCTCTGATTGGCTACAGAGAGACTAATTCACCCACCCATCTGCCCTCCAAACAAACACACATACATTGAGAGCGAGAATATGTCATGCTACGCTTCCGCAGTGCATCAAGGGAATCAGACTGCCTCTGACTCATGCCAGAGAAACAGAGTGGAGGGGGGCTTCGCTCCTCATTCTGATTCCTCACTCGCTGCTCCTGAAGTTTAGTGATGTAATACAGGTGACCTATTCGTCACAGACCTCCCCCGCTTCTCCCTGCCTCTGATTGGCTGAGCGCTCCTATGAATGGGCCACTCTGTTTCCCAAGGGGAGGGGGTTTGGGTGAAGTGAGGCCGAGGCACGTCACTCGTTCATAGAGAGAGAAAAAGGAAGTAGAGAAAAAGCTCTTCTGGCTTCCTAGGCAGCCGCTTTGAATAGAACTCAAATGAGTTTGTGTGCTGATCTCACTCTTTGTCACATGTGTAGGCAGTGTTTGAATAAAAGTGACAGTGAGCATTTGCTTACTTAATGCTGTTTGTGAGTGTGTGCTGGTAGATATACAGTGGGTACGGAAAGTATTCAGACCCCCTTCAATTTTTCAATCTTTGTTATATTGCAGCCATTTGCTAAAATCATTTAAGTTCATTTTTTTTTCCTCATTATTGTACACACAGCACCCCATATTGACAGAAAAACACAGAATTGTTGACATTTTTGCACATTTATTAAAAAAGAAAAACTGAAATATCACATGGTCCTAAGTATTCAGACCCTTTGTTCAATATTTAGTAGAAGCACCCTTTTGATCTAATACAGCCATGAGTCTTTTTGGGAAAGATGCAACAAGTTTTTCAAATCTGGATTTGGGTATCCTCTGCCATTCCTCCTTGCAGATCCTCTCCAGTTCTGTCAGGTTGGATGGTAAACGTTGGTGGACAGCCATTTTCAGGTCTCTCCAGAGATGCTCAATTGGGTTTAAGTCAGGGCTCTGGCTGGGCCATTCAAGAACAGTCACGGAGTTGTTGTGAAGCCACTCCTTCGTTATTTTAGCGGTGTGCTTGGGGTCATTGTCTTGTTGGAAGGTGAACCTTCGGCCCAGTCTGAGGTCCAGAGCACTCTGGAGAAGGTTTTCATCCAGGATATTCCTGTACTTGGCCGCATTCATCTTTCCCTCGATTGCAACCAGTCGTCCTGTCCCTGCAGCTGAAAAACACCCCCACAGCATGATGCTGCCACCACCATGCTTCACTGTTGAGACTGTATTGGACAGGTGATGAGCAGTGCCTGGTTTTCTCCACACATACTGCTTAGAATTAAGGCCAAAAAGTTCAATCTTGGTCTCATCAGACCAGAGAATCTTATTTATCACCATCTTGGAGTCCTTCAGGTGTTTTTTAGCAAACTCCATGCGGGCATTCATGTGTCTTGCACTGAGGAGAGGCTTCCGTCGGGCACTCTGCCATAAAGCCCCGACTGGTGGATGGCTGCAGTGATGGTTGACTTACTACAACTTTCTCCCATCTCCCGACTGCATCTCTGGAGCTCAGCCACAGTGATCTTTGGGTTCTTCTTTACCTCTCTCACTAAGGCTCTTCTCCCCCGATAGCTCAGTTTGGCCGGACAGCCAGCTCTAGGAAGGGTTCTGGTCTTCCCAAACGTCTTCCATTTAAGGATTATGGAGGCCACTGTGCTCTTATGAACCTTAAGGGCAGCAGAAAATTTTTTGTAACCTTGGCCAGATCTGTGCCTTGCCACAATTCTGTCTCTGAGCTCTTCAGGCAGTTCCTTTGACCTCATGATTCTCATTTGCTCTGACATGCACTGTGAGCTGTAAAGTCTTATATAGACAGGTGTGTGGCTTTCCTAATCAAGTCCAATCAGTATAATTAAACACAGCTGGACTCAATTGAAGGTGTAGAACCATCTCAAGGATGATCAGAAGAAATGGACAGCACCTGAGTTAAATATATGAGTGTCACAGCAAAGGGTCTGAATACTTAGGACCATGTGATATTTCAGTTTTTCTTTTTTAATAAATGTGCAAAAATGTCAACAATTCTGTGTTTTTCTGTCAATATGGGGTGTTGTGTGTACAATAATGAGGAAAAAAAATGAACTTAAATGATTTTAGCAAATGGCTGCAATATAACAAAGAGTGAAAAATTTAAGGGGGTCTGAATACTTTCCGTACCCACTGTAAATTATTAACTAGTGCATGTGCCATGTTTTTGATCATAATCATTCCTTACAGACAATGAAGATGGATTAGGCATTGTTCCATAATTATAAGTGTATTGTAATAATTGCAATACCTAATGTAAATAGCTTAATGCTCTTGCTTCAACTGTATTCTCTTCTATTTAAGTGTTCTAATCTGTTCTTTTCTCTTTTCAGTTTGATTATTTTGTGTTCTGTTCAGTTTGATTTAAAGGGATGAAAAAATTCTAATTCAAATTATTTCATAATTTACTCACCCTCTTGCCATTCCAAATGTGCATGACTTTCTTTTTTGTGCTGAACACAAATTATGTTTTTAGAAGAAAGTCTCTGCTTGGTAGACCCATACAATGCAAGTGAAACCTTTACAAATAAGAAAAAACAGTTCCCCTTCTGTCACTCACCACGTCTTGATCCGTTCAGACAGCACCGCGCCGGTAGCGTACATAAATTGCCAAGGCAGCGTGCGCTCTCGTCATATGTCACAATTCACTCGCAATCTCCTCCTGGAGTCAGCCGCGACTCAGGTCGCTGCACGCCACTCACATCCCTGGCAACCGCAACACGACGGCGGACGTGCTGTCGCGGCAGGTTTTGCCCAGAGTGGAGGCTCCACCCCTAGGTGGTCCAGGTGATCTGGGACTGATTCGGCATGGCACAGATGGATCTCTTTGCTTCCCAGGACAACTCCCACTGCCCACTGTGGTACTCCTTGACAGGAGCTCCTCTCGAGACAGACGAGCTGGTACACAGCTGGCCCCGGGGGCTGTGCAAGTACACATTTCACCCAGTGAGCCTTCTTGCACTGGTGCTGTGCAAGATCAGGGAGGTCATCCTGGTGGCCCCTTACTGGCCCACCCGGACCTGGTTCTCGGATCTTACGCTCCTCGCGACAGCACCTCCCTGGAACATTCCCCTGAGGAAGGACCTTCTTTCTCAGGGATGGGGCACCCTCTGGCACCTGCGCCCAGACCTCTGGAATCTCCATATCTGGCCCCTGGACGGTATGCGGAAGATCTAATGGATCTTCCACTTGCAGTCGTAGACACGATTGACCAAGCCAGAGCTCCCTCCACCAGGCAACTTTACGCCCTAAAGTGGCGCTTGTTTGCGAATTGAGACCCCCCTTTGCATAGACCACCTAATATATATATTAGGGCTGTCGATTTAACGCGTTAATTCAGTGTGATTAATTTTATTAAATATAACGAGTTAAAAAATTAACTCAATTAATATATAGTGAAGAAAACCATCCAGCAGACAGCGCAACACAGACATGCGTTACGTTCTTGCGTTCAAAAGCACAAATTGGAACTAAGGGATCTCAAGATGTGTTCTAAGTATTAAACTATATTTAACTTGACACAGTGACCTAAACATTTTATGTTTATGACGCAACACACCCTAGATGCTATACAAGCATATCTGACGCAGCTTTAAATTGACGGGTTCTTAAACAAGCCCTCATAATAAATCTCCAACTGATTGACAAATTCACTTGTGAAATGGATTGCTGTGAACTGTATGCCAATGATTGGCATGATGATTGGTAATTAATACATTTTATTCTAAAACCACTTTTTGTATTGTCTCTTCAATGATTAACTCTTCTGCTACAAGAATGAAATGCATTTTAATTATCTGAATATTTTGTATTATATATATATATATTTGATATATAAATAATGTTTTAATATTTAAAGATAACTATGTATAATCATTTCATCATTATATATTGAATTATTGTTATATGAGGGGCTTTCTCAGCAAATATTTGTATATGCGATTAAATGCGATTAATCGCAATTAAATAATTGGGACACCATGTCATTAATTTGATTACAATTTTTAATCGAGTGACATCCCTAATACGTAAGTAGAAGTACTGTTATTTCCCAGAAAATGTAGTGTGTGTAGAGTAAAAGTAGCTGTCCTAAAAACTACTCAAGTAAGAGAAAAAGAGTAGCTCTTTTAAAAGTACTCATTAGAAGTGCATTGAGTACTGAGTTGCAAAACATATGCCCCTTTACAATGACCACTGTATGCCAACTTTTAAAATACATCACTTATCTATGATAAACACTACATTAATCTGATTCCAAAAAATAAAAGGTAGACATGATAACAGAAATGAAAAGATGAAAAAGTGATACACTGATCACCATTTTATATCGTAATGTATGAAAAAAATACATTAAAATCAGTTGATGTATAGGGTCTAAATTTCCCTTAATGCCGACAGAACGTTATTGTTGTGCATAAAACACGTTCAAACAATGCAAGGAATCACTTGACACGTGATGTCCTGCACAATAGAGCAGCTAGAGCAAGCATGGGAAAAGTTGTTTGGTACAGGGGCTACATCACATTTAAAAAGGAATAATTCACCCAAAAATGAAAATTCTCTCATCATTTACTCACCCTCATGCCATCCCAGATGTGGATGACTTTCCATCTTCTCCAAAAAAAAATTTTGAAGAATATTTCAGCTCTTTCGGTCCATACAATGAAAGTGAATCGGTGCTAAAATATTGAAGCTACACAAATCACATAAATCAGCATAAATGTAGTCAAATCAATGTGCCTCCAGTGGTTTAATCCATGTCTACAGAAGCGATATGATAGATGTGGTTAGAAACAGATCAAAATGTAATTCCTTTTTTACTATTAATTCTCCTCCCTGCTCAGTAAATCGTCTACGTTACGTATGTAACCTCCGTTCCCCGATGGAGGGAACGAGACGTTGTGTCAGAGAAGCGACACTAGGGGTCTCTCTTGAGCGCCGATATTCACCTCTGAACTATGAAAAAAGGCCAATGAGAGTTGGCAACCAGTATTTGCATGTCCCGCCCCCGGACATACGGGTATTTAAGCAGCGCAAATACGGGAGTTCATTAAGGATTTTTCTGAGGAGCCGGAAATGGTCCGGTCACAACAGTTGGTGCGGTGGTGGATCCAGCCTCATAGAGGGGGGAACATACAGCACGGCAACCGAGGCAGCCGTGACTGCCTAAGGGACACACGGGAGTCCGCTCGCCAGAGGGGACAGAACCGTGGTGTTACACACAGGGGGAGTCCGAAGGAGACCTTACCTGTGGAGCACCTATACCAGTACAGGGTAGCTTGCGGTACCCACAGTGGCTTGGGTTGGCGAGTTCCTCCACTGAACTGCGACCCACGAGGGCTAGGGAGGAATCAACCAGTGTCCCAAACCTGGGATCTCCTGGGAATGAAGGCGCACTGTTTCCCCCTGGTTAGGGGGAAGGGCGCTAGGTGCAAGCGATTCACCCGGTCAGATCGAGTTCTACGGGCTCGGTACCTGAGAAAACACGGGACGATACTGACTCAACTCGGAGATTGTAGAATCTTGCAAAAGTGTTAGGTGTTGCCCAGCCCGCTGCTCTACAAATGTCTGCTAGGGCAGTGTCCCTAGCCAGTGCCCATGAGGACACAACACTCCTGGTGGAGTGGGCTCGGATCCGTAAGGGGGGAGCAATTGAGAGATCCCAGGAGGGGAACAGGTTAGGGCGGGAGGGAGTCATCCTCCGGGCACCTTTTAGGAACCTGACGATTAAGTCGTGCTTACCAAGAGACTTGCTGTCTACCATGTCAGTGGTGGGCCGCGATAGCGGCGACATACACCTTGAGGGTGGAGGGGGACAGCCTCCTCTCCAGCCTCTCCTGAAGAAACACGAGCACTGACCTAACTGCGCACTTCTGCGGGTCTTCGGCTCGGGAAGAACACCAGTCCGCGAACAGACGCCACTTTAGAGCATAAAGACGCCTGGTAGAGGGGGTTCTGGCTTGATTGATTGTATCTATGACGGTCGATGGTAGGCCGGCTAGATCTTCCGCATCCCATCCAAGGGCCAGACGTGGAGGTTCCAGAGGTCTGGGTGCAGGTGCCAGAGCGTGCCCTGTCCCTGAGAAAGAAGGTCCTTCCTCAGGGGAATTCGCCAGGGAGGGGCTGTCGTGAGGAGCGTGAGGTCCGAAAGCCAAGTCCAGGTGGGCCAGTAAGAGGCTACCAGAATGACTTGCTCCTCGTCCTCCCTGACCTTGCATAGCACCTGTGCAAGAAGGCTCACTGGGGGAAATGCATACTTGCGCAGCCCCGCAGGCCAGCTGTGTGCCAACGCGTCTGCCCCGAGGGGAGCCTGTCCGGGCATACCAGAGCGGGCAGTGGGAGGTTTCTTGGGAGGCAAACAGGTCTACCTGAGCCTTGCCGAACCGGTCCCAAATCAGCTGGACCGACTGGGGGTGGAGCCTCCACTCTCCGCCAGGCAAGCTTTGTCTTGACAGCGCGTCCGCTATCACATTGAGGTTGCGGGGATGTGAGTGGCGCGCAGTGACTCCAGTCGCTGCTGACTCCAAAGGAGGAGACGACGGGCGAGCTGTGACATGTGGAGGGAGCGTACTCCGCCTAGGCTACGACCGTGGTGCTGTGTGTCCTGACTAGGACATGCTTGCCCCGAATTAACGGGAGAAACTTCCTCTGGGCAAGGAAAACAGCCAGCAGCTCTGGGCAGTTGATGCGCCAATGCAGCGGGCCTCGGTTCCACCGGCCTGCAGCTGCGTGCCCATTGTACACGGTGCCCCAACCCAATTTAGAGGCGTCGGTTGTAACCAGAACGCGTCGGGACACCTGCTGCAAGGGTAGTCCTGCCCATAGAAAGCAAAGGTCTGTCCAGGGTTTGAAGGTTTGGCGGCAGGCAGAAGTAACTTTTACGTTGTGCGTGCCGCGGCGCCATGCTCGTCTCGGGACTCGAGTCCGGAGCTAGTGCTGAAGTGGTCTCATATACATCAAGGATGCCATATGCCCCAGGAGCTGTTGAAAACGTTTTAGCGGGACCACGGCACCTGGCTTGAAGGAAGCAAGGCATTTCAGCACTGACTGAGCACGCTCGTTGGAGAGACGTGCTGTCATTGAGACTGAGTCTAACTCCAGAACGAGAAAAGAGATGCTCTGGACCGGGGAGAGCTTGCTCTTTTCCCAGTTGACCTGAAACCCCAAACGGCTGAGGTGGCTGAGCACCTGGTCTCTGTGTGCGCATAGTAACTCTCGGGAGTGGGCCAGTATGAGCCAGTCGTCGAGGTAATTGAGTATGCGTATGCCAGCTTCTCGGAGCGGGGCAAGAGCTGCCTCTGCGACTTTCGTGAAGACGCGAGGGGACAGAGACAGGCCGAAGGGGAGGACTTTGTACTGATACGCCTGGCCGTCGAACGCGAACCGTAGGAAGGGTCGATGTCAAGGGCGAATTGAGACGTGGAAGTACACGTCCTTCAGGTCTACCGCTGCGAACTAATCTAGATGCCGGACGCCAGATAGAAATTGTTTCTGGGTGAGCATTTTGAACGGGAGTTTGGACAAGGTCCGATTGAAAACTCGCAGGTCCAAGATCGGTCGTAAGCCGCCGCCTTTCTTGGGTACAACAAAGTAAGGGCTGTAGAAACCCTTCTTCGTTTCGGTTGGAGGGACAGGCTCTATCGCGTCCTTTAATAGAAGGGAGGCAATTTCTTCGCGCAGGGAATGGGCATGTTGGCCGTGTACTGCGGAAAAATGTACGCCCACGAAGGGGGGCGGAGATCTGGCAAACTGAATTGCATAACTGAGTCGAATGGTCCGGTGCAGCCATCACGACGGGTTGGGCAGTGAAAGCCATGCCTCTAAGCACCGTGCAATGTGCACCCTGGGGACGGGTTTTTATTGGACGTACCCGGCGGGGCTTCGCAGCGGTGCGGAACAGGAACATTTGCGGGCCATGTGCCCCAGAGACAAAGGAAATAGCTCTTTTATTGAGAATTTGGGTACCGCAGCCCCTGTTAAGGGGTGCGGCAAATGAAAAAACAAAGGATTCTCCTCCCGGCCCTCCACCGGGGGATGGAGCGGTCTTACCACCTCCGGAGCTAACGTCTTGGGCTCTGGGTGCGTTGTCTCAGGAGGACCTGGGAGCCTTCCGGGTCCTCGAGGGGGTCCGTGAGACAGGGGGTGTGCGCTCCCTGCGGTTTGCTCGACGCTGGGGCTGAGAGCTGGGCCCGGGTTGAGGCGGAGCAGGAGCTTGTCTTCTGGCCGTGGGAGGACGCCCTCGGCGAGCAGACAGGGCATGGGCCGTGGCGGCAGGCTTGCGGCGAGGCATGATGTGAGAGATGGCCTCCGTCTGCTTCTTTACCGTGGAGAACTGCTGGGCAAAGTCTTCGACGGTGTCGCCAAAGAGGCCGAACTGGGAGACAGGGGCGTTGAGGAAGCGAGTCTTGTTGGCTTCACGTAGCTTGACCATGTTCAGCCACAGTTGACGTTCCTGGACCACTAGCGTGGCCATCGCCTGCCCGAGCGCTTGCGCTGTGACCTTCGTCGCTCTCAGGGCGAGGTCGGTCGCTGAGCGCAGTTCCTGCAGCGTGTCGGGATCAGGGCCACCCCCGTGCATGTTGCATAGTGCCTTGGCTTGGTGGACCTGCTGGAGAGCCATGGCATGCAGGGCGGAAGCGGCGCGTCCGGTGGCGCTGTAGGCCTTCGCTGTCAGCGAGAAGGTTGCTCTACAGGTCCGGGAAGGGTGTACGGGGCGACCTCGCCAGGTGGTAGGGGTTCCGGGGCATAGATGGATCGCAACTGCCCTATCCACCTGGGTAATCGCCGCGTACCCGTGGCGCGCTCCACCGTCGAGTGTGGCGAGGGCGGACGAGCCTGTGGCGATGTGACGAGTGGAGAGGGGTGCTCTCCACGAAGACGTCAGCTCGTCATGCACTTCCGGGAAAAACTGAACCGGGGGGGCGAGGCTGTGAGCGGCGCCCAGACCCCAGGAACCAGTCGTCAAGCCGTGATGGCTGTGGGGAGGATGGAGGGTTCCAGTCCAAGCCCACGCTGTTGGCTGCCCAGGAAAGCATGTCGGTCATCTGTGCGTCGGCCTCAGCCTGGGCGTGCAGGCCCGAAAGCGGCAGCCCAGGGGAGTACTCAGCATCAGATTCCATGCCCTCCGATGCCGCGGCGAGCTCATCTGCTTCCATCGCAAGAGGGTCGGCAGACTGGCTGTGAGGCGAGTCGCCGCCGCCTCGAGCACGGACGGGAATCAACGAGCGTGCTGGGGTGCGGGTGGTCTGAGGTGGCGTACCCGGCGGAGCTGCACCCGCTGCCATCCCCAAATCGCCTCCATCGCCAGCCGCATCGTCCTCAATCCCGTGGGAAGAAGGAGCAACACGGGGGGCGGCTGGAGTGGCTTGCTCACGGTTGTAAGCAAGCCGCGATCGCAACGTTGTCATGGTCATGTTCTCACAGTGAGAACATGAACCATCCACAAACGCAGCCTCGGTGTGATCGCTACCCAGACACACGAGACAACGCCTGTGGCCGTCTGAAGCGGAGAGCACTCTACCGCATCCAGGAGCAACACAGGGGCGGAAAGGCATCTTTATAAAGACGCGTCCTTAAAAGGCCGTTCAACGCCGCTGTGTTTTGCTCTTTTAGTGAAATTTACTCTTTTAATAAAAATCACTCTTTTGTGAAAAAAACTCGTGAGAGCTTTTTTAATCTGCACTGTCGATGCGCCCAGGGGCAGGAATGCACAGCCGTGCAAACAGGAGAAAGCCGCTGTTGTGCACCGTAGAATCCAACAGCATGCAGCAGAGGGATAGCAGGAACTCGGTGTGTACACGCAGCAGTTGCAGACACGACCATCGGCTCCGAAGAACTTTCCTGAATGAACTCCCGTATTTGCGCCGCTTAAATACCCGTATGTCCGGGGGCCGGACATGCAAATACTGGTTGCCAACTCTCATTGGCCTTTTTTCATAGTTCAGAGGTGAATATCGGCGCTCAAGAGAGACCCCTAGTGTCGCTTCTCTGACACAACGTGGAGAGAGCGACAGAAGGGGAACTCCACTTTAACTTTCTTCTTGTGTTTTTGGTGATTAACATTCTTCATGCAGATTGCAACCTAGTGGGCAAGAGATGAAGGTCTAGCAGAAATGGTCTTAAATATTGATCTTCTTCTCACCCACACCTGTCATATTAATTCTGAATTCATGGATTAAACCACTGCAGTTGTATGTATTACTTTTATGTGCTTTTTGGAATGTAAACATTTTGGCACCCCTTCACTTGCATTGAATAGACCTACAGAGCTGAAATATTCTTCAAAAAATCTTAATTTGTGTTCTGAAGAAAGAAAGTCAGAGACAGATGGCCTGACTTAAGTGAGTAAAGGATAAGAGAATTTTCATTTGTGTGTGAATTAAAGTAGAAAATGGGGGGCCACATTATCCACCTTTTGAGACACAATGTTCAACATTGATTTAGTTCTTGTATCTTTTAAGCCAGACAATAGTTGTGTTCCCATTCTAATGCATGATGCACAATTTTCTGAAGTTTGTGACTGGTGGAATGTTCTGCTGAAGTATTGCTCTGCATATGTTGATACTTTTCTTCTTTGTTGATCTATAAAGGCTAAGCATAATTATAAATAATTTTATCATCTCTAATTTCCTGGTAATTTATTATAAAAATGAACATACTCTCTACATCAGGGGTCAGTATTATAAAAAAAAGGACAATATTTGTAAAAAATATTATTACTAAAAAAAAAATATTTTATTACATTAATACTTTTAAAGCTTCTCAAGTTATTCAGCCAAAAGTAGTGAGTGATTTTCTCATTTCCTTGTTAATGCCTTTTTTATGACATAGCCTACTAGACAGTGCTCAATTGGTTACACTTCCAAGTCCAACATTTTGATGCAAATGTGCTTTTTGTCCCATTGTTTAAATTCACTTTATACATAAACAACTGCATTTACATTAAATCCTCACCAAGACGGGCATTGGCGAAATTATAAAGTGTATTTGATCATTTAGGCGCGAACCCGCAAAAACACTCAAACATTAGCCCCCCTGTCAATCATACAGTGTGCAGATACATATGTCAGGAAATAAAAAGTCAATCTTTTATGTCTCATCTAGATCAACCAACCAGTGGTGCTCTTGCTATCGCGATCATTGTAATGAACACCCCGGTTCTACATGTAGAACATAGGCTAAATATAGAAAACTATAGATCGCGACATCTCTCTTTTTTCGATAAATATCTAGATCGTTTTATTGCCCAGCCAAATTGATAACATTGCATTAATATCTCAAAACAGCCTAATAATCTCAGTGATAGATATTTAAATTACAGGCTACAATATAAACACACAGAATCCAGTAATCAGATATATGAAATTTACCTCAATATGTTTCTTCAAATTAGAGGCAGGATTAATGCTGATATATGGCTTAAGCAAGTTAAACTCACATGACATGAGCATGCAATTGTCCTTTTCACTGCGAAAAGCCCTTCCAGGTTATGTTCAGCTGTAAACTGTGCTTGAGGCATTCTCCAAAGTTGGCACCAGATCTGCAGCTGTTGTTCAAGTTTTTTACTTGTAATTTGATTTGACGGGAGTCACGAGACTCTACCTAGCCAATCATGTTGATAAATAATAAATAAAATCATGACAGGCAAGTAGCATACACAGTCGAAAGTAAAGTTACAGCACTTAAAATATACTCAAGTAAAATTAAAAGTATTCAATTTTTAAACTACTTAAAAAAGTACAATTCTTGGGAAAAACTAGTTAATTACAGTAGCGTGAGTATTTGTAATTCATTACACCCCTGCTACTTTTCTTTTTTGTTTGTCCTTTCAATTTAGTTTAGTTTTATCTAAAATTATCCCTATCTAAATAAATAATAGCCTATAAGGAGATCTGACAAGTAGTTCAACACAGTAGTAATTAGCACTCTGCGACATGGAGTTGCGTGGGCCGGGAATCGAACCACCAACCCTGCGATTAGTGGCCAACCTGCTCTACCACCTGAGACACAGCCACCTGTGTCTCAGGTGTGTCTCTGTGCATTTTCTTTCCTGTTTTATTGGTTTATGTGTTCAGTTCAGTTCGATTCAGTTATGTTCTTCTCTAATTTGTTTTTGATTCTGTTGTTCTATTATATTGTGTTTAATTTTCTGTTCTTTTCTGTTCTGTGCTATTGTGATATAATCTTTTTTGCATTCTATTCTGCTCTATTCTAATCTTCTCTGTTCAATTATTTTCTGATCTATTCTGCTTTGCGCTTTGATTCTTTTCTGATCATTTTATTGTGTTCTAATGTGTTCAATTATTTTCTATTCTATTCATTTCTATTTTATTGTGTTCTGTTCAGTTCAATTATGTTCTTTTCTAATCAGTTTGATTCGATTATTTTGTGTTCTAATCTGTTGTTTCATATTCTGTTCCATTTGGTTTTATTCTATTCTGTACTATTGTGTTCTAGTCTGTTCTATTGTATTCCATTATTTTCTGTTCTGTTCCATTCTATTCTGTACTATTGTGTTCTTAGCTGTGTTCTGTTTTTGTTCTATGCTATTGTGTTCTAGTTGTTTCTGTTCTGTTTGATTCTATTTTGTGCTAATGTGTTACAATCAATTCTATTATGTTCGAATCTGTTCTGTATTCTAGGCTCTATCTATATACTAGGATCTGTACTATAGTGTACTGTTTTCTATTCTTTTGATTTCTTTTATCATTTGCCTGAATAGATTATCTAGTTATGCAATTTTGCAAGACCTTTTTTATGAATGACTTCATAATTTGAGTATGTATATTGAAGGGTTGTGTGTGTGCTGGGCTGGAGGAATGCGTTTGCGTGTGCAGACCCTGGCCATCTCTGACTTGATCCTGAATGAGTCACTGCTGCAGTACTCCGTGGGAGGGGCTAAGGTTGGATCCCCTGCTGCAAACCCAGTTAAACATACTCGCATGTATGATTTCTCTCACTCACACACACACACACACAAAATGCATGCTGTCACATCCGGCCCTCAGGTCTACAGTGTGGCCTATAATTAGCTGCCTGAAGAACTTACAGCCTCAGAATGATCTAACCAAATGCTTCAGAATACCATTCCACTGAGAAAGGCTGAAAGAGATGGTTAAAAGAAAGAGTGGAAGAATAAAAGCTGAGCTTGAATTTTTGAAGGAAAAATTCGCCCAAAGATGAAAATTCCCTCATAACGTTCCAAACCCGTATAACTTTCCCTCTTCTGTGAAACATAAAAGGTGCATTTCTGAAAAATATAATCGAACCTGAGAACCAGATAAGTCTGATTTGTGAATGAATAATTTAGACCAGTTTTGTGAATCAGAACAATAGATTCATTGAATAGATCTGATTCAGAAAAAAAAAAATATGATTTGAATTTTATTAAAGTCCTCATTCACTGTAATTACATGAAAAAGGGTGGCCAGGATGTTCTTTTAAATTTACAAATTGTGTTATATGGCAGAAACAACATGAGGGTGATTTTTGGGTGGACTATCCCTTTAATAAGTAAGCCCTGATCATCAAGAACTTCAAGGAGAGAGATTCAACTGCAGTGAAGAAGGCTTCAGGACATCCCAGAGTGTCCAGCAAGGGCCAGGGCCATCTCCTCCTGAGGAGTCAGCTATGGAATTGTGTCACCACTAGTGCAGAGCTTGCTCAATATTGGCAGCAGGTTGGTGTGAGTGCATCTGCATGCACAGTGAGGCGAAGACTTTTGGACAATGGCCTGGTGTCAAGAAGGACAGCAAAGAAGCTACTTCTCTCCAAGAAAAACATCAAGGACAGACTGAAATTCTGCAGGAAGTTCAAGGATTGGACAGCAGAAGACTGGTGTAAAGATATTTTCTCTGATGAAGCCTCTTCCGACTGTTTGGGACTTATGGAAAATTGATAGTCCGGAGAAGAAAAGGTGAACGCTACCATGAATCAGGATGCTTCACTGTTGGTGTCGTACCAACAGTGAAGCATCCTGAGACCATCCATGTGTGGGGTTGCTTTTCATCCAAGAGTGGGCTCTCTCACATTTCTGCCCAAAAACTCTGCCATGAATAAAGAATAGTATCAAAACTTCCGGCAAGAGCAACTTCTCCCAATGGTCCAGGAGCACCATGTCACAAGGCAAGAGTGATAATGAAGTGGCTCGGAGATCATTGCATGGACATTTTGGATCCGTGGCCAGACAACTCCCCGGATCTTAATCCCATAGAGAACCTGTGGTCAATCCTCAAAAGGCGAGTGGACAAGAAGAAGCCCACAAATTATGATCAAATACGAGCACTAATAAGGCAAGAATGGATCGCCATCAGTCAGGATTTGTCCCAGAAGCTGATGTCCAGCATGCCAGAGCTGAATTGAAGAGGTTATGAAGAACAAGGTCAACATTGTAAATATTGACTCTTTGCATATATTGAATGTTTATGCCAATAAAAACTTATGAATTACTTATCATTGTTTTCAAGTATACCATAGAAACAAGTGAAAAATAATCTACAAATACTGAAGCAGCAAACTTTGTAAAACACAAAATGTATGTCACTGCCAATACTTTTGGCCATTGTTGTAGTCCAGAAACACTCTGATAACTGTGTGTGTGTGTGTGTGTGTGTGTGTGTGTGTGTGTGTGTGTGTGTGTGTGTGTGTGTGTGTGTGTGTGTGTGTGTGTGTGTGTGTGTGTGTTTTCTGACCAGTTCTCCCAAAGCAAATGTGTTTTTGTCATTAAGATGAGTTCATGGTGGGAGAAGAGGCCCCTCTCTGCCTTTCCAAAACCATTAGATGCTTTCACAAACACTAAAACAGCAGAGCAGCCCACCAAACAAAGCCTCTTCCCTCCGTGGAGTTTTATACGTTTTATCAAATGTATTGCAATTTAAATTACAAGTAGTTTATGTTTTTGTATTGCAGTCATAGTATTTGCTTGTCTTGTAAGCTGTCAGCTACTGTGTCTTTGGAAATTTGGGGTAGTTTGCAGGTACACATCTAGTTCACGATATCAAGCAGTTTTAAACCTCTTTTACTGCAACTATTTATTTAAGTTGTGTCAGAGAGAATCAGCAAAAGACTTTAATCTCTTCAAAGCACCTCACAAATACTGGAACATTACTACGCGGAGGATTTAACTTCCAACAATGATTAACTTGTGATGTATTGTTGATGTGCTGACTTTTATTCACTTTTAAGAACAGCAAGCTACAATCATGCAAAAATGCTCTCCAAGAAGTAGCGTCTCTCAATTAATTAGAGAATTACATCACCCTTTAAAACAACCACCACTAAAAATATTAATGTTAGCAGTCGACACTACTAATCAAATGATCAATTGTTGGATGACCAGTCGATTAATCGACCACCTTGCAGATGCCACCAAAACAAATCTAGTTTACATGAGCATTTAAAATCCAACTACATCACTACTGTGCATCACTTTTTTTTTTTTGGAGCATGCACATATACATGCTGGAAGAAGCCATGCTACCATCGCATTATCTAGGTCTGTTAGTCTTTTATACATTTTAAAAAGGCAAATTATTGTTTTAGTCTGACTGAAATCAAACTTTTCAAGTGCATGTAAATGTACTGACTGTTACAATCAGCCTACGATTGGCTTTCTTATACAGTATTTTTCTCTGCATATTAAGTTGGGGTAGTCGTTTAACATAGAAACAAGTGTTCATTTCAGCTTTAAGGCCATGCTGATATCCATGCAAACTCTGCATGCTAATGTGTGGAATCTCTTCTCTGGGATGGGCAATGAGTCATACACTCCCCATTGCTGCTTCTCCCTGCCAGGAGCAGGATCTCCATGGAATCACTTATTCTTGCCTGACTTACTCATCTCTGGTCAGGCTCTTCCTGCCTCCACACTGACCAGGCAATTGGCTTTAGTGCATCATACAGAATGTATTATGGCTGTACGTGGAGAGGGAAATGCATATGTTTCTGTTATAAAAAAGGATGCAAAAAATACTTTGTGATGATCTGGGGATGCTTCAGCAAGGCTGAAATTGGGCAGATTTCTTTTGTGAAAGACGCATGAATCAAGCCATGTACAAGGTTATCCTGGAAGAAAACTTGCTTCCTTCAGCTCTAACAATGTTCCCCAACTCAGGATTGTTTTTTCCAGAATGACAATGCGCCATGCAACACAGCCAGGTCAATTAAGGTGTGGATGGAGGACCACCGAATCATCACCATGTCATGACATGTCCAATCTCCACACCTGAACCCCATTGAAAACCTCTGGAATGTGGTCAAGAGGAAGATGTATGGCCACAAGCCATCTGAGACGGGGCGGAGGGCGGGGCCGGGTTGTGATTCTACACACCCAGTCCCTTATCAGGCTATCAAGCCTCCGAGAGGGATAAAGGCCGACTGCGGACGGTGGTGTGACAGAGAGAGCGAACGTTTACGGGCAGCAGACCGTCGTGTGTTTATGTTTGTGTCTTTTGGTTCAGTTTACCCGATTAAACTATTATTTATATCGTCAAGCCGGTTCTCGCCTCCTCCTTTCCATTGAACTGCACTGTTACACTGGTGCCGAAGACCCGGGAAAGAGGAGGGATACGCCATAGTGGCGTTCTCGCTGCTACCATCCACCCTAACAGAGCAGCCGCGGCAACCTTCTGGGGGATGGAGGAGCTCGGCCGCCTGGAAGCAGAGGAATCGGTCGCCGACCACGAGGGGAGAAGGGGCTCCTAGCCGACCGCCTGGAGCAGTCAGGGCCACTGCCAGGGGAGGAAGAGACCCCTACCAGCTGCTGAAATGGGTAGGGACTCACTGCCGACCGCCTGGAGCGGGGCTAGGGGAGAAGGGGCTCCTAGCCGACCGCCTGGAGCAGGCAGGGCCGCTGCCAGGGGCTGGAGGACTGCCTCTGATCCGCTCAGGGAGGCGCGGCTGTCGTCCACTAGAGCAGGGGTTCTCAACCTTTTGCAAGCTGGGCCCCCCAAAGCTGGTTCATTGCAGTTGGGGCCCCAGTTCCCCCCGCCCCACCCCATGCTTTATTGTTGTTATTATTATTATTATTATTATTATTATAATTGGCAGTAGCACCAGACTTCTAATGTGAGCTTGCAGGCATTATTATTATTATTATTATTATGAGTAGTAGTAGGCCTATCATCATTACTAGGCTATTGCTATATAATTATATGAGGTTACATGCTTTATTGTTGTTATTATTATTATTATTATTATTATCATCATCAGCAGGCCTATTATCATTACTAGGCTATTGCTATAATTGGGAATTGGCACCAGACCTCTGATATTAATTTCTGCTTTATTATTGTTATTATTACTAGGCCTAATAGTAGGCATCATCTGCATTTTTACAGAAGCTTGCTGGTAGGTGATGTTAATGTGAGACCTGAGCCTGCTTTGCCTTGCAAAGATCCTCAATTCTTGGCTCAATGTTTGATAAACATAGCCTCAAATCATCCTCGATTTGTGCACGATTGCGTTATTTCGTTTTGAGTGCAGTCATTTTTGAGAATCCTGCCTCACACAAATATGTCGACGTGAAAGGAAGGAGAATCTTCAAGGCGACGTCACAGAGTTCAGGGTATTCCTGCATCAATGCTGCCCAGAATGACGAAAGAGGGCAGGAGCTAAAGAGTTCCTTCAGTCTACTGTCACTCTTCAGCTCAATAAGCTGTTCCTGCATATCAATTGATAGCTCATTTGCTGTGCACACAAACGGATCTCGAACCCACGCAAAAGAGTGATAATCCTCTTTAAAGTACGTTGCAAATTGTTTTCACATTGCTGACAGGTGCTCAGACGCTGATTGAAATAGGGAGGAGAAATCGTGTGACGTGCCTGCATCAGTGATAAAGTCTGCAAGGCTGGGGAACATGTCGCAGTTCCCTCGACTGATGCGGCCATGCCAGAGGTCTAGTTTTTGTGTGAAGGCGTGCACTTTGTCTGCAAGGAGCAAAATATGAGTTTCGCGGCCTTGCAAAGACAGGTTGAAATCAAACAAATGAGTGCCGTTTTCTAAAGTCTATGAGCGCAGCACACACAAATAAACTAAATTGACATACTGCAGTTAAATTTCAAAATGTGGTGTTTTTATATTTATAACATTTGAATACAGTTCAGCAACATACGTCACACGACCTGACGACCAAGAGAGCTGACAATTGACCATCACTTAATTTACCATCCCCTCATGATTGAAAATGTGACACTGATTTCATATGACAGTTCAACAAACAAGTTAATAATATTAAGTCACTTACATTTTAGACGAAATAATGACTGTTTTGGTCTATTTTAGCAGCGAAAATAGATCCGATGAATCCAAACAAAGATCACAGCATAGCCATAGCGCATCTCACAGCAATACTCAATCATGTTTTGAATGATTCAGTGTTGTGAACGAATCGGTTGAGTCAAAGATTCAATGACCCATTCACAAACATCTGTCTCATTCTTGATGAATCGGCCGTTTGAACGAATCGTTTGAATGAACGACTCAGTGACTCGCTTAATGAAACCGCTTATGCTTATCACCTGCATTTGCGCTCACTATCGACAAACCAATCAAATTTGTTCAAAACTTTTTTTTTAAAATCAGTCCAAACACATTTTAATTTTTATTCAGGAGTTATGTATATACAAAACTATAACTTTTTATGACAGTAGTTTAGTGATAAAAAAAAGCGATTTTTTTCAGTTTTTTTTCCCTTCCATCGTAGCCTACTCGCGCCCCCCCGGGAGAGTGTCCGGGGCGCGCCCCACCGGTTGAGAACCACTGCACTAGGGTGAAGGAGTGGCCGAGGACAAAGCTACGGCATATCAGAGAACTTGCGAGAGAGAATGTTTACAGGCAGCTGTCCGTCCTATGTGTGTGTTTGTGTCTTTTGGTTTATTTCTTCATTAAACTACTATTTATATTTTCAAGCCGGTTCTGCGCCAGAAATGGCATAAAGTTGCCCAACAGCAATATGAAAGACTGGTAGAGAGCATGCCAAGATGCATGAAAGCTGTGATTGAAAATCAGGGTTATTCCACCAAATATTGCTTTCTGAACTCTTCCTAAGTTAAAATATTAGTATTGTGTTGTTTAAAAACTAATATGAACTTGTTTGCATTATTCAAGGTCTGAAAACACTGCATATTTTTTGTTTATTTTGACCAGTCATTTTCTGTAAATAAATGCTCTAAATGACAATATTTTTATTTGGGAATAAATGTTGTCAGTACTTTATAGAACATTTTTTATTATTATTATTTTACTCAAACACATACCTGTAAATAGTAAATCCAGAGAAACTGATAATTTTGTAGTGGTCTCATAATTTATTTCCAGATTTGTATATATATATATTTATATAATACAAATATATTCAATAAAAGTATTTTTTGTATCTTTTTATAACAGAAACATATGCATTTCCCTCTCCACGTACAGCCATAATATATTCTGTATGATGCACTAAAGTCAATTGCCTGGTCAGTGTGGAGGCAGGAAGAGCCTGACCAGAGATGAGTAAGTCAGGCAAGAATAAGTGATTCCATGGAGATCCTGCTCCTGGCAGGGAGAAGCATCAATGGTGAATGTATGACTCATTGCCCATCCCAGAGAAGAGATTCCACACATTAGCATGCAGAGTTTGCATGGATATCAGCCTGGCCTTAAAGCTGAAATGTAAAATACTACCCCAGCTTAATATGCAGAGAAAACTCCTGTATAAGAAAGCCAATCGTAGGCTGATTCTCCCAAAAAGTGTAACAGTCAGTACGTTTACATGCACTTGAAAAGTTTGATTTCAGTCAGACTAAAATAATAATTTGCCTTTTTAAAATGTCATGTAGATGCTTTAATCTGGCTGAAATCTTACCAATCCGATTTTTGCGAAGTCACACTAATAGACCTAGAAAATGCAATTGTAGCATAGCTTCATCCAGCATGTATATATGGTAATCGGACCGCAACTGAGCATGCCTGGTGTGCATACATGCTCCAAAAAAAAAAAGTGATGCACAGCATATATTTAATTCAAAGATTTTAAATGCTCATGTAAACTAGTCGACTGGTCATCCAACAATTGACTAGTTGATTGGTGGTGTCGACTACTAACTTTAATATTTTTAGTGGTGGTTGTTTTAATGAGAGATGTAATTCTCTAATTAATTGAGAGACGCTACTTGTTGGAGAGCTTCTAAAAAGTAAATTAGAAAGAAAGTAAAGTCTTATTTTTTACACTTTCACTAATTTATTTTTAAATTGTCTAGATCAACAATGTCTAAAATGTATGTACATGCATCACAGGAGATTTGTCAGTTTTGTCATTTTCTCTAAATGTCATACAAATTCCCAGCACAATGTAATTTGTAATCTGTACATATCAAATCAGCATTGTGTTTAATAGAATGCTGTGCTGGAAATTAAATGTGTAATGTTTTTAACCCTTATATTGTGTTACGGTCATTTTGACCTGGATTACTAATAAACATTTTTTTTATCCAATTGAATAAAATTCCTTTGTTCACATATGTTGTCTGAAAAAACACAAAACAAAAAATTTGTTTCAATTGTTGTGTTCTCGGTCAAAAATGACCGGCCATTGGAAATGAAAGGATTAGACTACAAAATGCAGAAATATTAAGTGTTCAGGAGCATCCCAATCCTTTAGACAAGCACAAATGTGGATGTGTGTTTTCACACACAAAGTCCTCAGACGTGCACACACACAATGTGTGTTAAGCACCCTTTTGCGCATTGTCTTTCCATGTACACTCTTTGAGGAATATTTCAAGATATACCTATCATATTCTGTTGTTTTTGGGCTCGATTGAATCAGGAAAGTCTGCTGTAAGTTATGATATGTCATTGTCTATGTTATATGTATGTTTTAGGAAGTAATAAGAAAAAAACTTCATAAAAAGCCATGTTTATTATATGGGTGTGTCAGTGGGAATTTCATACACTAATACTCCCTGCAGTGTGGCCTCTGAGGGGGCTTTCACGCTATCACTTTTGGTGCGCACCCGGGTTCGAATGACATCAGAGTTCGGTTCGTTTGGATGATGTGAACGCTGTCTTCCGAACTCGGGTGCGCACCCGCGAACCGTACTCAGGTCCGCTTAAAAAGGTGGTCTGGGGTACGGTTCATGTGAACTCCAGTACGGTTCACTGCTGATATGAACGCAATCGAACCAAACCGCGGAAGTGAACCGCTATTGATGATGTATAATGTGGTCGTCAGTCTCACACGCGTCACTTTCAAAATAAGCGGAAAGAGTTTACTTTGGTCTTCCGATGAAATTGAAACCTTGTTAGCTGTATGGGCTGATGAAAATATTCAAACGCAACTGGAAAACAGTTCGTGCGTGCGTGCGTGCGTGTGTGTGTATACACTTACCTTGACGAAAAGCGGGATTGACGCCGCACTGCAGGCAGAGAGATGATTTCTGCTTGCCTTCGCAAAAATTGTCTTCGGTGGACAGCCCGCTGTCTTTTGAACGATTTCAGTATTTTTGCGGCAGACAGACGCAACTGTGTTTCTGTATCTTGATGTTGAAAACAAAACCAAAGGTTAAAAAAAAGAAGAACAAATGTTAACCGAGCAAGTCTATTCATTGAATTTTGACGCCTTTTCATTTCGCGGTTATCAAGCAACACGATTACACACCAGCTGCAGCTTGATGACGCAAGCGTACCGCGGTTCGGATACAAATATATAATGTGAACACAGTCCATCGGGGGCAGGGGGGAGCAATCGAACTCGGGTTCGGAACAGGCAATCGAACCAAGTGTGAAAGCCACCTGAGTGAAACTAATTTGCTGAATGCATTTCTACTAATTGAGACTTTTCTAACAATATTTAAAACATGGCTAATAACACATGGCTATCTCATCTTTTTATGGTTTTATCAACTGAATATAATTCTTGTGATACATTTGCAAACTATGAGAACAAAACGGTTCTTATTTGACAGGAAATTTTAAAGTTATTATGGTTATTATGGTTTTAGCCAGAAGTTGACATGTGTTTTCACTCTTCAGGAAGTCAACCTACAAAATGGCTTATAGTTGTCTCTACACATTAAACTGAAAAAGGAAAAGGGTAACATTGAACATTTTTTACACATAATTTACTTTTGTAACACATAATATACAGTAAAAAGAACTGTTCTGTAACCAAGGCATTTATTCATACTTATGGTTAACTTTGACTGGCACTAACAACAACATCAGTTTGCACAAGCTAAATTAATTTCTCTGACCCCTACTCGATCCGTAAACATGGATAATGCATTCATCAACTTAATATCAGAACCACATCTAACTATCTGTATATCAACCCTAGCACAGGAATTAACAATCAGCAAGCAGGGAAAACAGAGCGCTGTTTACTTAACATTAGCATTCTCTCTCTTCTGTGGCAAACTGGACTCCAGCTGCAATCACATATGGAACCTATAGATCTTGTTTTTAGTCTTGCAGCATGCATTCCTGTGTAATGACATCCTGGCCGGAGACTGTATCATCCTCTCAACGGCCCAAGCGACCGACCCTGAGAATAATGCATTCCCCTATAGTAGCGGAAATGGGTTTTATTCATTAACTGTGAATTTGCACATATTTTTGCCTAAAACTTGAGTGAGAATTCTTTCAAATAAAATGTAGGATTCACCAGTAAGTTTGCCATTTTTTAATTGATTCTAAATTTATGATATAATTTAGAAACTGCACATGCAAAATCACAGACACCTGAGGCCGAGGCCAAAATGTTATACAGTATATTCTGTATATGACATTGAAATGTGAAAAAAGAGATCCTACAAGAAGTCTTACTTTTTCTATTTTGTGTGTATGCACCTGTTGTGAATCCAGCAGAAATTTAGCATGAGAACATTTTCATAAGCAAATTGGACGCAGTTATTAGTGAATGAGACCCAATGTTTTTAAGTGTTTCATAAAATAGTTGCAAGTAGGATTTGGTAGTTAGCTTAATCTAGCAAGACAGCTCAAGGCAAAGTGCATGGTATTCTCAGTAGGGTACATAACCCTGTTATATGAACCATTACACAAGGATCCTGATAACTGCCTAATGGGTTAAGTCTGAAAATGGATGCGGTAACTCTGTTAGCTTAAACTGTCAAAATGCATCGGAGAAAGTAGTTATTCATGCCTGCTATTATGACAGCAGCACATTTAACTAAGTTAATGGTGGAGTGTGTTGCCTCAGTGAAAAGGTATTACAGCCTGAACCTAGTATTGTTGAGTATTGCATCACATGCCATAAAAGCTCTGACAGGTTACATGAATATTGAGAAGTGGGATGACATCGCCCCACCCCCATATTAAATGAGTAGAAAGTTGCTGCCATGTGGACTCAGTGGCTGTGTTTGCAACATGAAGTCAAGACAAATAATTTTTATTTGTATAGTTTTTTATTTGTGGTTGCACCAAAACACATTGTTCCAAAGCAGCTTTACAGAAAATCAGCTGTAATGTCTATAACGTTTCAAACACATTAATCACCAACACTTTGATTTGATTTGAATTTTGGCTTGTATTATATTGCTTGGTATTATTTAAAATTTCACCGCTAAGTCCCGCTGTTTTTTTTTTTTGCATGTTTATTAGCTACTAGTTACAAATCAAAAAGGGAAATGGAAAATGCACACAGCAGTCACGCCCTGGTCTCAGGAGGATATACAGTTGATGTCAGAAGTTTACATACACCTTAACCAAATATATTTAAACTAAATTTTTCACAAGTCCTGACATTTAATCGTAGAAAACATTCCCTGTATTACGTCAGTTAGGATCACTACTTTATTTTAAGAATGTTAAATAATAGTAGAGAGAATGATTTATTTATTTCATCACATTCCCAGTGGGTCAGAAGTTTACATATACTTTGTTAGTATTTGGTAATGGTGACGAGGAGGAGGATGTGGCCGGGCCGTGTTGGAACATGGCTGGCGCTAAATCAGCTGATCAGCGGGAGAGCGAGGGGTGGCCGGAGGTGCCGGTTCAAGAGAGAGAGACGGACGTGGCTGGGCTGCATGTGTGTCTGTGTCCTTATGTGTTATGATGTTTTAAGTTCATGTATATAATTAAAGTTTATGTTGACTGTTCAGCCGGTTCCGGCCTCCTCCTTGCCCATTGTTTATCTGTTACAGTAGCATTGCTTTTAAATAGTTTAACTTGGGTCAAATGTTTTGGGTAGCCCTCCACAAGCTTCTCACAATAAGTTGCAGGAATTTTGGCCCATTCCTCCAGACAGAACTGGTGTAACTGAGTCAGGTTTGTAGGCCTCCTTGCTCGCACACGCTTTTTCAGTTCTGCCCACAAATTTTCTATCGAATTGAGGTCAGGGCTTTGTGATGGCCACTTAATACCTTGACTTTGTTGTCCTTAAATCATTTTGCCACAACTTTGGAGGTATGCTTGGTGTCATTGTCCATTTGGAAGACCCATTTGCGACAAGCTTTAATGTCCTGGCTTGTGATGTTGCATCAATATATCTACCTAATTTTCCTTCCTCATGATGCTATCTATTTTGTGAAGTGGACCAGTCCCTCCTGCAGCAAAGCACCTCCAAAACATGATGCTGCCACCCACATGCTTCACGGTTGGGATGGTGTTCTTCGGCTTGCAAGTTTTACTGTGGATATAGATACTTGTCTTCCTGTTTCCTCCAGTATCTTAACAAGGTTCTTCGCAGTTGTTCTGGGATTGATTTGCAACTTTTTCAAGATGCCCTTCCGTCTTTGTGTCATTCCTGGATGTGGTCATTACCTCTCCACTTCTGGCAGCCATGGGCGCTGCCTCACATATCTGGGCAGCGGTCACACTGAGGCAGCGTTTGTGGATGGTTCATGTTCTCACTGCGAGAACATGACCATGGCAACGTTGCGTCATGGCTTTCCTTCTTCCGGGGGAAACCACTGTAGCCGCCCCCCACGTCGTGCGTTATACCCACGGGTATTGGGCCAGCTCGGCTGGTGCTGGAGGTGATTTCGGAAGATTAACGGGTGTGGTTTCGCTGGCTAAATCCCCGGGGGCCACCTGTTCATCAGCACGCTCATATGCCCCCGTCCGGTTCCGAGATGAGTCCGGCTCGCCTTAAGGCCAGTCTGATGTCTCTTTCGGAGCCCCCGAGCTGGATGAGAGTTTCGCCGCTGCATCAGGAGCATCTTGGCAGACTCCGACACTGAAGACTCGACTGGGCTAGCGGCTTGTCTAGTGCTTTGGTGGACAGCGGAAAGGGAACACTGTCCAAACAGAGTCTTGCCCACTGGATCGTGGACGCCATTGCGTTGGCCTACCAGACCATGCCCGCCCCTTGCGGGTTCAAGCACACTCTACGAGGAGTGTGGCATCCTCGTGGGCACTGGCCAACAGCACCTCTCTAGCAGACATCTGCAGATAGGCGGGCTGGGCAACATCCAATACCTTCACGATATTTTACAATCTCCGGGTTGAGCCGGTCTCGTCCCGTGTTTTGTCAGGTCCGAACGCGTAGAATTCGGTAATACAGAACAGCTGGCCGGGTGTATCACTTGCACATACCACCTTTCCCCTCTCCTGAGATGAAGACATGTGCTCTACTCCCCCTGTAAAGTTCTCAAGTCATGGACCCTGGATGTCCTTACCCCCTAGCCCTCTTGCTCAAAATTCAGCATAGGAGTTCGCAGCCAGACCCACTTCAGGCACCGGGTTGCCTGTTCAGGAACAGGTGCTCCACAGGTACTAATTTTTCCAGTTACCCCCTGTGATGTATTTTCCATGGTTCCCCTGTCTGCGGACCCGCGTCTCCCTTCGGCAGAGTTCCCTCTGCCGCCCGGCCGCTTTGTTTGTAGAGCTCCTGTTTGTCGAGGCAGGACCTACCACCGTGCCACTTCCATATGTGGCTGGTAAGCCAATGTGACGTATTTGCCACATGCTAACCTCTCCTGCTGGGTAGGATGTGGTCTCCATGGGGTATTTTCGGGACCTGATTCAAGCTCTGGAAAGAACCAGCACTTATCAAATTATCATTTGGGCAGAAATTGTTAATAGGCTTATGATGTTATCAGTTATGATATTGAGTTTTAAAATAATCAAATAAACCAGTTTTTTCATGAGTATTAATTTAATTTCACATTAATGTGTGTCAGTAAAGGTTTTCTACGTTTTATCTGTTCTTAAAGTCTCCTTTTTTTGTCACAATGACAGCTTCATGCACAGGGCAAATCAGATTTATACCTGCCTTTCATTCATATTAATTTACTCTTGTAGTTTCTGATTCTGGAATTACTTTTAGGCTTGATAAATCACTTTGCGGGTGCTATTTGATTCTTTTTATCTGCACTGCCCTTTATTATGTACATTTAGAGGCACACCTCTAAATTTCATATTCATTTCAGGGAAATGCAAAAATTGCAAGACGTGCTATTTTGTGCATCTGAAAGACACAATCTTTAAAAGACTACATTATTAGATCAGCTCTGACCTTTTTTAACATGCTATCAAGTTTGCAATTTTTTTTACACGCAAACCTGTAGTATGTACATGGTCTGTCTACACAGGAAACTGACAGACGCTTTTGGAGCATGTCACTGTGGTTGTGTCGTGTTTCACTGGTTTTCACTGGTTCTCTAGCCATAAACGCTGCTTTTTTAGGATGCTGTGTCAAGTTAAATGCAGTTTGAAATTTAAAAAAACCCGTCTTGAGTCTGTCTTCTACCATTATCAAGGCTGGATTATGGACTGGATCAATAATTTCCCCCAACTACTATTTCGATTCTTCTATTGTTATCTTACCTCAACAAACCTTTCCTAATTTCTTCAACCAAAGCACTCTTGACACTCTTGTCATAGAATATGTGGTCTTCTTCTTGGGGTGGTGGGTAAGTGGGGTGTCTAAAATTGTTTGTGCACTGGGTTGCAGGATCAACTGGCCTAGCAGGACCACGATCCGCCCCTGCCTGTTATAATGTCTCTGTAAGCACTCCCATTACATTGCCACTGTAAAGTAAACAGTACTGTGCAAACAAATCCTTCTCAGCTTGTGTTTGGCAAACTGGAGAAACATTCACAGTGCCAAAAGTGATTGATAGGTGATGCTAATACTCACCACTTGACCTGGTGGCCCACAGGCAATCCCTTCTTCACTGGTAAATTACTCGATTCTGGCGGACATGGCTCTTTTCCTTATTGTGAGGTGTGGCGAATGGGGGAGGAGGTGGTTGTAGTGTTTCCAACTTGCAAAGCATTCTCCCAACAAATTTGTGAAGAAAAAAATAAAACAGCCTGAACATTGTGTGTGATCTGAGCAAGATTAATCTAAACATGTCCACTAGAAATTACGAATTACTTCTCTAAATTTGTAATCAAATTACTTTACCAAGTACTTCATCGAAAAGCAATCACATTAATAATTACTTTTAAGTTACTTTCTAAAACACTTCACAGAAATGTGATTTTCACTCAACAAATTCAAAATGTTGTCTATTTCCTTCTTGTTCATTGTCACGCACCCTTCAACTGTGACAGAAATACTAACAGACGTACAGTACATATCAACATAAGAATTTAGATTCGAAATGTATTATACATAGCTAATGTTATTTTAGAAATGTATAACCCATCATGTACTTAAAAGTAATTATCTTTATTGAAAGCTGGTAACTATAATCTGATCACAACAATTAAAAATGAATGTGTTGCACAATTTGTTTTTTAACAAAAATTAATTAGATTGCATTAACAAATTACTTTGTAATAAGATTAATCCAACACTGGTTAAATATAAGGAAAATTGTACTTTTTACTTCTAAAAACATTGATGTTTAACTGTGACGTATTGTTTTCCCAATAAAATTTTGAACATCACAGCATAGTCTTTTATAACAAAGCATAAGAATGAAATAATGTTGAATTATAATATCATGCATTGCTAAATATGCTTAACAACCAATTTTTTTTGGTTTTTTCATAATTTAAATGAAAAGTTTTTTTAACCTTTATCTTATTAGATAGATACAGAATTATTTAAAGCTGAAGTGTGTGTTTTCTGCACCACTAGCATTAACAAATGGAATTGCAAACATAATTGTTGTTTTCAATCACATTCCAGAAAACACTTCCCGTCTTCCAGTAGTGGTAAAAACAGATTGTCCTGCCCCAAACTAATGCAATTGTTCAGTAAAAGTCTCAGAGCCACAGTGTTTCACTATTTATATTCAGCTTGGATATGAGAAATTAAACATTACAAAAACAAAAACACACACATCAGCTTTAAAGTATCAGATATTTTGGCTAAACTCAGCAATTTCATTTGGACAAAAGTTGAGTTCTGGTAAAGTGCCTTATTTTTTAAGTTGGGTCAACTTTTTGATACAGTGTGAGGAACAGAAATGGGGCATAGACAGAGCAGTGAATGTGGGGTTGGGGGGTGGGAAGTAGTGAAGGTGTAATTTGGGAACCATCTGTAAAATGCCTGCAGGACTTCCTCTCCAAAACCTCCCCCTACGGAGGGACGCAGGTGCTGGAGGCGGAGTAGGAGAGCAGGGGAGTAGAGGAGGAGAGGAAGGAGGTAGAGAGTTATAAAGGTGGTGGTAATTGTAGTTAGCAGCTTGCTAAAACGGCATAGACTCTGTAATGGGGATGTGGATGGCCTTTTGTTCTTTTCACCCTCTTAAGGGTCTTATAGTCAAGGGGTGTGTCTTTAGAGCTTAGGATGAGCCAAATTCAAAGTGACCACTGCGTAAATGAAGGATGATTACACCGTTCACACCTGCAGGTTTATCTTCCTATGCTTGATTAAACATGAGGGCTTGTAAATGGAAGAGGTAATGCTCTTGAGCTTAAGAACTTTAAGTAAGCACCTAAATATAATTTGCATTTACAATAAACAATAGTAAAATTCATTATCATTTCTCGGCTGAAAAAAGTCTTTACATGTTTTACTGAAACTGTATTAATAAAAAAACAACTCAGTTTTTTACGTGTTGATAAAACCAGCCTAATCTCATGTACTTTACGTTACATTTTTCCGAAGGGGAATGCCCACTATGTGAGTTGAATTTACTCACAAATAGATGAGATTTTTAATGTTAATGCTCTATCAAGTCTTAAATCAACAAAACCTTACTTCCTACCCTTGGCTTTAAACTAAACCTAAACAATAGTGTCATAAAACCAAATGTGAGATGAAAGAGAGAGAGAGAGAGAGAGAGAGAGAGTGTGTGTGTGTGTGTGTAACAAACTGAGAAAGGTTTAGCTTTAAATTTGCATGTATGACATGTGTAAGTGTAATAAATGTGTATGTGTAATGTTGTGGATTCATAATAGATTAAGATTAATATTAGGGCTGTTGATTTAACATGTTAATTCAGTGCGAATAATTATATAAAAAATAAAGCGTAAAAACATTTACATATGTAATTATGTCCCCGGACCGTGATAAGGAATATTCCTTCCATCTGAGCAATTTAAGATTGGAGTCCCACCTGTTTTCTCCAGGGGATAGTAAGCAAAACATCAGCTTTTGGGCCATGCGTTATACAGAAAACAAACCACACTCACCAACAGCAGACAACACAAGATGAGAACACGTTCTTGTTTTCAAACAGCTTGATGGAGCGCAAAAACGAACACAGGGATCTCAAGACAGGTTTTTCTAAACTTCAGACTGTTTAACTTGACACAGCCAGCTAAAATGGTATGTTTATGACGAGATGCTCCAAAAGCATCTGACGCAGGTGTGTATAGATGCATCCTTAGAACAGACCTCATTATAAATCTATCTCAGACTGATTGATGAATTCAATTGCAAAATGGATTGTGAGAACTCTAGGCCAATGATAGCTAGATGACATATGTTCAATAATAAGGAAATTAACAAAATATTGCATACTAAAGCCACTTTTTGAATTGTCTTTTTGGTACCACTTTACAATAAGGTTATATTTGTTAATATTAGTTAATGCATGGATGGGCCTGGGTATCTCAGCGAATATTGATGCTGACTACCACCCCTGGATTTGCGAGTTCGAATCCAGGGTGTGCTGAGTGACTCCAGCCAAGTCTAACCTCCTTGTGGTCGCGATTATTGGTTTTCGCTCTCGATGGGGTGCGTGGTAATTTGTGCGTGGATTGCGGAGAGTAGTATGAGTCTCCACGGTCTCATGCACCGCGAGCCACGTGATAAGATGTGCAAATTGACTGTCTCAGAAGCGGAGGCAACTGATGGATTGAGGTGAGTAATTGCACCACCACAGGGAAGTTGTGGGATTTGGGCATTCCAAATTGGGGAGAAAAGGGGAGAACAAATTTACATATTTAAAAAATATTAGGTAATGCATTAGGAATCATGAACAAACATTTAACAATATATTGTTTACATCATTTATTAATCTTTGTTAATATAAGTTGATTGTAAGTTCATGTTAGTTCATCATGCATTTACAAATTTTAACCAACACAACGAGAAATATATTAGTATATGTTGAAATTAACATGAACTAAGATTAATAAAAGCTCCTGTTGTTAGTTCATGTTAACTAATGTTAACAAATGGAACCTTATTGTAAAGTGTTACCTTATTTTTTAACACTTTACTAATATGTAATGCATTTTAATTATCTATATTATTATTTGTTATAATAAATATTTTCTTTATAATGATTTAAATATAAGTATTTATATTGAATCATTATTTATTGAATTATTGTTATTTGAGGGGCTTTCTAAGCAAATATTTATATATGCAATCAATTGCAATTAATTCTATTAATTGATCGGCATACCATGTAATTAATTGGATTCAAATTTGTAATCGATTGACAGCCCTAAATAATATATATTATTAGTTATCACAAAATCAGCATGTCCTGCATGTTGGTTTTAGGTCAATCTGGCTTTAGGATCACTGAAAATTTTAACCAAGTCATGTGACCCACATGTGAAAAACTCTTTCTCATACCCCCTATAAGACACTAAAGAGTATGTATCTTGTGGTGCATGTTGCCTGTTTTAGGGATAAGATAGCATTGTGAGGAACATGATGAAAAATTATTTATGAATGGATAATTTGCCATTTTACTCATTGATTGTGAATGAAAGTTGTTGTTGTTTTAGCATATCTAGTTTTAATTTCACCCAAACATTGGATTGTTTTAGCCTTTTATGGCTGCCAGAGTTAATGTGTTAACTGATAGCATTAGCACATTCAATTTCTTAGGTTTTTCAAGTGTACACACGTTGTAATAGTGAAATTTTCATGTTTATTGAAGTCGGACTGTAAAGGTTTACATGTAAAAATTTTTGATAAATATTGTTTCTAAAACTAAAATTAATTTATATTATTTTTGTTAGTTTTCGAGACATGAAAAGGTACTTTAGTGTAGTCTCAGTTTTTCCAATTATGTATTTTTTTTTTCAGTTAACATAATTTTTTTTAAGTATTTTTTTTTTTCTTTTCAATAATAGCCCTGCTATGCTATGAATCTGTTCAGTCTGTTTTTCGAACTGGTTGGAGCGGTTCATTGCAAAGTAGTGTTTACAAAAGCAGACATTACAAGTTCTAAGATCATATTAGTCTTCATTCGATTTAGAGTCGGAGATGTCTGAGAGTACTGATTAAGTAAGCTTTTAATTCGACAACTGCTATGAACAAATCAGACAACCAGTTCACTGTAAATAATTTTGAGTGATGGTGGCGTATTGAGCTAAAGCACATAACTGGTAATCAGAAGGTTGCTGGTTAATTCCCCACAGCCACCACCATTGTGTCCTTGAGCAAGGCACTTAACTCCAGGTTGCTCCGGGGGGGTTGTCCCTGTAATAATTGCACTGTAAGTCGCTTTGGATAAAAGCGTCTGCCAAATGCATAAATGTAAATGTAGTTGTTCCAAAAAAAGATAAATTCATAAACCAGGCATCATTAACTGGGAAATGTTTAGAAGAACATGAACAGGAGTGGAGCATGTTGTGTGCAGCTATGTTGTCTTATTTTTGGCATGCAGGCCCCTGAGATGCAAGCGTGGAGATTGGCATCTTCGATACTTTTGAGAGCAAGTCTGTAGTCGGACGCACACTGTCCTTGGTTGCATAAATTGCACATCATACAGAGCCTTATTATTTATGTAATGGTTCTGAACTTGGGTAGAGGTATACAAATATGATTCTCCCAGTATGTTGAATGCACACATTGTCTTCTGGATTTCATGATGTGTACAGGGTGTAACAGCTGTTGGAGTGAAAAATGCAGGAGTTGGACCCCTTCCAACACCATTTACAGTTGCTGTACTCATTCTAGCATTCTGCCTGCTCGTTCTTCCTTCCATTTCAGACACCTGCCCTCCATGGGTTTCAATCATTAATGAATGTGTACACAATGAAAGTTGCATAGTTTCTGTGCACAGAAAAAATGTCCACCGGGTTCACAACAGGTGTGTACATGCATAAATTTGTTCCAGACTGATAACACTGTGAATTAAATGACAGTAGATCCAAAGTTCTTCAACTGAAATCGGTCTGTGCTTACTGTGATTCAAATCACTGCCCCCAGTGGCCGAAGCTGGAAGTGTTGTTGAACGTATGGACACATGCGAGCTCCAGTTTCTGAGTGAAATGTCCACCGAGTGGCACCAAATCGAGTTGTAAAGTGAGTTGTATGTTTTGTTTTATATTATGTATTTCAGTAAAGAGGAATGTGTATTTTATTAATTCTATACCCAAACCACAACCCTAAACCTCAGCTTTTACTATAGCTCATGACTTCTAAGGCAACACATTTTAATGTTTGCATTACATAATCAACTACATTTCCAAGCTTGTCAACTGTAATCAAATTGCAAGGTAGCTCAACTGATAGAGCGGTGCAGTTGTGATGCAAAGGACTGGGGTACGAGTCCTGAAGTGCACACGAGTCGACACATGAGCTGAAAGCTTTATAGAAGCACCACCAAATTATGTTTTGGCTTCAGCAATTTCGTTATTCATCTCACATTTGCTTTTTTTATGACACTATCAGTAATGTCTAGGTTTAACGTTTAGGGTAAGGAGGTCTGTTTTGTTAATTTAAAACTATAGCATTTACCTTAAAACCTTATCTGCTTGGGAGACCATTTAATTGCATTTCACCTCAGAAATGCTGCGATTCGAGTAATGAACCATGTATGATCAGTTTACAAAAATGTTGCAATTGCTATGAAATCAGGCCGTTCACCAGAAATTAATCACAACAAAAACATTCAATACATCACCCAGCCTTGAAGCATGTTTAATAATGAGACCTGGTGAATATCTTCCTCTCACACTCTATCTGAAGAGTCAGGTGTAAGGATGTCTGCTGCAATGCCTGTTCTACTGTATAATGACTTCGGCCCTCCCTAACTGTCTCTCTCTCTTTGGGCTGAGTGGGCATGGCCAAGGCTCCTTCCTGCTTTGAAATCCTCTAGTCAAGCGTGCTGGCTCTCGCCATCGTAATGGTTTAAGAGGCTCTCCTGAGTCGCCGTGACTTCCAGCAGAAATGGCTCCTTCCGCTGGCTTGATTCTTGTCGGGGAATGTGGCAGGTGGCTGGGCTGTGCCTGCTCCTTTGTCTTCTCACTTTTGCTTCCCCTTCACCCCTCCTTTTCTTCTCTGTCCTTTTCCCTTGAGCAAGAATGAATAGGGCATTTAACCCCTTCAGCCTTGTCTGCATTGTTGCCACTTCCTGCTGACTTTGTGCCTTTTGTGTGGAACGGCCTTACATGTGCAGTGTGCCATGCTGGAGTTGATTCTGTAAACAGAATGATGGCAGAATAGTCATGATTAACTGTCTGAGGTGGATTTTGACAGCAGCGCTAGAGAAAATAAGGTCTTTTCAAGAAATTTGTTGAGTGCTGAGGAGAACCGCAAAGGCATTCACACCAAACAAAGAGCAGTAATCTTGCTTTAGATGACAGTAACCTACACACCACTAAAGCTGGGGTCATTTTTTGTGTTGCCGTATTCAAAACACCTTTTTGGGCATGTTGGAAGTTGCTCGTGCAACGGTCCTTGTTTCTTTCTGAGCAGAGTTGTAACATAAAGACCAGCAGATTCCCTCTAATCTACTGCACATTCCCAATTTCCCACACTGATCTGACACCCTTCCACTGGGCTCAGCTGTGTTTCTAGCGGGATCCAGTGAACACACTGCTTTCTGTACAGACAAAGAAATGGAATTTATATGCAGTCAATAAACATAACTTTACTGAGCAGAAAGAAAATATAGTTTATTATAACAGAACAATCAAATGTAGACTAGGGCTAGTTTTCAGAGTTTTAACTCCTGGAAAAATTTCACACAGTAGGTTTATTTTTTGAGTCAATTTCTTTATAGACAAATACCTTAAAGCCTTAGCTACAAACAAAGTCAAAAGTACAAAATAAAAAAAAACATTTCCACCATTATTGCCAAGAGAAGAGATACTGAGTCAGCAAATGTCACATTAATGTGTGTTTTGTTCATGTTCCCCATCTGTCGCTCACTTCGATGTTGTGTCGAGTGAAGCAACACTAGGGTACTTTCTTGAATGCATCGGTTACCTCTGAACTTGAGAAAAGGCCAATGAGAATTTGCATGTCACTCCCCCGGATATACGGTATAAAGGGAGGGAATCGTGCATCTGTTCATTCAGATTTCTTTTTTCGGAGCCGAGCGGTTGTGCGATCAGCGAGCTGATTTCACTACTGTTCCACTCACCTCTGTAGAGCGTCTGCTGTTGGATCTACGGCGCATATCAGCGGCTTTCTCCTTCTCTGCATGGCAGTGCAGCTTTGCCCCTGGGCGCTTTGACAGTGCGTCTAAAAGAGAATATTTTCTAAAAGAGTTTGTTTTCTTTAAAAGAACAATATACAGCTGGTGTTGAATGTCACGGCTAGATGATTGGTTCCTCGGGTACGTGCGCCGATCACAGCCACGCCCCCCCCAGTCCCTTTTTTTCCCGGAGGTGCATGATGAGCTGATGAGGTCATGGAGGGCACCTTTAACTGCCTATAACCGCCCTCCTCGTTCATCAACGGACGACTTCGCACAGACGGAGGCCATTTCCCATATCATGCCCCGCTGACAATCCAGCGCGGGCTGTGCTCCGTCTGCTCTCCGAGGGCGTCCCCCTGTGGCTCCCAAACGCCAGGCAGCTCCGCCTTAACCTGGGCCCAGCTCTCAGCCCCAGAGTCGAGCGCCCCTCAGGAAGCGCACGCCCCCTGTCTCCCGAACGTGCTCGAGGACACAGAAGGCTCCCAAGCATTCCTGAGACGGATGACCCAGGGAACGAGACGTTTGCTCCGGAGCTGGTAAGCAGACCACTCCATCCCTTCGGGCTGTGGTTCCAACATTCTCAATAAAAGAGCAATTTCATAATTTCCTGGGTCATCTGGCCTGCAAATTCAAGGCAACCCGGTGTCACACTCCAGCAGTCCCAGCGACCCGGACCCCTCGCCTCCGGACCCACGACTGCTGCCCCCCGGACGGCCAGTCTAGAGGATGCCTACACAGGACCTCCTCTTTAGTCACTAACCCGCCCCCTGTTGGGTGCATGGAGTAAGGTAAGTGCTTCGAGTCTTCTCTCAGCACCAAAGCCTCTGGACACGCTTTTCCCTCCGACGCAACATTACATGCTCCTCCATGCTGTGAAGCCTCACCAGGTACGTCAAAAGTGATCGCCCCACTAGTGCTCCTCGCATGGAGCTTGGACGCGTGGCTTTCACTTCCCAACCTGTCATGCCATCTGACTCGGCTACTTAATTCAGTTCGCCAGGCCCCCGCCCCCTTTCGGCGGCATCCTCTTTAGCTCGGTGCATGGTGAAGAAGCCAACAATCTACGTGCGGAGATCGTGACCCTGTTACTCAAAGACGCAATAGAGCCTGTCCCTCCAGCGGAGATGAAGAAGGGTTTCTACAGCCCTTACTTCATTGTACCTGTCAAAGGCTGTGTCTTATGACCGATCTTGGACTTGCGAGTTTTCAACCGGGCCTTGCACAAACTTGGTTTGCAGCGGTAGACCTAAAGGACACGTTCTTCTCTAACTTGCCTCATCACCAACCATTCCTACGGTTCTGGTTCGACGGCCAGGTGTACCAGTACAAGGTCCTCCCCTTCAGCATGTCCCTGTCCCCACGCGTCTTCACGAAAGTCATAGAGGCAGCCCTTTCCCCGTTAAGGGAAGTGGGCATCCGCATACTCAATTACCTTGATGACTGGCTTATCCTAGCCCACTCTCGTGAGTCACTGTGCACCACAGGGACTAGGTGCTCAGGCACCTCAGCCGTCTAGGGCTTCAGGTCAACTGGGAAAAGAGCAAGCTTGACCCGGTTCAGAGCATCTCTTTTCTCAGAATGGAGTAAACTCAGTCTCAATGACAGCGCGCCTCACCAACGAGCATGCGCAGTCGGTGCTGAAATGCCTCACCTTATTTAAGCCAGGACTGCGGTTCCTCTAAAACATTTCCAGAGGCTCCTGGGGTATATGGCATCTTCTGTGGCGGGCACGCCACTGGGGTTGATGCATATGAAACCGCTTCAGCACTGGCTTCAGACTCGAGTCCCGAGATGGGCATGGCGCCGCGACACATACCGTGTGTTCATCACCCCCGCTTGCCATAGACTTTCAACTCCTAGACAGACCTCTGTTTTCTGCGTACAGGTGTCCCGATGTGTTCTGGTCACCACAGATGCCTCCAAACAGGGTTGGGGTGCCGTGTGCAATGGGCATGCAGCCGGCAGCTCCTGGACGGGGCCTCGGCTGGTTGGCACACCAACTGCCTAGAGCTGTCCACCCAGTCCTTTTTTTTAAACCGCATTAATCATAAGCACTGTTTCAGAACAAGCCGTTTGCAGATTCTGTACAAAGTTACGTAACTTTGTACAGGCCCTGCCCACGACTGTTGACAGACACTGCCGACAGACATCTTTGTTTGTGTGTGTTGTTTCGTTATAGCATATAGCGAAAGTTGTAACCGTATTTGTGTTTGTGTTGCTCATCCATCGTTGCAAAACTGCTGAAAAAACTCTACAACAAATAAATACATTTATCAAATAACCATTCGTAAACTTCCTGGATCATTCTCAAAGTTGTTACTTCTAACGGAGTCTCTCCCTCATCAGTTTCTGACTCCAGTTCAAACATATAGGGCTGAACACCATTATTTTCGCTCTCAGTCATATTGCTTACAATGTCTAATTATCCGAAGCAGAGATGTAAAAACTTATTCTGGCTGAGTATATTGACTATGCTCTTTGACAGAGGAACACAGCACTCCTAGAGTAACCATCACATCTGAGCCCTTAGCCGTCCTGACCTCGCCACCGTCTGAGTACACCCTGCCATGGACCCCAATCCAACCCCCACTTCTGTCATGCCTGCCACGGCCCATGAGCCAGCACCCACGCCTACCACTACCTACGAGCCAGCGCCCACACCTGCCATGAGCCAGTGCCCATGCCTGTCAGAGTCAACGAACCAGTAACCACACCTGTCACTGTCAATAAGCCAGTTCTTGAAGCCTCTGCCATCCCAAAGCTAGCACCTGAAACCTCAGCCATCCTAAAGGTAGTGCCTGATGCCTCGTCCATCTCAAAGGTAGAGCCTGAAGCCTCATCCGTCCCAGAGCCATCTCCTGAAGCCTTGTCTGTCCCAGAGCTACTGCCTGAAGCCTCGGCCGTCATGTTTGCTTCATCATGCCATGCTGCCACGTCTGTCTTGTCATGCCATGTTGCCATGTCTGCCTCGTCAAGCCATATTGTCATGCCTTCCTTCAAGCCATGTTGTCACACCTGCCCTGTCTGGTATTGCCCCAAGAACCCCCCTCCTCCATTGAACTCTTTTTTGTTTTATGTTGAAGGTTGACCAGAGGGTGATATGTCACATTCATGTGTGTTTTGTTCATGTTTTCATGTCTCTTATTTTGAAGTTCATTGTTTATTTCCTGTTCCTGTTTCATTGTCATGTGTCATGTCATGTGATCTCATGTTTCATTGTCTTTTTATCATGTTCATTGGTCTTGTCTTTTCATTGGTTCACGTTTATGAGCTTATGAGTTAATTAGTTCTGTTTTGTCATTGTTATCTTGTTATCAGTTCAGTCTTGTCATTGGTTGTTTTGTTACGTTGATACCCTTGTCTGTGTATTTAAGCCCCCATGTTTGCCGTTGTCATTTGTCAGGTATTGTGTGTGTAATGTTGGAGTTTCTTTCTTGTTCATGGTTTTGCTTATAGTTGAGTCAAGTCCAGTCTAGTTCTTGTCATAGTTTTTGTTTTGGATTCACGTTTTTTGGATTGCACATCATGTAAATAAACTGCACTTGGGTTCTTCACATCATTGTCTTCATCAGCTTCATCTACTCCTGTTAGCAAATGATCATGGAATTGACATTTTGGGTGAACTATCCCTTTACGAATCAATTTTTTCCTGTTCTGACCCTCAAAATATACTTTATTTGGTATAACCAGATGTAGTGAGGTTTGCTCAGTAATATTAAATAATGTTTTACACTTGAATAAAGCAAGTTAATTTAGATGTTTGAACATAAAATATATTTTAAATGTATACAGTGCAGTCAACTCAATGAGATACGATTGGCATGCTCTGTTTTACTTCACACTATCCTGAAACGCATCTCCACAATCTTCAAAATCTGCGCACTTGCTCTACAAAGGTAAACAGGTCTTTGAAAAGTCCCAGTGGAAGCACCAGTCGTCTTTATATACACAAAAGCCTCCTCTCCTGAATATGGACTCTGAAGGCTGACACGCTGTTATTGTGAACTCCGTCTTCACGCCTTGACTGTCACACTTCACCGGGGCTGGATAGGATGAAGAGAAGGGGAGAACCATGCCGATGGAGGAGCTGGTGGCACTGAGGAAGAAATCTTGCCTTCTCCCCACTTTACCTTGAGGTGATCCAAGCAAAATGTCAAAGCAACTGATTTAGCAGCTGTTTGAAAGTAACTAGCTGAAAATATTCATCTGTGGTCTTACCGTTTAACCCATATTTGACTGATCCGGTTTTTTGCAGCATGTTTTGTTGCTTTTAAATCGTGAATCAAGTTTGACCTAAAAACATGTTTGAAGCTTTAGCCCCATCGTGCATACTGTTCTCTATGATAGGGCACAATGGTGCTATAGGGTCCCTGTGGTAAAAGTCAGATGTTGATTATCACTGAAAATATTTTCCACTCATCCCTCGCTTATTAAAAAAGAAAGTGTCAGTTATAGTGAGGCACTTCCAATCCATAAACATTAAAATACTGTTACAAAAATATAGTCACTAGGTATAAACATGATCTGTGTTAACATGATTTTCTGTGTGATGATATCACTTATAAATCTGTGTACAAGTAAGTATTAATCTGTGTATAATTATAATGCCGGTAAATCCTGTAAGCTATTTTATCACACTTAAATTGTCACGATTCCCTTGTTGTCTGCCCTGTGTTTCACTAGTCTTTGTCACAAACTCCAATTCCCATGATTCCCAGCCCTTATCACTGCCAGCCCTGTGTCATTGTTCTCAGCTGATTGTCGTTTGTCATCATCATGTCTCCTGTGTATTTAATCCCTGCTGTTTCTCCATTTCCTTGTCGATCGTTGATGTTTGTAGATGTTGAATGTAGATGTTTGGATGTGTTTGTTTATCCTTGGTCTCCGTAGATGTTTATCCTGCCTGTTTACCCTTTGTATGTTTTGCCTGTTTACTCTTTGGATGTTCTTCGTGTTTTTGTTTTATTTTCCCATTGTGGACGTTTTATTTGTTCCAGTCTTGTTTGTATTCATTAGTTTCAATAAAAACTGCATTTAGATCCTCACCCCTCGTCTGCCTCCACCTACTAGCGTTACATAAATCATGTTAATACATATGAGGTTTACATCTTGTGGCTATACTTTTAAAACAGTCTGTATTTTAATGTTTATGGATTGGCCCCATCCTTTGTAAATAATGTCAATGAATATTGCCTATAATGTTAAAGGTTAGTAAGCAATTGTTTCTCTAATATTATGGTAACATATATATTGTTTACTTCTGGTGGCTATACTTTTTAAATGGTGAGTATTTTAACATCTATGAACTGGCCCCATTCGCTTCCATTCTTCCATTGCCTTAACGTAACCACATTTAATTTTATCTTTTAAATAAACAAAGGACAAGTTTGTGGTAATCAAATATTTTTGTGGCAATCAACAATATTCCACAAATGGTGTCGATTAAGCTTAGCTTGTATTGAACCCAGAATAAAGTGTGGTGTTTAGACTTATCGTACCCTACTCAAGAGAATTCATTAAACCATTTTCAATGTGGGTCAAATTTTATTCAATGATCACAATTTCTTAGAATTATATGAGGGTTAAAGAGATATTTCACCCTTAGACTGAACATTTTGCCTAACATCATCTTTATGTGTCCCATGCAAGTAAGAAAGTCTTACAGGTTTGTAACAACATAGGCAGTAAATGAGAACAGATTTGTAATTTTTGGGTGAACTATACCCTTTAAATCAAATAAATATTATTTTTATGATTTTTTAACGTGGCCACTATCTGGGACAGTCCATATTGCCTGCTCTGGTTTCTGTCCTCTCACCCATGGCCTAGAGCTCCACATCCGGTTGCTGTCATGTTTATTACTGCTTGTTCAGGTGGAGTGTCAGGATTGTAGTGCACGGTTTAACCTGAGGCACATAATTAGAGCTTGTGAAGGTGAAACAGCAGATCTGTGTGCTGCACTCAGTTTGATTGATGACCCAGCTGGATGTGGACATCGCTGTCCACAACACACATTTTGGAGGGAATGAAACGGCCCAATTCTACTCCTGTTGCAGTCTTTGGTGTGTATAGGGGAGAGTGGAGTAAGATGTGACACCCTGTTAATCTAGCATACTGTGCATGATGTTTATCACCTGACTATATAGAAAGGGCCTACCATATAAAGATGTCTGTGATTGAGAGATGTATGTGAAACAAGTGCATTGATTAAGCTAAAAACAAAAAAATGTTTGCATGTCAAAGTAAAAGGTAAGTGCAGTTAATATTAAGTAATATTCTGTTTTAATACTGTCACCCTAATTGAGATCCTAATAATGTCTATAAGGATCTCAAATATAATGTATTCTCTAGCTATCTTATTCATCAAAAGGGTAGCTTGTCTGTACTAGAACTGCTTTAAATTATGAGTAGCTTGTAGCAGTGGCGGATCTACTAGGGTGGCAAACGGTGGCAAATGCCACCCTAAGAAAAGGCATTGCCACCCCATCTGTGACCTCAGAAGTATACAAATGTATCAAATATAAATGTAAGATGTTGACATTGTGTAGTGGTTTATTCATGTCGAACTGCCTCAACTCTCACCGGATGCAGAAATGACTACACAGACTGATCGTGTGATTGATTATGTTGAAGCCAATCACGTAAAAGTATATCAGTGGTCAATTGCATGATAGGTTAAAGAAGCAGCCAATGACGTGATGTGTTACAGCAGCAACCAATCGCTTACATGCTGCTGCAGCGCATGTGCAGTGTTTGGGTTCTCGTGGGCTTATGTTTTTTGAGTTTATTTCCTCAACCACAACAACATTATGGTCAAATACATGGAGAGAATAAAAGTGAAAAAAATGAATTTCTCTGTTTTTATTCAAGTGTTCACTGAATGATTATTCAATATATTGTCATCAGTTGAGGCATGTTCTCAGCACTTTCTGAAATAGCTTTTGTCAGGTATGTGTATAATCCAGATGAAACATCTCCAGTTCTTGAGTAGGAGTTTTTATTTCAACTGATCTGTGTATGTTTTGATTGGTGATCCAGTGCTGGAATGTGTTATTTAGAATTTTATGATAAATGTTCCTTGTGGCTGTTATCAGCGTTGTTTAGTGTCAGCAGTTTTTTCTGCAGCTCGTGCTCTTTCCCGGGAAATAGAAAAGGAAAATATGTCCCCCATTGTGATGGCCTTCTCAGCCGTATTGTTTGTGTGTATGTAGAGCATGTGTTTTGTCTTTATCTCCCTCTCTCTTAATCGCTCTCAGGTGTGGGGTATCCAGGTGAGCTGATTGTTAATGGGGAGCACCAGCACACTGTGTTTCCTTCCTATATACACTGAGTGTTCCATGTCTTGGTTGTGTGATGAGCTGTGTCATCTTGGTCCCTGATGCTCTGGTGTAGATTCCCGCTGCTTGAGCAGAGAGTTTGTGGTTGTTGCTGTCTGAACATCAGAGTTATCTGTTTTTCAAATACAGAATGGTCTATAAATGTGTCTGTGTTTCCAATTCTCTCATCTCCCCGCATTTTTTATTGCATTTTATTTTTAAATGTAACACCCATCCACTGACGTACAGATGCAATCTTGGTTTATTACAATAAAAAGTTATATTTTGGTGAATTATAAACCAGAACCTCTAAAAACTATATGCAAAAAGTAACCACTAGACCAATCAGTCATGTTCAATTGCTGATCTATGTGTTCATCTACTGACTAAAAAAATCCCAAGACTGATAGTGGCAGATGTAGAGATGAAATGACTATATTATGTGAAATATCTATTTGAGTCCTTGAATCAGTCATTAAGAATGACTGTTTATCAAAATAGGTGATCTAAAACAATCTTATATTGTGCATAACATAATTAATATTCATGAGTTTCACAGCACTGCCGCCCAAAGTACAGTTTTCCTAGAGTTTATTTATATATTGAACTAACTTTGTGTTAATGTTCCTATTCAAATGGCTTATTCCAGCTGTTACAAAGTTGATAGGCCTACAGGATTTTATTAGCAGAATAACATTGAGTATGCATGCACTCTCCATCTATGGGTACAATTAACAAAATGAAACAATTTGGCTTCCATAATGTGGTGGTTTATTCTAGATTGCCAGATTTATGTCAAGATAAGGAACATTTAGTATTTGTTAATGTGTTTAATAGACAATTTCTTGGTACTCTGGAGATTTTTTTTATGTTGGCAAATGTAACCCGGACACACACACACAAGATGAGACAGTCACAATGTAAGTAAAAAACTGCTTTTATTGTTAACAATAAAAGCAGGCAAAAGTACAAACGGGCAAATCCAGTGAAGAGTTTTCGAGGGAAGCGTAGGGTCAAAAGCCGGGGAATCAAAGAGAGTAAAGGGGGCAAATCCGGGAGAGTAGTCGAGGGGAGCGAGGGTCAAAGCCGGGGTAAACAGGATCAAGAGGCGGGTAAACTAACAAAGGGAGTAGACAGGGGTACTAGGGGAACGAGGAGCTGGCAAGCTAAGGGGGTAATCAAGAGGAGTTCAAGAGGAGATCAAAACTAGACGAGACTAGCGGGGGCAAAGTCACGGGAAACTAAATACAATAACCAACCCCCGTGAAACGGATGTGCTGTGGTATTTATAGGGGAAGGTGCAGGTGTAAACAATGAAAGGTGATGAGACGAGTGCAGGTGAAACGAATAAAGGGGTGATTGAGACGAGTGCAGGTGGTCATAATGTTCTGGCCATTGGGAGCGGACATGTGAGCCCGAAGAGGGAGACCTGCTACGAGCATGAGAGCTCGTAGGAGCAAAACGAGCATGGAAGCTCGAGGGAGCAAAACGAGCGTGCGAGCTCGAGGGGGCGGAACGAGCGTGGAAGCTCGAGGGGGCGGAACGAGCGTGGAAGCTTGAGGGGGCGGAGCGAGGAGTGGGGTTCGTGACAGCAAATCAGTAGCAAAATGTTTACTATTTGTGGTTCCTGTGGAAATGCAGTTGTATTGCAAATTCTTGGATATTTATCATTTGATAGTGACTCCAATTAATAAACTAGTACTAGTTGCAATGAAGCTTGTTACACTGATCCATAAGAACTACGAATGGGTGCTTGCTCTGCATGCCACCCATGAAAAGAATTCTAGATCCGTCCCTGGCTTGTAGCCTCACAAACAACAGTTTTAAGTAGCTTCTCCAACACAATGTGCTGCATGGTTTATCAGGTGAATAGTCTTGCGCAGACAGACACAATCATGCAAGTCTTCCACACACACAAATACACTCATACAACTCATTACCCACTTGATCAGGTGGCAAATATGCGGTACGTTATCGGCGAGCTATCTTAGCTCCTGTTTACCCTGCCTGCCCTTAACCTGCCTGCCCTTAACATGAGGGCTGTTCACTCACATAAACATGCTCCTGGAGTGCTGGATCCTAAGATAGCAGAGAGCAACACATTAAGGCCTGGAACCAATGTTCCGCTACAAAGAGTGGGCTTACATCTTGCTTAAAATCTTAATGCATGCTACTAAACATTTCAAATATATAGGGGGAGACTGGGTTTAGTTGTCAAAACTATAAGCATTTGAGTCAAAAGTTCATGTGTTGGTATTTTCTAGAAGTAGGTTTGTACATTGGTTTCAAACACCTAGTTCAGAACTATCTTACATTAAAAATTCTATCCTTCAAACTGAAATTTAAACATAATCATATTTTGTAATAGTGCCCGGGCAAGGAATCACAAAACCGAAAGAACACACTGACATCAGGCAAGTGTTAACTATGTGTGACCTGCTTCATCATTTTGAGTCACTCTGACCCAGAAACACATTTTTTGTTATAAAGGGGCAGTTTATGCTTTGTAACTCTGTAATTATTATGTTTCTACTCCAAATCATTGTCAAGATATTAGTATTTAAATGCTTTCCTTTTTATAATGAAGGTAGATTCGATTTTGACTGAAAGGTTGAACTGTGTTCTCAGGACATAAGTATTATTAATATTTTTAAAATGTTGTTATTTTAAACAATGCATTAATCACAGTTTATAACAGCCTAAACAATTGTTTAACATTTTTAAAAGTTACCTTTTACATTTCTGTTGTTTTTTTAATAATATTTTGAAAAATTACATGCATCATGTAATTCGTATTTTGTAGTGAGTTTTATGTAAAGTACTTTTAGCATGCATAAAAAGGAAGATTATCATGCAGTACCTGTTAAATAGTGAGCCATGTTACCTCAAATGTTATAAATGCTTTATAACACTTATTCAACATTAATAACCAATGGAAATTTACCTTAATGTAAAATGGACATATATGAATAATTTATTTAGGAGTTACCGAAAAGTTAAATGTGGATTAATGCTTTATTATACTGTATATTATATAATACAAGCATTAATCAGCAATTTATGAATAAATATAAACACAAAGTAGACTGTAGAAAATAAACATAATCCCCCTTTTAATCTCACTTTAATAGTCTATTTTTGCTGCATTGTGACATAAATGAATAAGGGTATTTTTGTTTTTGCTTAATGTAAGGATGAATAAGTGTATTTATTAAGCATTTATAACATGTAAGTTAAAATATTCACTGTTTGGCAAGTACTGCATGAAAGTCCCCCTTTTTATTCATGTTGTTATAACTGCATAGCGATGAACTTATTAATTATTATTGAGCCCCTTTATGAACTCTTATCAATGTGAACATTACTGTACAGTTCCTGAAAAAGTAAATGTATTATGTTTATAATATTTTATGATCTGTCCAGCACAAGTTATGAAAAATATTTACATTCATATTTTGCAATTAAAGAGTGAATTATCTGAATCACCACTCAATTAGTGGAATATTCGTTAAAAACTCAGGACACGTAACATCTGGAGTTGAATCTTCATTGTGACTTTCAGTAGCATATAATAAGGACACAGTTCAATCTCTCTTCAGCTCCAGAGTCTGTCCATCCCATCTTCAGGATGATGGGGCTCAGGTCAGCTCCTCTGCAATGAAAAACAGACCTAGTGGCAAATCAAAACATCCTCCAAAGTATTAAACATATTACGACAGGAATAAACAATCTGCTCTGATGACCAGGGATAACTGTTGAGTCCCGACATGCTGATTGCAAGCAATGGTGCCGCCACACTGGTATTGCAAGTCCTTCTTGTTTTCAGAGCAAGAGGATCTGAAGGAGAGCAGGAAGGACAGGGGAACAGGGTGGTTGGGGTGTCTGCCGTTAGTTCAGACTTTGCTTGTTTCCTTATGAATGACAAGGGCCGAAGCGTAACTATCAGTAAATAAAAAGTGGCTATAAAATTAACTACAAGACAGGTCCAACAGGAATCCCTGGCGGCACTTCCTGCCTCTCAGAGGCCATAAACAAGCCTTAAACAAGCCAAGCTGGCTCCAACTAATATCCCGCGGCAACAGGCTGGGGTCATGGTGGCCCCTGCAGCCCGCCTTCTCTGTTTGGGGCCGGGACACTGTGACAACATGGGCGAGACCAACGGAACCAAAGGAATCTGTTTATGTTCAAATGTTAATGTTGACTCTTAGTGAATAGCACAGTGGTGGCTGGTATTAGAGAGAAGTTTGGTTTTGCTTTAAAGCTGAAGTGTGTTATTTCTGCAATACTAGCATCACCAAATGGAATTACAAAAATAAAATAATTATTATTTTATACAGGTGTAAAGGGGTTCAATGGGAAGGAGGAGGCGAGAACCGGCTTGATAATATAAATAATATTTTAATGAATAACTTAAAAGACACAAACAAACATGACGGACCTGTCCATAACCGATCTCTCTCTCCCGCATGATCCTCTGCAGTCGGCCTTTATCCCTCTCGGAGGCTTGATTAGCCTAATACGGGACCGGGTGTGTAGGATCACGACCCGGCCCCACCCTCCACCCTGCCACATTCCTCCCTCGTTCTCTCAGGCTGGGGAGCCCCCAGCATGACGTACACCCCCCCTTTCCCTGGGGGAGGGCATGCCCTAAGCCCCGTCTGCCGGCAGGTCATCCCCGTCTAACTGGACAAGGGAGGGGACAAGGGGAGGGAAACAGAAATAATTAAACTGGGGGGTACTTCCTGTAACAGTGTAGTACCCCCCCAAAAAACACTGTAAAATTTAAAAGAGAGGGAAAAGGCCAACGCAGAGCGACAGTGAGAGAGAGAGAGGAGAGAGAGATGAAAAAAAACTAAACTCTTACTCGCCAGTTCTCCGATATGCCGCAGCTTGTTCCTCGGCCACTCCTCCACCCTCTATCGGACGACAGCCGCGCCTCTCCAGGCGGATCAGAGGCAGACCTCCAGCCCCTGGCAGACGGAACGCCCCGCCACGTTCTCGGGGAACAGAAGGGGTCTCCCCCGCCCCTGGCAGCGGTTCTCCTGCTCCAGGCGGTCGGTAGCGAGCCCCTACCCGCTCGCGGTTGGTGGTCTCAAAACCTGCCGCGTTTCAGCGGCTGGTAGGGGACTCCTCCGCCCCTGGCAGCGGCCCTGACCACTCCAAGCGGTCGGTTAGGAGCCCCTTCTCCCCTCGTCGTCTGCTTCCAGGCGGCTGGGCTCCTCGTCCCCCGGCAGATGGCCGCGGATGCTCCGTTGGAGTGGACGGTAGTGGCGAGAACTCTATTACGGCGTATCCCTCCTCCTTCCCGGATTTCGGCACCAGTGTAAAGGCAGTTCAATGGGAAGGAGGAGGCGAGTACCAGCTTGAAAATTTAAATAATATTTTAATGAATAACTTAAAAGACACAAACAAACATGACGGACCTGTCCGTAACCGATCTCTCTCTCCCTCACGATCCTCTGCAGTCGGCCTTTATCCCTCTCGGAGGCTTGATTAGCCTAATACGGGACCGGGTGTATAGGATCGCGACCCAGCCCCGCCCTCCGCCCTGCCACAACAGGCTTCCCAATTTTATTGTGTTGTTTCTGTTGTGTTGTGGTTTATTATCATTGTGTTATGGTTTAATGTCGTTGTGTTGTGGTTTAATGTCACTGTGTAGTGGTTTAATGTCATTGTGTTGTTGTTAAATGTTGTTGTGTTGTGGTTTAATGTCACTGTGTTGTGGTTTAATGTCATTGTGTTGTTGTTAAATGTTGTTGTGTTGTGGTTTAATGTCACTGTGTTGTGGTTTAATATTGTTGTGTTGTGGTTTAATGTCACTGTGTTGTGGTTTAATGTCGTTGTGTTGTTGTTTAATGTCGTTGTGTTGTGGTTTAATGTCACTGTGTTGTGGTTTAATGTCATTGTTTTGTGGTTTAATGTCATTGTGTTGTAGTTAAATGTGATTGTGTTGTGGTTTAATGTCACTGTTTTGTGGTTTAATGTCACTGTTTTGTGGTTTAATGTTGTTGTGTTGTGGTTTAATATCATTGTGTTGTGGTTTAATGTCACTGTGTTGTGGTTTAATGTCACTGTTTTGTGGTTTAATGTCATTGTGTTGTAGCTAAATGTGATTGTGTTGTAGTTTAATGTCACTGTGTTGTGGTTTAATGTCTTTGTGTTGTGGTTTAATGTCATTGTGTTGTGGTTTAATGTCACTGTATAGTGGTTTGATGTCACTGTTGTAGTTTAATGTTGTTGTTTTGTGGTTTAATGTCATGGTGTTGTGATTTAATGTCTTTGTGTTGTGGTTTAATGTCATTGTGTTGTGGTTTAATGTCACTGTGTTGTGGTTTAATGTCGCTGTGTTGTGATTTAATGTTGTGGTTTAATGTTGTTGTGTTGTGGTTTAATGTTGTGGTTTAAAGTCGCTGTGTTGCGGTTTAATTTTGTTGTGTTGTGGTTTAATGGGACGGCTGTGGCTCAGGTGGTAGAGCGGGGTCAGCCACTAATCGCAGGGTTGGTGGTTCGGTTCCCAGCCCACACGACTCCACATGCCGAAGTGTCTTTGGGCACTTGGGCAAGACACTGAATTCCAAGTTACTCCCAATGGCAGGCTAGCATTGATGTACGAATGTGTGTGTGAATGGGTGAATGAGTCAAAGTGTAAATCGCTTTGAATACCGTTAAGGTTAAAAAGGCGCTATATAAGTGCAGACAATTTTACATTTACCATTTACAATTAATGTTGTTGTGTTGTGGCTTGTTTCCGTTGTGTTTTCAACTTTTAATTTATATTCTAATTTGGTTGTGTTTTAAACCCCTCAGCCACATACCTGAAAATCTCAGAACAGTGTTATTATCATTAATGAAAACAAACTAAATGAGAACCTTTTTTTTAAGTGAAATAAAAAATAAAAAAAATAAAAATGAATTGGGAAAACTGAAACTAAACAAAAATACACCCACATCTACTTAGAAGACCACAAATTATTTATCATTTTTAATACATTTTATATTGTGAAATTTCAAAACATTAACAACTCGCCTTCACTAAACATGAAAATGGTGCTAAGTAGCAATGACACTTGACGACTCTGAGAAATTTAGTGGCATTAAACATGTTTAAAAATATATCAGTTAACGCATTAACTCTGGCAGCCCTGAAATACTAAAAGTAAAATAAATACTAACTAAAGAAATAAACTATGCTAAACCTAACAATCATAGAGTGAAAACTAACAAAACTAAATCGTAATGTATAAATTAAACATTTTGGAAAAAATGTAAACTAAATAAATAAAATTTTCAAGACTGCAACACTTACTAAAATAAAGCAAATGAACACAAATTCTTTTTTGTCTTAGTTCCCCGTCTGTAGCTCACTCGATGTTATGTCGAATGAAGCATCACTAGGGGTCTTTCTTGAAGGCCTTGCTTACCTCTGAACTTGAGAAAAGGCCAATGAGAAATTGGCAGACAGAATTTGTATGTCCCTCCTCCGGACATACGGGTAAAAGGAGGGAATCATGCATCTGTCCATTCAGATTTTTTCTTCAGAGCCGAGCGGTTGTATGATCAGTGAGCTGAGATCACTTCTGTTCCACTCACCTCTCCAGAGCATTGCTGTTGGATCAGCGGCGCATATCAGCGGCTTTCTCCTTCTTTGCCCCTGGGCTCTTCGACAGCACTTCTGAAAGAGAACATTTTCTAAAATAATTTATTTTCTCTAAAAGAGCACACACAGCAGGTGTTGAACATCCTTTTCAGGATGCGTCTTTCTAAAGATGCCCTTCCACCTCTGTGTAGTTCCTGGATGCGTTCAATATCTCTCCACTCTTGACGGTCATAAACGCTGCCTCGCAGCGGCATTTGTGGATGGTTCTTGTTCTCATTGCGAGAACTTAACCATGGCAACGTTGCGGTCACGGCTTTCCTTCCTAAAATGGAACGCCTCTCCAGCCGCCCCCCACGTCGTGGTAGCGGGCTCAGTTTCGCTGGGTAAATCCCCACAAAGCTGTATGATGAATTCGCCGCTGCATCGGAGAGGTTTCCGGCGTCTGACAAGGAAGAATCGACTGGGCTGCCGCCTTCAGGTCGGCCCACCCAGTCCACCCTTCATGCCATGGTCCTCCTGCAATTCCACCAGGCCAAAGCACTCAAAGATGTGCATCTTGGGTAGTCCTGACCCCGACGTACTGCAGGAACTGTGCTCTGCGACTGACCTGGTTGAACCTGGTTGAGATGCGGGAGGTAGACAAAGCCCGCTTTCTCAACGCCCCCGTCTCCCAGCTTGGCCTATTCAGCGACTGTTGACACTGTTGACGACTTCACCCAGCAGTTTTCGGCGGTGAAGAAACAGATGTAGGCCATCTCTCATATTATGCCTCTCCGACATTCCTGCGCAAGCCGTGCTCCGTCTGCTTGCTGAGTGCCCTGCAGGAACCTCCATTCCCTGATGGAGGGAAAGATACCTTGTGTCCCCTCGGCCACGACGCTGTACCAAGCCTTATTCTCGGCTCCTCAGTGCAAAACCTGAATGGACAGATGAATTCCCTCCTTTTATACCCTTATGTCCGGGGAAGGGACATGCAAATTCTGTCTGCCAATTTCTCATTGGCCTTTTCTCAATTTCAGAGGTAACCGAGGCCTTCAAGGAAGACCCTTAGTGTAGCTTCATTTGACACAATGTCTCGTTCCCTCCATCAGGGAACGAAGGTTACAACAGTAACCTAGACGTTTTTAATATACAATTTATTGTAAAATTTTAAAAGTTTACAAGTCGGCTTAATCAAACATGAAAATACAGCTGAATAGCAAAACATATGTCACACTGAGACATTTTGCGCATTAACATATTTAAATGATATCAGTTAACATATTGAAATACTAGAACTAAAATTAAAACTGAATTAAACTAAAGAAAACACTAAAGTGCACTAAAACTAACAACCATATGGAGCGAAAACTAACAAAAATAAAACTAAATTCAAATACACAAATGAAAACCTTTAAGTTAACTGAAATGAAAATAATACATTATTAGAAACATTTTAACTAAACAAAATACAATTTAAAGACTGCAAAATGAACTAAAGCAAAATAAAAATGACCAATTGGTTTTGTTTGTAATACACAGTTTATTGTAACATTTTTAAACGTTTACAACCGCCTTTATTAAACATGAAACACGAGCAAGTCTTTAAATAGCAAAAGTTAGCAGCATTAATCATTTAAATGATATCTGTTAATGCATTAAGTCCTGAATTATTCAAACTAAAATAAAAATGTAACAACTGAAACTAGAAAAGATAAAAACATAACCTAAAAAAAAACTAAACTAAAACTATAGAGTGAAAACTCTAATTGAATGAAATCTAAATTAAAGTGAAATGGACAAATTGAAAACAGAAATAAAATAAAAGATAGAAATAAAAAAGAAATGAAAAATTCCGTCTCTGAAGCCGAGACTGCTGTCATTTATGGTGCTGAGTGTTTTGTTGGAGGTTATTGTAAAACAATTTCTGTTAAGCCATAAAACCCATTTTGTGTTTCCTAAAGCTGGGTTAAGTTTTATGGCACTGGCGTCAGTAGAAAATGTCACTTGACAGACCAGTGGGGGGTTGGTGTTGATTGGGGCTTGACCCCAAGTTTCTCCCAACTATCCGACACTAACTACCCTGTCTGCTGCCTCTACATAACTGACTGGAGTGCCCCAGCAACGTTCACTTGAGTTATGGTCAACTGACAAGACTGTAGACTGAGCTACATCCAATAACAAACAAGCCCGCTGAAAAAAAGGCTGCTTTCAACAGCCACTCCTGCTGTCAGAAATAAACGCGTCTAAAAGACCAACATGGAAGTATTGTTGCTTTGCATACCATGCAAAAAAAATTCCCAAAGTAAGCTGTGTATGGGTGATTCTTCAATTAGGTGAACTTTTAACTACTTTAAATCTTGAAAAATTGTAACTTTTCAAAGTAGCTTTCATCAGCGTTAAAACTTTTATTACATCATCAACATTCAAGTGGATTTTGATATTGTAATGAAGTGATGGCAATAACATTTATCAGTTTTTGGAGAAAAAGTTGTATAAAGCCTTGGATTTGTAAACACAACTTAGCTTGCAGTCAACTAACTTTTAAAAACAAAAAGAAATGGGTTGTTTCTGAATTAAAATTCTCAAATATTGACGAGTTTGGACTTGGGTCCAAAATGTTGTAATTCTGGCTAATTTTACCGTTCAACACTCTTAAAATGAGGAAAAATCAATTAAGGATATGGTCTGTAAGGAAAAAAAGATACATCTTAAACCAGCCTAAGATTGTCTTACCTGGTTTTGGCTAGTCTAGCTGGTCTCTCAGCCTGGCCAAGCTGGTCTTTGCTGGTTTAAATTGGTCTCTCAGCTAGAAAAGCTGACAAGAGCCTAAATCTCTCTAAAAACAGCAAACAGACCAGACTTGGAGACCAGCTATAAACAGAAAACCAGCTTTGGCTGGTTTGAGATTTATTATTATTATTTTTTTCAGCAGCGATGATCTCTCTTTCAAGATCTTCTGCTTCAAATCTGTTTATCCTCCATCTTTTTTCATCCTGTTTTCCCTCTGCAGTTGTTTTGCTAAACACCGGATTTTCATTTGGACTTTGGGAGGGAGCAGTGCTGACAGTATTTATAGCCTGGTGTTCTAACCAAAATGATCAGTGTACCACAAAATAACTTCCTCAGACCTGGCCACAAAATAACAGGATGCCTTCAATTGTGTATATTTATTAATTTTAGCAAACGATTGCTAGTTTTATAAATAGCTTTGCTCCTGCGGCCCTCCAAAGTCGGCTGTATAAACTTCCTCCCCATTCCTCCTCCTCTTCATTTGGGCTGTCACAGCTGGAAAAGGAGTGGGAGCTTGAACTCTGAAGACACTCGTCCTTCCCTTGGCCATAACGCCGCCCTGCGCTGGCGTCTGGGCTCTATTAAGGCTCCATTCCATCATGTTGGAGGTGGGAGGTCAGAAGTCACAGTATGTTAATGGATTATCTGGGGGGTCTTCTCTGCTTGATTGGGTATCACCACCTTGTACAGACAACCCTAGTGACCTAAACCTCAGCTTTCTCCAAATGTGTTGCATCAACATGCTAAGTGAACTAAACTTACCAGTTTTGGGGACTTTCGTCACTGCTGATTTTCTTCATAATGATGTATTGATGATAAATTGGAATTAATCTCATCGCAACCAGACTGACATTAGCTGTGAAGTAACTGGGACATTGTAGCTATTATAACCCCCATTAGATATGTCAAAGTTTTAGGGCTTTTAAAATAACAATCAAGACAAACAAACTCAAAATAAAGGCTCTTTTATTTTTTTTACCTTTGTCTTCCGAAGTGGTGCTTTTCCAAACTTTAACTTTTTCTTCATATTCTTTCTCCATATCCTTCACATCTTTCTTTAACTTTCTTGAACTTGAACATTCTTTGGTAAGAAAAATAAAAGAGGTTTTGTTTTGAGTTGTGCCATTATACTTTCTTTTTCAAATGTTTTAGGAATGTCAGTTTAACAATAAATTATTTGAAAAGTAACACGTCAAAAACTAAGGCAATTAATCATGCCCCGCCCCATGTATACATTTCGTAATAGGGAATTTTCCTAGCACCTGAGCAAGCTTGATGAACCACCTTGATTTTTTAGCAAATCTGTAGCAGTAGGTGGCAGTCAGCGCAACTCGAGCTGTGTAGATAACAAACCCGAGGGGGAACCTCTCGCATGACGTAAGCGTGTTAGCATTTTCACACGAGAACCGACCCGGAACTGCAGCTGGATTTTTTTTACCAGAGAACGCTGTTCACAAGCTTCACAGCTTTTGCTTAAAACAATATTTTAATGATTAACTTAAACAAAAGACAAACACACACACATAACGGACATGTCCGTAAACTATCTCTCTCTCCCGCACCACCGTCCGCATACCCCCTCTAACGGACGACAGCCGCGCCTCTCCGGGTGGATCGGAGGCAGTCCTCCAGCCCCTGGCGGACGGAATGCCCCGCCTCATTCTCGGGGAACAGAAGGGTTCTCCCCCACCCCTGGCAGCGGTTCTCCCGCTCCAGGCGTTCGGCAGCGAGCCCCTCCCCGCTCGCGGTCGGCAGTCTCAGACCCCGCCGCGTTTCAGCAGCCGGTAGGGGACTCCTCCACCGCCTGGCAGCGGCCCTGACCGCTCCAGGCGGTCGGTTAGGAGCCCCTTCTCCCCTCGCAGTCGGCGGTCGTTCCTCCACTTCCAGGAGGCCGGAAGCCTCATCATGGATGAGCATTGGAGAGAAACTGGAAGTAAACAATTAAATATTGATCGTATCACTTTAGAAGACATTAATTTAACCACTATTTTGTATGTTGTATGGATTAAGCACTATTTTGAGTTGTATGGATTACTTTTACTATGATTGTCGGTGCTTTTTGGAGCTTTAAAGTGCTGATCACCATCCACTTGCATTGTATGGACCTACTGAGCTGAAATATTCTTCTAAAAATCTTAATTTGTGTTCTGCAGAAAAGAAAGTTATATATCTTTGGGATGGCATGATAGTGGGTAAATGATTGAGTGAATGAATTTTCATTTTTGGGTGAGCTAACCCTTTAATTGGCAAAGCCAATATATCGATCAACCTCTGCTTACTAGACAAGTAAGTTTTGACTATTTGGTGTATTGTATTGTAGCCACCAATCGTATTTTGCTTGATCTGATCTAATAAAATTCTACCTAATTTTGAAAAAATTTAATTAACAGACCATTTTCCACTCTCTCAGAATCAAATAGGGGGGATACATGCATATTTATTAAAGGTGTCAATAAGATAAACTAAAATAAATCTAAATTTATCTAAATTCAGTTTTATGTGCTGCAGGTTCCCTCTAAGTATGGCTTTCCCTGTCTGTCGCTCACTTCGACGTTGTGTCGAAGAAGTGACACTAGGGGTCTCCCTTGAGCACCGAATATGCCTCTGATCTATGAAAAAAGGCCAATGAGAAGTTGGCAGACAGTATTTGCATACCCCGCCCCCGGACATACGGGTATAAAGGCGAGGAAATACGTCTAGTTCATTCAGACATTTTCTTCGGAGCCGATGGTAGTGCATGCAGTCTGCAGCGAGTCACACCTGTTCCTGCTTTGTCCCTCTGACGCTCTGCATGCTGTTGGATCGACTGCGCATTACAGCGGCTATTCTCCTTCCTTGCACGGCAGTGCAGCTTGCCCCTGGGCGTTTCAACAGCGCAGAGAAACTCTAAAAGAGTTGTTTAAAAGAGTGATTTTCTTGATAAAAGAATATATTTCACTAAAAGAGCTATACAGAGCGGCATTGAACGTCCTTTTCAGGATGCGTCTTTTTTAAGATGTGTTTTTCCTGGATGCGGTAGAGTGCTCTCCGCTTCAGATGGCCACAGACGTTGTCTCGTGTGTTTGGGCAGCGATCACACCGAGGCTGCGTTTGTGGATGACTCATGCTCTCACTGCGAGGGCTTGAGCATGGCAACGTTGCGGTCGCGGCTTGCTTTCTATAGAAAGCACGCCACTCCAGCTGCATCCTGCATTGCTCCTTCTTCCCACGGGATTGAGGACTATGCGGCTGGCGATGGAGGCGATCTGGGGATGGCAGTGGGTGCAGCTCCGCCGGGTACTCCCCCTCGGACCACCCGTCCCCCAGCACGCTCGTTGACTCCCGTCCATTCTCGAGGTAACAGCGGCTCACCTCACAGCCAGCCTGCCTATCCTCTGGAGCTCGAGGTGGATGAGCTCGCCGCTGCATCGGAGAGCGCGGCATCTGACACTGACGACTCCCCTGGGCTGCCACCTTAGGGCCAACATGCCCAGGCTGAGGCTGATGCGCAGATGACCGACATGCTTTCCCGGGCCGCCGCCAGCGTGGGGCTGGATTGGAACCCTCCATCCTCCCCACAGCCATCGCGGTTGGATGACTAGTTCCTGGGGTCTGGGTGCCGCTCACAGCCTCGCATCCCCGGTACCGTTTTTCCCGGAGGTGCATGATGAGCTGACGTCATCGTGGAGAGCACCCCTCTCCACGATGACGTCAGCTCATCATGCACCTCCTCTCCACCCGTCACAAAGCCACTCGCTGATCCACTCTCGCTACCATCGACGGCGGAGCGGCCCACGGGTACACGGCGATTCCCCAGGTGGATAGGGCTGTTGTGCTCCACCTGTGTCCCGGAAACCCTACCACCTGGCGGGGTCGCCCTGTGCTCCCCTTCAAGGCCTGTAGGACAACATCCTCGCTGACCGCGAAAGCCTACAGCGCCGCCGGACGTGCAAGTTATATGAGACCGCTTCAGCACTGGCTTCAACGTAGAAGTGAGCAACAGACGGGGAACGTCTAGGTTACGTATTGTGGCAGAGCAGAACTACGCACTGTCCCTTTAAGAATCCACCACCACCAACTAAAATGGCTGCTCATTAGAGTACCAGGTGTTATCAATAAAGGCAATCTATAAAGGTAACCAGGAAGATGGTTGTTGAGGTCAAAAAGAGAAGGAAGAGAGATTTGAGACTGGAGTGAGCTGAAGTTTTGGTGTGCCAAGCTGTGAAAGGAGAAAGAAAGTTTGCTGCATTGTACTGTGATGTGGATAAGGAACGTGATTAGAGAAGAGAGGAGACAACAAAGGGACTAATTTGACAAGTGCTCATCATCAGAGAGTGAGGCTTGGATTTTTCATCACCGTTGTATACACTTCTTGAGTGAAAGTGGAGTGGCATGAGTTCATTTGATCTTCAAGCGCCAAAGAGCTCCATGGTCAAGGTGTGACGGTAAACATTTAAGGTCTAAAGTGGAAGCGCCAGGTGTGTCCTTGATTCTTCTGACCTAACTTTATTCCTGTTTGTCGGACTCTCACTCTGTGTCCTGCAGTATTGCCCACAGTCGCCGTTCAGGTACATTGCAAACTCTTCATGACCCAGCGTGCACCTTTCACAAACACACCTACTGCCTTAACTCTCTCAGCTACACACACCCACTTGAATTATTGTTATGTTATATTTGTATTGTTATATTTGTTCTGTTGGGATTTATGTATTTAATTATTTCTGTTTTTTTGTTTTTGAGTCTTTGACTCCTTGCCTTTGTTTACTGTTTTCTTTGTTATTTAAATACACTTATGCTTTGATACACCATATTGTTATTGTTTTATTGAGTGTAATTGGTGGCTTTTAGAGCTATCTGGGGAAATGTATTCATTTTGACAGGCCTAAACCTGTCTGGCACCTGAATTTTGTCATTTAAAATTAATTAAAATTTAGTACAGGGGCCGCCACTGTTACAGTATGTAACCTCCGTTTCCTGATGGAGGGAACGAGACGTTGTGTCCTCCCGGCCACGTCGCTGAGCCAAGCCACTGTAGTGGCCGGACCATTTCCGGCTCCTTAGAAAAATCCTGAATGAACTCGACGTATTTCCTTGCCTTTTTATACCCGTATGTCTGGGGGCGGGGTATGCAAATACTGTCTGCCAACTTTGGCCTTTTTTCATAGATTAGAGGCATATTCGGCACTCAAGAGAGACCCCTAGTGTCGCTTCTTCGACACAACGTCTCGTTCCCTCCATCAGTGAACGGAGGTTACATATGTAACCTAGATGTTTTGCATAAAGCATTCCATTTTAATGCATACAGTCCAAGTTGAAGAAATAAAATGAAAGACATTTTTTTTTACTGTGTTAATTTAATTTACATACAATTAATTATATAGCATGTATTTTTAAACTAAATATACATAATAAATTGGTTTATAATAAATAAACTATCCAATGTTGTCCACTTTGAGTGCTACCATTAGAGTTGCCAAACAGATCTGTGGTTTGTTTACCTCTGAACAGAGACAGCTTGTTTCCTTATTCTTCTATCTGAGCAGCTACTCATTCTTTCAGCGTGAAGTGATGCATGACAATATTTTTTCTTAATGGATGATCTTACTTGATAAAAATATAGACATATTAGGAAATTCTTAGGTCATGATCGGCACCAGCTGTGTTCCTCGCACCCCCATCGCTCTGTGAGTGTCCTCCTCCTCCTCTAGCTTGCCTACTCGGTTCCTGTAGCTCTAAACAGTGCCTTTGGGTCAATAAATCTCTGAGAGGACATTTCAGAACAGGGCTGAGAGCATTCACATGGTGCAAATATAATAGCAGACCTTCCACCTGGTGAAGATGTTAGCATGCGTGCTGCAGGCTATAAGCTATTGCAAAATTTCATCGCATGTTACAGTACTCTCAGATACAAAAACGCTCATGATATTTTGTACTCTGTGAATTATTTCAGGGTTCCTCCTTCCTAATAATGCTACAACATGACAAAAACATGCTAAATTGTGTGAGTTGGCTTGTACAAAAATTAAGCGATTTTGAATCTCATAGAGAAAAATTAATTAATCAACGAACATTGTTATTATGATTTTTTAAGTTAACCCCTTATCCAAACCCTAAATGTAATTGTAATAGGAAAATCACTGTTGCGCACAATGGAAGAAAAATAACCCATTGTGGTATGGACAAGACAAGGGAAGCACATTACAGGTTATTGACATACATCAGTCTTTTGTGTTGCTTACTATTGTATACATAAAAATTGAATGAATAACCAAATTTGTAGTATTACAAATACATTTAATAATGATTCAATTATCAGGATTTAGAAGCTACATCACACCACACAAACACTACATGAGAGGTACCACAGAGACCAACAGTCACTTTAAAAGAGATATAAAGAGTTGATTAGAACATTGTTCTAGTCCACGTGACACAATATATGCCATTACTCAACAGAACATGAAAGCACGTCTGCTGTATGCAACAAGCATAATTGTAATAGTTACCCACTCACAATGTGGGAAAAGATTTGGTGGTCAGTTTGACTGAATTTTGACTGAAAAACTCCAGGTCAAAGAAATATATGTCATGCAAATAATTAGAGGATAGTTAGAGGAGAAGCGTCTTCGGAACTCGTCAGCGCCGACCTGCCGGGGATGGGCAGTCGCGGGTTCGGAGGCGAGGTAACTGGGACGGTAGGATTTTGATGCCGGGGCGCCATGAGAATGGCACCCAGACTGGATGACCCAGGGAGTGAGGAAATTGCTCTTTTATTGACAGTGTTAGAAAAGAAAGAAAATAAGGAAAATGAAGATTTTCCTCCGGCCCTCCACCGGGGGACAGATTGGTCCTGATACCAGTTCCGGAGCGAACATCTGACTGCCCGTGTCTTCCATCTCAGGAGCACTTAGGAGCTTTCTGGGTCCTAAAGGGGGTCCTGGAGACGGGGGGTGTATGCCACCTGTGGGGTGCTCGATGCTGGGTCTGAGAGCTGGGCCCGGGTTGAGGTGGATCTGCCTGTTGCTTGGATGCAGGGGACGCTCTCGGTGGGCAGACGGGGTGTGGGCTGTGCTGGGGTGGCGCCGTGGCATGTGTGATATAGCTTCCTCCATGTACCTGTGGGCCACCCACCATCAAGGGTAGTGAGAGCAGACGAGAAAGGAGGTCGGTTCCGGGCTGTGAAAGGTGCCCTTCACGACCTCGTCACCTCGTCATGCACTTCCGGGAAGAAAGGTACCAGGGAGATGGGATCGTGGGCATGGCTGGGAGCAGAGCCCTGACCCGAGGTATCAGTCATGAAGCTGTGAAGGCTTATGAGGACGGAGAGTTCCAGTCCAAGCCCATGCTCACAGCGGCCAGGAAAGCATGTTGGCCATCTGCGCATCAGCCTCAGACTTGGCGGGCTGACCTGAAGGTGGCAGCCCAGACGAGTCCTCTGCGTAAGACGCCTCAACGCTCTCCGATGCAGCGGCGACGTCATCATCCAACTCCGGGGGCTCAAGGGAGAACATGGACTGGCCCTGAGGTGAGTCGCACTCACCTTGAGCCCGGACGCAAGCAAGCGAATGTGTCGGGAGGCAGGTAGTTTGTGGGGATTTAGATGGCGAAACTGAGCCCACTGCCATCCCCAAATCGCCTCCATCATCAATTGGGTCGTCCCGTGGGAAAAAGGAGCGACATGGGAGCCGGCTGAAGTGGCATTCACCTTGAGAAATGAAAGCCGTGACCGTTACGCTGCCATGGTCATGTTCTTGCAGTGAGTACATGACATCCTATGACGTCAGTTTTGGAGAGATATCGACCGCATCCAGGAACTACACAGAGGCGGAAGGGCATCTTTAAAAAGACATTCAACGCCTGCTGTGTATTTCTCGTTTGTGAGTGAAAACAAACTCCTTTAGGGAGGAAAATACTCTTTTAGAAGTATGCACTCTTTCAGACAGGGGTCGTGGACTGCACAGCGTGCAGAGAAGGAGAAAGCCACTGGAAACATGGCGTAGATCCAACAGCAATGCTCTGCCTACAGAGGTGAGTGGAACAGTAGCGAACTTCAGCTTGCTGCTGCACAACCGCTTGGCTCCGAAGAAAAATTCTGACTGACAGACGCCCGCCCGCTTCTCTTTATATTCATAAGTCCGGGGGCGGGACATGTAAATTCTGTCTGCCAATTTCTCATTGGCCTTTTCTCAAGTTCAGAGGTATGCGAGGCTCTCAAGAAAAACCCCTTGTGTCACTACATTCGACACAACTTCGAGTGAGTGACAGAATGGGAACTCCTTCAATACTGTTTAAACAGCATCACAGTGCGATACCTCAAGAAGTTGGTTGAGAAAATGTCAAGAGTACATGTCTGCAAATTCTAGGCAAAGGGTAACTACTTAAAAGATGCTAAAATATAACACAGTTTAGATTTTTATTTTATTTTGTTTAGTCACAACATAATTCTCATAGTTCCATTTATGTTTACTTTTAGAGTAGGTTTAAAAGTGGGTACTTTTTACTCTCAATAAGTAAATGTTTTATGATGTTTTTTAACTTTTACTTCTTTACAATGGCCGGCATTCCTGTCATTACATTACTGGGTTTCATTTTTATTTATGCTTAATTTATTGAGAGATTATTGAATGGGACTTTTAAGAGAGAGGAAGTTCACACAGCTGTCACTTAAGTCATCAATGCTGCAGCATCAAACTCTTCAAAGTGAAAATCTTTCTTCGAAAAAAAGAAAGTGCCTTCATTTAACACCAAGACATAATTTAAAATCACAGCTTTAACTTAAAGGAATAGTTCATGCAAAAAACTTTATTTGATGATAATTTGCTCACCCTCAGGCCATCCAAGATGTATCTGCATTTCTTTCTTCATTTAGGATTTCATTTCAGGCCTGCTCCTTTAAACTATGCAAGTGAATTTTTTTGATGGTCCAGAATGCATATTTAGGGTGCATCAAAATAATCCACACACTCCAGTCATTAATTTTTTGGGTGAACTATTCCTTTGAGGCAGCACGCTGAGGTAAGTTTTGGCTATAATGCTAACATAGGCTTTTCTGTGTAATGTGATGGTCATTTTCAGAGTGATAATATAACTGGGCTCTTATGACATTAGATTTTAAGTGTACATATTTAAATCAGTGCAGAATTACATCAGTGTGCTTTGTCCCACATTTCATATGTGATGAGCAGTATTTACGCATTTACTGGAAACTATTGTTGCTACTTCGGGTGGATTAACTGTATAAATCCATGTAAACATCCAAGTTAAGTGTAAGTGCCTTTTGCTCTGCCATTCACGTGATTGACAACTGGAGCGTGAACAGACAGCAGTTGTGTCAATAAATCTTCATTCTGTTTGTCATTTTTAATATATACTGTGTGTTAATATAAAGAGTAAACACATTTTATCTAACAAAGAGTACATTTTAAAATATATCTGTATGTTTTGTCTCTCTATATGTTATTATGTTATTTTAATCAAGAAATGATTTGTCAAAAAGTAATTTAATATATTCAGCATGAAATAAAATATTGCAGGAGTGAAAGAAGCACTAAACTCCCAGCTCGTACATTTTCCCTGTGGTGGATTGTGGGCAATTAACCATTGTCGAGTGTACATAAAATGGTACTGTGGGTAAGAATGAGTGAACAAAAGTAGGGAATGAGTGGCTCACTCATAATTCAGTCCTACAATCCTACAAAATGTTGGACACACAGTGCACTATATAGTGGATAGAGGGGTGTTCTGTGACCAGGATTGGTGTCTTACGCACTAGACTGCGTACTCTGCATTTAGAGAGTGGTGGTACTGCGGCACAGAACTAATTAACTGAATTCTTTTGACACTGAAAACTGTAACTACACTGAAATAAGAATCCATGCAGGACTTTAAAAGCTAGGAAATAGCGAAAGTTGGCATTAATAAAGCATGATCTTGCTTTGGTTTATATTTCAGCATCATATATAATGTCCTTGTGGGAGGTTTTCACGTTTTCACCGTAAAAGTTACTAGAAATGTTTCCAAACGTCTCTTCTTATTGACATATTCATCCAGATCTGACTAGAGCACTTAAAGGGATAGTTCACCCAAAAATGTTAATTCTCCTTATTTACTTACCCACATGCCACCCCAGATGTTTATGATGTTCTTTAATCTACTGAACTCAAATTAAAATGTCTAGAAAAATTTCTCAGCTCAGTAGGTTCATACAATGCTAGTGAATGGGTGGCAACATTTTAAAGCTAAACAAATCAAATAAGTCAGCATAAAATAATCCATAAGACTCCAGTGGTTAAATTAGTACCTTCAGAAGTGATGTAATAGGTGTGGATGAGAAACAGATCACCTTCACTTTCTTCTTGTGTTTATGGTGTGTTCACATTATAGCAAAAAATGACAAATATTAATCTGTTTCTAACCCACATCTTTCATATCACTTCTGAAAATATGGATTTAACTACTGGAGTCTTATGGATTACTTTTAAGCTGCCTTTTTGGTCCATCAAAAAAACATTTATCTTCCCAGGCCAGCCCTGATGCCTTCATTTGCCATGTGCTCTTCCTGTCTGGTCTGTTGTGTTTGGTGTGAGCACATGGTTCTTGTTAATTTGTTTGCCATGTGCTCTGCTGTCTCTTGCCCTGACCCCGCCCCCTTGTTACCTCATTATTAGTTAATTTGCTTCACATACTTTCCTTATTACTGTCCGCATTTTCTTTCTTATTTAACCCCATTGAATTTTTGTTTCCCTGTTATAGGTGTTCTGTCTTTTTGTGCTATTGGAGATTCCTGGTTTCATTCCGGAACTCGAGGCTCCCCTTCTCCAGCCCTGCCACCAAGTTCCTGTGTCTGTGGAATGTTGTTTTTCCCTACGGAGTGGTTTCTGGTGTGTTTTTGTTTAATTCTCATATTAATAAAGCCCATCTACTCTGCTTTTGAGTCATAGATGGATAGAAAGAGTTTTTTACATTTTTATATATATATATATATATATATACAGTGAGGAAAATAAGTATTTGAACACCCTGCTATTTTGCAAGTTCTCCCACTTGGAAATCATGGAGGGGTCTGAAATTGTCATCGTAGGTGCATGTCCACTGTGAGAGACATAATCTAAAAAAAAAAAATCCAGAAATCACAATATATGATTTTTTAACTATTTATTTGTATGATACAGCTGCAAATAAATATTTGAACACCTGTCTATCAGCTAGAATTCTGACCCTCAAAGACCTGTTAGTCTGCCTTTAAAATGTCCACCTCCACTCCATTTATTATCCTAAATTAGATGCACCTGTTTGAGGTCGTTAGCTGCATAAAGACACCTGTCCACCCCATACAATCAGTAAGAATCCAACTACTAACATGGCCAAGACCAAAGAGCTGTCCAAAGACACTAGAGACAAAATTGTACACCTCCACAAGGCTGGAAAGGGCTATAGGGAAATTGCCAAGCAGCTTGGTGAAAAAAGGTCCACTGTTGGAGCAATCATTAGAAAATGGAAGAAGCTAAACATGACTGTCAATCTCCCTCAGACTGGGGCTCCATGCAAGATCTCACCTCGTGGGGTCTCAGTGATCCTAAGAAAGGTGAGAAATCAGCCCAGAACTACACGGGAGGAGCTGGTCAATGACCTGAAAAGAGCTGGGACCACCGTTTCCAAGGTTACTGTTGGTAATACACTAAGACGTCATGGTTTGAAATCATGCATGGCACGGAAGGTTCCCCTGCTTAAACCAGCACATGTCAAGGCCCGTCTTAAGTTTGCCAATGACCATTTGGATGATCCAGAGGAGTCATGAGAGAAAGTCATGTGGTCAGATGAGACCAAAATAGAACTTTTTGGTCATAATTCCACTAACCATTTTTGGAGGAAGAAGAATGATGAGTACCATCCCAAGAACACCATCCCTACTGTGAAGCATGGGGGTGGTAGCATCATGCTTTGGGGATGTTTTTCTGCACATGGGACAGGGCGACTGCACTGTATTAAGGAGAGGATGACCGGGGCCATGTATTGCGAGATTTTGGGGAACAACCTCCTTCCCTCAGTTAGAGCATTGAAGATGGGTCGAGGCTGGGTCTTCCAACATGACAATGACCCAAAGCACACAGCCAGGATAACCAAGGAGTGGCTCTGTAAGAAGCATATCAAGGTTCTGGCGTGGCCTAGACAGTCTCCAGACCTAAACCCAATAGAGAATCTTTGGAGGGAGCTCAAACTCCGTGTTTCTCAGTGACAGCCCCGAAACCTGACTGATCTAGAGAAGATCTGTGTTGAGGAGTGGGCCAAAATCCCTCCTGCAGTGTGTGCAAACCTGGTGAAAAACTACAGGAAGCGTTTGACCTCTGTAATTGCAAACAAAGGCTACTGTACCAAATATTAACATTGATTTTCTCAGGTGTTCAAATACTTATTTGCAGCTGTATCATACAAATAAATAGTTAAAAAATCATACATTGTGATTTCTGGATTTTCTTTTTTAGATTATGTCTCTCACAGTGGTCATGCACCTACGATGACAATTTCAGACCCCTCCATGAATTCTAAGTGGGAGAACTTGCAAAATAGCAGGGTGTTCAAATACTTATTTTCCTCACTGTATATATTTCAATAGACACAACAATCTGTACAAAGTCATGTTTGTTGTGAGTACATCACACTTCGAAATTCCAAGCATGTTGTATTGTCAGTGAAAATATTCAGGGCAGGCAACTGGGCTGCAGCTACATGAGCTGTTACACAAACTCTATATATCTGCAGCAGTGTGTTTTCATATCTCAGTGTGTCTCGTAACAGTTGCCTGGTTGCGCAACCATTTTGAGGCCGGGTGCATTTGAGCCCTGCACTTGTTAATCCTAAATCTTTTCTCTTGTCAATTTAACAAAAAATTAACAGATTATTTATCTGTGTGGTTGAGCACTAGTAAGTGAGCTCTGGGGGAGTCGTGAGCATCACAGTGACTTCATCTTCACCAAGAAGCACTTTTGTGTCTCAGCTTACTCTTTATTTATTCTGGTGAAAGAATGTTACTCTCCAGGCTTGGCACGGTACATCAGTGAGGAATTCGGTCTACCAGTCCCTGACGTCATTTGGTCATCATGTTCATTCAGACAGTTTCTGCACTATGGAATACACTGCAAACAAACATATTTATGTTTTGTATAATTTATTGAAGAAAACTTGTGTAGTAAACTATGTTAGCTGTTTGAACTCTATAAGCGCAGGAAGTCTAATGGTGTAACCACAAGAAGGGTTGATAATGCACCCTGATGGGACTTTGATTAAGGGTTCGTACACGCAAAAGAAGGCTATGACGAAGTGTTTAATGGATAAGAATGCTTCCTTTTGAGAGTATGTAAAAAAAAAAGTCATTTTGAAATCAAGTGGGAATACAACAAATTGGATTTCAACTGGACCTCCCTGTCTAAAATTCGCATTGGTCAATGGATGTCTTGGTCAACATTTGGTGACATGATGGAAGGTTACTTTCGAAAACCTTTGCATTTCAGAAACCCTTGCATTTTCCCTTTACTTCCTTTGAAATTTCCCATTTGTCTTACCTACAACAGAACATCATTCTTGGGTCATCCTGCAACTCCATCCATCCATTCCCTGGTCTGGAGCTTATCTCTTAACTTTTGTGCAAATCAACTGCAATGATTTTTGCTGCCAGCTTTGATTTCAGAAAAATATCACTTAAATTCAATACAGTTCTGATGGGGCATTTGCTTTGCTTTGTTGTGGATCAATGTTGGGGAAGCTAATATTAAACTGAAACTTCCCAAGTTACAAGTTAATCCTAATACAGTACAAAGTAGTTAAACTTCAGTAGGGCTACCCTACATGACAACAACTCTGTAAACCTCATAATCCCTGTAATTTAGTAGTCTGCCACTAAAACAACAATTTAAACAACTTTAAAGCTCAAATAACACACAGTTTTTAAGTGCTTTTACAAAATTATATGCTTCACATTTCTGCTTTTGAATCAAATGAATCAGTTAATAATTTTTTTAACAAACAAATGGAATACTGAAACAAATCAGACTTGTGTACTCTGTGCGTAAAATTTAAAATGTCTTGCTCATTCTCTTCATGGTAAGCTGGTCTTATTGCAATGCTATGAGCATGTTCTCACTGAAACCCTCCTCCTCCCCAGCACCACGTATCTAGATCTGTTTCAAGGGGATTGTATGTACATCTAATTTTCTTATTAGCATTAACAAGTCTTTGTACTTGCTCTATAGCAGTTGCAGCATAAGCAGATCTAGTCCACAAAGACCAAACGTTGTCATATTTTAATGCTTTGAGAGTTGTCATACCTGAATTGTAGTTAAGTTAATTAGTTAGTTACTCCCCAATACTGTTTTGTATTTTTTTCATTGTTTTAAGTTTTTATTAAACATTATGAGGGTCCCGGTTGAACACGTTTTCTATTTCTGTTGGCTATTTTAAACTGTAATCATCATAACAATCTTTTGTGGATAACCCAGCATTGGGATGAACATACTTTAAAACTGCATACAGATAAGCACAATATCCCCTCATACACTTTTTCCCTTTCCATAGAGCCAGACATCCTGCTGTCTTTACTGGGTGACCATAAACTTGCCCGCCTGGCCCTGGATTAGGTTAATTATTTCCCTGTGTTAATTTTACCTCCTCTCTGGCTAGGAGCATGGGTCAGCCTTGTCTTTTTTTACAAAACCTCCTTGTTCTGGAGTCTGATAAAGACCTGGGCAGCCGCCAGCAGAGACTGGTGCTCCCTGGATTCAGGCGCTGCTCAGATGAGGCCAATAAATCTGAGCATTAGTGTGAAGGATCTATGATCCATAAAGTGCTAAGTGAAGCTGTCTGCTCCTCCTCCGTCGCCCATGGCCATGCGTGGAGACATTATGTTGACTGTTAATGTGAGCTGTCCCGCTGTCTGCTAAATGAACCCCCTCCAGCCCCGGTAGTGAGGCGACAGGGAAAGGCCGAGTTGGGGCAGGATGAAAATAGACGCTGTAAAAGTTAATAAATTGTTGCAGGATTGGTAAGGAAATAGACATTTTAAACTTGAACCTTTGGAGGTCCTATATGCACAAGGAAATACATTCCAATGATACAGGTAAATACTGTGAATGTTAATCCAACAATGCTTTAATTTTTTACATTTATAACTTTTTATCCATTGGCACCTGATTAAAAATAAATAAACGTGCCAAAAAGTTTTCTGAAACAACAAATAGCAAACCTCGGTTTTGTGTGAATTTGCATCTAACATTCTACCAACCAAAAATAAACCTAATTTTAGCCTTGATGTAATTTAGACCAAGCAACTGTAAACCACACTTTGTACCTCATCTATTTCTGAACCTCACAGTTGAACTCCACTTCGGGATTTGTATGTTGCTGTAAGTATCTCGTTTCCAACCCCGGATCTGTGGACAACATTTTGCGGCATGTAAAGTACAGGGACAGCATTTGACCACGGAAATTATTCATTAACAAACTTGGCTTTTACAGTCAGATTTTTCTTCTATTGGCTCAGAAAGTGCAGTGATCGCCAGAGGAAAAGCTCTGGCCCTTGCTCGACTCACATTGAAAGGATAGAATGTCAAGAAGAACGAATGACCTGTTTGGACGGATTTCTTTAAGTTTTTTTCTTTCTTCTACTTAAAAAATCAGAGATACCAGAATAGATTTGAAAATAGAACAAATTACTCAGTGAAAATTTTCCTTGGGCTCTTGTTTTCTGTTTTTGTCATTGTGAGAGCGGCCTTAGCTGGCCTAACCATGTTTGCCCTGATCCTCAAGCTGTTCCAACCCCCTCTGGGATGCAAGCCATGTGCTTTGGAGGAAAACCACACAAGAGAACCCTAGCAGGGAGTAGAAGGTTCCAGAAAAAGCTGTGGCCGCTCTGAGCCAAGACACCAGCAAGAAACCCAAGTGGATGTGGTGAAAATGTCAAATTACCAAAAGGGAAATAGAGGGGAAACCTCAAGGCGAATGAGAGCAGCTAGGCACATTTGTATTTTGCAACACTCTGAGCAGCATCAAGGAACAGAGGGCTATGTTACAATTGAAATGTATTCCATGCAAAATGAATATGAACTCAAGAATTTAAAGTTCCCTATCTGTCACTCACTCGACGTTGTGTCGATGTAGTGACACTAGGGGTCGCTCTTGGGAGCCCCAAACACCTCTGATCTTTGAGAAAAGCCCAATGGGAATTGGCGAGTGGAATTTGCATGCCACTCCCCTGGACACACGGGTATAAAAGGAGCTGGCTCGCAACCACTCACTCAGATTTTTTCTTCGGAGCCAAGCGATGTTTATTCATTCCTCCACCTTGAAGGTGTATGTTGCCACTATAGCCGCGTACCACAACGCGGTGGACGATAAGTCCCCTGGGAAGCACGACCTTATCATAAGGTTCCTTAGAGGTCGTGCCTCATTCCCTTGTGCCCTCCATGGTTCTGCTGGGCCTGCGGAGAGCCCTGTTTGAGCCCCTAGAGTCAGTTGAGCTAAAGGCTGTCTCGTTGTAGACTGCCATCCTGACTGCGCTCCATCTACATCCATCAAGAGGGTTGGGGACCTGCAGGCATTCTCTGTCAGCGTCACCTGGCTGGAGTTAGGAGTACTCTCACATGGTCTTGAGAACGGGCTATGTGCCCAAGGTTCCCACGTCCCCTTTTAGGAACCAGGTGGTGAGGCTGCAAGTGCTGCCCTGGCAGAAGGCAGACCCAGCCTTGTCATTGCTGTGTCCGGTGCATGCTTTGCGCATCTATTTGGACCACACGCAGAGCTTAAGATGCTCTGAGCAGCTCTTTGTTTGCTTTGTCGGGCAGCGGAAAGGGAACGCTGTCTACAAACAGAGGCTTGCCCACTGGATAGTGGATGCCATCGCTTTGGCATACCAGGCCCAGGGCGCGCACTCCCCTTTGGGATTGCGAGCACCCTCCACGAAGAGTGTGGCATCCTCCTGGGCACTAGCCAGTTGTGCCTCTCTTGCATACATCAGTAGATCAGCGGGCTGGGCAACACCCAATACCTTCATGAGACATTATAATCTCCAGGTTGAGCCGGTTTCATCCTGTGTGTAATCAGGTATGAACAGGTAAGTATGCAGGGCAACTGGCTGGGTGTACCGCTTGCGTACAGCACCTTTCCCCTCCCCCATGTGAGTTCACGAGACGGTGAACCCTGTGGAAATCCCTAGCCCTGTGGCAGGTGAATTCGGTGGAGGAATTCATAGCCGGGCCCAGTACATGTGCTAGTGAGTCCATGTGCTTGTTACCTGTGGTAACCACTTGTGATGTATTTTCCGTGGTACGGATTCCCTGTTGGTATATCTGCATCTGCCTTGGGCAGAGCTCCCTCTGCCTCCGGTCGCCAAGTCAGGTTACATGAGGGCCAGGTGCACTTGCGATGAGGCACACAGTGGTCTGCCACCTGCACCACCAGTCCACATAACACAGTTCAGTTGGTTGGCTTTTCATTTGCGAATGAGACGTTGTGTACCCCTTGAAATGTCCGGAACCCTGTCTCGGCTCCTCAGCGCAAAACATGAATGAGTGGTTGTGAGCCAGCTCCTTTTATACCCTTGTGCTCCCAAGAGCAACCCCTAGTGTCACTACATCGACACAACATCTCGTTCCCTCATTAGGGAATGGAGGTTACGACAGTAACCAAGACGTTTGTTAATGTTAAAATGTTTCCCCCTATCCCAGTTTAACAAGCAGAGACAAATTAAAGTAAGTCATTTGTTGGTTGAGTTTCCTGAAAAGTGTAAACCAAATGAAAATTGGTTTGAGTGGTGGTGGTGTAGTGGTCTAAGCACATAATCTGGTAATCAGAAGGACGCTGGTTCGAGCCCCACAGCCACCACCATTGTGTCCTTGAGCAAGGCACTTAACTCCAGGTTGCTCCAGGGGGATTGTCCCTGTAATAAGGGCTCTGTATGTCGCTTTGGATAAAAGCGTCTGCCAAATGCATAAATGTAATGTAATGTAATGAAAATGACATATTTTCAAACTGAATTAGTCAACTACACCGGTTAGTTGACGAGTCATTCAGTAACTCTCCAACTAATCGACTGATTTCAGTTTACTTGATCCTGATTGGACATGTCTACAGAGTGCAGAATGGAACAGAGTGCAGAGGTTCTGAGAAGTTTTAAAGAAATATATATATATATATTATTATTTATTTTTTTTAAGAGGTTTTAACCTAATCTTATTAGAAGTTGTGAGAGATGGTTAAGGAGAATAGTAAGAGATGACCTTCCCAACTCCATCAGTGAAGCAGACTCGCTTCAAAAAATGACTTAAAACGCATCTTTTCCAAGAGCACTTAACTAGTCACTAACAAAATAAATAAATAAAAATTGCACTTGTATGTGTTTTGATTACTATTCTGATGCAAGTGAAACTTTGTAATATTCAATTCGCTTATGTTTTCATCTTTTGTAATTCGCTTTGGATGAAAGCATCTGCCAAATGAATAAATGTAAATGTGAATCGTAAGAATACGTACGAGTTGGCTTATAAAGTGTGCAACTACAACTTTTATGCATCATGGACCAAAGAGAGACAGCGGGGTTATGAAGTAGCATTCAGATGATTTATCGTAAGTTTACCCCTTATACCAAACTCCAAACCTAAATCTAACCATAACCATAAAGTGTAATACTATACCCAAAGCCTAAACCTAAGCATGATTTTAGATCACTGTTGTGTACCATGAAAGACTGAGAAAATAATGGTTTGGAAGAATTCAAAGGAGGCGTATTACAGGTTATTCACATCTATGAGTCATTTAATATGAAATTAGTAACAAACTTTTTTCACAGGATGGCAGGATGCTCAAAAAACAAGACACGGTTTAATGGACAAAAATGTACATCTGAATGCATGTGGCTGTAGTGACTATTTTAAAAGTGATGAATTTAAAGACCAGCTTTTCTTTTTTACCATGAACTCAGCTAAAGCACAGCATGCTGTCAAAATGCTATTATATTTCATACACGTTTATATTGATAAATGAATATACAATTTACTAAATGTTTGATTACATTTTGGTCTAGCAGTTTCACACATTTTGTCAATTTACATCATTATCCTCATTCGATGCTGACGTTGTGTTTTAGCTTCGCTAATTTAAACTGACTGATCTCTGTTTACAAGACAAAACAACATGGTGCCGAACACAGCAGAGTTTATCTTTGGTGGAAACATGCAACAAAACTACATTTGGTAATAAACTTAATTAAGTTTTTACATTAAAACCAGTTTGAGTCAAAAGTGTCTAGTTTCATCCGATGTGCCATTTTTTACATTTGAGCGATATATTGTGAAATGGCACGATGTTAAACACAATGACCACTATAGTGGAAAGTAGTGCTAGGTTTTCATTAGAAATCCAAGATTTACTGTGCATCTTTACATTGGGAATTTTTGTTTGTTTGTTTGAGTTTTTGCTTTCAGAGGCTTTATATGGCATTAGGATGGTAAAAAGGTGCATTTCGAACTGTTCTGAGACCAGTGCAGACAGACAGCACAATGGGAGGTTAAGTCATTCACTAAATAGGGAGCAAGGAAGCATCATAAAGCTTTCTATGCAGTTAGGTGCATCCTAAAATCTGCCTCTATCTCTGGCCATTACTTATTTTTCATTAATTTACAATTATTTACAATTAATTATGCTAATTTCTGATTGGTAAAATGTTTCAGCACTGTTGAGTACACAGAGAGAACATTGAGATGTTCTCTCGAAGTAGAACAAATATATTGTAACATAAATCAAGTCAAATCATTTATGATGTCTGTGACGTCTCAAAAATTTTAATAACCCTAACATTATAAACAATTCGTTATTTTTTTTTAAATCAGATTTTCTATAGCTTGATATTTTTTAAAATGTCACAACTTAGTCCCACTGTCCACATATCTGGACATCAATTTTTAAGAAAATTATTTGCTCTAGAATTTATAGTTTTTTGTGTTTTTTGCATGTTTATTAGGTGCTACTAGTGAAAAATCAAAAAAGGAAATGAAAAACAGCAGTCACGCTTGGGTCTCACAATGTTAAGATCTACTAAAATATATTATTTTTGTTGATTAACATTAAATGCCATTTTAGTTAGAGTAAAACTGACAAAAAATTAATGAATTATTTAATTTAAAGGACATTTTCTTCAAAAAGGCTAAGAAAAGACTAGATGACCATTGTGACTGAAACAGTTGGCTTTGTGGTGCTATCGAAACTTTGCTTCCCAACCAGCCTGATGTAGCAACATTGACCAATGTTGTGAGTTTGGGGCAGAAAAATCCGTATTTCAGACAAGTGGAAGACGGAAAGAGTGTTTTGGAAACCCGTTTAAAACCCATCGTTATTTATGCAATTTCATTTGGTGCCACTAGAGGAGCAGAGATTACACACTACAGATTTAAATGAAAACTGTTAACTTCAAATGGCAACGTTATGTGTTTTATGGAAGTTGAGAAAGACAGCTAATATCTTTTCTTTTAAAAAGAAAAAGGACAGCGGCTGACACAACACAGAGTCGTCTCCACAACAGCTCCATACCCGACAGTTTGAGAGGACAGAGTGTGCCAACAGTTTCCTCTTCACCCTATAACAAACAAAGAGAGGCTGAGCCCCCGGGGCTTCCTGCGTCCCACACACAGCCCACAAATAAACACAATCACGTTCTTTAAACTTTCAACAACTTCCCCTCCACATTACTTCCCTCTCTTTCTTAGAAATATTGCTCGACTCGCTATGTAATGTTTTGTTTTTTTTCTGAAAAGGAAATGCCCTCATGCATGCATCCAGATGACAAAACATGGAAAGGAACATTTTAAGCTGTCCTGAAAATGCATCTCTAACCCATACTGATTGTATGGTAAAACTGAGTAACAGATGTTCTTGTATTAATTAAGTTCTCCTGATCAAAAATAGACTTTTAAACTCAGTTATGCTATTACAGACCAAAAAATATATTTTTTTATTAACAAACCTAACCCTAATTAATTTTCTTTCATTTCTAATTGCACTGTTGACCTTAAGCCTTAATCCTGAACCTAACCCTAAACCTAATTTTGCAGAACAACATGTAGTTGTAATTGTATGTATTTTAATGCTAGTACATATTAGTTAAAGACACCTAATATAAAGTTGGACTGATTTTGTCATAAAAACTGATTTTAGAAATGGTTATATTTTAACCTAATAATTTTCCTTTGTGAAGTCATAATTGAATTATTACCCTGTTCTCACTTTTGAAAGAGGAATGTTGCTCCTCTGTGTAAAACAAAACCATGAAAAGACCTCATTCGTGGTAATAAATAAAACAAGTCAAAGGCAAGGAATTTCATTTCCACTTGTGTCTCTAAAGAGAACAAAAATGAGCAAATTTTATGCAAATAAATCCCTTCTTTAACCGGTGAAGAAAATATTGGATGAAATAAAATAAATTGAAGGTTTTTAATGTTTTCAGCCTTGTTCTTGAAGACTTTGCTGATTTTGTGGCATGTTCAATGTTATTGAGGGTTTGGACTGGCCAAATAATGGAAGACTTTCCGATTTCTATTGTGATTCTGTCTTTTCTCAGAGGAAATCCTTCTAATAAAATTTTTATTTTCCTCTGCAATTACTCAGCACAAACCCTTTCTGTCATTGCTGTGTTTTGACATAATATTTGCGTGTGCTAGCGCAAGCATTTGTGCTAATCAAAGCTGCAATGTTTATTATGGATGCACAAGTGCACACATGATTAAATACCTAACTGCATGAAGCCCATGGAAGTGGGGTTTTGTGTTCGCATGCTGACAATTCAAGTCACTCAATGCAGGCATTGGCAAGGAAAGCCCACCAGGCACGCAGTCGTCCCCATGATCAAACAGTTCCAACAATCACCACGCAATTAGCAATCATGCTTAAAGCACTCCCACTAATTTGGGCCAATCATCTGGTATTTCCACTCGATGCCCACATCCTATTGCTTTCATCCACTCTTGGTGCATTTAGTCAGGTGAATGATTATGGTGTTTAACACTGCTATCCTGGAAACAGCTATTTTAGGAAACCCTTCATCTGGCATGTGCTGACAGAGGCCGTCAAGTTTTAATTCATGTGCATAACAACAATGCAAAATATGTGGCGGCCAAATCAGTGAGAGTCAGCCGGTCTAAACATGAACATTCTGTTTTGGGTAATAAGGTGAGAACCAGAAGTATCATGCCTATTCAAAAGATTTTTGAGTGAAATCTGAAAGCAAATTCCAAATACATAAAAATGCCTATCATCAGTTTAAAAATTAAAAAGATACATTTTTGTGTGGTCCATTATATAAAAAATAACATGTAAAAAATAATGCAATTAATCATGTCACTTGGCCTGTACGTAAATTTGGTAATAAAAGTTCATATTTACTTACAAGCAATTCAAGCTTTACTGTGCATGCTGTAGGCTTATGTTAAATTAAATGGGATTAAAACAAACAATACTGTATACTATTATATTATTATATTATATTATATATTTTTGTTGAATTTCTTTCTTTGGGGTCCTTTCTCATCAAAAAATTAAATATGTTATTAAATGCAAGTAATTTCATTATATTGTGATAATTCTGTCACATTTTTACTGAGGCAGGTTGTCTCGTGTTTTAAATGTGCTAAATTTAAACAATTTAACAATTACATTATTTACGGTCCAAAACAAAGTTGCCATGTAAATTTTTGTTTTAATTTGGCTGAAAAGCCTGTAAAATCCTTAGGCGTAGATGTAAATAAAGGGGTAGATTTAGTTTTGGTTGTGTTGTTGGTGTTGTGAAACATGTCCCAATGTTCACATTAAAACAACACCAATGGTTTAATTGCAGGTTCCATTGTGACAGCTTTCCCGATATAGTGTTACAACATGCAAGTTGTCACAAACCGTCAACATTTGTTCAATGAACTGAATCTTTTTTCCTGGCACTGTTCCAAAAACATTGAAAATGTTCAATATATATATATATATAATTTTTTTTTTTTTTGGGCAGCCAAGACTTGAAGGTATGTGGCAATGCAGAAATGGATTTTCAATATAAACTTCTCTAAGAAGTATACCTATAAATATACCTAACATTGGTTCCCCTTCTGTCGCTCTCTCCACGTTGTGTCGGAGAAGCGACACTAGGGGTCTCTCTTGAGCGCCGATATTCACCTCTGATCTTATTGAAAAGGGCCAATGGGAGTTGGCAGTCAGTATTTGCATACCCCGCCTCCGACATATGGGTATTTAAGCGGGGCAAATACGGGAGTTCATTCAGAAAATTTCTTCGGAGCCGATGGTCTGTCTGCAGTTTGCTGCAAGTTACACGCCACTTAAATGTTCCTGTTTTCCTCTGACGATCTGCCTGCTGTTGGATCTTGACGGCGCACAACAGCGGCTTTCTCCTCAGTGCACAGCGTGCATTGTTGCCCCTGAGCGCTTCGACAGCGCAGACACGTACACACACACACACTGTGTATTAAAAGAGTTTTTACTAAAAGAGTAATTTTCTCTAAAAGAGCAAACGCAGCGGCGTTGAACGTCCTTTTAAGGACGCGTCTTTTTCAAGATGCCTTTCCGCCCCTGTGTCGTTCCTGGATGCGGTAGAGTGCTCTCTGCTTCAGACGGCCACAGGCGCTGTCTCGTGTGTTTGGGCCGCGATCACACCGAGGCGGCGTTTGTGGATGGTTCATGTTCTCACTGCGAGAACATGACCATGACCACGTTGCGGTTGCGGCTTGCTTTCAACAGAAAGCAAGCCACCCCTGCTGCATCCCGCATTGCTCCTTCTTCCCACGGGATTAAGGACGGTGCGGTTGGCACTGGGGGCGATTTGGGGGCGGCAGCGGGTGCAGTTTCGCCGGGTAACCCCCCTCGAACCTCCCGTTCCCCGACAGGCTCGCTGGTCTCCGTCCACGCTCACGGCGATAGCGGCTCGCCTCACGGCCCGGCTGTCTATCCTCCCGAGTCCGAAGCAGATGAGCTCGCCGCTGCATCGGAGATTGCGGTGTCTGATGCCGAGGACTCCCTGGACTGCCGCCGGGCCAGCAGGCCCAGGCTGAGGCCGACGCTCAGATGTCCGACATGCTTGCCCGGCCGCCTTGAGCGTGGGGTTGGACTGGAACCCTCCATCCTCCCCACAGCCTTCTCGGTTGGATGATTGGTTCCTGGGGCAGCGCCGTTCAGCGACCTCGCATCCCCCCGGTCCCTTTCTTCCCGGAGGTGCATGATGAGCTGACGTCTACATGGAGAGCCCCGCTCTCCGCTCGTCTAGGTGCCACCCGCTCCACTCTCTCCACACTCGACGGTGGAGAGCGCCATGGGTACAACGCGATTCCCCAGGTTGATAGGGCAATTGCGCACCATCTATGGCCCCGGTAGCCCTACCTCCTGGTGGGGTCGCCCCGTACTCCTATCCAAGCCCTATAGGACAACATCCTCGCTTAACGCGAAGGCCTACACTATGGCTGGACGCGCTGCCTCCGCCCTGCATGCGATGGCCCTCCTGCAAGTCCACCAGGCCAAAGCTCTCAGAAACTAGCACGGGGGTGGACCTGATCCTGATGTGCTGCAGGAACTGCGCTCAGCGACTGACCTCGCCCTGAGAGCGACGAAGGCCACAGCGCAGGCACTCGGACAGACGATGGCCACCCTAGTGGTCCAGGAACACCATCTTTGGCTCAACCTGGTCGAGATGCATGAGGCTGACAAAAACCGCTTCCTGGACGCACCTGTCTCCCAGATTGGCCTTTTCGGTGACACCGTCGAGGACTTCCGCCCAACAGTTCTCCGCGGTGAAGAAGCAGACGGAGGCCATTTCGCACATCATGCCCCGCCGCAGACCTGCCGCTATGGGCCCTGCCCCGTCTGCCCGCCGAGGGCGTCCCCCTGCGAGGAAACCAGCTCCTGCTCCACCTCAACCCGGCCCAGCTCTCAGCCCCAGCGTCGAGCACTCCGCAGGCGGCGCACGCCCCTGTCTCACGAACCCCTCCAGGACCCGGAAGGCTCCCAAGCGTTCCTGAGACAGCCGACCCAGAGCCGAAGACGTTAGCTCCGGAGGTGGTAAGACCGCTCCGTCCCCCGGTGGAGGGCCGGGAGGAGAATCCTTTGTTTTTTCATTTGCCACACCCCCTGACGGGGGCTGTGGTACCCACATTCTCAATAAAAGAGCTATTTCCTTTGCCTCTGGGTCACCTGGCCTGCAAATGCCGTTTTCACGGCAATGTGCTTTCAGATCACAACAGTCCCGGTACACCGGACGCGGCGTGGTCCCTCTTTAACACTTTCCAGAGGCTCCTGGGTCATATGGCGTCCTCCGCGGTGGTCGCACCGCTGGGGTTGATGTATATGAGACCACTCCAGCACTGGCTCCAGACTCGAGTCCCGAGACAAGCATGGCACCGCGGCACGCATCGGGTAAGGATCACCCGGTCTTGAAACTTGGTTCAAGAGTGCTTAAGGACAATATCTACTTCTCCCTCAATCATCCTTCTGCAGTGTGTGCCAATCCACTCAATCTGAATGGCACAGACACACCTGGACACAGTATGAATGACCACAGGACTTCACTTCAGCACCTGAATGGACATGCGGTTGACAAATCACACAAGGACAATGATAACACCACTCAGCCACAACAATTTCTGCTCACGGACACAATCTCAGCTGAGCCCTGCCAACAAAGCTCACCACCGACAGACTGCGACATATTAGAACTGCTCCAAGATTCAGCACCCAAGGACGACTTTCTGGAAAACACCCAGGGAAACCAGGACAGCATATTACAGCCTCCAACACCAGAGCAACAGCCCCTCTCACCAGACACGTTATCTCTCTCTCCAGCATCTCCACATCTGTGCTTTTCAGAGAAAATGGAAGAACTGGTGTATGCTGGAACCAAACTATCCCACTCTTTTGCTGCAAGAGTGGGATAGTGGCAGAGTGGCAGACAAAAAGCACCTTGGAGAAACTCAACAGCAGTGCAAAATATGAAAAGACAATGCAGAAAAGCAGAGCGCATGTGGCGGAAGACAAAACTTGTAGTCCATTATAACATCTACAAAGACAGCATCCATGCTTTTAATATGGAACTAGGCAAAGCTAGACAGAGTTTCTTCTTGAATATTATAAGCAGCAACTTAAACAACACACGCACTCTTTTTGCGACTGTAGAGAGACTGACAAACCCCCCCAAGCCAGATTCCCAGTGAAATGCTCTCAGACAGCAAGTGCAGTGAGTTTGCTTCTTTCTTCTCTGAAATAATCTATAATATCAGAAAGGTGATCAGCACATCCTTGAGTTGCGCTGGGGTCAGAAAAATCAAACCACAACCTGAGAAAGTAGTTACTATGTCTGATTTCAAAGAAATTGATGGCAAAATTTTGGAAGAAACCGTACAGCACCTAAAAACATCAACCTGCGCCCTTGATGCACTTCCCACATCTTTTTTCAAAAGTGTGTTAAACTTTTTAGAAGCAGATCTCCTAGAAGTGATAAACTCCTCACTTCTCTCTGGGAGTTTTCCAAACTCCCTGAAAACTGCAGTTGTCAAGCCCCTCTTGAAAAAGAGCAATCTGGATAAGACCATTTTAAGCAACTATAGACCGATCTCAAATCTTCCTTTCATAGGCAAGATCATTGAAAAAGTTGTCTTCAATCAGTTGAACAAATTCTTGAACTCAAATGGATACTTTGACAATTTTCAATCTGGTTTCCGATCGCATCACAGCACAGAGACAGCGCTCATAAAGATAACAAACGATATTCGCTTAAATACTGATACAGGTAAATTATCAGTACTGGTACTACTCGACCTCAGTGCTGCATTTGACACTGTCGAACACAACATACTTCTTGACAGGCTGGAAAACTGGGTGGGGCTTTCTGGGATGGTCCTAAAATGGTTCAGGTCATACTTAGAAGGGAGAGGTTATTATGTGAGTATAGGAGACCAAAAGTCTGAGTGGACGTCCATGATATGCGGAGTCCCTCAAGGCTTAATTCTTGCGCCACTCCTGTTCAACCTGTATATGCTCCCAATGAGCCAAATAATGAGAAAGAACCAAATTGCTTACCACAGCTATGCAGACAACACACAGATCTACTTAGACCTATCACCTAGGCCCGGTTTTTCAAAAGTAATCCACTAGGATTTTGGATAACGGATTGGATCAAATCTTGAAAATGGGTTTTTCAAAAGAAAAAACGGATTACATAATCGGATTAGATCACGTAATCCAATCTTGGTTTTGATCCGGATCAAACCTTTAGTTTGGGTTTTTCAGAACTTTTTTGTAGGATTTGGATCACTTTTATCTATAAAATCTGGATTAAACTGATCCCATCAGAAGGGTGGATTCAGCATGGATTTCATGCCCAAAATGTAATGAAAACTTTAAAAATGTATCAAATAATACTATATTTGGATCATGCAGTATCTTACAAGATATCCTATTTATTCATAAGGTTTTAATTTTATTTATTCATCCGTCAGGCTACAGTGATTAGGTAGGCTTTAAAATATTCAGCCTTTCAGTATAGGCCTACAGCAAAATAGAAAGAGTTTGGCCTCATAAAATAATCCCCCAAACAGCTGTCAAAATTGACCAAAAACAATAAATTTTATTCTGTCACTAATTGATATATATATTCATCACAATCGAAAATATTTTTGTTTTTAGAATATTTATTAGTGATGCATGCAATGATTACAGAATAACCAAAAAAATGCAAAGAATGGCAATAACTGATTTTTGAAATCCAAAACAAATCCAAATCAGAAATAGTGTCTAACTATTGCGTCCCTTGTTGCACATCCTGTTTGCTCGTTCTGGCAGAATGCAGGAGGTTGGTTAGGGTCTCCAAGGGGCTCAGGTGCATCATTGTCAGCACAGAGAGGGACATTGCGCTTAGTAGCGATGTTGTGCAGGACAATACAGGCAAGGGTTATGTTGCATGCTTTCTGTGGTTCTGCTCTCAGGTAGTTAAGGCATGCAAAGTGCCTCTTAAGAACTCCATTTAAACGCTCAATTGCACATCTTGCTCTGCAATGAGCAGTGTTGAAGCGTGCCTGCGCCGGTGTATTTGCTGTTAGAAAAGGAGTCATCAGCCATGGTAGGAGTGGGTAGGCACTGTCTCCTAATATTATGCCATCCGGTCGGTTGGTTTGGAGGTCTCTATATAGAGCGCTCTCCCTCAGGATGCGTGCATCATGGACAGACCCAGGCCACTTGACAACGCAGTTGATGATGATGAGGTCAGCATCACACACAAGTTGGACATTGATGCTGTGCCTCCCCTTTCTGTTTATAAACTCCCATTCATTCTCACAAGGTGCTTGTATATGCACATGTGTGCAGTCGATTGCTCCAATAGTATTGGGCATATTCCCCAAAAGAAGAAAGCTGTGCTTGGCCTGGGCAATCTGGTTGTCCTTTGGAAAAGAAACAAATTAATTGACCAGGCTGGCCAGTGCGATTGACACATCTCTCACCACATCACACACAGCTGATTTCACCACTCCCATATAGTCACCAACAACTTGATAGAAAGTCCCACATGCATAAAATCGGAGAGCAATGAGGATCTGGTCTTCCACAGACAGACCGTGACTCCTTTGGGTTCTGTGTTGAAGTTTTGGCCTGAGAAGGTTCACAAGGTACTCTATATCAGCCTTCCCAAAGCGAAACCGGACATACTGCTCCTCAGTGGTGTATTGCTCCAGTGGCTTGGTACGTTCAACATACACCCATTGACGGTATCCTCTCCTGGCAAAGTGGTGGTGGCGGTGGACAACACCTGCCATTTCACTGTCTCTCTGTGAATCCTCTGAGAAAGGCTGATTTATATGGCTGTGTAGTTGGTCTTTTCAAACACACCTATTACAACTGATAATTGAGGCAATTGGACCCAAGGCCTATAACTGATGAACAATGTTCACTATAGTAAAGCAATGGAACCATGGACTCAAGAAGCTTTAACTTCACTGCTGCTGAAACCAATGCACTAGTAGAGGGTGTTCAGTGCCATTATGGAACAATAGTGGGAAGTTTTAATTCTGCTAAGGATACCAACAAAAAGAAAAATGATGTTTGGATTTTAATCACAGAAAATGTGAATGCCATAGGGTCTGGCCAGAGGAGGACCACAGACCAAATCAAATTGCGGTGGAAGAATCTTAAGGCCAGGGCAACAAAGGACCATGCTGAAGCCAAAAACCCACAAACAGGCAACAAGCCATTTAAGAGGGGAGATTACACAGATGTGGTCCTCGACATCATTGGAGGTGAGAAGTCGCAAGCGCTCCATGGTATTCAAGGTGTTGTAGGGGATGGCGAGCCTTGGATTGAGGAGGAGGAGGAGAATCTGCCAGTTCCTCCTGAGGCTGATCCAGAGAGCGTATTTATATTGAATCTCAGCTCTGTTCCTGTGGAAGAAGCTGGATCCTCATTGGTTGAGCCAGTGGTAGTTGCCACAGGATCTCAGAGGAAAGGCTTGAAGCGCCCTTCATCAAACAAAGATGATGATTACAAGGCACTTCTGCAAAAAGAGACTGAAAGGGCAGAAGCACAGCTTCGTCTGGCAGAGGAACAACTGACTCTGACCAAACTGCAGCAAACCAAGGCCAGACTTGAGATCCGCCTCCTAAAGGCTATGCCCAGACAAGCTGGTCTCTCCACATCAGATGAGGAAGTCTGAAATTATTGTGGAGTATTTGACATTAAGTCTTTTTTTTTATTCAATACAGCTTTATTTGAAACTTGTTATAAATATCCTCAGTGTACAGTGTTTGTGTTGTAGGTCTCAGATGAGCGGACTGCTGGAAGAGGATGGGGTGGGGTTTTTCTTGTTTTTAGTTTTTTTTAAATGTGTGTGTTTTCATTTCAAATAAAAATAAACTTATATTGACCCCACACTGGCTATTCTACTTGTTGCTCTTTACATATCTATAGTTCTACATTGTGATTTCCTATCCTGTTTGAGCACTGGTTATCCAGATTTGGTGATCCTGAAAAGTTCCTATCCGGATCAGATTGATCCAATCCGATGTTGCTTCGAAAAACTGGCTCAAAAGTAAGCTGGATTACGTGATCACGGATCGCAAAAAAAGGATTACTAAATCCGGATCAATTTTATCCGGATTAAACCTTTTGAAAAACCGGGCCCTAACGATTACAGCCCCATCACCTAACGATTACAGCCCCATTGACTCCCTGTGCCAATGCATTGATGAAGTTAACAGTTGGATGTGCCAAAACTTTCTTCAGTTAAACAAAGACAAAACTGAAGTCATTGTGTTTGGAAAAAAAGATGAAGTTCTCAAGGTGAATGCATACCTTGACGCTAGGGGTCAAACAACTAAAAATCAAGTCAGGAATCTTGGTGTGTCTCTAGAGTCAGACCTTAATTTCAGTAGTCATGTCAAAGCAATAACTAAATCAGCATACTATCATCTGAAAAATATTGCAAGAATTAGATGCTTTGTTTCCAGTCAAGACCTAGAGAAACTTGTGCATGCTTTCATCACCAGCAGGGTGGATTATTGTAATGGACTCCTCACTGGCCTTCCCAAAAAGAACATAAGACAGTTGCAGCTCATACAGAACGCTGCTGCCAGGATTCTGAGCAGAACCAGAAAATATGAACATATCACACCAGTCCTCAGGTCTTTACACTGGCTCCCAGTTACATTTAGGATTGATTTTAAAGTATTATTACTGGTATATAAATCACTCAATGGGCTAGGACCTCAATATATTGCAGATATGCTCACTGAATATAAACCTAACAGATCACTCAGATCATTAGGATCACATCAGCTAGAAATACCAAGGGTTCACTCCAAGCAAGGAGAGTCTGCTTTTAGCTTTTATGCCAGCCGTAGCTGGAACCAGCTTCCAGAAGAGATCAGATGTGCTCCTACAGTAGTCACATTCAAATCCAGACTCAAAACACATGTGTTTAGCTGTGCATTTACTGAATGAGCACTGTGCCACTGTGTGTCCGACTGTTTGTACTGTATTTTATTTTATTCTAAACTGTTTCAATTATTCTTATTTTTTATTCTTATTTTAATATCTTCTATGTAAAGCACTTTGAATTACCATTGTGTATGAAATGTGCTATATAAATAAACTTGCCTTGCCTTGCCTATATTAGGTCGCAATTTCAACCCGAGTCCCTTTGCTCGAGAATTGAAAACTATACCTCTAGACCTGACTAACATGTATTATGTGCAGCATAATAACTAACTTCAAAAAATTATTTTTGTTTTCTTTGGTCATACATTATTTTTTTGTACACCAAGTGAACCTGAACTGCCACTGATGCATCTAAAAAAAAAATAATACAATTTACGTGACGCTTGTTTTGAGGCTGCTACCAGGTCAAAAGAGATGAGAGAGATGAGACCTGCCCACACCTGTACAGGGATGAGTGTCCCTTCCCTTCACGTCCTCTGTGCCTCTGCATCCCACTGAATGACTTTTTCATCTTGATCCAGTTAACCTGCGACATGCCTCTTTTTCCCTAGTGAAAAAAACATCCTGGATAAATATTTGAGCAGGCGGTGCGAGCGCTCAGTCTTGGCTCTCTCTCAGAGGCCCTTCCTGGCCGGTGTCAGCCAAGATTAATGTAGATTCACTAATGCAGAGGGGAGGGAAGCATACAAACACACACTTACACACACTGCTCCTCCAAATCTCCTGTGCCCTAAAGTTTGTGCAGGTATTAGGGAAGTACTTTTAACGTGACTTGAGACATGTAAAGTTGACCGTGGAAACATAATTTCAGTTGTTATGTTTTGAGGAGAGGAAAGTGGTCTGTTTGTGTAGGAAGAGGCAGACGATGGATGAATGACCTGGAGAGGAAATGAATATCTGTAAGAGGGTGGACATTGGGAAGGTGGAAATTCCTTAATTCGTTATTAGGAACGGAGGCTCCAAAAATGGCCTCACTGTGACACGTTAGTCTTTATGGCCTTTGTGGAGTTAATTTCTGAATGAAAGTGAGGTCAGTGCTCAAGATCCTCTTATGGAAACTCTGGTTCCTTATTCCTCCCAGTTCAAAACATTCACATAAGGAAATGTCACTGTAGTACCTTTTATGGTGTTTATCATCCACCATAAAAATGTCACTTTTGTTACATGTTTTATATGTCACTCTGGTGCCGTATTCAACATGTTTCCAAGGATTACAATACACAATGCTAAACTTTAAAATGTTCAACTAAAATTAATGGAAAGTTTGTCCTCATTTATTTATCATTTTTATTTTGTTTGCTGTGGGACACAAAGGGAGTTTGACTGAATGTCCGAGCTGTAGTTAAAACATTTTAAAAATCACCATAAAATTAACAGTAATCAATTTATTTGTGTGCTATATTCTATGTTTTCCTAAATTTGTATTTACTCACTAATAATCTCCCCCATAACCAACATAGTATCATGACAACTCATAATAAATCTCATAGAGACCAACCAATCAACAAACATAATTTCAAATTGATACACAAGCATACAGGCATCACTTTTTTGCCATAACTGGTAACACTTTATTTTAAGGGTCCACATATGCTAGTTAAGCATGAATAAGACAGTAATGAATAATTAACTGAATGTAGAGCAAGTATATTTTAGCCAAAATTTACAACTTAATTAACCATTATTACATTTATTTTCTTTTTTTTTTAAGAATGTAATTAATGCTTTATTTCAGAGATCATACATCAAGTTTACTAAACAATATTTAGGCAGTAATTAAGGCTCATTAGTATTGACTTTACAAAGCTGTTGCTAATAAATTACTCAAATCTTCTATCAAAGACAACTTGACCCTCTATTCTAAAGTGAAAGTTTTACATACTCACGTTATTGGATTGTTTTGCACATGTTTCAATTACAATTACTGCAAAGTCTGTAAACACCTAATTAATATAAAGCAAATTGTGTAAATATTTCACATATATGCCTAGAAAAGGCAGAACAATCGTCTTTATTTTAAGATTTTATCAATTCATTAGTAACAATTTAGTAAAACCAATACTAATTAGTGATAATTACAGTCTGAATATATTTAATATATTATAAACTTGAGTACCACCTAATAAATGCAAAACAAAACAATAACTTGAATAGGTTAAAATTTCACTTTAGAACAGTGTGGTCAGTTGTTTTTAAGTAAAATGTATATTTTAGAACATTTTAATACTAATTTTCCTTAATTACTGGCTTAATATTGTTTAGTAAACTTAACAAACTTAACATGGATTTCTGAAATGGAGCATTAATTACATTAGTTTCTTCACAAACGTAAGACAGTTAGTAAGTCATTTTATGGCTATGATAGCCTTATTATGCATTCAGTTAATTATTAATGCTTAACTAGTGCATTATTGTGGACCCTTAAAAAAGTTTTATCTAATAACCTATTTGTTAACTCCTTGTGTGCCTTTCGTGTTTTTGTTTTACTTTTTCCCATTGTGGATGTTTCATTTGTTGGTGTTTTTTTCCGTATTGCCCTTGTTATTCAATAAAGTCCCGCTACATTTAGATCCTCGCCCCTCGTCTGCTTTCCTGCTCACCTATATCATAGCAGAAAGACCGACCGTCCCAGAGCCAGCGCCAGTAGCCTCGACCGTCCCAGAGCCAGCGCCAGCAGCCATGACCGTCCAAGTGCCAGCGCCCCTCGAGTCTTCCAGGGCTCCTCCTCCTGAGCCTCCCGAGCTTTCCAGGGCTCCTCCTCCCGAGCCTCCCAGGGCTCCACCTCTCAAGTCTCTCGAGCCACCCAGGGCTCCGCCTCCTGAGCTTTCTAGGGCTCCACCCCCGAGCCTCCTACGGCTCCGCCTCCCGAGCCTCCTACGGCTCTGCCTCCAGAGCCTCCAGAGTCTTCTAGGGCTCCGCCTCTAGAGCATCCTACGGCGCCACCTCCCTCGGCTCCACCTCCAGCGCCCCCCAGGCCTCCGCCTCTAGAACCTCCTACGGCGCCACAACCTCCCTCGGCTCTGCCTCCAGAGCCTCCCTCGGCTCCGCCTCCGAAGCCTTCCTCAGCTCCGCCTCCTGAGCCTCCCCCGGCTCTGTCAACCACGGCTCCGCACCCGGAGCCTCCCTCGGCCCTGCCTACGGAGCCTTCTATGGTTCCACCAACCACAGCTCCGCCTCTTGAGCCTCCCTCTGCTCTGCCTCCAGAGCCTCCCTCGGCTCCGCCTCCGAAGCCTTCCTCAGCTCCGCCTCCTGAGCCTCCCCCGGCTCTGTCAACCACGGCTCCGCACCCGGAGCCTCCCTCGGCCCTGCCTACGGAGCCTTCTATGGTTCCACCAACCACAGCTCCGCCTCTTGAGCCTCCCTCTGCTCTGCCTCCTGAACCTCCCACGGCTCCGCCTCCTGAGCCTCCAGAACTCCCCATGACTCCGCCTCCCGAGCCTCCCCCGGCTTCGCCTTCCTCGGCTCCACCTCCTGAGCCTTCTTCAGCTCCGCCTTCAGAGCCTTCAGAGCCCACGCCTCCTTTGGCACCGCCTCCAGAGCCTCCTTCAGCTCCACTTCCTGAGCCTTCCTCGGCTCCGCCTCCAATGGCTCCCTCAGCTCCGCCTTCTGAGCCTCCTATGCTATCGCCTCCCTCAGCTCCGCCTCCCGAGCTTCCCTCAGCTCCGCCTCCCGAGCCTCCCTCAGCTCCGCCTTCTGAGCCTTCTACGCCATCGCCACCCTCGGCTCCGCCTCCCGAGCCTCCCTCGGCTCCGCCTACTCCTTCCACGGCGCCGCCTCCCAAGCCTTCTACGGCTCTGCCCACAGTGTACCCCACGGCTCTGCCTGCCTCTGCTCCGCCCCCAGGGTCTCCTACGGCCCTGCCTGCGCCTGCTTCGGCACCGCCACCCAAGTCTTCGACTGCTCCGCCTCAGAAGTCCTCCTTGGCTCCGCCTCACACGGCTCCGCCAGCTCCCCCAGTGGCCACTCCTCCTCCCTGGCCTCCTAAACCTGTCCCTGCCTGGTCGACACCTCCCTGGCCTCCTAAACCTGTCCCTGCCCAGTCGACGCCTCCCAGACCACCTAAACCTGTCCCAGCCCGGTCGACACCTCCCTGGCCTTCTAAACCTATCCCTACCCGTGGGACCCCCCCCGGGCCACCTGACCCGTTCCCCGTCTCATACCCCCATGGACTGCCTGTCGGCCCTCTCGGCCTCCGTGGTCTGCCTGTCCATCCCTTGTGCCTCCGTGGACTGCCTGATTGCCCCTTGTGCCTCCTTGGTCTGTTTCTGTGTCCCTTGTGCCTCCTTGATCTGTCTCTGTGTCCCTTGTGCCTCCTTGGTCTGTCTCTGTGTCCCTTGTGCCCCCTTTTGTCTGTCTGTTCTCCCCCTCTTCTAGCCCCTCTCTACTGGAACATTTTGCTTTTGTTATTTTTGTTTCCTTCGACCGTCTGGAATCCTGTCCTTTTGAGGGGGGGCTATGTTACGATCCCGTTTTGTCTGCCCCGTGTTTTCTGTTTCACTCTCCACTGATCACGTTCCATGTCACGTTTTCCTTTTTGTCTGCCCCGTGTTTCACTGTCCTTCTATAAACTACATTTCCCACAATTCCCGACATCCCTCACTGCCTGCACTCATCATTGTTCTCACCTGTGTCTAGTTTAGTCTTCATTGTGTCTGTGTATTTAACCCTGTTTGTTTCTCCATTCCCCTGTCGGTCTTTGATGTATGTAGATGCCTGGTTCCCGTGTTTTCCGTTGTTGGTTTCCCCGCCTGTTAACTCCTTGTCTGCCTTTCGTGTTTTTGTTTTACTTTTTCCCATTGTGGATGTTTCATTTGTTCGTGTTTTTTTCCGTATTGCCCTTGTTATTCAATAAAGTCCCGCTACATTTAGATCCTCGCCCCTCCTCTGCTTTCCTGCTCACCTATATCATAACACTATTCCCTTGTTTCGTTCCCATACCCAGTACCCAGTGTTTTCTTTCTTACATTTTACACAAAAGTTATTTTCTAATTAAAATCATGTTTACATTTCAGAATGTCTGCTATCAACTGAATTTATAAGAAATTAGATTTTTGCATTTTCATAAACCAGCCGGGAAAATGTTTAATATTCATCATATTTGAACGTAGTGAAGCAATTTTCAACTTTGTGCAATAGTATTTTTTATATTTATGGGAGTTTCTTTAACTTTGTGCACTTTCATGTCCCAAGGGTTGATTTGTATAAAAAAAATGAAAGTAAGTTGTCATATGAAAGTAAGATTAAAAATTACTTTATTTTTTTGGTACTTTTATCTACAGATTTTATTGATTTAGACTTTTCCCTGATCCAGAATTTCAATATAAAACTATGACAATCTATTATGAAAATAAACATTACTACATTGTTATTACATTAAATTATGATAATATAAACAATGAGTAAATTAAAAATAAACAATTTCAATATTTATTATTTGAAAATAATTTCTATACATTTTCTAAATTTACTACTGTCCCACAGTTGTGATGTCATTTCCACCACACCACAAAATTTTGCCCAATTAAAGTTATTTAGAGTACATATTAATCAAGTAGACAAAAGTGTTACTGAAGTACATGCTTGAGAATAAATATGAGACAAGTGATGTTTGAAAAGAGCAAAGAAAATTCAAGGTAAATGTCACTTGTGAGCAGAATATTTTTATTGGGCGTCATTTCCAATCAAGCTGTCATTTTACCAAATGACACAAAAGCGTGTGAAAACATAATTTAATTGTGTGTATTTAGGATGCATAAAATGTTAGCTTTGAAATTAGCCTTAGAGTAAATGAATCGGCCATTTTATTTCAAAACCATTAAAAATGTAATTTCCATCAGCGTCATTTCCAGCACAGACTTCTATTAAACACAATACAGAATTTGAGATGTGCTGGAAATTACACAGTGGTGGGAATTTTCTTGACTGTCAGAAAAAATAACCAAAGTGACATAAATCTCTAATGCATGTACATACACTGTCGGACATTGTTAGTAGACAAATTAAATAAACTAGTCATGAACAATATTTTAACAAGACTTTTCTTTCTTGGAATCCACAGTGCTAAAAGTGCACGAAGTTGAAGAAACTCCCTCATATGGTGCTTTTGCCATCATTTTAAAAAGTTTCGCCATCTTTTTGAAAACTCAAATTCCTTTTCTTTTCTTTTTTTGCATGAAGAAAAACAAACTGTACATTGTTTAAAATGTCTTCTTTGGTGTTCCTGTGATATAGTTTGGAACAACCCGTGAGTAAACAATGACAGAATTGGATGTATTATTCCTTTAAATCAATATTTGATTTGATGGACAGCCAGGTTGATTTCTCAAAAGCAGAGTTGCATGACCCACCACATCCTCAGCGAGAAGCCAACACTTCACACACACACCCGGCCGCTCTGCATTCTTGGGTTACAAACCTCACAGTGTTCCCTCGAGACAAAGCCATATCTCCGGCCTGGATGTGCTCAACATGTTTCTGCTCAGTTATTTGCTTGCAACAGACTTTTAATAGGCACTCTTGCGGCGCATGGAGAGTGTGAGCATGCATAGGGTGCAATTTACACATTGCTTTGTTTGTTTGAACATCCTAACCATCCCAACCCAGGACCATTGGCTCAACCAATGGTGCGAGTTTGAGACAAGACTATGTGTTTGTTTGACCAGTGGAATTGGTCATTATTTTTGCAATTCCATATGGTGACACATGTTGTGCAGGAATGATACACGTCAGCTTTAAAAGCATTGCCCCTGATAGCGCGAACCCTACATTTCTTTGTATAATGTGTGCGTATATGCCAGTTTGATATAAAACAGTCTCATTAGCTTGAACACTTTTGAAAAAGAACTTCACTTGAGTAATTGTTACACAAGCATATTCCATACCACAATGACATGCAGTGGAGATATATTTCAAGTTGTGGTCACCTCATATGGTTCTGTTGCGGCATTCTTTAAACGTCATTGTGGAAAATGCTTACTCCATCGGTATGGCTCACAGCACAGAGGAATTCTCACTAATCAAATCCGAGAATGTGGAATTGTGGTGTGACTTTGCAAAAATCTTTAAATCCTGGGTGTTAAAAACCTCATGGATATCCTGGATTTTCCCACAGTTGTTCAGGAGTCTTGGCAGAGTTTTTAATTGTGCTTAAATGATGAGGGATCAAATTTTCCTTGATCTTTTGGGATAAAAAGTGGTTATTGTTCCATGAAAAGATACTGTAACTTTCAGTACTCAAAACGTCCTCTCCAGTAAAAAAGTAAATTTATTGAAATTAAGTTGCAGAAACAGATGGTTACATACTATTGGAAATTACTGTGTAGGGGGTAACAGCTGGGTCTTCAATATTTATATTGAGGGAAAAAAACCAGTCAGGTTTATAGTCAAATAGTCAAATGTGAGAGTTTACTCTGATTGTTCTCTGCAGGTTCAAGAAGCATCACTAGTCGATGAGATACAACAGTTAGAAAGACAGGAAGTCGAAGTGAAGTTCTACAAACTTTCCGAAGCAATTATAGCCATATGCATTACATTAAGGGTATCAAGGTACCGCAATTTCAAGCATTCTGGTAGGTCAACTACTTCAAACATTTTTATATATTACAAATATGGACTGCTTTTATCTTCATGGAAACAATAATTTGTAGCCACAACATGAATCGAGGTCCCATCCTTGGTTGAAACAAACTCATGGTCAGATATCAGAGGCTAGCTATCAGTTATGGCTACTCCTTATTTCTTTATGTCAAAGGGGTTCCAAGGAGAGCAATTCAAATCCTTGGACATTGTTTTTGACTCTGGCAAAGTCACGTTTGAGAGGGCACAATAACTGTAAATAATTCCGAGACATAAGTTATCTAGACATTCAATGTATCGGTGCTATCTTCTCCTCCTAAGACTTGCTGGAATGTCAGTCCTCAACATCTGTGGAACATTAGGACAGAGAGAAGGAGAAAACACAGAAAGCACACACAAGGCCAAACGAAACATAGTATAATATCACATTAAAGAAACTAAAATCTCTCTCTCTCTCTCTCTCTCTATCTCAACAATTAATAATTATTTAATAAAATAGAATCAAATGGTTATAGAATAGTTGATTAATTATATAATTATTATAACAGAAATATATACAAGATACAGTAAATGCATATTCTCCAGAAGCCGGGCTAAATGAGTTATCACAGTTTCTGCACTCTTGGCATAGGCAAGACCCTCAAATTACATACATGTTAGTTGTACCTTATAGTAAAAGAAAAATAGAAAATGTATTAATATAATAACAATAAATGAGGATGATAAAAGATAAGGTATAACTTGTACAAATAAATAAAATGATTTCAAAAATCCACCCCTTTATTTATCTGATTGATAAATACATCAACAAATGAACATCCACATCCTTTTGTCTAAAATCTGAAAATACTATTTGATCAGGTGGTTGCTGGGCATTTTCTTCTATCAGCTTGCATGGTAAGGTCTGCTTTTGGCCATGACACACAGAAGCACGTTTTTAACAAGGTAAGCCATAGCCAAATTAGGCACTTAGGTCATTAGTTTAAATATATCTAAGCATTGCTAGTCTAAGTTACTAGTTATATAAGCTCTGGGATTTTCTGGTCCAGATACATATTATGAGTTAGGTCATTAGCCGTTTAAGCCTTTCCGCTAAGCAGACACATAGAGATTAAATTCATTAGTGTTATGCCAATCGGTCAAGCTGGTCAAGGCACACCAAGATAGCATACACTCAGTGCACATGGCTCTTCGGAGCAGCAGCAGTGCACAAGTCTTGGCAATAAATCTGCTTGGTTGAGGGTTGTGTCTTTTGTTATGTGCTTGTGAAGCTTCCCTGCTTTGTTGGGAGATTGTATTTAAGTCTAATTGTGCAGCAGCATGTCACACATGCTTAATGAAGCATGTCTGTATATGATCAAGCAGCAGCAGCATAGCAGATCTTATCCGGCAAGACCAACATCCTATTAATAGGTAATACCCACATAAACATATACAAACAGTCCGAGAGTTGTCATGACTGAAAGGACTAAGTTCGGGTATGAATGGCGCAAGCTCACAGCTTCTTTGAACTTGTTGTCTGTTAGCCAATCAGCTCGCTCATATGTAGCATGTTAAGTCAATTGACTCATATGGTGTAAGCTGATAGGTACTTTGATGTCTAATCAGGTAGATAATCAACTTGTGTACTCTCTCTTTGCCTAAAATATACATTTATTAATTTTGCAGATAAGAAGGTTTCACTGCAGTGGCTGGGAGAGTGGCCCTTCACCTCCCCAGCTTCATATGTCTAGATCTGCTACATGGGGGATTGTATTTATGTCTAATTGTCATATATGCTCAATGCAGCATGTCTTGCATTTTGTCTACATGTGCTGCAGCAGCAGCATGTCAGCTTAACTCAGTATGTCTCTGTATTTTCTAACAGTAGCAAGTATCTGTAGCATAGCAGATCTTGTCCGCCTAGACCAATATCCTATCAATATATCATACCCACATAAACACGGTTAATTTGCACACACACACACACACACACACACACACACACAAAATTAGTTACTACTGACATGTTTGCTACAATATTACTATGTTGCTAATTTTCATGAGGAATAAATATAGTGAGAAGATTCAACTGAACAGATATGTATTCTTTGTATACACAAATAAACTTCTCGGTTACGAATGAAACCTTGGTTCCCTGAGAGGGAACGAGACGTTGCATAATGATACAGTTGGGACTATGTCAGTGGTCTCACATGCTCCAAAGCTTGTGGCCAATTTGCCTCCATATGACCCAACGGTTTCTTATGATCTAGTCGATCCTCCATACATGCTAAATCTCGAGGTTCTGATGTGTATCAAATAGTGGACTCACACGAGAAGCAAGAGCGTGACCGACGGAGAACTCAAAATACAACTCTTTAACAATGGAAAGACTGCAGAATCAGTGAGTACAGAACTAACACATCTTAAAAGGAGCGAGGAGTACGAAGTACTTGCTGCCATTGAACAGGGACAGAGATAGCATTTGCATCTCTTCACCCATCAAAGAAAAGACGGTCACGCAACCATTTGAGTTTCATTTACATTTATGCATTTGGCAGACACTTTTATCCAAAGCGACTTACAGTGCACTTATTACAGGGACAATCCCCCCGGAGCAACCTGGAGTTAAGTGCCTTGCTCAAGGACACAATGGTGGTGGCTGTGGGGATCGAACCAGCGACCTTCTGATTACCAGTTTACCAGTTATGTGCTTTAGACCACTAAACCTTAGAAAATTAATGGAGACAAAGCATTCCGCATGTCATTTCACAATATTTTATATGAGAAAAATGCTCTTTTTTTGAACCTCTTATGTCCCCGGACCTGAGCACCAATTATGTAGGAGCTTGCACGCCACGCAGCAGCGCTCCAAAAACAGGAGAGAAAAACAGAGGCTGTGCCCTGTGCCTCATTACATTTCTGTGAACTCTCTAGGGTGACAAAACAGAAGAAGTTAGGTATTTTTAAACAAGTGCGTACCTTTTCCATCATTCCAGCGATGAAACACTTCCAAATCAGCACTTCCATAATGGCGCCGAACTAGGCCGTGCACCAGATTCGGTATCTGTCCTCAATCTTTCTTATGAAAAGAGCCGGATCCTCAAGGCTCATATAGCTCCTTTCAGAGACCGCACGGTTTAACAGAGCCTCGATGAAGCACAACCGGGCCTGTTTAACAATGTGGTTGAATCCACACACGAACTGCTAATTTTCAGTGGCATCCTCACATGTTGTCACTCAAAAGGGAGAACATAGTCCTTGCTTTGGCTTGAGTCGCTATTAACCAACACGGGTTTAGACAAATTCGTGCACTGAAGAAAATCTGGTGAGATAGCGCCAAGAACTCACCTCTATAGAGCCCGATATGTGGCTCCCTATGTGCGTCGATTAAGTGCCATCAGCCAATAAATTGCCATGATTTCAATTTGTACAGTCTTCAGACCAGGTGAGACCACTGACGTAGTCGCAATTGCACCAATATGCAACATCAGTGTTTCCTTGAAAGGGAACTAGAAAACACCCTCTATTATATAACTGAAATATGGTGGTAAACAGCAGCAATAAATGAGAATGTTTTACAAACAAATAACAAAATAATTTGTTTGTTAGTGAAAAAGCTACACTTTTGTGAAAAGAACTACTGTCACGCTACTGAAAAATTTTGTTAAATTAGAAGAATCACTACCCCCAAACACTGTAAAATGCAACTAAAGAGACAACTAAAAGTAAACCATTTGTATGTTTATTCTACTGAATAAGTGTAAACACCGTGGGGCAGATTAAACAGTTGCGCCACTTTTGCGTGTGGTATTTCTGCGCTGGAGACAGTGTTAGGATCCATGTGGAGTAAGTTTATTAAGAACACAAGCAAACAATCCAAATCAGCAGGCAAATAGACATAGTCGTTATGCAGGTGGTAAAATCCAACATACCAAAAAGACAGTCCAACAAGGCAAACAAAAACAAAGGGGTATCCAAAATGTAGTAATTCCAGAAAAACAGGCAATGGTCATAACATGATAACAATCAGCAATAGCAATGGAAAAAACACTCAGTAAGGCATGATAAAGGGCAACGCTTCGCGAAGTATAAGTGGAAGTGCATGGCAGTGAGCAGAGAAGAAATGAGTGATGATCAGTATTCAGGAGAGGGCTCCCACTGGTGGTTGGTAGGAGGGATAAAACCTCGGATGTTACACTCATTGTAGATTGCATTTCATTTACAAAAATTGCCTGCCTCAATTAGACTGCTTTATTACCACCTGATCTGTAGAGAGCATGTGAAAAAAACTGCACTTTTACTGGCTGCAATTCATTGTTAGTGAATGTGCCCCTGTGAGTTTAAAACTGTAAATCTGTAACAATATCAAAACACTGCTATTTTTTGAGCACCCCAATTTATGGTGTGAGTTTGGGTAGGGCTATCTTTTTGTCTGACTAATAGCAGATGAGGGAAGTGTTTGGGAAACCTGTTTGTTTAGTCATTATTGCAATTGTTTGGTGATGCTAGCACATAAATCCCACAAATGCTACAGCTGTTTCACAAAGTTGAAGGATTCTAAGATAACTTGCAGAGAAAAAAATTATTCACACTTCATAGCTTGTGTGTTTTAGCTCGTCATATCTCATTGCATTTATTGTATCATGCATCAGGAAGCCAATGTGTGGCTCAAAGGATGTTTGTAAAACCAAGACCGATCGCACCCGCTGTTTACTCAAGTGTGGTAATCCATTGCTCAGTATGCTGAAAATCAAAGTTTGTCTTTCTTATATTTGCCAGCGCTCCAGTTCCTATAGCTCTGGACAGACAGGCATAAAGCAGGCCACTAGTTTCCATCTCTGTGGGCTTCGGTTCGAGTAGCTTTACTTTTAATCAGATTGGCCCAATGCCAACGGGTCGCCCACACAGCCAGAGCGGAGGAGACAATTGATACATATGCTTGTCTCTAACCCCCACCCCCCTCCAGATTGTGACAACAAAGCATCTTTGTAACCCCAAGGCAGAGACACAGTGGACCTTTATCTGCGAGCCTAGTGCATCCAAAAAGAGAAAAACCCACATAACCTTTGTTTAGCCGGCTTCCTGTGAGGTCATACATATTACATAAGGGCTCGCTTTCTGTTGCATTGACCTGTGGCTGTTAGGGCAGATGGGGATGTGTTTCTCAGCTGTGGGCCATGTCTTATCACCTTTGTTACAACGTCCTGTTGCAACATTCAGTACAGTGAGAAGTGTTTGTTATTTTGTAAGCCACTTGGATCAACTCCTACATAAGGAAAAGTCCACCTGGAAAAGAAACGTCACCATTTACTTGAACTATGTCTTTTTTCTTCTACAAAACTCAAAATTCCATTCACTGATTTTTATACAATGGCCATGTACAGAGACACTCTTTAAAACTTAAAAATATACCCAAAGTGTCCTAAAAGTCGTTTATGAGACTTGTGCATATACAATTGTTTATATTTTGCAATGAAAATCTTTTATGTCCATGAATTCATGGACGATTCTCACAAAACCTGTCAAGAAAATGTCCTGGTAATATTTAAACCAAATCAATACAAGAAACAAACAAACATGAAATTATATTTAGCATTTTATAACCATTAATATTTCTTGCATTGTAACTTTTTGGGAACTTATTTTACCCCCAAATTCTAACTACCAAACATTTTACTTTTGCTATTCCCATTGTTTTCAATGATGATTGTCATCACTGTAACAGAATTATTATTATTTTTTATAATATTACAGTAAATAAAAAAGATGCTGTTGTACATTATTGTTTTTTATTAAAATCAGTGAAAATGAAATGGAGTACCTAGGGAATACTATTATGATGTCAAGCCATTTTTATTTTTGTAGCGCTTTTCACAACACACAGTTTCAAAGCAACTTTACAGAACATTATGCCATTATGTCTTAAAGTAGTTAAATACAAAAAGAAATACAAAAATAAAAACCATGATTGAAAATCATGCTTTAAGGCAGGACTTTTTCTTTTTTTGTGTGTGGCTCTAAAATTATTCCAGTTAAACAGGATAGTTCACCCAAAAAATTTTATTTTCTCATGGTGAGTAAATGATGAGAGAATTTATATTTTTGGGTGAACTAACCATTTAAGGCATATATAAAAATGTCTAAATGTCATTGCATTAGAAAACACATTAGTGTTTGTACAACTTGAGGGGTATTTATTTCTCAATTACATGTCTCAGAGTGCATTTATCATATTAAAAGTAAATTCAAAGATGCCTTTCTTAATCAAGACTTTAGTAGTGTGAACCATTGCAACTTTTGGTTGTGATTTTTCATGTAATTTGTTTATATTAAACAATTCAAGCTTCCTTCACAACTTTTATAAGGTGAAAAGGCAATGGAGACTTGAGGACTTGACGTGCGTGTTGCAGCTGTCCTTGGAGTGAGCGCCATGCATGTATAAAATGTCTCTGCATTCGTGTCGGTCTGTACACGAGAGGAAGTGTTTGGCTTTTGACAATGAGCTCCCTAGGAATGCACCACAGCCGAGGCCAAGTGGGTGTGTTGCAGCTCTGATATCGAAAGCCAAGTTTGGTTGCCTCCGGCGCCTCGGGGGTTTGCTGCGCTCAGCGGAGGGGTTGTTTTTCACACAGCACGCAAATGATAAGCAAGGCCTCTGTGTGCGTGTGTGTGTGTATGTGTGTGTGTGTGTGTGTGTGTGTGTGTCTGTGTTTGCAATATTTATACTTGTATCATAAAATTCATACATATTTAAAAAGTGTCAAAAAGTGTACCCAATACATTTTGTAAAAAATACTGTATAATGATTACACATGTCTCTGAAGTTAAAAGCTCCAATTAAAAAACTCTCCATTGAGAAAAGACTAGTTTCAGAAATGAGTGTTTTTCAACATGCAATGTTGACATGGAGGAATCTTCCATTAGACCATGCCATATTTATGTGCAACAAGTAAAGGAGTTTTTGTAAGACAGCTCTGCTATGCGTTTTACAACTGTCTGCATTTGAAAATCCATTCGGACTGGGTGTCAGCACAGACTGGGCCTCTGATACAGACTAGTAATAAATGGTGATAAGAAGTGCTTTCCGGAGCGCTGATGGAGAGGGGAAATGATGCAAGACAGTAGCCCTTTGTTTAAAAAGTTGCTTGCTTGGGCCTGTGCCACAGAGTTTGCAAAATGTGAGTATGTCAAGGCGATTCACACTAAAACTTTTGGCCGATTCTCAGGGCCATCTCTGTGTCTGTCTTTCCTGCTTTATAACGCCATCTTTATATATTTTTATTCCGTTTCTACCTTCACAGAAATGTATCTTGGTAACCATAATTTCCACCAAATTCCACCAACTTTTACCATTGTTACTACAGTAAAACTGTGGTAAATTTGTTTTAGACACCACTTTCACACAAACAAAAATTGGAACCAAAATGAAAGATGGATTTTGAAAGATTTTTACACTGCATGATTTATATATTGTAGTATGGCAATAAAATGGTTAGTAATGAAGGGATGGCTTTGAACTAAATAACAAAACGTGTTGTCTTGGTCAAAATATGTCCTTGGTAGTCTATTTAAAATCTTTAAATCTGGTGACTGTATGTTTTTGCTCTTGATAACTGCTCATAGAAAAGAAATAGCAGAAATTGCATCTAAAAACAGAATTAGTAACTGGGTAAACTTTAAAAAAATATATATATATTATTTCCATTGTTGCACATTGTTGCCTTCAAGCAACATACCTACAATTATTATATTAAATTATAATTATTCTAATTTTGTTTTTGTAAAAATGTTTTATTTTAGTAATGAGGTCTATTTTATGCAAGACAAATTAATAAAAAAATGTAAACTATGATGTCATAATGTGTGCAACATTGGATTAATATGATATGATTTTACAGTACTGACATTTATCTTTAATATGTAACTATGGTATTTTGGCAAAAAAAAAAAAAGAAAAAAATTGAACCATTAAACCTTTATAATTATTTCAACTAAGAACCAAATTACTTGGTATTTACTTGTGATAAAACTTTAGAGAAACTAGTTAACTAATTGTGCTTTTTAATCTGTTAATGCTAATTCTATTTTATAGGCTGATTTGTAAACAATTGTTCACTATATAATAACAACAGTCAATACAAATATATCATAAAACAGTTCATACAAAGTAGAAGATAGTTGCAAGTTTGCCTTTAGTGAAGATTATGAGTGAGTAATTGTCAAAAGGAGATTGTCATAAGAAAGAATGTTAGCTTTAGTCATCATTTACTTTCATTGCATATTTTTTCTATACAATACATTGAAACTGCTTATTGTTTGTGTTCCACGCATCTACTTCTGTGTTCCACATTAGAAAGAAAGTCATACGGGTTTGAAACAAACTTGTAAACGATGACATCATTTTAATTTCTGGGTGAACTTTTCCTTTAAGTTAGCATTTTGAAGCAGCCTGCACTTGCTGTTCCCATTCCTCCCTTGCTTCAACTTTCAGGAAATTTCTTGAACAGTCTCACCTTCCAACTCCACCCTGCCTTGCAAATCACTGCACTTCATTCTTGTTTGTCTCTCTGGTGCATTGCATTCATATTCTTGAACATTAGAAAGAAGGAAGGAGAGGAGGGTAATTCGGGGGGTTGTATGAGTACAGCACCAGATGTCCTCAGGAGTTTTGCAATATGTCATTTGCAAGAGGACGTTTTCTTGAACCAAGACAGCATGGATGAGTTCATTTCGGAAATGCACAGGGAAGCCTGGCTTTCAATTATACTAAATGACTGGCCACGTGACTTAGTGAGACCAGATGCCGAACAGGCAAAGAGAAAGTTCAGATCTAAGATACAAGCAGTGAATTGGTTTAAACTCAATTGAGCTGTTGTATTTGTGGCCAGTTATGTTGATTTTCTGCAGAGAAATGGTCTCCTGAGAGGAACGTTCCTTTTGTGGTGTTTGAACAAGCTTTGAACAAACCCCTAAATTATAATATGCATTATAAACCCCTAAATCTAAGAATTAAACTATGTCAAAAGCTGTCCCACACCGTTTGTGCTATATGGACATAATTGATACCACAAATCATGCTGCTTTTTGAAGAGAGATGTGTCTAGTGATTGGACAATAAAATGGGTGAAACAAAATCCATGAAGTAGAGGCCTGAGCCATATCTAGAGACTAGAATATCATTGGCTGTGTTCACACTACACATAAATTTAGTTTAGCTTTTGAAAATCGATCTTTTGGACTGACTGTGCATACTATTAGTTTGAAAACAGATCAGTTTCTTCAGACAGTCTTGTCAATATCCAGTGTATCTATACAGGTTGATGTTGTAATGATGTTTTGAACTCACAAGGAGCATGAGAGTAGACAAGACTGAGGCATTTTAAGCATCCATGCATATACTGTGTCCCTAACCACTAACTCATTCACTGTTTAGAACATAGTAAATGTCATAGAGTTCACTATATGTGGAAAGAGTGCGTGAACATTTGCATATTCAGACAGCTCCATACAATATTGCACACTTTGTAGGATATCACAAATGATGAAAAAAAAAAAATACTTGAAAACCCCAAATTTCAAAACACAGATGGATGTAGTTTGGATAAGGTTTGTAAACACTGAATTTTATGTGGGTTTTATGCTGTTCAAACTACAATAAAAATTAAAAAATAAATAATAATAAATACAGATTTGAGTCGGATATGTAAAAAAGAAAAGTAATTTGAACTGCCTGCTTTATAGACTTCTGAGACTTGGGCCAATATGGAACCTCCTAGTAACAACCCAGAACACCCTAGCAACCACATAGCAATGCCATAGTTACCACCAGAACACCCAAGCAACCACATTGGCATGCCATAGATACCACTCAGAACACCCTAGCAACCACCCAGAACACCCTAGCAACCACATAGCAACCACATAGCAACACCACATTTTCCACCTAGAACACACTAGCAACCAAATAGCAATGGCAGAGCTCCCACCCAGAACACACAAGCAACCACATAACAAATTACTAAAAACTATTTAGAAGACCTTTGCAACCACATAGCAACATTATGGCAACCATCCCCCCATTGGGACAGAGTTTTGCACTAGAAAATATCTTTAGAAATTTTTAAATTCTATTTGCACTTCCTACTTTGCATACTAAAGTGAAAGTGATAGTATGTGTTGCACAGATAGTGATACAGTTTTTTTTTTGTTTTTCAATTGGAGACACATTTCACATCATTGACCCATTTCCTCAAACTACATACACAAAGCCCATTATAAAATACCACATTTCCAAAATCTCACACAAATGGAAAAACATTTTTTGCTGAAAAACTTCCCACAGCAATCAAAACTAAATTATCCATTCAGAATCACACTTAGAAAAACTTATGTTTCACACACTAAGCATAAGTTTACACACTCTGCTGCAAAGGTAACACTTTCTCATCTAAATGAATTGTATTCAGATTGAAGGGGGGGGGATAAACATTGTCTGACACTTCAAAAACAGACATTTTATTTTTCAGTCTGCTGTATTTACTGCATACTCAATTTTCAATGTATTTAGTGTCACCTTCTGAAAGAAAAACTTGGCAATGTACTATAAAAAAGGTAACCAAAAAATTGGTGATATCATTACAGTATTAGGCACCACCATATTGAAAATATGAGCTTCTTGATTTGGGGAGAACAGGCAATTCTTCCCCCTAATATTTGATGTCTTCTCTCAATTGTGTAGAGGTTGAAAAAATGGTTTCCCTACATAGGAGAGTGAAGTATTGTGCAAATATATAATACTGTGAGAAATATCTGTAACCAACAACTTACCTGTTCTCAGTTCGAAATGTTCTGATTATTCTAGCTACAGTATAACAATTTAGATGTGGCAGCACCCTCTGTCCAGCTTCCTAAAGCTCATACTTTGGTTGATGACACTATCTTTCACAGTAGCTCTTACTTTATCTCATTTTATATATTTATGCATCTTAGTCTTCCTCTACCTCTTCATGCTCTTTGTTGTTCCATGTTTTTAATGTTTCAGTGAGCTGAACATAGTGACTTTTATATATCTGAGACAGTAAAGTATTCAGTTTTGGTTGATTGTGTTTGCATTATTTCATCCGACTCCCTTGGTTATTTGAAGTAAGTGTATTCACAATGACAATTGTGCTGGACTGCTGAGAGTTGTCTGAAGAGTATTGTAAATATAATACATGAGAACTTCAAATTGTGTGGAAGCAGGAAAACAGTTTTGCTTTATTTGGGTATATGTTTCTGGCACATTAGCAAGTGAAATTGATTAGTGAATTGTTTCAGTCACAGTGTGTATCCAATTGAAAAAATAAATGTAATACCATTACATATTATTCTCTTCTTACAGTAATGGAATAAACTTGCTCTGTAGAAAAGCAAGACATTTTATTCCTGTTTTGTTTTTGTTTTTTCTCATTTTTATCAGAATACCCTGAGCAATAAAGGTGAGCTAGATATGTTCACGTTCTGATGTGAATGGCTTGTGTGTGTGAACATCAAGATCACTAATAAACTAAGTGTTGTTATTGTAATTGTAATTTTGTGTGTCTGGTCCTGGTAAACATGCCTTTGTTTCCTGGGAGACTGATAAAAAAAAACATGTGTGCCACAGACATTGTATCTAATTATCCAACCAGATTATCACTTACTAGACTGAGAAAGCTATTACTAGGTTTATGTGCAATTTAGATTGGACAGTTATTGAGGGTACTGTGGGCGGTCCATGGATTTGCCATCTGAAGCTGAGATTAGGCCTGGATAGATTCAGGGATGTGTGAGTCATGCAGGTTTGCAAATATTGTATGTGTTTGTATTTATTTAAGCTGCAGCCCCAGGTCATCCGGTGTCTAATTACAAAAGCAAGCTCTTCTTTAGATGTCACGTGAAGCAGGCATCTCTCCTCATAGTCAGGCCTGTGTAGAAGACCAAATTTAGAGAGGGGTGGGGTGCACAGGTACACCAGCCCTCCACTGTAACATGCTTTAGGACACAAGAATCCTGTGAGTTCTCCTTCAAAATGCTCTCAATTCACATATCTGCCCTTTAGAATTCCAGATTTAGGACATTTTCAGTTATGGAGAGCCTTTTGTTAGGTATTCATATGTAAAATAGAAGTCTGATTAATACTGTGAAATACTGGCAGTAGTAAATTGCCTGTTGCATATCTGATTGGTTTACTAAACCTGGTTTATACATTGGTGATACACTTTCACGGCTCTCTGGAATACTTGGTCAATCTTATATATATATATATATATATACATAGCAAATATTTTCATTGCAGTAATGCACAAACAATGGAAGTAAATGGGAAGTAAAATCATGTTAACATGTATCATGTTTATGTCTTGTGGCTATACTTCTGAAACAGTGTGTATTTTAATGTTTTTAAACTGGCCCCATTCACTTTCATTATGTAAGTGTCTTACTGTAATCTTAATGTTTTTTTTATTTTTTATAAAAAATTAATTAACGAGGAACGCTCAATCAGCATTGACAGAAATGCTACTGATTGAGCTTAATTTGACTAACCTTCCTTTATATTGTTGTAAAATGCTGCAAAGTGACATGCGTTATAATATGTTTTCCAACAGCATGTGGTGTATGAATGTAATGACACTGAAGACACAACACAACAGTTTTATATTTAACAATATATATTTTCCGATTTCAATGTACATTCCGTGTTGACATAAGCTTTTATTCACAAACAAATGTAGGCATCTAAATAAATACTATATAAAATAGAACTTCAAAATAAATATATATCTATAAAGGGACATTTTCATAAGTGTGAGATTTTTTTCTTCCTTTTCCTTTTTTAAACAAAACAAAAGCACATTGCTCTTTTTTTAATCCTCAACATTAACAATGAAGCCAAAGTAACGCAGAAGATTACAAGCCCAGTTTGGAAGGCAGCTTAAAGTGGGTTAAATCTATTGGGTTGCTATAGTGGCCAAGAAAATGTACCACAAACAGATGTATTCACAGCGTCCTGATGAAAACATCTCAGCATTGAGTAGCAAGAAGGAAGATTGTTCAATTATGCAAACAACCATTAAGATTTTATTTTACAGCTTTGTGTATTTTTTCTCTAGTTGAAAAGATTGTGAAAAATTAACACTGTAAGAGAAGGAGGGGTAAAAAGCAACACCAAATAAGATGGAATGTCACTTGAGAGAGATCCCTGTTCCTCCCAGACAGGTTTTCGCACAGCAGCTGTATATGTCAATCAAGCACTGAAGATGGTGCACCATTTTAGGAGGCAATTCCAAAAAAAAAAAAAAAAATACCTTGGCAACATTTAGGTGGTTAGCATGATGAAATGCTGTTCCTTCAGTTAATTAATTAAATCTACAGTTTCAGGGGCACAGAGGAACAGGGAATTAGCCTTGCCTCTCTCGTGCTAACGAAGCATGGCTAGCATTAACAAGGAGGTATTTTATTGCCTGGCACACTTTTGGAAATCAAGTGCTTGTAATTGAAATACCTAAACACCCTACATACTACACCACAGCCACATAATCCAAACTCCCACCCGCTCCCAGGCCTCCCAAAAATATAATAATTAATTTATATACTTTTGTACTGAATCGTAACTAAATTGTACCATGCAATTGCTCATGACTTTTGAAACATATTTTAAGATTGCTAGTTTTCACTATTAACAAGAACGTGTAACCTGCATAGGTCAAAAACTCTAAGATATCTATGTTACATTTGCAACTCTTCCCTATGCAGCTATGTAAGCCTTTTCATCCACAACTACTCTGGCACCTATCCATGGTTTAGATTGCAAAGACGTAAACCCTAGCCTTAAACATTCAAGACTAAGAACAGTAGTGTATTTTGCTTATTCTGATTTGTGCAACTAGTACAAACATTGGAGTATGTGGGACTACATGAGCGAGGTATAAATACGTGAACTGTTGGTTTGTATTGAGCAGGCAGACAATATTCCCTCATGCTCCCACGACAAGGAATCCTTGGAAGCAGAGTACCGTACCTTTAAGAACTTCTTGTCGCACTGGAGTACAACAATGCATGCCCATTTGCACACAACAAATTCTAAAAATGGTCAACTAAATCTATGGTGCACTCCTTTGGCAAAATCTCAATACTCTATACACATAACAAAAATAAATGTGGAGAAAGCAGTTCGATACACGTTATGTTTGGTGGTGGTATGGTGCGTCCTAAAACTAGAGGAATTTGTCCAACTACAGTGAAACATTTTGTGCACACTACTGTACATAATACTGTGCTTTTGCCTCATTTATAATAGTGATACAGTTGGTTTTGTTTATCAGCGGCAGAACAATATAAGCTAACTTTATAGCTTTTCCTTTTCCTGTAATCAATGACCCAATTCTCCTCATAGCTTATGAATGCTCAGTTTCTGAAATGCTGCATTATGATTTCTTTAAATAATGCCTCCACCTAATTCCAAGCTGAATTCACATTCGGCATGTAATTCCCATGAACTGATGATCCCTGAGGTCATTTTCTAATCAAATTGAACTGCTAACATTTGGAAGAATTATTGTGGAAGTTCATGTACTGTATGTCATCAAAAGGGAATTTTTCCACCTATTTGCCATCTAAGAGTCAAACAATCTGTCCCCATTGAAGATAGAAATCATCATGTCAAGCAGTGACGGTTATAGGTGGTCTTGATTCATGTCTTTCGCAATGGTACACATTGTATTTAGGGATGTCAATGGAATCCTTCAATGCAACAAAATTACCTCCTTTGCTTGCGATCTAAACAAGAGGAAATAAAGCTCTAGAACAAGCTTGTAAATGTACTGTGCTCTGAGGTGAAGTCTGGTTATTTTGATTGTGACATGTGTTATCAGCTTGGAATTCACGGCAACCTTTCCTCAGTTCCAGATCCGGAGGGGGATTGTCAAAGTATAGAGTCTTCTTGGGTGATATGTACTTTGACTTTTTAAAGCCACCCAAAGAGAAAATGAACATCGAACAAGAGATTGGACTCTTTCAAACAGACATTTTGCTAAAATGCAGCATACTGTGGTAGCAAGTTGGGGCTGAAATGGCAGAACACCTTGATTCCACAGCCATCTTGAGAAACCCCCAGGAGAAGGAACTACAGGCCTCTCTTTTGTAGTACTTGACGAACAAGTAAAATAATGGTTTGTGCCCATTGTTTGAACGTTGCTACTGATTTACGGTATAATACCTTAAGCAGGAGGGTTATGCGTGAACCTTAAGTACCATGATTTCGGGAAGTACGTCACTACTGTAGAGGGTCCTGCAAACTTTGCTCATGAATCTCTGTTGTACACTCCATATCTGGCCATCAGGATGCATGTTTTTCCACTGGATGGGCCTTGACCTCTGCCGCCTTGCAGGTTTGAGTGCTTTTGCAGTGGCAGCCTGGGCGGCTGAGTCCATCATAGCACTTCTGCGAAAGCTTGGCACAACCAGTTGCAGGCAAGTAGCACATCAGGCAAGGCAGGACCAATGATACAGCTGCCATGAAGGACCATCGAGCACAACAGTTCGAATTTGAGCAAGAGCATGGCTTGTCAGCGCAGGAGCCTTCCTCGTCCTCATCCTCAGTGCAGTGGTAGAAGACACCCTTGACTAGACACATGCAAGTGACAGAGTCCACTAGATTCTGCACTGAACACAGGCACCCTTGGTTGCAGACCCAACATGACGGCAAGGTCCGCGGCAACGTGCACTCTGTGCATCGGCATTTACCACACTTTTCGCACAATGGCATGTGCTTCTTCTCTACTGGCAAAGCTGATACTGCCTTCATGTTCTGGGTCTTGGAGCTTACCACCTTGGGTTGCTCTGCAGCAAGGGTCCTGCCATGGCCACCACCAGTGGTATATGGATCCACAACAGGAGGTGGAGCAGCGTGGTCCAGCAGCCGTTGGTCAGATGAGGTGCTGCTGCTACTGCTGATTGAGCTGGGCCGACCGCTAAATGAAATCCAAGGGTGTGTGGTGGCATCTGGGATCTCACAGCGGGACAAATTAGGATGGTGTGGGGCTCCCAGCAGGACTTCTTGCCCCCTTGTGGCTGCCTTGTGGCTCGGTGGCTGTTGTGAGATCACCGCAGGAGTGTCGATGTAGTCATTCTCCAGATGTAAAGATTTCATTTGGTCAATGGGGTAGATAGTTAATGGGTGCTGGAGCCGCCCGTAGGGTATGCGGCTGTCCAGCAATGGTTGCACCATGATGGAGGAGGATACTTCAGGAATGTGGTGAGGAACCCTTGACTCCATCTGTAGGTTGTGTTCCTCAAACACCAGAGCTCAGCACAGCATTTAGCACTCCTGCGGAGATAACAGCATGACTTTGTAATGAAAAATCCCTTTACAGGAGGATAGTCTCCTTTTTTGATCAAAGCTTACCAAGTATAATTCTGTTCTTGACAAATTTGCTATTATTCTACAATTTAAAGACAAAGGTTGTTTGGAAGTGACCACTGTCTGAAAACTCAAGGTACATTTCAAATAGAGACCTTTGTGTAACAGAGCAAAATAGATTTGAAAAAACAAACATTAGGGCTATATACTAACAAAGTAATTAAATATTAATAACATATTAATATTTGTTATTAGATGACAAAGACAATGTTACAAAATGTTTAATCCTTCAATCCAATAATCAAAGTCATTATTCTTATATTATTAGTAGCTTAACTGCAAGAACTGCATTTTGAATAATAGTGAAATGTGAGATGACAAAGATTAATCTACAGTTAAGTTTTATCATAAGTAAAATAAACTAATATGACGATTGGTCGGACGTTATCAATCACGAGTTTTGAGGGTAAAATTCTTTCATGGACACGGTTAAATCAGAAAGTCAAATATATTTCAGTTAGACGGTGCTGTAAAATGTTTTAATTATATGCTATTTGTTAGAGAGCGCTTAAGAAAATATGTTTGATTAGAAAAGAAAATCAACCTGTTGAAGGATTTTTGGTAGCCTACTTATACACTATTGAAGTGGCACTATATCGAGATGTTACATTTTGAGCTTCTACGCCTCTCTTGTTACGCAGTCAGCCTATACATTCGCTGAAGCGTTGTCATCTAAAACGGCTTCTTATATGCTGGCGTGCTTGAATTATTAGGATTTCATATTCAAAGCGGTCTTGTTTTTTAAACGGCGTATCTGACTCGTAACCGTTTGCTACATTAAAAACGTATAGAACCTCTAGAATCTCCGATCGTTGTTTTACACATGAAAATTATATATTTTTGGATGAAGATGATAAGTCAAGACCACCTGACCGAATGACGAGCGAATGTGCGAGCTGCAGCGGAGCGTCACGCGATGATATTCGAATGAACGCGTTGCTCGCGCGAGCAAATGACACCGAAAATACGCAACAACCCGCTCTCGTTTACCCGATCAAATGAAACGACGTGTGTTTACTTAACCTCGCATTTTCACCTGTCCATCGTGTAAATTTCATTGTTAAATGGCTATAGTTTCCGTAGTTAAATATTTACACAAGGCGCAAATACTGGAACTACGACATAATGGGACATGCAAAATAACGTCTGTAGGCTATATATCGGCGCTTTCTGATAAGTCAGCAAAACGGAAATGAGTCGGTTGCGATTTGGAAATAGAAAATAAGCAGTGTTATAGCATTGTCTTTGACAGTTGTGTTGCTTTCCAAATTAGGTTTTGGAATAATCGTTGAGCATAAACACCTTTATATCTGAAAATAACCGGGGAAAACTCACTTGCTTTAGAAAACTGGTCATTTCCTTCTCCGAATGAACACGGTTATAGCGTTATATTCCAATATCAGATAGATAGATCCAAATGAAGCCGTGGAGGGGGAAACAAAATCCGGACGACTCTCCGTGCGATGTGCACTGCAGTAAGGACACAGTCTTCTCCATACGATGTTGCAACTACATGAGGGAAATGGCTTTTTATGAATGGGAGGGTAAGAAGCGTACTGCGCAGATGCTTTTGACAGATTTTTTTGTGAATGGGAGGGCATTACGACTCAGGGAGCAAATGCGGGGGTTACACTTTTATGAATGAGAGAGCTCCGGACTTCACTGCGCATGCGCGCTTTAAGATTTCATGAATGGAAGAATGGGGGCTTTTCGTCACAAGGGCAATGTCAAAGCGGATTACATGAAAAAGGCGGTTACTAGTTCATGTTTTCTATACATTACCTTATTCGTGCCCTGTTAAGGTCCTGGCCTATATACGAGCAAATCGTAGGCTACAATATCCTCTTGGAAACGATTTTTTACGTAACTGGGAGATTTCAGCACAGTGCTGTGTTGTCAGAGACTAAAAAGCGCAAAATAACCCGAAAATGGTGAGACAGAGAGTGAGTTCTGCTAATATTGACGAATTTAGCGTGTGAAACTGTCGAAGCAAAATGTAGCCTGTATTAGTGAAGTTGGATTACGTTTAGTCCAAAACATTAGTGAAACAGACACTTGTGGGTTTCGTCATTTTAGTGTAAGCAATTATTACTTTTTAAGCCTGAATAGAGTGACGTGCACTTTATCCTCATTTTGTGCAACCACAAAACAGGTCTTGCGACAACTACAAAAAAAGAGAGTTTGCATTTAAGCTATCCAATTTAAACGCTTAAATATATAAAAGGGCTCTTGAGCTCCGCACTGGAGTAGTAAAACGCGTTTATGACGCAGCATGAGGTCATGCGGGCTCAACAAATGAGCAGGATGTTGTCGATTTGTAACGATCCCGCTAGCAGGAAATGTGTGTGAATTTCCTTTTTAACACCCCCACTGTCTACCCTTCCCCCCACGAAGAATTCCCAGCTCATGGTTTGACTAATGCTGTCAAATGTTAATGGAGAGCAGCCTCCACATTAGCACATATTTCCATGACAACATCCGCTTTCATATTGAAAATACAATCGAATGCTAAATGTTGGTTATAAATTATGATGTGATATGATATGATTTGTTGCCTATAGCTTTGTTTGTTGGATAAACGTTGTGCCAAAATGTAGCCCACTTCATTTCGCTTCTTATAGATAAGGAACACGGCACTTTCGATATTGATTAGGAACCTGGAGGAAAGAGACAGAGCTAAAAATAGCACATCATCACACTCTATGAACGCCATCATGTTTTCCGTTTGGCGCAAATGACCTCAAACTGAGAACAGGATTATCAAGTGGGGCATTTTAACATCTCTAACACACAATGGGTTATATAGTCTACTCCATACCATAGAATAAACACTAAAGACGAAACGCCATTGAATGGATTAATATTTATTTTTGTATTTATTTATTTATTTGCAGTGTGTTCTACCTACTTTTGAATTTAACCATAACATTTTAAATGGTCAAGTTAGGCTTATGGATAGAGATTTATTTTTTGTGAAACAATTTGATGTTTTGATCATCGACCAATAAGGGTTTCAGAGGTGATAAAAATAGAATAGATAGAAATATTAAAAACATCTAGTTTAAAACACACATGTCAAGTTCATAGAAATGCAATCTTATATAAGGTATGGAATTCTTTTTCTTGCACATTGAATATGTTTAATGAACTTAAACATTAACTTAACACACACACACACACACACACACACACACACACACACACACAAATATATACTTTCTATAAGTTTTTTACGAGTAGCATTCATTTTTTAGTCAAGAATATGAAGACAATTTATCAGGGTTACTCCATATGACCTGATATAATTTGCTTTTTTCATTTTTGCTTTTTTTTAAAAAAATTTTTACTTCACACTATAATGAGGATCTAAAGGGGTCTTCACTGTTTTATATTTCAGTTTTTGTCACATGACAAGAAAATGGCAACCCACATGTTGGTTACACCATATGACTTTGATTTGGTGGACAAAAGTTTTAATTAATATATATATATATATATTAGGCCTCTACAGTAGGCAATTATTAGGCAAGTAAGTATTCTGATCTTATCATTATTTCCTGCACATTTTCCAACTCCAAACCATATAAACATGAATGCTTATTGGATTCAATAATTGTCAGATGGTATGTAAATGTAGAGAGCGTGGCGAATGTTGATATAAGAAAACCTTATATCAAGGTGTGCCTAATTGTTAGGCAGCTTCATTTCCTCAGGTAAAATGGCCAAAAAAGAGATTTAACTACATTTACATTTATGCATTTGGCAGACGCTTTTATCCAAAGTGACTTACAGAGCCGTTATTACAGGGACAATCCCCCCAGAGCAACCTGGAGTTAAGTGCCTTGCTCAAGGTCACAATGGTGGTGGCTGTGGGGTTAGAACCTGTGACCTTCTGATTAACAGCCCTGCACTTTAGCCACTACGCCACCACCACTCCACTAACTGACACTGAAGAGTCAAATATTCTAAAATGCCTTTCAGACAGAACCAACATTCTTGAAATAGCTAAACTATTGAGGCGTGACCACCGGACAATCAAACGTTTTGTTGCAAATAGTCAACCGGGGCACAAAAAAATGCATGGAGAACAAAAGGCACAAATTAACTGCAAAAGAATTAAACGTGAAGCTATTTTCCTCCAGTGCTACCATGTTCCAGAACTGCAACCTACCTGGAGTGTCCAGAAGTACAAGGTGTCAAGTATTCAGAGAAATGGCCAAGGTCAAGAAGGCTGAAACACGACTACCACTGAATATATTCACAGGTTGAAGCGTCAAGACTGGGCAAAGATATACATGAAGACAGATTTTTCAAACATTTTATGGACAGATGAAATGAGAGTGACTCTTGATGGGCCCGTGGCTGGATCACTAATGGACACAGGGCACCACTTCCAGTCAGGTGCCAGCAAGGTGGAGGAGGGGTACTGGTATCGCTGCTATCATTAAGGATGAGGTAGTTGGACCTTTTGAGTTGAAGATGGACTAAAACTCAACTATACTGCCAGTTTCTGGAAAGTACTTTCTTCAAGCAGTGGTACTGAAAGAAGTATTCAAGAAGGCCATGATCTTTGTGCAGGTCAATGCTCCATCACATGCATCCAAGTACTCCACTGCTTGGCTAGCCAGCAAGGGCCTCAAAGATACCCAAATAATGACTCAGCCCCTTCCTCACCTGAGTTAAATCCTACTGAGAACTTGTGGGCCCTTCTCAAACATGAGATTTACAGTGAGGGAAGACAATACACCTCTTTGAACAGCATTTGGGAGGCTGTGTGTGACAGGGCAGGACCGGGTGTGTATAATCAGGACCCGGCCCCGCCCTGTCATATTGTGCTTGCTGCTTCAGCTATACTTGATTGTGAACAGAGCAAGAAACTGACAGACTCCATGGATGGAAGGCTCATGGCAGTTGTTGAAAAGAATGATGGCTATATTGGTCACTAAATATTTTTGAAAGGCCAAAAATGTTATTTGTCATTTTGTGTTATTTATTTGTTGCACCTACTCTAAAAATTGAGAATAAACAGTTGGGAGAAAATATTTATGTAATTTAGTTTCCTAATACTTGCGCACACTTATATATTCCCCTGAGAAAGACAAAACTTTTCTTTGTTAAACATTCAGGTTTGAGGTTGAATAACATTTTGGATTGACTGAAAGCATTGTGTTTGTTCAACAATAAAATTAGTCAATTAAAAATTAGGTCAATTAAAATTATTGACCCATTACTAAATATAGAATATATAATAGAAAAATAATAGAAATATCAGTTTTATTATGTTGAAGGGAGATCTGATAAGGCTGATACTTTTCATTGGTACAGTATTTAGTTTGCCATTCATTGATTGTATCATTAGCCTATTATTTTTTTCCTCAGTAATATATATATATATCAGAAATGGTTATGTGAATTGGTTAATTGATTGTTTCATTAGCCTATTTTTTTTTCCTCAGTAACTTAAATCCGACTTTTAATGACTTCTGTATTTATCTAGAGAATGTATACAATGAAGTGGTTGATTGCAACACAAATAGTTCTGTCCCTCCTCAAAGTTTGTTTTAATCAAACAACTCACACTGTTTGAATGCATTATGGGTTTTTGAACAACATGAGGGTGAGTAAATGATGACAGAATTTTCACTGTGGGGGTGAACTATTCCTTTAAATCTATGCATTTGCGGATGCTTTTAGACCCAAGTAGAGTGGTGACCTGATTTGAAAAGCAGCAGCCTGTGGCCAGTTAGGGGTCCCTCAGCTTCAAACCAAGCCCACAGGAAGAAAGTTGTGTGAGGGATGAATGCAGAGAATGCAAGCCTTTGGAGATGTGGGTCTGTGTGGGAAGAAGGGGAAGGCCCCTCCTGCTCCCCTGCTGATATGGAGAGGAAAACCTAGCTCTTGGTGAGATGGTGACCCTTAACCCTTCTTCACAGGACTGACAAGAGCGGCACTGAACTCTCACCCATGGGAAAAACTAGCGATGAAGCGTGACCTGTTGCTGGGGATGTGGACCTGCCATTCAGGCCGCAAGCATTCTGGGCATTCCACGTGCCATTCCCCCAACATTGCACACTTCTCCTTCACGAGAACCAGCTTCAACCCAAAACACAAAGACAACATCATACCCATTCCTCACTGTGAATGTTAGACACCATAACCTGCATTTTCACATGCACAGAAGCCATGCATAAGAGAAAGCAAGAGAAAATGGGAGCCACACAATGGCAAAAGTTTGCCAGGCTTGAGTAGTTTTGTGTTCATTCAGTCTTTTATGAGTGTGTTTGCATGTATTTGTGCGCCACTGAGCAGCAGTTCTGTGGACGAAAATGCCTTGTTGATGAGAGAGGTCAACAGAGAATGGCCTGACTGGTTCGAGCTGACAGAAAGGCTACGGTAACTCAGATAACTGCTCCGGTGTGCGTTTCCCATACAACAACGTAGCTCGCTGCTTAACCGCCATAGTACAGTGCATCGTTGGAGAAACCAACGAACTAGCCACAACTGTTTCCCAAAACCTTGGTACCTGTAAAAATAACAAACATGGTAAAGCCTCTGGGTTTCTTTCTCTCTCTCTCTCTCTCTCTCTCTCTCTCTCTCTCTCTCTCTCTATATATATATATATATAAGTATGTCACAAAGGTGCTCTTTTCTGATCCCAAAATATATGATGATAATATTTCAAAATTTCTTGTAAATGTATTTTTATTTTCTTATTGAATATTGAAGAAAAACAGTTAAAATGAAAACAAATAATCTTTTTTTTCTCTCAGTTGAACACACAGTGATAGTGATTGATCTAACTGATTGTAGTGCACCTGTTGCTTATTTTGCTCAATATCATTACCTATTTAAGCCCACTTGCCATACAGTCATGTATGCCATGTCAGTCATGATGCAGAAACCACAATTTTCAAAGACCAAAATGACTGTGCTTTTGGAAGATGTGCAAGATAATAAAAAAACGGCTATTTTCAAAGCTTAAAAATAGCCTTACAAATGTTGAAAAATATATATATATATATATATATATATATATATATATATATATATATATATATATATATATATATATATATATATATGTGCAGATATTACCCAAAAAATAAATGCAGCTGGCTTTGGATATATGCGAAGCCCCGAAGAGGTAAGGAACAAGGTGAGGGACTTTGCAAGTGTCACAAAGCGGAGGGCTGCAGCAAGTAAAAGGGAAGGAAATAAGACTGGTGATGGTACCAATTCTTTTCCTCCTCTGACTGCAGAGTAAGAGAAAGTTTTGGCCATCCTGGGGCTTGAGGTATGGGAAGGGATCCCTGGAGGCATAGACACATGTGTTTTAGCCAGCACTGCGCCTTTGCCTTCAAGGGCCCCCTCCACCCTGGCCCCTCAACATCGGGCCCCCTCCACCCTTGCCCCTCAACATCGGGCCCCCTCCAGCCTGGCCCCTCAACATCAGGCCACCTCCAGCCTGGACCCTCAACATTGGGCCCCTTCCAGCCTTGACCCTCAACATTGCCAATGGGTTCTGGGACTGGACTTTTGCTCCCTTCCCCTTCACCTCAATTTGAGGGCTCCACATGTCCTGAGCAGCGCCTCCTAACATTTCAGTGCACCGGCCATTTATCTCCTGCCAAAGGAGAAACAGGGGACATTGTAACTGCAGTGAGAAGCTGCTTCAGTCTGAGAGGAAAAAGTTTATTGATTAATCAAAGTACTATAGTAATGCCAGGTCAAAATGTAAGCAGTTGTTGAGTGAAGCTGAAGCATGTCTTCCATGCAATATCATCCCTTATTAAATACCTGAATAATGTGACTAATAATAAGTCTGATTTTGAAGCATATTGTGGAGTGGAGGGGGGCGGGGCCGGGCTAGAATGTTGCGCGCCCGGTCCCCAATCGGCCTGATGGGTCGCGTGAGGGATAAAGGAGGCTGGTGACGACGGTTTGGGAGAGAGAGAATTATGGGCAGGTGTGTGTTTATTTTTGTGCTTTTGGTTTGAGTTTAATTCAATTATTATTTATATTGACAAGCCGGTTCTCGCCTCCTCCTTCTCGGGTTTTGGCACCAATGTAAGGGGGTTTAGATGGCCAAGGAGGAGGCGAGAACTGGCTTGTCAATATAAATCTTAATTTAATTAAAAACATAAACCAAAAGCACAAACATAAACACACACATGACGGACATGCCCGAAATTCTCTCTCGCCCGAACCGTCTTCACCGGCCACCTTTATCCCTCGCGACGCCCCATCAGGCCGATTGGGGACCGGGCGTGCGACATTCTAGCCCGGCCCCGCCCCCCTCTGCTCCACAATATGCTTCAAAATCAAACTTATTATTAGTCACATTATTCAGGTACATATGAATAATATCTCCACACATATGTATCGAATGGAATACAACAATCAAGTAACTGAAGTTGACTAGGTTAAGATTTTGTCAATACACAACATAATATCCATGACACAATAAGCCAAACATGACACAAAACACATCTTTTATTTAAGTCCTCAGATAATTCTTAAGAGAGGTTTTTTTTGTCTTAAGCCACAGCAGGAAAACAATGAAGGGAAAAAACAGCATGACAACAGCCTATTTTAAAACCAATACACATTAATTGATATTCAAATTAAGCTGTACCTTATTACTGTCACAAATCATTGATGAATCACTCACGGTTAGTTAATTTAGATGATTATTAGTCCCCAAGGTGTTTCTATCAATCCCTCAGGTGCATCACTAGCAGGTGTTCTAATAACTCTCCTTATAAAAACAGTATCTATGTGTGTTTCAAATGCTAAACAATGACGGCTTTACGAATAATCCTACAGCTTCAGCACAGAAGGCGACACAGAAGACAGGCAGTGTACATAAATGCCTACATCAGGACCAATTTTATTCCACTTGACTCTCTATCTGATGACAACATCATAACAAAATTATGGCTTCCAATGACCAAGATCCTTGAATTGCTGCAGGTTGTGAAACCACACCTTCAGAGGGCCACAGTACAAAACTACGCCTTAAGTAAAGCAGTGCAGTTTTTAGCGCCACTGCGTTATTATACTGTTGGACGTTTTATGGAGGTGGTTGGTGATGGCCTGGGGCTCAGCAAGTCTTAAGTCAGTAAAGCTGTGTCAGCACCTTTGCTGTTGCAGCCTTTGAAGAACATGCTGACTTTTCCCAAAACTCCTCATGAAATCCAGCTGGCCAATCAATAGTTCCACAATATTGCCAATATCCACAGAGTGACTGGCATTATTGATGGCACCCTTATACCTGTGTCAAGCCCTGTGGTAAATGAGCCCTTGTACATTTGTAGGAAGGGTTATCCAGCCAATAATGTTCAAGTAGTGTGTGATCATCTGGGGATCTTTACGGATATTGTGGCAAAATGACCTGGAAGCACTCATGACTCTTTTGTGTTGGCTAATTCTGCAATTTGTCAGGTGGCTGAAGAAGGTGGCTTTGGTGATAGCTGGCTGCTGGGACACAGTGGATATCCTCTTCTCCCATACCTCTTGACACCTGTGCAGCATCCAGTCACCATTGCAGAGGAAAGGTTTAATCAGGCCCATGGAAGGACACACTCTATATTGGAGAAGGCTATATGAGTGTGGAAACAAAGTTTTCGCTGCATCAGCAAGTCCAGTGGTGGCCTGAAGCTGAACATCTCCAAAAGCATTTCTGTTACTGTGGTTACTGCAGTTGTACACAACATTGCAGTTAGGAAAAATGTCCAGCTTCCTGAGGGGGAAGAGGAGGTCATGCTGGTGCTGATGATGACGAAGATGCTGTTTCTGATGATGATGATCCTTTGAACCGACATCAAGGCAGAATGCATCCTGCAGGAGCAGAAGTTGGAGCATTTAATTCAGAATATGTTTGGTTACTGATATTTTTAAATACAGTTTGGAGACAGTATTTTCACATTTTTTTTTTCTATTTTTCTATTTTAACTTGTATTAACAAGCATTTCGTGTATTTGCCTACCTTAGTCTATTTTGTTTTCCCTGCAAACATTAATTGAAACACTTTTGCAAACAAGAAGCATATATTTCTTTTCTAATAGAAAGCCTATTGAGAATATTCCATATTCTTTTCTACTTCTGTGAACATGACACAAAACCCCTTACACCAACATGTAATCCCATAAAGAAATTAGATATATGGCCATACACTGCTAAGTAGAATATGATTAATTTATTTGGGAATATTGCCTATAAAACTTACACTTTGGTTTGAGAAATAAAATTTTTCAATTATTAAAATGTAATATTTTCAAATATATGAATGAATGAATTTTACAGTTGCATAGAGCTTTTCTGACACTACACTCAAAGCACTGCAGATATGTTGCATATATGTACAGTACAGATACATTTTTATATAGGTGAAAACCATTAACATACATATTGTCTTTAAAAAAAAAATTATATATGAGAAATCTTCCTTTGGAAATGTTGTAACAAAAATTATTGCTTGTAAATAATAAAATAACGCACCTTTTTTCGCATAACCGAAGCCAAGGCTGCGTTCCAAACACCATAAATAATGATTTCAGAGGGCACTGTGATAGTCATGCTGAAAGATTGTTTCAAACTGAATTTGTAATAAAAATAACTGTAAAAGTGAATTACATAAAATTTGAGCACCACAACTATAAGCCTTCCGAATCTCTCAAAGTGGATGGTAAAGTTTTCGACAGGAGTAGGGCACAGGGGTGATAACTCTGATTAGAACACACCCCATCTGCAGAATATACACTTTTGCTTCACAACTACAAGATTCTTTTTCCCTTACTCTCTCTCTCTCCATCTATTGCTTTGGCGGCCTTTTAAAGCCTGTCTCCATTGTCACTGAAACGAGACACAGGTGTTTAGTGCTAACAATCACGAGGTGATGGTCCTTACCGCTTCCTCTCTCCCCAGTGACAGACAAATGACCACATCCCACTCCACATACCCCCACCGCTCATCTCAGGCCCGGGCAACATCTGGCCGAGCTCCGCCCTCTCTGGAACTACTGTCACTATGGACATGGGAGCTGCCTCTCTCTATATTTAAGGAGGATGAGGTGGTAAATTTGATGTGATCCACCTCTATCCGTTCGTTTGACCTCATAACCCCAACTCGCCGTGTAACCTCAAAGGGCCCTTGCCATTTGCCGCATAATTCTGAGCTCAATGTGGGGCATAGGCGGAAATCGCGGGGGGGTCGGGGGGGTCAGGAAATAAAGTGCTCTGTGAGTGTAGTTTTCATTTTTAAATGAACTATCCCTTTGATTTTGGATCCTGGTCGCAGGTTTTGTCTGACCATAATGTTAGATTGTCTAGTTGAATTGTAAAGTAGGAGGTCAACGTTCCTGCTTTGCTCAGCGCTTCTTGTAACATAAGAATGCCTGACCTTCATTAGTAGTTCATCATGGAGTCACTAACAGCAGGGAGTTATATTTGAGACCTGAATCAGCAATGCTGGCCTGAGAAATGCATAGTTGATCAGAATTATCCATCCTGAGGTGGCCTTTGTTGACAAGCTATTAGCTAAAATAAGCTCCAGCCGGGAGGCACACATCCCCATCAGCTGTCCACTTCCTGTGAGACAGCAATTTTCTGAATGATAAAGGAGAAGTGTGCACACATCCCCGAACATTACCCTAGTTATTTATTTGTCCAGCATTAATGATTAATGAGCAGGACGGCTTTGAGTGGCAGTCAATGAAGGAGGAAAAGGAAGTGAGGGAGCAGACAGGATATTTTAACGAAACAAAACAGTGATAACTACAGACCATATTGTTTCTTTACAATTGATATAGACTTTTAATTACTAAAATACAGACTAACAAAGAATTATTTCTGCTTGTCACAGTAATAAATGAATAATCATTTTACTACAACAATTAAATGAAATATTAATTATTTCCAATTAAGATTGATATTAATAATCATTTTAGTATTATCTATGAAATTATATTGTTGTTTGATTCTCAAATTAATTTTCATATTTATTTTGAGCTGTCTAATTTTAAGCTTAAATTGTAATGTGTTTCTTGAGAATGAAATACCGAAATCTAGAAAGTTGAGTAATTTATGCTAAATAGGCTTACATTTAATAAGTACATTTACTTTACCTGTGTGCACTGTTTCCTATGATCACACAGCAATGTAATGGCATTATTTAGAATGAGACCCAATAAATGGTGCCAATGTCAGATATTAAAGAACCGATAAATTATGTATAATTGTATAAATATTTATAAAACAAATTATCAGTCAAAACAATAATCAGCAGATCAGATATTAAAAACAGATAACTTATTAAATAGAACAGTGTGAATATCTTTAATATAAATTTTCGATACACCCAAGGGCATAGGTTTGGTTTGAATGTTGGGACATATTGCATGGAGGATAATATTCAAAATGTAGGTATTAAGAAAGTGCAAGAAAACTCAGTCTGGTAATATAGCCAAAGTAACATTTATTTTATTATATAACCATATTATAAAATAGCCTTTTTTTATTATTTATATTCTGAAGAATATACTGGTTTAGAAATTACCACTAGGACTGCACGATATGGAAGACAAATGTGACGTGATAAATTTGTTTCATAATGCAACGTACTGTACATAAAAGTAAGCATATTGATAAAAAAAAAAAAAAAAGGAAGCTTGTTTAAACCACTTCATTTTAAGGAATGGAAGTTAGATACAAATGGAAATCTGCCAATCTAATCTCCAGAAAATTATTTTTGAAAAATCTTTCTGCAGTAATCGCAAACAACTGTGATTGTTGCATACTGAACAGAGTTAAGAAAAGTAACAGGTGCCATGTGACAACACCATTTATGCACTGCTTCAGAAGAAGTTGGACAATAATTTAAATGTGAATAAAGATACTGAGAAACTTTAATAGTCATTACAATGAAAATAAAAACAAAAGTTAAAGTATTTTCTTTGTGGAAAATTGCATAAAAAATGTTGGTCGGACATGTCCCTACCATCCCTACCTTAATCTATGACTATAGGCAGACCAGATATTGAAGAACCAATAACTTATTAAGTAGAATATTATAAAAATTTATAAAATTATTTATCTATATTTATTTATAAACAATTATCAGCAGGCCAGATATTAAGAACCAATGACAGATAAAGCAGGAAAGTGTGAATAGGTGTAAGAACAATTATCAATAGACCAGATATTAAAAACTCCTAACTTATTGAGTAGAACAGTGTGAATATCTGTAGAGCCAATTATCGGCAGACCAGATATTATAGAACCAATAAATGATTAAGTAGGATAGTATGAATATTTATAAAACCAGTTATCGGTCAAAACAATTATCAGCAGACCAGAAATTTAAGAATCAATTACTTATTAAGTAGAATAGTATGAATATCTGTAAAACCAATTATCACTAGACCAGATATTAAATAACTGATAACTGAATATGTAGAATAGCATGAATATCGTTAAAACATATTGGTCAAACAAATTATCTGCTAGTGATTATATCCAGTGACGTCCACATAATTTCTCTTTGTCTCTTTGGTATTTATAAAAATTTTCTAAGCACTATTGCCAAGCAATCGCTGATGTGCTCAGGGATTTAGCAGCTTCTGTGCCATTTCCATTTTGTTAATTAGCCCTATTGTCTGCATATCAATCAGATTAACGCTGGGGGATCTAGGTGGAGGGTGCTGAGTGGAGCACGTTTACCCAGGAGGAAGTGCAGGGCTTTGATCTTTCCTAATGAGCTGCCAATACCGCCCTCGAGGACTTACTTCCTGGGGCCAGCTGGGTGCCTGCAAGTTAGGCCACCTGAAACAACACACACTCTTTCCGTTCCCATTTGCCCTCACCCTACCTGCCCTTCCCCCATTCATCTACAATGGTAACCCTTCCCCCAACTGAACTCTGTGATAACTGGAGATAGAGGTGGGCTACAGTCACCCAGGGTTGTTTTGTCCGCAGTGTATTCATTCAAAGTCTACCCAGAGGTGACACTAGTGGTCTGATGGATGTATGCTCTCTGTGACACTTGGCTTTAAATCAAGAACCTCCTAAATTTGGTTATTTTGTCTTGGTGTTAGGTAGGGTTTGGTGAATGATTGATATGACATTCTGTTTGTTCTGCTTCTTCTCAGTCAACGATGTTACACTTAAAATGTTTGAAATGTTCATAAACAACACTTTGTATTACGCAACTTTCTGACACAATCCTTCCCAATTCAAATCCAGATTTTGCCCATATTACACCATTTACAAAGAGCGAATGCTAGTTTTCCAAACTATTTTGAGATGTTTTCACAAAAACACATCGTGGACCACATTGAGTGACAAGTGCAGTCGTTTTAAGAAAAGACGCTGGATGAACGTGGGCTCTGGAATGTCCAAACAGAAGCTCCTGACTCACTCTAGAGCATCCCTTAATCCACACTGCTTCCAGTAAATCTCTCACCGCTGGGTATTCTCTCACTCTTTTGTGACCGTGGGAGAGGGTTGCAACGGAAAGCTCTGCCAATCCTCAGAAGCTCTGTTTCACATCCATTCTCTCCTTTGATCCAGCTCAGGTACCTGTAGTCCTGGGAAAGAAGCTACTGGCCACGTCTTTCCCCACTGGACATTGAGCCATGCTGGGGTTGATGGCGAGCACACAGCAGCCCCTTTGATGGGCGTGGGGACAGGGCGACACAGGACACTTCCTGGGCTGAATGGCGCCCGACACTCGACACCTGAGACAGCAGCGCTCCGTTGCTGGCCCTGTGCCAACTCAACGAGGCACCTTTGTGCTCCTAGGCTCAGTAACCTATCCGGAAAGATCTCTGAGGGCTAGTTCCCATGCATCCCTCTACTCAATTCCACACTGCTTTTGTGCCCAACTGGCTCGGGGACTCTCCTCACTTCCTTTTGCTTCAATCTGGGCTATAATTGCATGGTCCCAGTGAAAAGCAAGTACGAACTTGAAAGGAGGGGTCTAAGTTCATAGTATTGGGGATCAGGCCACTGAATACAGTTTATTTTGCATGTAAAACAGTTCTCCTGGATTAATTTGAAGGCATTGTTCAAATGAGGGATATCTGATGTCCTACTGTCTTTACTGAAACTCTTTATGTCTTTCTCACAATGAGGTACAAAGTGTTACATTCTCTCCACAAAAAGTCAGCACAAGGACCTCTTGTTGTGGGGATCCATTATAGACCTTGAACATAACTAAGGCTGCGTTCAGTCAGTGTTTGGGGTTGAAAACTGAATTGAATAAAAGGTGTCTCTCTCTCTATTTGTCCTTTTCATACAACAGCATACAGTAGCAGCTCGAATAATAGCTGTTATTTATGAAACATGAGCAGATTTTTATGTAAATCGTTAATAAATCCATTTGTACACGAATTGTCGCATTAACTTAATGAGACAATTTATGTATGAATGGTTTTAAGTACAATTCACAGAAATTAGTTCTGGCTGTGTTTTACGAATAAGAGCCAGCGTCTGTATGAACAAATAACAAAGTCCCATATCTCTTCTCATTCATGAAATATGAGGAGATTTGTGTAAATCGTTCTTGAATCCATTCATACATAAATTGTTGCATCAAATTCAATGCAACAATTTACAAATTGCTTTAAATACAATTTCCAAAGATATTTGTTTTGCTCATGTTTTATAAATAAGGGACAATGTCTGTATAAAGGAATAACAAAGCCCCTATCTATTCTCATGATAAGTAAGGAATAATCTACAGTCAGTCGGTTATAATCACAAAATAAAATTCTGCCAGAAGAGGTGTGTTTTTAAAGATTGTGATGGATTCAACTGTTCAGTTGAAGATTGGGAGGGTTTACAACTGAAACAAATATCTGGTCTACCAATATTTGGTTTGACCTATAATTGATTTTACAGTCATCATTTTTTTTTTTTTAATTTTAGTCATGTTATTTGACAAGTCTTTTGACAATGTCCTTTTAATTTAGTCAAAATGTCATAATGTCATGTTAATCATTTAGTAAATTTTATAGTGTCTAAAATGGCAATTTTATATACTTTATTTAGTTTATGATAATATGCAAAATAACAAAATATACATTTAACAATAACAGAACAAGCTTTATATGTTTGGAGAATGTCTAAACTACTTAGAATTATTTAAACATGTATCAAACATATTAAATATTAAAGGAGACCTATTATGCCCCTTTTTACGATGAGATGTAATATAAGTCTCAGGTGTCCTCAGAATGTGTCTGGGAAGTTTCAGCTCAAAATACCCCACGGATAATTTATTATACTTGCTATAAATGCCTCTTTTTGGGTGGAATCAAAAACACGCTGTTTTCGTGTGTGTCTCTTTAAATGCAAATGAGCTGCTGCTCTCTGCCCCAGACATAGCTCTGGTCTCTGTGAATACAATTAGAGATGATGGTAACTTCAGCAGCATTAGCCATGGAATCAGCTAACAAGCACATTTGGAAAGGCGATTTGAAAACATTCACAAAATATAAAGTGCGATACTTACATTTTCAAGAAATAATGCTGGAACACGAACAGTTGGTACTGATCCATGCTTGAGAATCACATTTTTTGATTTGATTCTTTACTGTATATTGACACTCATTCACAAAGCATTCCGATGTAAAATGATTTGCACAAACATACACACATTTTTTTATGTTTTGAGGCACATTTCCTTCAAAAACAAAACTTGCTCACTGCATCTTCAGTGGCTCTGATGCTGGGAGTACATGAAGACTCTTATGTTCACATTTACAGCCAACAACAGAACACTTATGATGCTTACGAAGCTGAGACATTATTCTTCTCACTGTATCTGCTCCAGCAGAGGATCTGTGATAATAGGGTGGAACCCGTCACCAGTCGTGGGCGAGGCCTGCTCTAATTTGACATCACGTCAGAGCAGAAACGAAAACATTCATTTTGACAAACTGTTTGTGATTAATAGAAATATAAGAAAGAGGAGTGGGTGGAGTTTTAACATTGTAGGGTAGTTGTGTACACACTGCCGACTCACATTTATGTACAAACACCATTAAAAAGTGAACTTTGCATAATAGATCCCCTTTACTGTTTAACCTGAAATAATTGCATATAATGAGTATATTAAAATATTAGATACTTTTAAGAGCCCGCTGTTGTGAATTACTTATGTTTAGAAAGTTTACAATATTGAGTCACGTTTAGAGCATTTATGCAACAAGAAAAGTAAACAGTGTATTCACAACACAGTTTACGCATTCTGACTAGCACGTAACTTGACTTCATTGTCTTTGCAGATGTAGATGATATGAAAACCGAAAACGTATTAGTGTGTGTTTACATATTCTGCTGCACATTAATGAGAAACAGGGGCCTAGAGACTGTAGAAATGTGAAATGGCTAACCACAACAAGGCATACGCTGTATAGCATGTATGCAGGACTTTAGGACTCTGCTAGTTTTGAGGTGCTGGGCGGCTTGGTCCAAACCCACCAACATGTCTGGCTTGTCAGACGCACAAGACAGTCTCCCCAGGAGGGTTTAGTGCATTGTACAAAGTGACAAACCCATCAAAGGAGCCGGGCCCAAATAAAAGCTCTTTTTATGACTTTCCTTCAAAGCGCGGCTGGAAGTTCAAAGCACACACAGTGAGCGCAAGTCGATGGAAAGTACAGATTCATATAGAGAGGCAAAGAGATGTGGGGGTGGTGATGGGGGGTGCCCAAAGGGGATTAAATGTTGCTCATGAAAGGCCTCCCCAACCTGCCATACTCTGTTTTCTCCTAGGCAGTAAATCTTCGACACTAGGTTATCATTCTCCTGTACACACCACCTTGCCTGTACTAAATATACCAATTTCATAAATGTATGATGTAGTTGCTGTATCTTCAGTAACATATGGCATGTCTTTTGAAGGTGAGGCAGTCAGCGGCTGTAAAGTTTACCCTGCTCTGTGCAGATAAGAAATCAGGCTCGCCGTTGGGAAAAAATGATTTCGCTTCCTGCCCTCAATTTGTCCCTCCCTTTTCAGAAACAGAGAGTGCTCTTTAATTAAAAATGCATGTCACTTGTGGTAAACATCTTTATTTATGTGCATACAGTTGGATGACGCCTAACAGCAAATACATCTCAGATGTTGAGGCATGTTAAGCTTCAGTTCAGTCTTGAGCTTTCAATAAAACAAACATCCAGAGCTATTTTGATGCATCATTTAATAATAATGAATAAACATCATGATAGTTTTGGGAATTAAGTGAATCAGCACTGATTTCCTCGCTGTCATGCAGTGGAATGATGTATCATGAAGAGAACGATGTGTCCATTTAGTTATTGTACCATCTACAGTCAATGGATTCATTTTCGCATCATGTTGAATCATTGTAGAGCACATGTCAGTGTGACTCGTTCACAATGAGCACTGACATTGTGTATATTAGATGAACAATTTTACAAGAATAAACCCTCAAACTGGCGCAAACATCCAATGACCCAAATCTAAATATATGTAATGCTCAAAAGGAAATATGTTGTTGTTCTGAGTTTTTTTAAGTGGCGGGTCATGCATTTTAAGTCTAGGACTCCAATGCGATTCAACACCATTTCACAGTGGACACCATATGGATATTATACTGTATAGTTCCATAACCACAGAAACTGTTGACATTTCAAAAATGCACATGAACTTAACACAAAAGCCACAAACAAAAATATGATGTGGCACTGAATACTTGATAATAGACTGATTGTAAGCAATAGACAAATTCAAAAACTTGTGAAAACTCACAAAAAAGCGCTTAGCAATTACATTTTTAAGTGAAAACCAGCCCTCCTGTCCTAGTTAATAAATAATCGGCAGAACATTTATCTCTTGTGCTCTTCAGTCTCTAATTACATACATTTTTTAACCCTTAAATGCATACCTCAGGTCTTTAGTGACCCGGAAACTCATTCCACAATGTTTTGTGCCTACCTCTGTTTCTCAACCCTTCTCTTATTAATAGTATTAATAGCAAAATTGTATTTAACTGCATTTTGAAAATTCTTATCTTTTGTCCTCTTTTAGACTCGAGAATTAGTTTAACCTCAATAGTTGTTGTTTACTTTTTCTAATTGCTTGAAAAGTGTTAGGGTCATGAGTGACACAGATATGTAATAGCGTCGCAATAGACCGTATATTTGCACTTCAATAAATCTGATTTTTCTTTTTATTATTCCATATCTATATAAGTTTACTATCACATGATATATATTTCTTTGTTTATTACATGACAAATGAGTACTATATTGAAAAAATTACTACTTTATCTGCACATTTTCTGCACAATAGTGGTGAATTGTCAGTATCCTTTATGCGTGTACACAAACATATTATACATGCAGTTTGCTCCTTAATGTGGGGCTGATGTTTCAGTTATTGACTTGATTTACATTTTACATCAATATTTTATGAAGCAATGTGGAAGTAAACTATTGCAAGCACAACACATGAACAGTATGATATGAGTATTGCACTCAAATTATGTAATGTAATGTTGGTGTCTAGGAGTGGAATCTTTAAATCCTTTAATGATAAACGCTGGAGTGGAACAAAAAATAAGGAAACACTTTCCCAATATATCAATACACTCAAATTAACACTTCAAGGACTGACAAATGATGAACAAAACTAGAGGGTATATATATATATATATATATATATATATATATATATATATATATATATATATATACAGAGAAACTAATGAGGGAATGGAAGGCAGGTGAGGATTACGATGAACAGATGGAAGTGATTAGGGCAGTGACTTCTGGGAAACGTAGTGCAGGGGAAAACTTCAAAATAAGAGTCCTTGAAGAAAATGAGGGAGACAGACTGTGACATGTAAGTTGTGCATCTATTTAAACTCAATGAGTGCCTGAGAAAACTCATATGTGTAGCTTATGTTTAATGTGTTGTTCAATATGTGTTTTACAACCAGTTGTTTGTCATTCAATTGCAGCGTGTAAGTGACAAATGCTGTTGTATCATTTGTTGCATCATCTGTTTGTGCAAATTAATACATAAAAATATATAAGAATATATTCTATTCTAATTTTCTTGAAATTCTTTGAAAATGTTACAGTCTCTGGGTGTTTTGTAGATCATTTTGTGATAGATATATGTGCCGGGTCCATAAAGACTCGAGGTATGTAATAATAGTTGGCAAAACACCCACGCATTTAAGGATTAAAGCATGATGTGTAACTCAAGGCCCTGTAGAAGGCCATGGTTAAGACATATCTAAAATACTACACCCACCACATACACATAAAAAAAATCTTCTGATTGGATAAACTTTTCGTTACTATTCACTTGAGCACTAACAAAGTCTGCAAATGGACAGAATCAGGAGTGGAGGTGAATAAATATACTGGACTGAAGCACATAAAGATAAATGAAAAGGAAAAATATATATAATGATTTATTTTGAGACCTGTTATGCCAGCAGAGAAGGCTTTGCTGACCACTTATTTAGAGAATAGTTGTAAATGTTAGCATGATAGCACAACAATAGTGGTATAACTGAGCAAAAAGCTACCTTGGAAATGCCCAACGTTTCTTTGCATAGACTCGGAGATACAATATCAACATTTTTGAAGCATCTAAAACACAACAGATTTTACATTTGAACAACTTTAGATGTGTACAAATTTTATACAAATCCTTTAGTGCTCAAAGAATTGGATGTTTCAGAACAATTGTGACAGAATAAACACATCAGGAAATAAGTTAAATTCCTTGATAATACATCGTAGCATTGATTATAATTCACCTATTTGATGATATATTAAATTCAGCAGTTGGAAGGTTGTAAATTGTAAATAAAAATAAGATTGTAGCTTTTTAATTCCCATCTAGACATCATTAATAAATATCTCATTAAAAATGTCCTTCTCTAACAAAGTTTCACTTGTCTGTGTATTGAAACCTACAGTGGTAACTTGGTAAAGGTTCTGTGATTTTCTGCTCTGATCAGTTGTCAAAGGATTCGTAAAGATTCGTAAAGATAGCTTACTTTTTAAAAGCTGTAAATTGATTGATATTATAAGTTTCAGCATCTACAATCTTGTTTTAAGTATATGCGTAAACAATGCGTACAAATATCTACGAATACAAATTAAATCCCAGCTCTGTAATTTGATGAATTGAACAGAAAAGTGTTCAAATCAAACTCCCTCAACCAAGTCGGGTTAACTCTCCAAGCAAACATGAACAGTGAAGCGGAAAATAAACTGAATCAAATGAAAACTCAATCACGTGTCTGCATACTCACTAATAACAAAGCGGCATGAGTTTATGTAGGCCGAGTGGCCTGATCCATTAACCAGCAGAAGGATCAGCCGCCCTGAAGTCATTCCATTTGCTCTGCACTGATACCATATCGAGTCACCTGTGCCATTGTATAACTAAAGGTATGATTTCCGCTCGTAGATACATAATGCAGGTATCTCCTTACCTAACCCTCCCTTCACTCTGGCTTTGTGCCTCTGCAGTGCTCCTTAATCCCCACTGCAACAAGGGTCTGTTTCTCTGCTTTGGACTGAAGTAGGCCTCTGAGGCCTGCTGTATGCCTTGGCCTGTTGGCCAAAAGCCGTCTGTTTACAATTTCCCTATTCCTGTTTTTAATGTTGCTCCGTGAGCAGCCACAAAGGGCCAGTTTTGTCCAGCGTGAACAAGGGAGCCATTAGAAGAGAGATGGAGGAAGGAAGGAAGGGAGATTTGGGAGGGTTGATTCGGAGGGGGGAATCAGGTGCCCCAGGGGGGATTAGTTATCCCAGCTGCTCCCTTTGGGGTAAGACATGGAAGGCATTTTTATTTCCCAGGGAACCAGAGTGAGGGACAGCTAGGAAGCATTAAGGAAATTTAAAAAAACAGTAATACGCAAAGTAAGAAAGAAATATATAATAGGGCCGGGAAATTAAACACGCTAATTTCTGCAATTAATATTTTTTGCGTAACACAATAATAATACAAAAATAACGCAATTAATGCAGCATCCATTCTTTTTTTTTTTCCTTCCTGAAACGTTACACGATATAGGAGAAAGGTTCCAAGCAGGCTACTCAACCTTACAGGCTCTGACTAGAGTTGGGGTGGGAATAGGACATCTGCTACCTGCCAGGAACTTACCCAGGCACCTTTGAACAATCGGAGAAACTTCACTAATGTTTTTCCCCTCTTTCTGTGGCTAAAATTGGCATACAAATGTTCAGGAGGTACTTGCATGACTCAACTGCATATTCTAGCACAGAAACTGATTGTGTGGAGCAGTACAGGCCTATTCATTACACACGACACATGTCCTTGGAATAATACACACATGAGAATGGAGAAACGGAAAATGGAGACTTAACCCACAAATAGAGAACAAGGCGTGCAAGAAATACTGGTAAGCTGCTGCATCTGTTGAGTGAATGGGCACTTAAGAGTATTTGAGTAGATTTGATTCCTTTTGTTGATTGATAAAAAAAAGTATTGGAAAATGTCTTTATGTGAAAGATGTACGTAGAAGTTAGCACTAGCTTGCTAATAACTATACACACTAGTGTGTTAATGTTGACTGATCTAAACTGACTGAACAGGAATTAGTTGTCGGCCTCAAAGTAGGTGGAGCTCCAGGTCACACCTACCGATGACTACCTAGTCGCATCAGTAGGGGGCAGTCAGAGCACCTCATCAAACCTCACAATCAGAAAAGCCACAGAGTGGGAGTCGCTCACACAGGATGCATTTCTGAATGCAGGAATGCAGGGATCTCGAGACGTAATATTCAAAGATTCAACTACATTTAACTTGACACTGCACTCTAAATGCGATGTTTATGACATTCAAAACCAGTAACACTGTCTAAAAGCCTCTATCTGGTGTAAATGTACATAAACCGACAACTGAAAATAGATGGAATGTAAGAACATGTCTTGTGAAAATAGGACATATTGACAAACTTGCTGTCATCTGTTGGCATATGTTCAATGAAATGGGAATAAAGCATACAATATATTGACTTCTAAAGCCACCTTTTATAGTCTAATCAATGCTTTACTCGTAATAATGCAATATATTTCAGTCTGATAATCTGAATTTTATTGATGGCTTTTCTCTGCAAATGTTGGTATACAAGGATCATTTCATTATTTAATCGGCATGTCATGTAATGAATGCTATAAAATAATTTTTATCAAATGACAGCCCTGGTTAAAAATAATCTTGTGTGGTTTGGTCATGACATTCTTTCTTTCTTCATTTTCCCTAAATTACCAACTTTAAAAACTAGACCATGAGTAGTATAACGTTGTAGATTAGGCCTAAGGCTACTATAAGTCTTCTTACAGGATAAGAATCCCATCTACCCAAAGCCCAGAGCATGAGTTCATTCAGACCCATTGCTTTTCTCTAGTCTTATCTATGGGATAATTCCCCAGGGTTGCCCTGGACCGGCCAGGTCTCACAGAAAAGCACCATGAGTTTTCTTATATCCATATGGCAGCCATTTGTCTCAAAGAGCTCTGTCAAACATAAATAATATGTTATGAAAAAAGGGGCAGAAAGCATTGCTTCCTCTGGGACTTGGATCTCCGGAGGCCTGGTGTCCTTCATATATTTGTCTTTCAGAGAGAGAGAGAGAAGGAAAGAGAGGGAATAGTACAGACTGGTTGTTAGATACAAGTCTGCAAAACTCATGTAACTCTTAAAGGGATAGTTCACCCATAAATTACAATTCTGACATTTACTCACCCTCATGTCATTTCAAACCCATCTGAGGTTTTCCATGGAACTCTAAACTCTCATCGTGTTCCCCGGAAAAACAAAACATGTTTGAAACAACACAAGGGTGGGTAAATTATGATAATTTTTGTACTATACCTTTAATAAAAACAGGCCCTGAAAACTAAGCCCATCTGTTTCTTTGGACTGCACATACTGGACTCAAGCTATCAGGAAATGACAGAGAGTTTTTTAAAAACTCAATTATTCAGGCAACGAGATGCCAGACATTTATGTGCTGATATGCACTGGAGTCCAAAACAAGGAAGTGTAAAACTACATATGTGACCTGCTCCATCATTTTAAGACCCAGAATCACATTTCAAGATTTATACACTTCAGTAAAAAGGAAGTTCTCAGCCTTCTAATTATATAATTTATACATTTCTATCCCAAACCCTTGCTGAAATATAATTATTTAAATTATGATAAATGATAATGATGATGATTGATTTATGATTGATGATGATTTTTTTTTTTTTTTTTTGAGAAAATGGCTTTCAAATATTCCAAAAAGTTCACAAACATTATTTAACAGAATTGGAAGATTTATTCAAGCATGCTGTAAATTCTTAAGACATAAAGAACATTTAAAAAAAATAAAAATATAAAATATATATATATATATATATATATATATATATATATATATATATATATATATATATATATATATATATATATAATGCAGGGATGCAGCTTTTGCATGTTTAGTGCACACATATTTGCATATTAATATAACATCTATAAATCTATATAACATCAATGCAGGCTCACAAAGCATACTTAATAATGACTGAATATTTATTTTGGGGTAAACTATTCGGTAACACTTTCCAATAAGTTTCCATTTGTTAACATTCATTAATGCATAAACTAATATTAATAAATGCTGTAGAAGTATCATCATGGTTAGTTCATGTTAACTAATGTTACCAAATGGAACCTTATTGTAAAGTGTTACCAACTATTCTTTGTCACTGGAACTATCATTTTAACATAGTAACAAATGTGATTATTTGACTGACCTAGAAACATTCCTTAATCTAAAATATGTCTTATTCATTTCACATCATTCAAATCCTAATACTTTCTGTTTATTTCCAGGTTTCAAATAGATTTTGAATCTCAGATTTTCAAAAGATGATTGTTTGTACACCACTGTACGGAAAATGAATCTCTCTATCTGTTTCTCTCTTTCCTTCAGTATTCAGTCCGGACTGTAGCTTTCTGTGTGTGCCGAAAGGATCATGATTAACATTCGTTCAATTCGCTGAGGGACACGCATTCTAAGCCCTTCCTTCCTGCTGCAAGTGGAATTCTCATTAAGTCATAACTACTTTTCAAGAGCAGCATTCCAGCTCAGGAGTCCCTCCAGAACTCCAACACAACAATTTTCTTAACGGCAAATTAATTGCCAAAGAAGGCAAAGAAAGAGGGCCATTTTTCTTAGATCTGTCACAGGGTCATTTATAAAAGAAAGAACGGGTTCGACTGTCATGCATGAAAGGATGAGGATTTGTCAGGAAGTGTACAGGTAGCAAAATCATTATGCATTCAGCCATGCACTGTGTTTAAACTTTCCTTTGAAATGTGAATATCCACCATTTCTTTTGTGAAATTATGATTCTGCACTTTAAAACAGACAATTAAAAATTCGGATTGAATGAGCTGCTTTCAAATCAGTTGCTCACACACCTGTGACTGCACATTCCATATTAAAAATTAAGTTGCAACGTTGTTTGGCAACTGCAAACATTTAGAATAATGAATATTATTTAGTGGAAGAAAGGTTTACTCAAATAACTATTTGTAATAAATGTAACTGTTTCTTGAACCTTAGTCATCTTGTTGTTGCCTCCCAAAAGAAAAAGTTTGTTAGGTTTCAAATGATAAAGCAATACGGTTTATTGTCCAAACTTTGTCAAAACACATTGGTCGTTAAATGTAAGTGGAACATGCTTATAGTTATTGCGCTGAACTACACATGTGGTTACTCTGATGGGACACTTGTTTAAAACTGAGGGGAACGGACTCCATAGAGCAGCTAAAAATCTCTTTCACACCAATTGATTTAAACCAAATTAAACAAAGTGGCTAGTTTTAAGAAACACTTATGTATAATTTGTTTGCGGATGCCACTTGCTTTGATATTTTATCTATTGCAATGAAGCATCCAAAAGTGTCCAGATACTTTTTGTGGCCACTGTATGTCTTCTTATATTGTAATTCAAATTTTGTAAAGATTAAAATGTTATTAGTTAATTTTTTTGTCACAATATTTCAATTAAGTAAACTTGGGGTAAACTTTAAATCATTTTATTACTTTTTGCCATGTCTCTTGGTGCCTAAGAATTATTCTTGGTTTATTTAATTTTTTGTGTATTCTTAGATTTGTTTTATAATTTATTTATTTAGTTATAGATCAGACCCTTTAACTTCCTCCAGGAAGTGACATACTTTGGGTGGGAAACCAACAAACATCTGTTTTAGCAATGGAACGGGTGAGGGATGTCAAGACCACTTTAAAAAATCTTGGTGCATTTGCATGTAATGGGATGCATAAGTTAATTTCAACCTACAATCAGAAATTGCAAGCAAATGTATGGCCCACTTTCACAATCGTTCACATTTTTAAAGTGAAGTGGAGATTTATGGTAAAAAAGGACTTAAATATTTATCTGTTTCTCACCCACACCTATCATATCGTTTCTGAAGACATGGATTTAACCACTGGAGTCACATGGATTGCTTTTATGTGACCTTTATGTGATTTTTGGAGCTTCAAATGTCTGGTTGCCATTCACTTGCATTGTAAGTACCTACAGAAGTGAAATATTCTTCTAAAAATCTTAATTTGCGTTCTGCAAAAGATAGAAAGTCATACACATCTGGGATGGCATTAGGGTGAGTAAATGATGAGAGAATTTTCCTTTTTGGGTGAACTATCCCTCTAATGTTGGAAATGAATGAAGTTAAAAATGTACAGCAAAACATGAATGACCCAGCTCCTATGTGTTGTTTAGCCACTGACAACAGAGAAAAGGACAGATGGGGTCACCTGGTGCTGGATCATGGCCACAGGCCATCTCGCCTTGACTCAATGGCTCTGATCTGGGCAAACTGGAATTGGGTACCCCCCTACTTGACTCACTGTGTAATTTGTCTGGCTCCTTTCCTACTTTCCTACGGCTTGTAAAATGATCCAGAAACCTAATTTCCCCCTTCTCAAATATATGGATGCTAATCGTGTAGAAGAACAAGAGGGAAGGGCTGTAGGCAATTAAATAAAACCTCAAACCTAAACATATACACAAACATAAATGTGAACTTACATGGCACATAGCCAAGACAGAGCTTTAGAGTTTATGAGTAAGCTTGCTTTAACATTTCCTTTACACAACACACTGTGATTTGGGATGTGCACCATATGTACCATATTTTTTAAATGGACTTTCCATAAAGTTGCCTGAATGACTAGTAAACAGATCGGTTTTGAGGAAGCCCCGTATAAATGGACTGGTTTTGGGTTTACCTGACCTGGATTCTACGTGTTCCCTATCAGTCACCTTTTGTCGATGTAGTGACACTTGGGGTCACACTTGAGAGCCTGAGACACTTCTGATCTTTGATAAAATGCCAATGGGAATTGTCGAGTGATATTTGCATGCCCCTACCCCGGACATACAGGTATAAAGGAGGGGGTCGTGCATACCGCTCACTCAGATTTTCCATCCCTCACCTCTGCTGGAACCTTACTGCGCATTACAGCAGCTTTCTCCCCTCTCTGCATGGGTACACTGCAGAGATTTCCCCTGGGCGCTTCAGCAGATCACCAGAGTATATTCCAATACAGTGTTTTCCCTTACAAAAGATTATATTCTAAAAGAGCGGCACACATCGGAACGTCTTTTTCAAGATGCGTCTTTCTAAAGATACCCTTCCGATTGTGTTTTATTCCTGGTTGTGGTCAATATCTCTTGCCTTCCGTTGGCCACAATCGCTGTCTTTCGTGCCTGGGCTCTGCCCAAGCTGAGACATCATTGCAAGGCCATGACCATGGCAACTTTGCAGTCACGGCTCGCTTTCATAAGAAAGCAAGCCACCCCAGCGGTTCCCTGCCTCGGTCCTTCTACCTACGGTTATGAGGGCAGTGCAGCGAGCACTGGGGCCGATCTGGGGACCACAATGGGACAACCTCCGCAGGTTAAATACCTGCGGACCTCCCATTCCCCGGCACCCTCGTTTGCTCTGGTTAGGCACTCGGATGGGTGCGCCAGCTCATCCCAGGGCAAGTTCGACCTCTTATTCTGTGCCCGTGAAGGCGATGAGCTCTAGAGCGCAGCATCGGAGAGCGGGTTTGCCCTGTCTGACGCGGAAACCTCTGCTGGGCTTCCCCCCTCGGGTGTGGTCGCCCAGTCACAGGCAGACACTGAGATGATGGACATGCTTTCCCGGGCCGCAGCGAGCATCAGGCTAGAGTGGGACCCTCCGCTCTCTCCTGAACCCTTACGGCTTGACGATTGGTATCTTGGCTTGTGGCGCCACTCACAGCCACGCCCAAGTGCTTTTCTTCCCAGAAGTGCAGGCGGAGCTGATGAGTTCATTAAAGGCACCTTTCACTGCCCGGTCCTGATCTCTCGGCTCAACCGCTCTCACTACATTCAATGGCAGGGGTTAATCGCTATCGGCGATGCCCCAGTGAATAAGGCGATTGCGGTGTACCTATGCCTTTGAAGCGCCACAACCTGGCGTAGGTGCTCGAAGCTCCCATCTAAGGCCTGTAGGCCCCACCCGGGTCTGACGAAATTGTTTGCCTGGGGCTTGGACGCGTGGCTCGCGCTTTGATGGCAGACCCGGAATGTCTGATTCAGCTACGCGATTCAGTTCGCCAGGCGCCCGCCCAGGTTTGCCGGCATCCACTTCACATGGCCGAGAAAGTGCGTTACAGTGTGTCCCATTCACCCATTCACACACATATTCACACTCGTACACCAATGGTGGCAGAGCTGCCATGCAAGGCGCTAGACTGCCATTGGGAGCAACTTGGGTTCATTGTCTTGCCCAAGGACACTTTGGCATGTGGAGTCGTGTGGGCCGGGAATCGAACCGCCAACTCTACGATTAGCAGCCGATCCGCTGAGCCACAACCGCCCCTGTTGGTTTTTTGTATTGTTGAAAATGGGTTCTGTTATTTATTAAGGGTAGGGTGAGGTTAAGTAATCAAAAACATATGTCTAGTAAAAATGTAACTATACAAATGTATCTATAATATAAAGGATTTGCAAATATTTTACATTTCTAAAGCTGTCAATAGATGCCATCAATACGTACATATTACACATGTCTATCCAAATGTACAAATATGTATGTATAAATATAGAAAAAATACAAACAATTATCAGATTAGCCAAGTCCATTATAAACCATCCCTAACAGTGATTGTATCAGATGGTAATTCCATGGTACTTTGATAGCAGTAAATTATTTCCTTAATCATATACCATGGTATTTTCAAGATTCTCCGAGGTACTTCAAAGAATGTTATGGTATTACCATGGTACAGGTCAAGAAACCATGGTGTCATGTCCAAACAACTCATGGTAATCCCATGGTACATTTTTGTTTAATTATTTATTACTAAAAAACTGAAAACAAGAAAAAGACTAGCACAGTCGATAATCTCAATGATGGAGCCAGAATGTTGGGAGAAAGAGGAGAAAGAGCTCACAAGAAGTAAGCTTGTAATTATAGTGATCAAGAGACACGACTATTGCCCAGTTCTGGACGAAGCAGTAGAAGTAGCCAAGTTTTTGCCATTCAATTCTCCACCAACATCTAGAGGAAGCCAGAACAGCCCTCACACATCATGAAAAGTTAGACACAATCAGCCAGTCAGCAGACAAGTAGTCACAGAGGCAACAAAGAAATTGCAAAACATCAGAGCAACCAGGCCGGACAGGCTGCCAAATTAACTATGAAAATACGGCAATGAGACCCTCCACAAAAACATCGCCCAAGCGTTGGACCGAATGTTTGAACAAGGTGAAGACCTAGAAATTGGAAGAGGTACACTTGCTGCAGAAACCAGGGAAACCAGCAGGGAAAATGAGCAGTCTGAGACCTATAGTCCTCCTATCATCACTGAGAAAGATCCTCTCACTCATCACGCTAGCCAGAATCTGAAAAAAGCCAAAGCAGTTTCAACAATATAGAAGCACTGCCGATGTGGTGTGGGCTCACAAATGGATGATTGCCAGAGTAAAATAATTCAAAGAAGGCATTTACTGTATCTATTTGGCATTGACATGAGCCACAAATTCGACAGAATTGACTGCAATAAACTCCTAAAAGAGATTAAAACAATCGTAGATGAAGATAGCTGGTGAATGGTCCATGTTCTATTAAACATCATTAGCAGACAAAATAAATTCAGCATTATCAAAGCCATTCACCATGAACATAGGCGCACAACAAGGAGTCCAGTACTCTTCACCATCTACCTCGAACTGGCTCTTAGAGAATTGCGATTTTGTTTGTAACAGATGAACGTATACAGCACTAAATATACTATGCTGATGACACCGAATTTATCACCAAACTTATTGCTATGATTGACCAAAAACAACAGCAAGCACCTGGAATATTGCCGGAATGGAACCTCCTAATGAACGTGAGTAAGATCGAACTGACTACACTAAAGTGGTTAAACAACACAGACGAGGAAAGTTGGTGAATGGTGAAAATGTTGGGCACTCTGCTGGGTGATCAAGAAGAATTACAATGAAGGAAACAACTAGCTGCAGTTGCTGTCAAGAAAATGTGGACTCTCTGGCAAAAGAAGAGCAAGCTAAGTGAAGGAAAATGAGTGCCGTTGTACAACGCATACATCAAGCCCATACTAACATACAATAAGGGCACATGGGCACTCACAGAATCGGAGATCAATGGGTTGGAAACTTTTCACTGTAAACAACTCAGATCTGTCATTGACATCTACTATCCAGACATCATAATGAACAAAAAGTTATATGCCAGGTGCAACACTTCAGAATTATATTCGTAAGTACACTATGCACGCTGGCCAATGTTCAGACATGCTGTCAAAATGATGGATGACACACCAGCAAAATCCATGTTGCTACAATACTTCAACAAAAGTGATGCTGAATGCGAACAATGCTTCCAGTTCCCAACAAAGCAGACATTGTAGTGATCAATGAAAAATTGCCAGCCTTAGCCACCGAACTTGAGTTACCGGACACATTGGCAACAGTTGAAGACCTCAGACGCTTTGAGGCAGCCATGCACCAAAGAAAGAAATGGTGCAACCTTGTTGATAACATGCATGCTGTCAATAAGTTGTTGGCCAAAAAACAACAGCTTAGATCAGGTGAATGGCAATAATACAAAATTACAAAATATATCAGATCAGGGGCGAAGTCACTGAACAGTTACATTACTTTTGAATGCAGTATTTCAGTGAATAAAAGCCTTTATTCACTAACAACCTGTAATGCAATTTGCCCTGTTACATTTTGACAACACTAAAATGTAACTTGCTAATGTAGTTCAAAATGTAGAGCATGGTGCTAGCAAATGCCAAGTTCATGGTTTTGATTCCTAGGAAACCCACCTACTAATAAAATGCATCTTAAATGCACTATAAGCTGCTTTTGATAAAAGTGTCTGCCGAAAAGGTGAACATTTCCAACTCTCGCAACAATGACCTATTACATAATTCAGCCGACATTAGTCACTGTTAGTGTAAATGGTCTAAGAAATGATGTGTTGACTTTCAAAATCAAATTGAACAGAAATCATTGTGTGATACGTTCATCATAATGTTGGTGAGAAATGTTTAACTTCAGTAAATTGAGTAGCTGATTTATTCCACCCACATTCACTGACCACTGTCTTGCTGATGTTTTGCAGTTGCGGGGACTGCAGGCACACTTGTAGACTTGTGGATGAGGCAGAAATGCATTATGGTCTGTTATGGTTGGCTGATTGCTCCCATTCATACTGTGAGCTGTTCACAAAAGGACCAGGGCTGAGTTCAAATAAAGGATCGACTCCCACCCCCTCTCTCTAGCCTGACCACCCCATTTATATGATCATGAGGCACTTTTGGTGGCAGGACAGAATTTGTGCCCCCTATCCTGGGCTTGTTGTTATGTATTGGTGATGAACAGCAGGCCTATTGGTCGGACTTCCTGTGTTTCAAAGAGAGTGTTGCTGACCATGAGGAAGTCAAGCCTGAAAGGCAGAACATGCGTGCAGACCTGCTCATTCAAACGGAGAGGATAGCTTGGGGAGGGGATGTTGGGGATTTAGTTCAAAGCGACTGCAGACAACGTTTCTGACAGTTTATAAGTAATGGTATGCGTTTATCAATCAAGCAATTCTTAGTAAGCACTTCAATCGCAGGCAGAACTAGCTGACAGGACTTGTTGTCTAAGCTAATGCTAATATGACTACAAACACTTGACTCCTTTGAAGCTCTGTGGAAGCCCTTTGTAAAACAAACAATTCCACTGCATTCCAACATCGACATTTGGAAGTGGAGTAATACTGGTTTGACAATCCAGTTGCATCACAATTTACTGCACTCTATTGAAATTTCTACTAGATTGCAGACTCGTAATAACTCGTAAGTCGTAATAATAGTACGAGATGGCAAAATCGTACAAGTTGGCTCATACAAAAAGGTACGGCGAACAAACGAACATTGTTGTTATGATTCTTCTTTGACATTCAATTTAAGATCTGGTTCTTAAAGCCAAACCGGTTGAGAACCATTGATTTAGGCAATGTTAGTTTGCCCATACTGTCCTTAACTTGGCCCAACTGTCTTCTTGTCTCCTCTTGTGTCCTCTCCTTCTCTGATTTCATGGCATAGGCAGTGAATTGAGATGATGTTATCTGTTTTTCCTGCTCTCTCATCCGTTCTCCTCCCGTTCTTTCCTCATTCACTGTAAAGTAACAGTGGCTTCTTTCAGCTTGTGGAGAATAAACAAAGTTGTTGCCCTTTCTGGCGGTGTGCTGTGCCCAGCAGCTTGGACACAAAACTCGAGGCCCACCTCATTCACTCCATCGGAAAACAATGCAGAGAGTTATAAATCCAGGGATTAGAAACAAAAGTTTTTCATTTTGGTTATTTCTGAGCAGAAACTGTATTTTGAAGTTCTGGCTTCTGTAGACTCCTTTCCAAATGGTTAATGCTTAAAATAAAATGATAAATGTTTGATAAACTATTCCTTCAACCGGGTAACATTTGCACTCTGAACAATTGAAAGGGATTTTGATACCTTTATATGTTAAGTTCTGTTAAAAATCTAGTGTGTTTTCGATTTTTGGTTTCATTCCTCTTGCCTGAATATAACACGTGTGAACCAGATTCTCTCTCTTTCACAATTTCAATATTTTTCCTAAATATTCAAGAGGATGTCTGGTCATCTGTTACATCTGACTCTGATAGTTCGGAATCAACATGCTGACATGACTGCATTTAGCCAGCGTTGTAATGGCACAAGGTCAAAATCTGTCTTTTCGCAACGTTGGATTGCTGTGTTGTGTAATCAACTCATGTGCAGGTCATACTTAGGTGAACTATGTAACAGAGGTTGGTTGTTTTCAAAAAAGCACATATTTTTTTTATGATTACTCATAACTGAACAGGAGGATGTTGTTATTGTAGCAGCACTATTATATAAATCTGGTGGTACTTATGTTGTGTTTTTTTTATTATAATTACATTTGAGTTTAACTTTAATTTGATTTTATTTAAACCAACAGGTCAATGTACAGTACCTTTCTGTCTGGCCCAATGTTGTTGACTTAATACAGATCTACTCTACACTATTAAGGCCGAAACATACTCATTGCATGTACGTGAACGCAGACGTGTCAAGCTAGGCCAGATCGATTTTGGGCATAGTTGCATTCCAAAATGTATCAGACTGCAATGCATATTACAATGCAAGTATGTGTTGCATTCTAAACATTGCCACAAGATGCACTATAGCAGACATTAGTTTGAGCAATCTGCTTCTTCTGTGAGTTTACTCTTTCTACTGTAATGGTGAAATAAAAGTTTAAAGAGAACATTGCTGAGCAAGTTAAAGTAAATTTATTTACAGCCAGAATAACAACACTTCCAGTTTAATGGCACAGACTTTTGAAGGTACCACTATCGCCACCTTGAGTACTGAGGTTTGTGCCCACCAAGATGACACATGAAGGTATTGTAAGCATAGTTTAGCTGAACAGCGCGTTGGCCATGCAGTGGCACAATTTTCATTATAGCATTAATTATAATTGCAATTTTCGTTGGTGGTAGTGTTTGTACGCTATCTGTAGATATATGCTCGCAAACTGTGGGTGTATTTTATGTTAATAAAGTGCCGCAAATCGTAATTTGCTATTTTCCTGAATAATATTTAATTGCGCTAAGACATTGTGGCAGGGCGGAGGGCGGGGCCGGGTCGTGATCATACACACCCGGTCCCGTATTAGGCTAATCAAGCCTCTGAGGTTTAAAGGTCGACTGCAGAGTTTCGTGCGTAGGATCACGACCCGGCCCCGCCCTCCGCCCTGCCACAGACATCTATTGTCGCTGCAAAGTCCAAACTGAGTTCCTGCATATGCAGTTTGGGAATTCCTCTAGCAGATGATGTTAAAAAGCTATTGATAATGTTTAATATAAGCCATGATTTGTGTGTGTCACGAACCCCGCTCCCTCGCTCAGCCCCCTCGAGCTTCCACGCTCGTTCCGCCCCCTCGAGCTCGCACGCTCGTTTTGCTCCCTCGAGCTCGCACGCTCGTTTTGCTCCCTCGAGCTTGCACGCTCATTTTGCTCCCTCGAGCTTCCACGCTCGCGCTCATGCTCGTTAGCAGGTCTCCCTCCTCGGGCTCGCATGCCCGCTCTCCTATCACCAGTATTAGTTTCACCCGCTCTCAGTCACCACATTAGTTCACCTACACTCGTCTCAATCACCACATCATTGTTTACACCTGCACTCGCCTCTATAAATACCACAGCACATTCGTCTCACTCCTGTTGGTTATTGTGTTTAGTTTCCCGTGTCCTTGCCCCCCGCTAGTCTCGTCTAGTTTTGAACTCCTCTTGTTTACCCCCTTAGCTTGCCAGCTCCCCTAGCTCCCCTGTTTAGTCTTACCCGTCTTCCTGATTCTGTTTACCCCGGCTTTGACCCTACGCTCTCGTTGACCACTCTCTCCCGGATTTGCCCCTTTACCCTATCTTGATTCCCCGGCTTCGACTTAACGCTTCCCTCGACAACTCTTCTCTGGATTTACCCTGTTTGTACTTTTGCCTGCACTGCTATTAATAAAAGCAGTTTCCTCCGACAGTGTGACTGTCTCATCTTGTGTTTGTGTGTGCGGGTTACAGAATAACCAACCCCACCGTAGACAGTCACAATGCCCCGTGCTGAGGATTCGCGCAGCTCACTAGAGCGGAGGTACACGTCACATTCAGCGCGAGGAGCTACTGTTTGGAAGCTTGACCAAGCGCTCGCGGCCCAGGGGCAGCAGGTATGTGCTATGTCTGATTTATTTCACCCTGTTTCACCTGTGTCTGCCCCTGAGCCCGTTGATGCTCTCCATGCATCCGCGAGCGCCGTATGCTCTCCATCCCTGGAGAGGTTTTATGGCTCTTCTGACGCTAACCAAGGGTTTTTCATGCAAGGCAGCGGTCATGTAACTCATAACCCCGCCCTTGACATTATGGAGCCAGCAGCCCGACTCTTGGTTTTGCGCCAAGGGAGCCAACCCTTAGAGGCTTATGTTGTGGATTTTTGTGCCCTGGCTAACCAGGTGAATTTTGATGAGGTGGCTCTGAAAGACATTTTTCAATATGGACTGAATGAGCCAGCCTCATCATTCATGCCTGGTGGTCGCTGCTCTCTCAACCTGGCTTAGTTTATTGACCTCGCCCTACTGTACGCTGGTTCCTCGTTTACTGTGGGGGAGGCAGAAACTGAACCAGCGTTCCATACCACGGCCCCCGTCTCGAAGCCTACCACGGCCCCCGTCTCGAAGCCTTACACGGCCCTAGTCCCAAAGCCTTACACGGCCCTAGTCCCGAAGCCTGACACGGCCCTAGCCCCGAAGCCTGACATGGCCCTAGCCCCGAAGCCTTACACGGCCCTAGTCCCGAAGCCTTACACGGCCCTAGTCCCAAAGCCTGACACGGCCCCAGTCCCGAGGCCTGTCACGGCTCCAGTCCTGAAGCCTGTCACGGCCCCAGTCCCGAAGCCTTACACGGCCCCAGTCCCGAAGCCTGACACGGCCCTAGTCCCGAAGCCTTACACGGCCCTAGTCCCGAAGCCTGACACGGCCCCAGTCCCGAAGCCTGACACGGCCCCAGTCCCGAGGCCTGTCACGGCCCCAGTCCCGAAACCTGTCACGGCCCCAGTCCCGAAGCCTGACACGGCCCTAGTCCCGAAGCCTGACACGGCCCCGTTCCCGAGGCCTTTCACGGCCCCAGCCTCGAAGCCTGGCACGGCCAGCGAGTCAACGCCCATGCCTGCCACAGCCAACGAGCCAGCGCCCATGCCCGCCACGGCCAACGAGCCAGCGCCCATGTCTGCCACGGTCAGCGAGCCAGCGCCTGTAGCCTCAACCGTCCCCAGGGCCACATCCCCTGTTGGCCGAAGACATCAGAGAAGGAAGAGGGCCCCTTCTCCCCAGTCTCGTCTTGTGCTCAAGACCGCAGAGGTTCCCTCAGAGTCTTCCACGACTCTGCCAGGCTCTGCTCCGCCCCCAGAGTCTTCCACGATTCTGCCGGGCTCTACTCTGCCCTCAGAGTCTTCCACGACTCTGCCGACCTCTGCTCCGCCCTCAGAGTCTTCCACGGCTCTGCCAGCCTCTGCTCGCCCCTCAGAGCCCTCGCGGCCTCCGCCTCATGAGCCTCCCAAGGCTCCTCCTCCCAAGCCTCCCAGAGCTCTACCTCCCAAGCCCCCCAGGGTTCTGCCTTTCAAGTCTCTCGAGCCTCCCAGAGCTCTACCCCTCGAGCCTCCCAGAGCTCCGCCTCTCAAGCCTCCCAGGACTTCTCCTCTCGAGTCTTTCAGGGCTCCACCCCTCAAGCCTCTCACGGCTTCGCCTCTCGAGTCTCTCAGGGCTCCTCCCCCTCTCAAGCCTCTCAGGGCTTCCCCTCTCGAGTCTTTCAGGGCTCCTCCTCCTCTCAAGCCTCTCAGGGCTCCCCCTCTCGAGTCTTTCAGGGCTCCTCCTCCCCTCGAGCCTCTCAGGGCTCCGTCCCTCGAGTCTTTCATGGCTCCACCCCTCAAGCCTCTCACTGGCTTTGCCTCTCCGAGTCTCTCAGGGCTCCTCCCCTCTCAAGCCTCTCAGGGCTTCCCCTCTCGAGTCTTTCAGGGCTCCTCCTCCCCTCGAGCCTCTCAGGGCTCCGCCCCTCGAGTCTTTCATGGCTCCACCCCTCAAGCCTCTCACGGCTTCGTCTCTCGAGTCTCTCAGGGCTCCTCCTCCTCTCGAGCCTCTCAGGGCTCCACCCCCAAGCCTCTCGAGCCTTCCAGGACTCTGCCACTAGAGCCTCCTACGGCTCCGCCTCTCGGGCCTCCTACGGCTCCCCCTCCAGAGCCTCCCACGGCTCCACCTCCCGAGCCTCTCATGGCTCTGCTCCCAAAGACTCCAGAGCTTTCTATGGCTCCGCCTCTCAAGCCTCCTACGGCTCCGCCTCTCTGGCCTCCTACGGCTCTACCCCCCGAGACTACAGAGCCTGCCAGGTCGTCGCCTCGGGGACCTCGTCCCGAAGTCTCGGGGACCTCGTCCCGAAGTCATAGTCCCGAAGCCTGACACAGCCCCAGTCCCGAAGCCTGACACGGCCCCAGTCCCGAAGCCTGTCACGGCCCCAGTCCCGAAACCTGTCACGGCCCCAGTCCCGAAGCCTGACACGGGCTCCTCCTCCTCTCGAGCCTCTCAGGGCTCCACCCCCAAGCCTCTCGAGCCTTCCAGGACTCTGCCACTAGAGCCTCCTATGGCTCCGCCTCTCGGGCCTCCTACGGCTCCCCCTCCAGAGCCTCCCACGGCTCCACCTCCCGAGCCTCTCATGGCTCTGCTCCCAAAGACTCCAGAGCTTTCTATGGCTCCGCCTCTCAAGCCTCCTACGGCTCCGCCTCTCTGGCCTCCTACGGCTCTACCCCCCGAGACTACAGAGCCTGCCAGGTCGTCGCCTCGGGGACCTCGGTCCCGAAGTCTCGGGGACCTCGTCCGAGTCATAGTCCCGAAGCCTGACACGGCCCCAGTCCCGAAGCCTGACACGGCCCCAGTCCCGAGGCCTGTCACGGCCCCAGTCCCGAAACCTGTCACGGCCCCAGTCCCGAAGCCTGACACGGCCCTAGTCCCGAAGCCTGACACGGCCCCGTTCCCGAGGCCTTTCACGGCCCCAGCCTCGAAGCCTGGCACGGCCAGCGAGTCAACGCCCATGCCTGCCACAGCCAACGAGCCAGCGCCCATGCCCGCCACGGCCAACGAGCCAGCGCCCATGCCCGCCACGGCCAATGAGCCAGCGCCCATGTCTGCCACGGTCAGCGAGCCAGCGCCTGTAGCCTCGACCGTCCCCAGGGCCACATCCCCTGTTGGCCGAAGACGTCAGAGAAGGAAGAGGGCCCCTTCTCCCCAGTCTCGTCTTGTGCTCAAGACCGCAGAGGTTCCCTCAGAGTCTTCCACGACTCTGCCAGGCTCTGCTCCGCCCCCAGAGTCTTCCACGATTCTGCCGGGCTCTACTCTGCCCTCAGAGTCTTCCACGACTCTGCCGACCTCTGCTCCGCCCTCAGAGTCTTCCACGGCTCTGCCAGCCTCTGCTCGCCCCTCAGAACCCTCATGGCCTCCGCCTCATGAGCCTCCCAAGGCTCCTCCTCCCAAGCCTCCCAGAGCTCTACCTCCCAAGCCCCCCAGGGTTCTGCCTTTCAAGTCTCTCGAGCCTCCCAGAGCTCTACCCCTCGATCCTCCCAGAGCTCCGCCTCTCAAGCCTCCCAGGACTTCTCCTCTCGAGTCTTTCAGGGCTCCACCCCTCAAGCCTCTCACGGCTTCGCCTCTCGAGTCTCTCAGGGCTCCTCCCCCTCTCAAGCCTCTCAGGGCTTCCCCTCTCGAGTCTTTCAGGGCTCCTCCTCCTCTCAAGCCTCTCAGGGCTCCCCCTCTCGAGTCTTTCAGGGCTCCTCCTCCCCTCGAGCCTCTCATGGCTCCACCCCTCAAGCCTCTCACGGCTTTGCCTCTCGAGTCTCTCAGGGCTCCTCCCCCTCTCAAGCCTCTCAGGGCTTCCCCTCTCGAGTCTTTCAGGGCTCCTCCTCCCCTCGAGCCTCTCAGGACTCCGCCCCTCGAGTCTTTCATGGCTCCACCCCTCAAGCCTCTCACGGCTTCGTCTCTCGAGTCTCTCAGGGCTCCTCCTCCTCTCGAGCCTCTCAGGGCTCCACCCCCAAGCCTCTCGAGCCTTCCAGGACTCTGCCACTAGAGCCTCCTACGGCTCCGCCTCTCGGGCCTCCTACGGCTCCCCCTCCAGAGCCTCCCACGGCTCCACCTCCCGAGCCTCTCATGGCTCTGCTCCCAAAGACTCCAGAGCTTTCTATGGCTCCGCCTCTCAAGCCTCCTACGGCTCCGCCTCTCTGGCCTCCTACGGCTCTACCCCCCGAGACTACAGAGCCTGCCAGGTCGTCGCCTCGGGGACCTCCCACGGCGCCACCTCCCTTGGCTCCACCTCCAGAGCCTTCCAGGCCTACCTCGCTAGAGCCTCCCTCACGGCGCCACCGTCATTGGCTCCACCTCCTGAGCCTTCCAGGCCTTCCCCCTAAAGCCTCCTTCGGCTCCACCTCCAGAGCCTTCCAGGCCTCCACCTCCAGAGCCTTCCAGACTTACCCCCCTAAAGCCTCCCTTGGCTCCACCTCCAGAGCCTTCCAGGCCTTCGCTCCTAAAGCCTCCTTTGGCTCCACCTCCAGAGCCTTCCAGGCCTTCGCCCCTAAAGCCTCCTTCGGCTCCACCTCCAGAGCCTTCCAGAACCCCACCTCCAGAGCCGCCTACAGTGCCGCCTCTGACGGCACCGCCTTTCACGGCTCAGCCCAGACTTCCTGACCCCCTTCCTGTCCTGTGGCCTCTTCCCTGGCCTCCGGACCCTATTCCTGTCCGGTGGTCACCTTCCAGACCCCCGGACCCAGTCCCTGTCCTCCAGTCGCCTTCCAGACCCCCTGACCCAGTCTCTGCCCTTTGGATGCCCCCTAGATCTCCCGACCACCCGCCTGTCCGCTATGTTCCCCCTGACCTTGCCTTGAAACTGCCCATTGACCCCATGGACTGTCTCATTTCCCTCTGTGCCCCTTGGACTGCCCTCAATTTTGTTTGTGTGTTTTGTGGGTTGTCTGTTCAGGGTTGTTTTTTGTTTGTTGGGATCGTCCAGCACCACTTCCCAGAGGTCGCGCTCCTCGCAACCGAGCGCTTTGGCCATTTTGGCCATATGGCTTATCGCTTAGCAAAGACATAGAGCTCCTAAAATTGGTCTTAATGACTTAAAGGTTCACTCAGTAATTTTTGTTTATGTTACGTTGAAAATATAAAAAAACATCGTAATTTTCTTGAAGCAAAATAAAATCTTCTTATTTCTTTTGATTTTATGGTTAAATATGACCCAGTCTCAGACATATTCTTGACAGGATTCATGATATTTACCCTTTAACATAATTTAATGTCACCCTTCATAGACAAATTGCAGAGGTTTGAGGGATTTCATTGCTTTGGCCAAGCCGTGTGTCCTCACTAATTTAAAACACCTTTGTAATGTAAAAAATGTAAAAACAATCTCAAGCTTTCCTCTTCCTCCCCTTGTAATCCATCTCACAGCCTCTCCTGTCTTCTTGCAAGAGTTAGAGGCTGATAAGGGTGATGTCATACCTCCGCTTCCTGGGGATATGAGTAACTGTATACGCTGTTCTGAGGGGCACACTGGGGAAACCTCGCTAGAGCACAAGTGCTCCAAACTCACACACACACAGACACAACCCATGAATGCTGTCAGCCTCCATTACGAAACTTTGCAGAACATTTGATGTTCACACTTTGAGTTTGCAGAAAATACGTTTCTAACTAGCTTGTTATTTATGGAGAGGTTTTGCTTTTTGAGGCATAAGAAGTTTTGCTATTATTACATTATCTTGGAGTGAGTAATCTAATTTCTAGGTATTTGTGCACAATGTTGGGTAAATTACTACTAAAAGTAATCAGTAATCATTTACTAATACTTTAAGTTCCTTTAAAAAAAAAATGTCACATTTTGTTTTCAGATGAGGGTGTAATGTGTTATACTACTTTTTTGACTAAATAAAGATTACAGTAGCTAATTATTTATGTAATTAGTAAATTTGATTACACCCAACACTGTTCATTCATAATCTTGTAAATACAATGGGATTCAAATGTCTCCCGTGATCCCACATTCAAATTTTGTATTTAAACCTGAAAAAAAAAAAAACAGAACAGTTTTGGATTTTGACAAATGTAAAAAAATACATTTACATTTATGCATTTGGCAGACTTACAGTGCACTTATTACAGGGACAATCCCCCCGGAGCAACCTAGAGTTAAGTGTCTTACTCAAGGACACAATGGTTGTGGCCGTGGGGTTCAAACCAACGACCTTCTGATTAACAGCCCTGTGCTTTAACCACTACGCCACCACCAAGCCAAATAAATTGTTAACTCATTTGAAAGAAAGGTCAGATTTCCTTGCTTCCATAGTAGCACACAAGATGCTTTATGGAGCAGTCTCAAATCAGACTGGATAACGTGACCATCGGGTTTTGCACAAGGTTTTCCATGCCAGTTTGAATGCATTCAGTCATTAAAGCAAATGGGAACAAACCAAATACATTAAATAAACATTGACATTCATGTAAAGTTTTAAATTCAGTTGTTCAATCAAATTATTTTGCTGAATAAAATGTGTCAAAGTAGAAAAATCGAAAATAAAAGACCCCCTTCTTTGGTCTTTGGAGGTCAGCTTGCACTGTGTGCACCACAGACCCTGGTGTTCAGCTTCCTTTGGCATTATTGAGCCACAGGAGCAACTGCAAACACAACTCTCTGCTTCATGTCTGGAGATTCATAAAAAGGAGGCATTTAAAAGATAACAATTACTTTTGTCATTGTTAAATGAAAATCTATGCACTTTGAAGAGTGTAAACCGATATTTTGGAAATATGAGTCTACATGTATCTGTCAGCAGGTTGTCCTGTGTAGAGTATCTCTTCTCTGTAAGAGATAACATTCTTGGAGGTTTGCTATGTAGGTTTAAAAAGGCCAGGACATGGTCCTTCTTGTAATTTACACCATGAAAAAAAACCAGGGAATGTAACTCAAGATGGAAAAACAGCAGAATGTCAGCTATGCACAACGCACAATGTTAATTGTGTCAGATAAATAGTGCTGACTTCTGTGAATAAGAAACATTCTATGATAAGCCAGTGTACTTAGAAAGGTGTATGCATTGCAAAGAATGATAATGGCTGTGTCTAAGTCAGACTGAACTCACTGTGAATTCCGTGAAAGTCCTGCTGCTGAAATCGGACTGTGCTTACCGAAATTCGTACCACTGCCCCCTGTGGCTGAAGGTGGAAGTTTTTTAACGTGTGAGCTTCAGTTTCTTGGTGAAATGTCCAAAGAGTGCCACCACAAACAAGTTTTTAGTTGTAAATTATGTAATACAGTAAACAGGAATTAATATTTTATGAACTATACCCACTCACCCAATTTCCAATGCTAAACCGAATCATCATTGGAGTAAGAATGTCATTTTAGAGCATAAATGCAGCCTCCGTTTCACGTATTGATCATTGATTAATGTGGCAGGGCGGAGAGCGGGGCCGGGTCGTGATCCTACACACCCGGTCCCTTATTAGGCTAATTATGCCTCGTCCGGCCTGGTGCACATGCTCAAGAATGGAAAGACTGAAGATCTGGCCTGCATGTACAAGTTGTTCAGCAGAGTGCCAAACGGCCTGAAGACCATGTGTGAGTGTATGAGCTCCTATTTGAGGGAACAGGGCAAAGCTCTGTTGTCTAAAAAAGGAGGAGGCGAGAACCGGCTTGACGATATAAATAATAATTTTAATGATAAACGTAAAAGACAGCATAAACACACACATGACGGACATGTCCGTTAACAGTCTCTCTCTCCCGCACGATCCCCTGCAGTCGACCTTCACGGAGGTATAATTAGCCTAATACGGGACCGGGTGTGTAGGATCACGACCCGGCCCCGCCCTCCGCCCTGCCACAATTATGTAAACACGATTACTTCATGATTTCCATGGGACCAGAACTTGTGTCTCTGAAGCTGTGAGTGGAATGCACTGTCAGTCACACCACAGGGTTCAACACTTCTGAAATAATGTTGAGATAAAAGATAATTGAGGAAACTTGCAGAATGAGGTCGAACATTCAGTAGCAACATATTGAGTTCCCCTGTGATAATGTTGGTCTCAATTCCTGTTCTTTCATTGTATGTACTGAATTCAATGAAGAACTTTCTTCTCCCGATGAAGTTCATTCTTTAGAGATGCAGGTGTGTAGTGTAAAAATCCTCCAGGGCACACTGCATCTGACATGTTGCCATTTTCCTATTCTTCAACTTGTGACATACTAACAACTTGGGTGTTGTTAAGTATAATTTAACCACAAGAACAACTTTCTTGGTACCTATTGCCAGTCTTGAGTCGAAAACTGCTTAACTATAAAAGTAAGGTAATTTTATATTTACACTTTTACGATAATTTACTCTGAATACATGCATTACCAATTTCATGTTTTGATTAACCTCTTATTTTAATTGAATGACTGGACCAAATGCACCCCTCCCCCCACTTTGAATGTCAAGGCTGATTGTAAATGTAATCATATAATACATAAAGTCCCCGTTTACACCTGGTATTAAGATGCGTTTTTGGTGATCTGATCACATGTTGTCAGCGCTAAATACAGGTCTTAACAGAGTCTAAAAAGTTTTGTGATCGTATCACAAAAACCACATCCATATGTGGTCAAAAAGTCATGTGTCCACATCGCTTTTGAGGTGTAAACGCTAATCTGTCCGGGCAGCAGCGAAGTGCCATCCTCACCTGTCAATCAACCACTGCGCTAAAACAAGAGTTTTAACTTTGTCTGTTGTAAGCTGTTTAAAAGGAAATAACTGTCTAATCGGGCAAAATTCAAAAAGCTGATACACAATCAAAAGAACTTCACAGATCTTTAGCGTATCTGATATTAACATGCAGGGACACTTATGAGAAGCACGAATATCTGCAGCTAAGGTTAATACAGGTAATCCACTAAAATAACGGACAATTCTGCTTGAAATGTTGCATTTGTGCTTAGATACATTTTCAGCTGCATCTGGGAGAAACAGCATTTTTTTTATTTGTTTTTTTTTTTTGCATTTTCCTTGTCTTTTCTGAGGTGTTGCACTTTAATGTCATGCAGTAAGACACTGAAATAGTGACTGATGTATGTCATCTTGACATAGAGTCCCTCCCCTCCAAATCCGATCACAGGTGGTCAAAGGTGTAAACAGTGATGTGTCTCACCTGACCACATGTGATCGGATCACCTGAGACACACATTAATTCCAGGTATTAACAGGGTGTATGAGTAACTGTAATCTGATTAGGCACATTTACAAAAATTATTTGATCTTATTAGAAGAACTTGCATTTTATAATATAATCTATATTACATGTAGTCCATTACAACTCAACACTGTAATCTGGTGTTGCACTAATAGTTCAGAAAATTGAGACTTTTTTCCTGTTTCTTTCATGCTCTTTTCCTGAGAAAAAGACCCCAGTAATATCACAAGTTCCAGAAGAGATCTCAACAATGTCTCAAACTGTGCTCAGATTTGCCAAAATACCGAAGTCTGCAATCAAAAGTCAGAGAATCACAATTTTATCATAAAATTCTTTCAAGACCAAATTTTCTGAGCTATGCTAGCCACATTCATTTTATTGCTCTGCACGCTTACTGTAGAGTGAATACGGGTAAAGTGGGACACTTTATTACAATATATGTAAATTTAACTTTCCTGGCACTTTTAATTATACTATAAAGAATTTAATGGAAAACATCTGAGACAAAGTTGATACGTAAGTGAAACACAAAAGAGATCTCCATGAACTCCTCTGTCTGAGCAGTCAAAATGTTCTCCAGGTTTCCCTCTTAAGAATATCTTGGTGTCAATCCTGGTGTGATTTAGAGTGAATGGGCAGAAATGTTTGGCCTCTGCTCCTCACAAACTTTCACCCACATCCTTTCAATTCCACATGCATACAAAGATGCAGGCGAGCAGTGATGTGTGAGCGCGCCTCTGCTGGCGGGGCCCCAAACGCTGCTGTTCTTCTCTAGTCTACCGTGGCACTGCTCCTTTCACCGGCTCCAAAGGGACCTCTGATTAGAAATCCGGCTCTGCCGCTGAATCCCCTGTTCTCCCCTCTCTGCAGAGTCCAACAGAAAGAAGGAACTTAACAGAACTTAACACAAGGACAAAGCAAACATTTAGTTTGGTGCAGAGTTTTTTTTTCCAGTCGCCTGGGTTTATTGGGTTCTTTCGGATGATTTGGGGTCTGTCTTTACAATAGGTTACTATAAGGGCAGCGCTGCCTTGCAAGCATTTTAAAAACAATTAGCCATTGAAAAAGTAATTATTACTGTATGACTTTGCCACACATCAGGCAGATAATAAGAAAGAGTTCTCTGAGGATACAGGCGCATCTCATCTCACACATATCTGTATGTCCACAACATCACACACTTCCAGAGAGGAAACGACAAGTCTCCCCTAACGAGTCCTTAAAGGGTCCTGCCTGAAAATCCCCTCTAACTACTTCACACCACACCCACTGCAGCTCTATGGCACCTTTTTATTACAAGCTCAACAGCCTGTCTTACCAGACATTATAATGGACACAACACCTGCAAGTTTCCTGACCAACTCATTACTACAAATATACAGATGTCCAATGCTTTTACAAACACACAATTTCGTTTTTCCATGCTGCTTCTACGATTTTGATGTATGCTGGACCTTGCTGTAGTTTTGAATTCTTCTCAATGGATAAATTGGGGTTGTTGATTAATGTGTTAATTTAGTGGGATTATTTAAATTAAATCATGTGTGAAAAAAAACAAAGATGCATGCCCCCAGACCATAACAAGGAATTTTCAAGATTGAAGTTTTGTACACCTTCATGTTTTTGTCAGTCTCAGTCAGCAGGGGGCAGTAAGTGCAACTCCAGCTGTGCAAACCACACTCACTCACAGGAGACAGCACAAGATGAGGATGTGCTCTTGTGTTCAAACACAACTGGACAAAATGCAACTCGAAAGGGGTTTTGAGAAGTGTTTCAAACTAAGTTTAACTTGAAAGCGTCCTAATAGCGCTGCGTTTATTAGGGCTGGATATTGATTCAGATTTACCAATTCAAATCGATTCTGATTCACAAGCTTACAAATTGATTCAGTTCTTTTGATTCTTTTGATTTGATTAAATTCTATATCGATTCATATGGGTATATTTCATTTATAATGTCCCTTTTACTTGCATATGAAATAAATAATTTTTCCAGATAATACTGTTAATTATACAGGGAACTTTTTAACTATGTACATTTCTAAAATATTAATTTTACTAATGATATTTTATTTGTTTTTCTTATATTGGCCACATTTTGACATTTTTAAAAAGAACAAATCCATGCATTCAATCAATAAATAATATATTAGATTTAATATATTAGTTTAAGTTACATATTTATTGTTTAATTGTATAATTTGTACTATTTACAACTTAAATTGATTTGTTGAAAACGAGTACTGTCTCTTTAAGAAAACTGGCATTTCAGATAATAGTGTCTGTAAATGAATTTGTTGTTAAAAGGAGAGGACACAAATAGCTTTATCTCATCTGTGCTATGAATCGTTATAATTAAATATTTAGATTTTTTGTTTTTGATCAACTATTGACTAGAGGACAGGAAGGGTATTAAGGGATATTATTAAATGAGAAATGGATTGCGTGGATCTCGTCTTGGACACACATTACACGGAACAACTTTTACACTGAACACGCTGCGGAAGGATCTCGCTGCGGAACACTTCAAGACTAAACTACACAATTACTGGTGAGTGAAATGTAAACATTTACCAGTAAATAGCCAAATATATAAATTATAGCTGAAAATTACAAAATTTGGATGCAGATGCGAGTGATTTACTTTTATTGTAGTAGAGGGTTGGGTGTAGAGTAAAAGATCGATCTTGGGTTTTGAGAATCAATATAGAGATCGTTCAAAAGAAGATTGCGATGCATCAGAAAATATATATTTTTCCCAGCCCTAGCATTTATGAGGTGAGTGACACAAGCAAAGTCCTTAGAAAAGCCTTTATAATAAGTCTACCTCGGAAAGATTCACAAATTCACTTCAAAAGACAACTGAACTAACTTTGCATTTTTTTGCAACCCAGTCACCTCCCTATTTACTGCCCTACAGAGGCAAAACACAGTAACTATGCCAATACTGAAACTGAGACGAACTGCTAAAAATGTATTTGGTTTTAGTGTGGATTTTGGAATTATTTCAATGTGAACACTGCATTTTGGATGAATCTGGGCAAAGCTGAGAATCGTAGAATTACGCTCCGTTTACTCCTCTTATGCGTTTGGGCAATCATATAAAACAAGGTGCAATGCTAAAGACAGGTGTAAACGGGGTCCAAAAAGTTTTGAAATTGAATAACTTTTCAGATTTTTTGAGATTTTACCACACATTGGGAAGTTGGTCGAAAGTGGTTGAAAACACATGTGACCACATTGGGCTCGTAGTTTAAAAACTCATCCTTTAAAATGCGTTCGGACAACAACAAAGCACCGCCTACCTGTCACTCAACCAATGCATTAAAACAAGAGTTTCAATTTGGACGGTTATGTGCGGCTTTAAAAGGAAATAACATCCCAATTGGAACATTTGAACAATTGAATACATGTACATGCACGTAATGCTCACATAATTATAATGTGATAATATCACTTACTAACCTTTTCTGTGTAAAGTTATATCTAATTTTACAACTTCGTTCCCATGATCTAATGGCATAAACCCTAATACGACCGTATTAACACCAATTTATACCACTTTACAGCTAAAATAATACACAAGTTTTAACAGAAGAATTAATGTAAGTGCTTTTATATAATTGTATAAAGTGCTTAGCTTGTAAGTGCTGAGCTTCAATACGAACTTGTATTGAACCCAGAATATTCCTTTAATACAGGTACTCCAGTATTCTATTTAATACAGAATTCTGCTCTAAACATCATGTTTGGGCATAGATTCAATGGAAGTATAATTAAGAGAAACAGTGTGCTGGATTTTAGTGCTTTCTTTTTCATCTTTTACTTGTTTGGTCTTTAATTATGTTTTGTAAGAAAGATCTAAAAAGTCACCTTCTGTTGTCATGCCTGTCTGCATTTAGGCTTCTCTTTTTAGATGTGTTACCTTATTGCATAATGTCACTTCCTCGATTTCCTTTCAATCATAGCTACTCACATGCTTTCATCCTCCCAAGAAAATTCTGATTATCTCGAAATTGGGGTGTAAAGCGCTTGGAAGGAGGACACGGAAGGCGAGTTGCTCCTCTCAGGTAAGGAGTTTTAATCGACCCACAACAGTGACTCTTCAGCTTCACAATAATAGTTTACAGTCTCACAATAACACTCTTATATATATATATATATATACACAGGTTCTCAATCGTTCAGGCCCCAGACTCCCTCTCCCGACTGCTGGTGGCGTGGGTCATTGTATCCGCTCTCCCCGTGCTCACTGAAATTAGAGACAGGTGTTAGACATAGTTTAGCTCAGGTGTAAGTGCCCTTACCACTTCTCTCTCTCCGGACGGGCACTTGACCACACCCCCGCTGCCACATGGGGCTATGGTTAACAGGGACTTTTTGGTTGGGGGAGTGATTTTGCGACTTCATTCGAGACATTCCATCCAAAGGAAGTTGCTCTGTGCCCGGCCTGTTCCACTCCCACATGGAGACAATGACTACTTCAAAAGGGCCTGTTTGCGTGGACATTCCTGTGAGTAAGGGAATAATTACAGGAGCTCTCCTGACCTTTCACAAGAGAGGATGCAACTCAAAAAAGACACAATGAAAGAAAGACAAAAAGGGAGATGTGGGTGTGTGAGTGTGCATACATACATTCTTGAGTGTATATCCGGCAACACTGACATCGTAAAGGGAAGGAGATGTCTGGGTCATACTTGGTATGCGAGGCATTCACCATAAATAGGGCCACAACATGCTTCTTGTTTGTTGTTAGACTGGGGCTATTTGAATTCCAATGGGATTCTATCTATAGAATGACTGGAAAGGAAAAAAGGGAAGTGATGATGGAAGTTCCAACAATATCCAAAAGCCACAGTTTTTTATGGATGACAGGCCCGCGTATGTGCTATTATGTGGAAAAAGGTGGGCATGCCTGTTACTGTGCATGCACCCTCTAAAATAGAGCTTTTTCCATGAGGACATTAGCATAATTTAACCCTCTCTGGTATGCAATAGCTCAACAGCTTTTTGTGATTTAAAAATGTATGTTTAAAGAAAACCTTTGGGATGTATTGTCATAACTCTGTATCACAATGGAAAATTAATAATGACCATTTATCCTTGAACATCACTGCAATGGGGAATATTTGTGGCATTTTCAGAGAATAAAGATGAGTTCATTTTATTTGAAATAATGAAACATAAATCACAACTGTGTTTCTTGTGCATAAATGCAATTATAATATTATTATCATCACCTCCAGATAAATAACTGTAATAATTTAATTAATGCCACTGTCAATAAACATTCCCAATGAGTTACAAATTCCAATGTGGTACTTTGTTGTTTTGTGACCATATGAGAACATTCATATTTTTTTGATGAACAGTTAAACTAATCTCTAAATGAAAAAAGAAAACATCTATTTAACTTGAAGATCACCAAAAAATCTAAATGTAGGCCTACAAGATACACTGAATAAAATTAATATGGTTCTCAGTAAATTGTCAAAATGTAATTTAGCTCTTTTTATTCATTTTAATTGAATGATTTTAATGTTTTTTCATTTCATCAAATAATATGCTGTATTCAATAGACAATTGAATGTTTTCAGCTGAGCAGTGTTTAGGGGAGTGGCTACAGGTTATTTAACTATGTAGGCCCTACCAAGATATGGCGTTTATGTGGAGCGTAATTTGTTGTTGTTGGTAATTAAAAAGGGCTGTAGTTGTGTTAACAGCTCTGTTTAGCATTAAACATGCTGTTTTGTGTTACATTATTGTGTTTTATTTGAAGTCACCATCATGTAGATTAGTGCTCTGTTCTTCTATGGTAAATCTTCTTTTTGATTGTAAAATTATTATTATTATTTTTTTTTTTTTTGATTATGTGTTCTGTATATAAAATTAACACCATATTAATATCTGAAATTAGGACATAAGAGACAAAACATCTTACCTTAAATAATTTCCAGCTACAACTGTACCTTAAATGACAATGTACCACAATTCGGGAATATTGGGTTGAGAAAAGCCTATGGAAAAAAGGTTAATGTGCACATTTTAGTTAAGCAGTATGATGATGATTAGATCTGTTTGATTGAACTCTGAATACTCAATTTAACAGAGCTGTTATAACTAAAAATAGTAAGTATTTTCAACTCTCAATATAAATGTAAAATGTAGACAAGTTTTCGTTCAATTGACCCTTCACTAATTTCCACCTTAAAAGCGCTTCTAACCAATCCTGTCATAGCAACTGCTGCCCTGCCACCATTACTCTGACAAGTGTTTGCCTTTTTACAATATCAGATTATGGACGTAATGTGTGTTTTAGTACTCTTAAAAAAAAAATATGTAAAACACATTTTTAAGGTTCTTTTGTAATAGTAACACAAGTTAGACAGAGAGGATATCTGCTGTTTTTTTTTTTTTTTTTTTTAAATAATCTTTAAATAAATCTGGAGAAGAGCATGATTTGGATTAAACTGTTTCAGCCCTCATTCCCAAATGAACAAATAACATCTGCAACAACACCTACATTTGCTCCAAAAGGTCAATTTAAGCAAATAACTGAACGTTAACTAATTTATGTATTGATTCAAATCATAGTAAAAGCGATATTAATAACAGTTCACAGCATCAAATTGAGTGTGTTATGAGACATTATAAAATGTTCTGTTCACTTATGCTAATGTTATTAGATGTGTAATTGAATTAAATTACATTTTTTCTTTTCAAGTGAAAGAAACGAGCTTAGCAAAGGGTCCATTACCTTTAAAAAAAAAATTAAATATTTTTTTTTCTGTGTATGTACTCTTAACACATTTCAACCAACTAAAATTGAAAATGTAATTGCTGCCTTTTTTCCACTCCATTTAGTTTTTAAGTAAAAGCAAAGAGGTGCTAAAGTTACATCAGGCATTTCTTAATATTTTACACTTTTTCAACCATTTTTAAATGTTATTACTAATGAAGAAAATCCAGTTGAAACTCTCAAAACTTATAAAATCATATATAAATGCCAGAAATAATTAAAATGGGTGGAAAGATGTTTATTAATAAAATATTTTAACAGCATACAGAGAAGAATTTACTGTAATGGTGCAATTTGAGAAGCACATTATTCTACAAATTACTAAAAAAATGTGTTTTCATTTCTGAAAAAGAACTGAAAATAAAAATGCTGAGATTAATCCCAAATAGGTGTTGTTTTACTACCATATATGGTAACACTTTATTTTGATGGTCCCCCTACAGATATTCAACTAACTATAAGTGACTTATCAATTGACTTGCTATAGCTAGTAAACAGTGTTTCAACAAACATTCAGTAGTTTCCATAGCCTGTATATAGATCTTTATTAATGACCTACTTAAATAAATTTTCTTAACTGATGGTTATCTTATTTCACCTTTAGTTATCTGAAGGTTTTCTGGAAATGTTCTACTGACTGTTTGTTGCATATTAATTTCCTATCAGTACAGAGTCAATTTACTTTAATTTAATAACTAGAGTTCATCTATAGTTACCTAGGGATCATCAAAATAAAATGAACATCTAAGGAATACAGTAAACTATATGTCTCCTTTTTTAAACAGACTATCAACAGATGGTGAATACCTATACTGTAAAAGAAATCTACAGAATTCATTGTTTTGTTCAAATATTTTAATGTACTGATGTTATCAACAATAATGTAAATATATCATTAATAAAGATTTATATACAGGTTACTGAAAGTTTGTTGAAATATTGTTTACTAGCTATAGCATGTTAGTTGATTAGTCACTTATAGTCAGTAGAATATCTGTGACAAGGCAGGCAAAGAATGAGGATCTAAGTGCAGCTTTATTAAAATAAACAAGAAAACTCAGAAAAGAATAAAGAATAAAGAATAAAGAATAAAGAATAAAACAGGGAACCTGGCCCAGAGCATAACAAAAAAAAAAACATGCAAGAACTGTCAAATTAACTGGTGGAAACAAGGGCTTAAATGCACAAGGGAAAACAAGGAACACCTGGGGAAACAATCAGGGAATGAGAAACAATCAGGGGAAAACCAATCATAAAATGAAACTACAAAGAACTACAAAAACAGGAAACAGGAACTAAACAAGAACTTCAACATAAAAGCACAAATAACCAAAGACAACAGGGAATATGTGACAATATCTTTAGGGGGACCATCAAAATAAGTGTTACCCTGTATTTTATTAGTTATTATATAATTTTATTAGTAGTTGTTATCTATTGACAGCACTAAAATGTTAAGGTTTTTATAGGTTTAACCAGTCATAATCTTTACAAGTACCATCTGGGTTACACACACCCCTGGTAGGGAATCACTAGATGGTTAAATCCTGTTTCACAACCCCTAATGATTGGTCTTCTGCAGAAAAGTTATTAGCAGAACATGCTCTTTATGACCTTACACCAAAATAATAAAAAAAAAAAGCTTTTCTGCCTCACATAAGAGGGCAGTTTAGATGAGAATCTTTCTGACCGCCACTTAATTATTGAAGATATTGTCAATATATGATTTACTGAAGATGTATTACAGCTCATCGAAGAAATGGGACAGGGATAAAAGATTGCAAAATTCCATTTGCAACCTCCTGCCAAGAGGATTTATAATCAGGAAGTACGGAAGACAGGAGATGGACTTCCTGTCCTTCTGGATAGAGATGTAATAGCATGTGCTGCATCACATCATGGGAATACTGAGAATGTGTCCTGCCAAGAGCCTTGGCTGTTTTAATGTGACACACAAAGGGAAAGAGCAGCTGACATGTATTCTTTTTTTTTTTTTACAAGAGTTTTTACAAGAGTCTGGTTCTGATTTGATAAGCAGCATTCCTAGAGTACTAATATTTAGTATAACAGTGATGGGATGCATCTTTGGCACAATCACAGCCTATAAGAACATACATGATGTTTCGAGTAATGTACAGTTCTTGGGCGCAGAATTTTGGACCAATGAGAGTTCACAGTGGGCAGGGCTACCCAGTGCAACAGAAACCAAGCAAAAATTCAGTTTACCTAAATGAAGTGGTGTGCCACTGTAAGACCTATGAGCTTCTCCTAAGCTCAATAACTAATAGCTTGACTACGCCACCCTGGGCATCTTACCCAGGGAACATTGTTTAGTGTCCACAATTAACTGAGATAAGTTCAGGTTCGTTGTGTATAGAAAGAGAAGCAGAGACTTATTTTTCAGGTCCAAATGCACACTTAAATTTGTATTAACAATGATTAACACACACCTATATTCACAATAATGTAGCTAAGAAGACAGCATTAAATATAAGACTTTATTATCTTTTTGGTTAGAAAAAAAGAAAATACAAACTCTAAAAAGTGGCAACTAATTTACCTATTGATACCAAACAATCATAGTGGGCACAGCAGATGACCGATTGGCTACAAGGTGCGAGCCCACACTAAAACCCAGCAGGATTCACACTTAACAGTGCCTGTGCAAGAAACTACGCACAACACACACACACACACACACACACACACACACACACACACACACACACACACACACACGCATACACTAGAAATACAAGTGCAACACGCCATGAGTACACTATCCACACAAAATGCAGTGAAAGGGGAAGGAGAATCCACCATCAAAGTGCCAACACCCACAATCCAACCAATGCCCCGATGAGGCCCACTAAAAAAAGGATAAGGAAGATCAGTTGGTTAATGGGAAAACATTTCATGAATACATTACATAATTGATTAAACAAGTCAACATATTGCCTTAAAGGAAAATCATAATGTGAGGCAACATATTATCTCACAAACCATCAAATAGTAAATACAACAGAATAACGAAAACCAAAGGAAACTACAAATATCATATAAAAAAGGGAAAGAAAAAACAACAATGGCACAATTGCAGTTTCAAAAAGAAAAGAAATGAAAAGAAAAGAAAACACATTACAACTGCATGGTCATGAACACAATCAGCTAACTACCACTGGCCGAAATTACCATATAAAAAAATAAGTATAACCATTCCAAGCGTACTATGGTCGGTTGAACAAGCCACCGACAAAGATGCCATTTTGAACGGTCACTAAAGTGCATCCACCAGCCCACAGACAGCCAACGGTAAAATCTAGCGACCTTAAAACAAAATCACTGAAGCATTAAGGCAAGCAAGATCATAACATCAACAACAGCTAATAATCCCGACCTTCCTTGCACAGAATGCCCAGAGTTTACGCATAAAGAGGGGAAAGGGCCTATAAAGAACACAAAACCTTTTTAGACAACAGCAACTTCAATGTTCAGATTTAAAAGAGGAGAAAACAGGGATTCACCTTCTGTCGCTCTCTCCACGTTGTGTCGGAGAAGCGACACTAGGGGTCTCTCTTGAGCGCCGATATTCACCTCTGATCTATTGAAAAGGGCCAATGGGAGTTGGCAGTCAGTATTTGCATACCCCGCCCCCGGACATACGGGTATTTAAGCGGGGCAAATACGGGAGTTCATTCAGAAAATTTCTTCGGAGCCGATGGTCTGTCTGCAGTTGCTGCGAGTTTACACACCACTATATAAATGTTCCTGTTTCCTCTGACGATCTGCATGCTGTTGGATCTTGACGGCGCACAACAGCGGCTTTCTCCTTCACTTTGCACGGTGTGCATTGTTGCCCCTGAGCGCTTCGACAGCGCAGACACACATACACACTGTGTATATTAAAAGAGTTATTTTCCTTAAAAGAGTACATTTCTCTAAAAGAGCAAACACAGCGGCGTTGAACGTCCTTTTCAGGACGCGTCTTTCTGAAGATGCCTTTCCGCCCCTGTGTAGTTTTTGGAGGCGGTGATTTCTCCCCACCTCTGACGGTCATAAAAACCACCTGGCGTACCTGGGTTGCGAAACACGCAGGCAGCGTTATTTATGAATGGTCTATGTTTTCAGTACGAAAACATAGCCATGACAGCATTAGCGGTCGTAGGCTTTCTCTTGTAGTGAGAGAGAGCCGCTTCAGCCGCCCAGCGCCTCGCCTCCTTCCCACAGGATTGAGGCAGGCGCCGTGAGCGATGAAAGCGATCTGGGGTCAGTGGCGGGCTGCGTTTAGCCGGGTGAACCCCTTGAAACCCCCGCCTCCCGGCATGCTTGCTGTTTTCCGTCCGGGCTCGGGATGAGCATGCTCTCCAATGGGTTATGTTTTCAGCCTGAGAACATAGCTGCAGCAGCGTTGTGATCTCTGCTTTCTTGTGAGGAAGAAAGCCACTTCAGCCGCCCTCCACTCCTCGCCTCCTTCCTCACGGGATTGGCGCGAGGCGCCGCGAGCGATGAAGATGATCCTGGGATAATGGCGGGCTGCATTTCGCCGGGTAAAACCGCTCGAAACCCCCGCCCCCCTGCACGCTTGCTTGCTCCCCTCACGAGCTTCGGGATAAGCACGGTCCGCCTAACGGCCGGCCGCCCGATCCCTGGAGCTCCCGGACATTGGATGGCGACATCACCGCTGCATCGGAGGCGTCACAGCGGCATCGGATCGCGGATAACTTCGCCTGGGCCTCCACCTACGGGTCTGCTTGCCCAGTCTGAGCCTGGCCGCGCGGAGATCCGCTATGCTTCCCCGGGCTTGATGATTCACGGGCTGGTGTGCCGCCCACAGCCGCACCCCGTTCCTTCCCGGACGTGCACGACGAGCTGAGCGAGCCAAGCTTCCTCGCTCCTCCGCTCTCACTACCCTCGGCAGTAGAACGGTCCCAGACCGCTACCCCCCTGCATGCCATGGCCCCTCCCTGCAAGTCCACCGGGCCAAGGCACTTCAACATTTGCACTTGGGTAGTCCTGTTCTTGACGTGCTGCAGGAACTGCACTCGGACAGGTGATGTCCACCCTCGTGGTCCAGAAACATAACAAATGGACTGGATCTGGTCGTAGTACAGGAGGTAGACAAAGCACGCTTTCTCAAAACTCTCCAGTCTCCCAGCTCCATTCGGCGACACCACCTGACGACTCCACCCAGCATTCCTCAGTGGTGAAGAAACAGGCGGAGGCCAGGTCACACGTCCTGCCCGCCGCCAAACCTGCACGCCAGGGGCCATCCCTGTCTGCTTCGCCCGAGGCGTCCTCCTGCGGCTTTCAAGGAAGAAAGGAAGTGGTGCTCCACCTCCAGCGAGCGAGGCGGGCCTAGCTCTCAGCCCGCGTTGAGCTCCCCGCAGAAAGGGGACGCCCCTCGTCTCCACGGACCCCCTCGAGGACCCGGAAGGCTCCCAGGCGCTCCTGAGACGACCGACCCAGAGACCGAGACATTAGCTCCGGAGGTGGTAAGACCTCTCCATTCCGCGGTGGAGGGCCGGGAGGAGAATCCTTTGTTTTTACATTTTCCACATTCTCAATAATAGAGCTATTTCCTTTGCCTCTGGGTCACCTGGCCCGCAAATGCCGTTCTCACGGCAATCTGCTTTCATATTACGACAGTCCCAGTACACGGACGCGGCGATCCGCCTTCCGCCTGCCCACGACTGTCCCCGGCCGGCCGGTTCAGGCGAGTCCAGAGGACACCAGCATCAGACCTCCTCCTCAGTCACGAACCTGCCCCTGCGGGTGCGTGGAGCAAGGTAAGTGCTTTGAGTCTATTCTCAGCACCTCAGCCTCAGGCCGCAACGAAGCCGCCCGACGCTGCATTACCTGTTCCGCCCGGCTAGGAGGCCCGCCGGTACGTCCAAAATACTCGTCCCTTTGGTGCCCCTAAGCGTAGAGCTGGGAAGCGTGACTTTCACTTCCCAACGCATCATGCTGGCTGCACCGGACCATTCGACTTCGATTACGCCAATTCAGTTTGCCCGGCTCCCGCCCCCCCTTCAGGGGCGTCCGCGGAAATCACGACCCTCTTAGCCAAGGGCACGGTAGAGCCCGTCCCTCCAACCGAAATGAGGAAGGGTTTCTACAGTCCTTACTTCATTGTACCCAAGAAAGGCGGCGGCTTACGACCAATCCTTTAACAAGGCCCGAGTTTTCAATCGGGCCTTGTTAAAACTCCCGTTCAAAATGCTCACGCAGAGAAATATTCTGGCTGGCGTTCAGCATCTAGATTGGTTCGCAGCGGTAGACCTGAAGAACGCGTACTTCCACGTCTCAATTCTGCCACGACACCGACCCTTCTTACGGTTCGCGTTCGACGGCCAGGCGTTCCAGTACAAAGTCCTCCCCTTCGGCCTGTCTCTGTCCCCTGCGTCTTTACTGAAAGTCGCAGAGGCGCCCTTGCCCCGTCACGATTAGCCGGCATCCGCATTTCTCAACTACCTCGACGATTGGCTCATCCTAGCACACTCTCGAGAGTTACTATGCACACACAGAGACCAGGTGCTCCGGCACCTCAGCCGCTTGGGGCTTCAGGTCAACTGGGAAAAGAGCAAGCTCACTCCGGTTCAGAGCATCTCTTTTCTCGGGTTGGAGTTAGACTCAGTCTCAATGACAGCACGTCTCACGAGCGAGCGTGCTCAGTCGGTGCTGGACTGCCTCGCTTCCCTCAAGCCAGGCACAGTGGTCCCTCTAAAACTTTTCCAGAGGCTCCTGGGGCATATGGCGTCCTCCGCGGCGGTTGCGCCGCTGGGGTTGATGCATGTGAGACCACTCCAGCACTGGCTCCAGACTCGAGTCCCGAGACAAGCATGGCACCACGGCACGCATCGGGTAAGGATCACCCCCGCCTGCCTCAAAACACTCCGACCCTGGACAGACCTCTGCTTTCTACGGGCAGGAGTGCCCCTGCAGCAGGTGTCCCGACATGTCCTGGTCACAACCGACGCCTCCCGGTCCGGGTGGGGTGCCGTGTGCAGCGGGCACGCAGCAGCAGGCCGTTGGAAAGGGGCCCCGCTGCGTTGGCACATCAATTGCCTGGAGATGTTGACCGTCCTTCTTTCTCTCAGGAAGTTCCTCCCGTTAGTTTGGGACAAACATGTCCTCGTGAGATCGGACAGCACCACAGTGGGGGCGTACATAAATCGCCAAGGCGGCGTACGCGCCCACCACATGTCACAACTCGCCCGCCGTCTCCTCCTATGGAGCCAGCTGCGACTCAAGTCGCTCAGCGCCACTCACATCCCGGCAAGCTCAGCGTCGTAGCGGACGCGCTATCACGACAACGCCTGCCTGGCGGGAGTGGAGGCTTCACCCCAGTCGGTCCAGCTGATTTGGGAACGGTTCGGCAAGGCCCAGGTAGACCTGTTTGCCTCACAGGAAACCTCCCACTGCCCGCTCTGGTACGCCCTAACAGAGGCTCCCCTCAGGACAGACAGCTGGCACACAGCTGGCCCTCGGGGCTGCGCAAGTACGCATATCCCCCAGTGAGCCTTCTTGCACCGGTGCTGTGCAAGGTCAGGGAGGACGAGGAGCAAGTCACGTTAGTGGCCCCCTACTGGCCCACTCGGACTTGGTTCTCGGAACTCAGGCTTCTCGCGACAGCTCCTCCCTGGCGAATTCCCCTGAGGAAGGACCTCCTCTCTCAGGGACGGGGCACGCTCTGGCACCCGCGCCCAGACCTCTGGAACCTCCACGTCTGGTCCCTGGACGGGACGCGGAAGAGCTAGCTGGCTTACCGGCGACCGTTGTGAATACAATCAACCAAGCCAGAGCCCCTTCTACCAGGCACCTTCACGCCCTAAAGTGGACCCGCAGAGATGCGCTATCAAGTCAGTGCTCCTGTTCCTACAGGAGAGGCTGGACAGGAGGCTGTCCCCGTCCACCCTCAAGGTTTATGTTGCCGCCATTGCCGCCCACCACGATCCTGTAGACGGCAAGTCTTTGGGCAAGCATGACCTGATCCTCAGGTTCCTGAGAGGTGCCCGGAGGTTGAATCCCTCCCGGCCAGGCCTAGTTCCCTCCTGGGATCTCTCGGTAGTCTTGAGGACTCCAGAGACCTCCCTTCGAGCTGCTTGAATCAATTGGACTCAGGGCCCTCTCTCTTAAGACGGCCCTGCTGATTGTGCTCGCCTCCATCAAGAGGGTCGGAGACCTGCAAGCGTTCTCTGTCAGCGACACTTGCCTGGAGTTCAGTCCGGCAGATACATCTGTGATCCTAAGACCACGACCGGGCTATGTGCCCAAGGTTCCAACCACACCATTCCGAGATCAGGTAGTGAACCTGCAAGCGCTGCCCCGGGAGGAGGCAGACCCACCCCACCCAGTCCTCATGGGCACTGGCCAAGGGCACCTCCCTAGCAGACATCTGTAGAGCCGCGGGTTGGGCAACACCCAACACCTTCGCGAGGTTTTACAACCTCCGCGTTGAGTCGGTTGTGTCTCGTGTTTTCTCAGGTCCGAGCCCGTAGAACTCGGTAACACGTAGACCGACCGGCCGGGTGGATCACTTGCGCCCAGCGCCCTTTTCCTGACGTCAAGGTAAAGTAGTGCGCCTTCTTCCCAGGGCACCCCACTCCGAGTCGGAACCCTGGTCGATTCCTCCCCAGCCCTCCGGGTCCGCGGTTCAGCGGAGGAACTCGCCGACCCAAGCCACTGCGGGTACCCTGGTGGCCACCCTGTACTGGTATAGGGGCTCCACAGGTAAAATAAGAAGGCCTCCTGTTCGGACTCCCCTGTGTGTAATTCCACGGTTCTGTCCCCTTACGAGCGGACCCCGTGTCTCCCTTAGGCAGTTACAGCTGCCCCGGTCGCCGTGCTGTAGCAACTCCCCTTTCGAGGCTGGATCTACCACCAGCCATACTTTCCACACGAGCCCTAAGACGGCTGTGTGACGTGTCTACCACTTTTCCTCCCCAAGAAAAAGGGCAGGTGTGGTCTCCGCGAGGGTCTGGGTAAGACCCCTTCCCTATATGCATGTAAGGGCCCCGGCCGTGATTGCTCTATGCGAGAAACATAGAGAGAAAAGAGGCCCAGCCAGGCTGGCCCGTTCCCATGTTGGCAAACATCGCCTTGTTCCCCTCCCAGGGTAACTAGAAGGATCCCGATGTTCTTATGGGGCATTGGGGAAGGGTACGTGCAGCCAGGTACAGATGATGCGCGGCACTGGATGAAATCCCTGCCCGCCTCTGTATCGGCGGTTCACGTACACGGTTCAGCGCAAGATTGGAATGGGTCCCCTAGTGTCGCTTCTCCGACACAACGTGGAGAGAGCGACAGAAGGGGAACGTTTGGTTACGTATGTAACCTCCGTTCCCCGAGGGAGGGAACGACACGTTGTGTCTTTCCTCCGCCATGTCGCTGAACCGAGCCACTGTTGTGGCCGGACCATTTCCGGCTCCTCAGAAAAATCCTGAATGAACTCCCGTATTTGCCCCGCTTAAATACCCGTATGTCCGGGGGCGGGGTATGCAAATACTGACTGCCAACTCCCATTGGCCCTTTTCAATAGATCAGAGGTGAATATCGGCACTTCTCCGACACAACGTGTCGTTCCCTCCCTCGGGGAACGGAGGTTACATACATAACCAAACGTTCGCCATGTTACTTTATTACAAGTGAAACCCAGGAAGTGATGCTTTAAACAGTATTGACTCAACCGCTGCTAATATGCCTTATAAAGTGTATGGATCGTCTCAAAACATTTCCCCATTCACTATATCCCTAATTCATACACTGCCTCTTACTCTTAAAAGGGAATAATTTTTAAAGGGACCTCACTACATAAACATTTGTCACATTTTATCACATCAGACACTGTGTTATAAACAAATGTTTAAAGAGCACAAGGAATTGTCTGGAGAATATTTCCACGCAGCACAGATCTGTGGTTTTTAAAACTAGAAGGCCTGGATTCTAATAAGCTGTCCTTCGATGCCCTACCACAAGCATGTGAGGCACACCATAAAGAAATTCTCCATTCTGTCAGTGGACTGAACAATCTCCCCTTCTCTATCCCTCTCTCCCTCTATCCCCCACTTCAGCCTCAAAGCATTTGCAGCCGCTCGGGAGGTTGCGAAGTGCTTGAGCAGATGGAAAGTAGTCTTTAATTACAGAAGAATCAGCTGACCGACATGCATCCCCTCTTTCCTTCCTGGACGAACAGAGGTAGAAGAACAGTGAGGTACAAAAGTGATGGCACACGCACAGACACAAACAAAAGTGTACACATATTCACACAAAACAGCACACACAAAGTCAACAGTACACTTCCCAGTTAGTATGGATGACAATCATAAGAAATTTACTAATTATTGAATGGTTCCGGCTTTGATTCCACTTAAAGCTACACTTCGGAAGATTTCTTTGGTTAAAAATGAACAAAAAGCCCCTATTGAGTGAGTACATTAAAAAAATCAGTGTTCAAAACAATGTTCTTGACTTATCCCATTTCACTACGCAAAGCCTGTTGAGCTGTCAGGTCGGATTTGGCATAACATTGCTGGCTTATATTGTTCATCCTTGTGCCTTTATGTCATGTCTTTAAACACAAGAAAGAAGTATCGGCTGTTGCGTGTTCCAGCTGGGCAATCTGGGAAATTCATTAAAAAAATTTTAGATAAAAGTGTACTTTATCTTCCTCAAAGCAAGGAATATTTTTGTTCTAAATTTTCAGTTGAATAACATATTAGCAACATGAAAATGCCACGTCATGATTCCGGCTCTGCAGGTGAAAATCTCTGAGTGATCACAGGCACTGTCCAGGTAACCTCAAACCATGAGATTAATCTGCACAGAACAGCAGTGCCGAAACACAACTCAAATAAAATGTTCATCAACAAGTTGTTTGCAATTTTCAGTTTCAACCACAGATGTCGCTAGAGAGCAAAGATTTCCGAAGTTTAGCGTTAAAGATTACAGTTCTATACTGTATGAAAGAGCAAATGTGTGAAATTAGCTATTGCACCACTAATGGCACCATTGGAATTGTAAAAATCATAATTGTTTCCAAACAGGTTTCCCCCAAACACTCTTCCATCTTCCATTAGTCGGACAAAAAGATAGTCACGCCCCAAACTCACACCTTTGGTTGATCCAGTGTTGTTATGTTGTGCTAGTATTAATGTTGCCAACAACATGTCCCAACAAGCGATTAACATGTCCCATGGGATGAATAAATCTATTATACAAACACATGAACAATTCTCCATTCAAAACACAACAAAAGTAGCAACTTTACACTTCAGTGAAGAACCACTCTGAACAATTTAACAAGTTAGTGAGCCATTGGACTAATTCAAACTTATATAAGTCTTTTAGGCCAGAAAAAACTTTAAGTTTCTTAACCTCATTGTTTCCAAAGTATGCAGTAATCTACCTTTTCTTTGAACATGAAAGTGTTCTATGATTCATAATGGAAGCCTGTTTCTGTTTTTCGGTCTCCAGTGTTTTCACTTACATCGCTGAATGTTTCAGCTGATAATGTAATGTATAGCATATGAAATGTGTACAAAATTGCCGATTAAAAAAAACATGTGGCTCCTATAGTGCCGACACTTTACAGAGTGGCAATGACCATCTTTTGAAAGTGTCTCAACCTTCAAAGCTTAAGAGGGTAGATTACATGAAGCAATGGCACAAGATTAGTTACGCTGATTTTATTAACAACTTTGAGTTAAAGTATATGACAGCCAACATCTGCACAAGATTGAGCCTGAACCCATTTTTACTGGTAGTTTTTACTTTGCTTCTTATGAAGAATGGAACCAATTGGCAATCAGAATCATCATGGTGCTATCCAGTGGTTGGTCAGGAAACCGGACTGAGTGTGTGTGGATGATAGCATGTAGGTAGAGCTGCAGGCCGAAGATCTCCAAATTGGTGCGGAATCTACAAAAGAGGGCGAGGCTACTCTAGAAGGGGGTTGTGCCAACTTCAAAAGGGGGCATCACTTTTACACAAGGTTAGGGGTTAGGGAAAGGGTTAGGGGCTCTGTATATCTTTGCTGGCAGTTTGGTGCTCCTACCCCTTTTTGGCACTCTGGACGCAGCTATACCCTGAGAGGCGTAAAGGCTGTGCCCCAACCAGTTCAACAAGAGATTGACTCATTGGACTGAACTGATTCAAACTTGTGTAATTCTTTCAAACCGATTTATTATAAAGAACCGACTTATTCATTTGCAAAACAGATTTCACTGTAGTCGCACTGTATATTTAGTATTCCGTTCTGATCAGCTCATGAATGCAGAAATTCAAAAACCGTTGACGGAACTGAACGTCATAAAAATCAACAGTATTATTCTATTTCTTTATGGAACTGGCTTCGAATAAGAAGCGTTTGATGACTCCTCAAGGGGTTTACAAGAGGGGTATGTGTATGTGTGCACACTTGAGGTAATGAAGGAGTATTTGTACAATTTATGGAGGATTTGTCTTCCGTTTTGACAGGGGTTTGTCAAAGTGCTTTATAATGCTGGTGTCTTGGCTGCAGTTGTGCTGAGGGAGTCCCAGAGGAAGCTGACGCTTGTTCAGTTTACAGTGAATGACTCCCTTCCTGCTCTGGCCATGGCCCCAAAGGCTGGAGGCCATGGTGCAGTGCTGTGTGTAAGTGTGTGTATGTGTGTGCACATGCACTTGAGTTATTTTTCTTGTGTGGGTGGAAATGCATCGCACTGTACATCTGTTTGTTTGATAATAATGTGTTTGTGTATGTGTTTGTCATTAAACCTCACTGATTTGAAAGATTAAAACAATTCTGCATATTTCTTCACGGCCTAATCTATTTAAAACATTGCTTCTCTCTTTAACAGTTTACAGAAGGGGCTCTCATTTCCTACCATTACTGCTGCAATTGGCCTTTTGCTTCAGTTGTCTTTCCACACATCTCCACCTTTATATGAGCAAAGGCATTCAGCTCACCATCTGCATTACTGCCTATTAAATACCAAATTACAAAATAATTAAGGCCCTTATAATGAAAGTCTTCGCAGAAAGTATCACTAATATATTATGAAGCGTTGTATGGAGTGTTGCCATTTTCTGCCCTAGTCAACTGAAGTGTCTAATTACATACATTACTGCCATCTGCTGGAGAATGTGCAAACTGTGTTACACTCAGAATAAATGGTCATAAACCATTAGCAATTAGCAAGTTGTGCATATATATTTGTATAAATATTGGTTAAAACATTAGTAAAATGTTTTAAGTTTAAAAATGTATATGAAATTGTTTTCTTTGCATTGTTCGATATCTGAAAACACTGAAATCTTTTTGTTGTTAAGACCAGTTGTCATTTTAAATAATTGCTCTAAATAACAATATTTTTTTATATGGAATTTGGGAGAAATGTTGACAGTACTTTATAGAATAAAACATATAAACTGTACACTCTTTTTATATATATATTTTTTTTAAAATAGAAGATTAGATTACAAGAACCATTTTAATAATATTTGTATTTGTATTTTTCAACCACAATATACAAATATAGTTTAATTGACTTTTATTATGTGTTGGATGATTTAAATGTTTATTAATTATTGAACGGACTTTTTCACAGTGTTTTTACAGTAAAGCCATAGGCAACAATATATATACTCCAATTCCCACAAAAACCCTAAATAGTTCATATGGGCAAACTGTGTTATACAGTGTGTATATATACAGTACATTTACATAAGAATGGATCAAGCATTACTTTTCTTAAAATATTTTTGTATCAAAAGCTCCTGTGATATTGAAATACTTCAATGGGGGGGTCAACCCTTTCAAATATTTATTTTCATTCAAATACAGGCAAAACAGAATATAAATAAATAAAAATACATTTATTTTATATGAAAACATGTCATATTCCCAGTATATTCAACATGACCTGAAACACAGGATGGAATTCAAGATGAATGGCTTGTTATGAGTCATTTACAATCATCTTTTAACGAACCACAGTTCAGGAATGCAACAAATTAAAACATTTTGCACTTGGGTTTTATGATCTGTTTTAAGGGCTATATCTCAGTTAGTCCATTAATGAAAATGATTGTTTTCTCCAGCAGTGTTTCCATACTTCCTGCTCCACACTGAAGAGCATTATTTTGTGGTAAATATAGCAGACTTTATATAAGTACTTTCTGCATTGAACAAGTTAAAGCGTGAACTTGAAAGTATTAAGTAAATTCTACATTTGTTCTCAATTCAAACATGCTCTAGCTTACTGTAAATAAATATTATTTTGGATTGTTTGTTATCAATACAATGCAGCATCATGTATTTGTTCCAAAGTGGAAAAACCTTGTCATATTTAATTGCTAATTTGAGCATATTTCACAGGTGAATGCAATAAGTATATTTTACTTAATTTTTCAAAGCTGGTGTTTCAAGCATACACAGAGCTTGATTAATTACTGAGATTCCATGGTTTCACTGTATACAAGTTGATTTACAAAGATTTAATTTTTGTTATTAACATTTTTTATTGATTCTTGCATAAAAAAACTGAATAAACAAATTACTTGCAGTATATATTCAGAATCAGTTTTAACCCCAATTTCCCCCACCCCAAACCACCCTGTGGTCAAAGATGTAAAAATCAACAAACAAAGAAAAAAGAAAGAATTAAAAAAAAGAACAGAATCCACAATTACTACCACAGTCTTGTCGCTCCACATGGTCCTCACTGAGAGCCTTCCAGAAGGGACAAATACCTATCCCATTTCTTACCATACGTGTCCAATCTGTCAAGCTGTTCATATGACTTCTTTTCAAATGCCGCCACCCTACACAATTCGGTGAACCATTCTTGAAATGAGGGAGTGCCAGTTGACTTCCATCCTCTAAGAATTATCTGTCTGCCAATCATTACACTAGTTTGGACCCAGCTTTTTTAATATTTGTCACCTACTTTAATAATCACCCAATCCGGGGCCCAGGGAAGCTCAGCAAGTAAGACACTGACTACTACACCTGGAGTCGCAAGTTTGAATCCACGGTGTGCTGAGTGACTCCAGTCAGGCTTCCTAAGCAACCAATTGGCCCGGTTGCTAGGGTGGGTAGAGTCACATGGGGTAACCTCCTCATGGTCACTATAATGTGGTTCTCGGTGGGGCACGTGGTGAGTTGTGCTTTGATGCCACGGAGAATAGTGTGAGCCTCCACACATGCTACATTTCCGCGGTAACGCTCAACAAGCCACGTGATAAGATGCACAGCTTGACAGTCTCAGACACGAGGCAAATGATATTCATCCTCCGCCAGGCAAGTCACTACGCCACCACGAGGACTTAGAACGCATTGGGAATTGGGCATTCCAAATTGGGGAGAAAATAAAAATAAATAATAATAATAATTGCCCAATACATGTACATATACGTATGTACTATAGTCTGGGGCAGAATGAAATTTGAGTATCTAAAATCTCACAGATACATTTCTGGACTCTTAACCACAATTCTTGAACCTTAGCACAGAACCACAGAGCATGGGCTATGTCTCCATCCCAAGGCCATAACCATGTTTTGAACATTGGGAGGGATCAAACCATTTTGGTGGTGGGGGGGTCACGGGTGTCACAAATATAATAGTCCTATTTGGTCCTTTATTATAGTAATGGTGCTGAATGCAATAATTTTTTGAATAAAGGCTTGAAATGTGATAAAAAGTTTATAATTTTTGGTTTTAAAAGATACATGTATTTTTAAAGTCCGCACAGACAAACACTGTCTGCATTGCTAGCCATTTGCCAGTTTCAGTCATCTTTGCCTTCTTTTTTGTGCTGTATCAAAGAAAAGATGAATATAATTTGAATTTCTTTTCATCATTGATCTATCTGTAAAATGACATGACTGTGTCAACTGGCTAGCAAAAATAAAATACATAAACTTATTTACTGGCCTCAAGTTGTCCCTCATGGTTTTATCCTCCCAGTACAATCTTAACACAATCTTTTCTCCAAGAATCCTAACGTTGCTCTATTCCATACAAAAACAGTTAAAATTGACCACTGCTGTCAAGGCCAAAGAGAGAGAGAAAAAAAAGAATTATAAATATATATATATATATATACAATAATAATAGTCCATACAACACATAATTGTTGTGTGGCCCCAGAAAGCATGTGTCATATGGACTGCTGTTATGATGTCTTTATACTGAACCTTTAATAGAGCTTTACAGTATTTGTGCTTGTTGAAGCTTGACAGCTCCTGCTCACTATAAACTGTTATTATATGGAATAGAGCTGCTTAAAATATAAATGTGTATGTTCCAAGAATAAACCCAGCATTTGAGTTTTGAACAACATAAAGGTGCAAAGTACACAGAGCAAAGTAGCCAGTGTGAATGAGGTCCCTAAACTGGGTGCAAATGAACTGGGCAGCAGCAGCAGCAGCAATTAATGGGTACCTGTGTCAGTGGGGCGTCATATCGCCCCTTATGAGCCAGTGTTCATGTTTTTAGCTCTAGAACAAAGTTGGTGCTTTGCGTTTTTGAGTTTGGATACCAGGCTTCTTCTCCTTCACCGTCTGTTTGGAGTAAAGCACATTCAGCTGTGGTTCCTGCCCGGTGTGAGCAGGCCTGGTTTTCTTCTGATGAAGGATGACTCGTGTTACCGTACGCATTCCAGGGCTAAAAAAGTCAGCCATTAATCTCTACGTACACTGGCTGGCTGATACATGTAATGTACTGGCTGCCTGTACATTATAGTCACTTCATTATAAGACTTGTGAATTATAAGGCACACTATATGTGTGTTCACTGACACATTGACTTTGTGCCATTTCCTGTAACTCCACTGACAATGTCAGATCTGTGGAAACTTGTAACGTCAACTTGCCTAGACAGTGAACTAAGCAATCAGAATAATAGGGTTCTTGCAAGAGTATATTTAGTCCTATTTCCATCTCATTGTATTATATATGTATTTATGCATACAATTTCTCTTAACTTTTTAAATAGAAGTAAAAGTTTACTACTACAAAAATTGCAATATGAAAACGTATGTACACATTTCTGTGTCAGTACAAATGCTTTTGTCTTATTGTAATAATTAAAATTTCTGTGCTACTAGCATCACCTAATGGATATGCAAAAATAATGTTTTAACTATTTTAACAGCTTTCCTCCGTGGTATAAATCTCCACTTTCACAAACTTCTTCTTGTCTTTCTTCCTACATATAGTCACCTACTGGTCAGGGAGGAGAATTTATAGCAAAAAAAACTTAAATATTGATCTGTTTTTCACCCACACCTTTCATATTGCTTCTGAACACATGGGTTTAGTAATTGGGGTTTTATATATTACTTATATGCTGCATTTATGTGCTTTTTGGACCTTCAAAGTTCTGGTCGCCATTCACTTGCATTTTATGGAACTACAGATTGGTCAGTTGCTTTGAGCCTCAGAAATCGTAAACCTGGTCCTTACAATGCAAGTGAATGGTGGTCAGACATACACTATGTAGCTCCAAAATTCACATATAGGAAACATATAATAGATGTGGGTGAGAAACAGAGCAATATTTAAGTCCTTTTTTACTCTAAATCTCCACTTTAACCCTCACTTTCAGACCACATGTGACATTCAGATGTAAAAGTATAGTGAAGGTGGAGATTTAAAATGTTGATCTGTTTCTCATCCACACCTATCATTTAAACCTAGATTTAAACACTGAGTCTTATGGGTTACTTTTATGTTTCCTTTATGTGCTATCACCATTCACTTGCATTGTGAAGAACAACAGAGCTGAGATATTCTTCTAAAGAGGGTGAGTAAATAATGAGAGAATTTTTATTTTTGGGTAATCTGTCTCTTCAACAATCAAGTTAAATCACATTAATACCTATCATGTTTTATAAATAAATTAATACACAATTAAATAATAATTATAGTTTGTGCATTTACATTTATTTTTGTAACGTTTTTGTAAACTATTACTAAACGACTCTGATCTATTGTGACATTAAAGATTTAAAAGATTTGTTTTCGACAATAAACAACACCCAACTTTTCAATGAAACATATTTTCCCTGTCAAACTTTTTACATGCACACAAGCAATTATCCAGTACATGGACACTGGAAGGTTCTGGATTCAGACACTTTAATATAATATTTTAAAATCCACTTTTTGGACACAAGATGGCAGTATACTTAATATACTTAATATCCTTGAAATTGCAAACACCCTTTTGTTTTGTGCAATTTAAGCATTTTTATGTTTCGCTTCCTCTGCAACTATAGCAGGGAGAAACTGAACTTCCGCTGCAATGAGAGCAATACTGTATCTGTTCTGCTTTTAATTGTTATAAATACATTTTCTTTTATTCTCATCATCGCGAAAGATTGTGGGAGATGCTGACAGATTTTAACAAGATTTTGACAGAAATGCAGGAACAGCAAATGTTCAGCAAATGTACAGGAAATTTGTAGGGTCAAGAAAAGCAGCCCAATATTATTGATAAATTGATGAATTGGAAACAGTAATGTTAAACAAACAACAAACAAGATAAACACCCATGCACACCTAACCGCCCATATAATGTGCTTGTTTTGCTCATATCATATTATTATTAATTGTAATTAATAGACATATTGTGATTTATTTGTAGGAACTCACAGTATACAAGTATTATATTTAATTGTGGCAGATTTTTTTAATTCTTTATGTATTGAACAAGGCTGTTGTCTTGAAAATGGACAAAAATTGGATGTTTTGGTGCAAGCGAATGCTTTCAAAGGGAAAGTTCACCCCAAAATTCTAATTATCTCTTCATTTACTCACACTCATGCCATCCCAGATGTGTATTACTTTCTTTCTTCTGCTGAACACAAACAAAGATTTTTAGAAGAATATTTCAGCTTTGTTGGTCCATACAAAGCAAGTCAAAAGGGTACCAAAATTGTGAAGCTCCAAAAAAGACAAAGTCACAATAAAAGTAATCCTTAAGCCTACATTGGTTAAATCAATATCTTCAGAAGCTCTATGATAGGTGTGGGTGAGAAACATCTATACCTATTTTTTTTACTATAAATAATTCCTCCATATCCAGTAGGTGGCAATATGCACAAATAATGCAAATTGGCAAAAAAAAAAAAAAATAACAAAAAAATAAAGAAGAATGTGAAAGTGAATATGGAGATTTATAGTAAAACAAGACTTAAATATTGATCTGTTTCTCATCCAAATATCCCTTTAAGCTATTTAACAAACAAACAAACAAACAAACAAACAAATAAATAAATGAGAACCAAACATGAACATTTTTGCATTAAAAAAAATGTGTTATTCTGCGTGTTATTCATAGCCTACATTTAAGAGATGTTACAAAGTGAGGCATTTCAAATAAGTCTTATGTATGCTCTTCTTACGTATGACTCATATACAAGGTAAAACATATTATTACATGTTACATAGGCTACAGTTAAAACGGTCAGTACTCGAAATGTTACAAATTAAATCTTAAATTCCCATGAAAGGAACTAGATACATTTACATTTAGAATAGTTCATGAAATTAGACCAATTTTTTTTAAATGAAACAACGTGAAATCCCCGCATTGCTGTGACGTCGTTGATTTTGACCAACCGACCAATCAGTTTCTCAGCATCTGGCACGCTACGCGTGCGTTTCGCGGTCTCAGACTGCCCACATTGGAATTGCGCAACGCTATTGGTCGAAAGACCTGTCAATCACGGGATTATCCACTTCACGGTAGGTTGGTATGGACGCCCAAGCAAGAACAAGCAATAAACACGTTTTGTCTTATAATCATCATTATGACGTCGTAGTGAGAGGCGCGCGGCTATTCCTTGGAAGACCTTGATTGACAGATCAGGCAAAAATATATTTTTTCCTGCAGAGTGGCATTTGTAGCGTGTAGTGATGCATTTGGGATTGGTTTGAGGCAGCATCCGTTTCCGAGTAGAGCTATGAAGTGTCCACTCATATGCAGTTTATAATTAGTTGAAGGTTCTTTTCGTCCAGCTCAACTGCACTGCATTGCACTCACTGCATTACATTGTTTTGGCTTTGGAGTTGGAGTAAGTATGGGATTGCCTGCTCTAGAATTCAGTGACTGTTATTTGGACAGCCCGCAATTCCGAGAGAGGCTCAAGTCTCATGAACTGGAGCTGGAGAAGACCAACAAGTTCATCAAGGAGCTTATTAAGGATGGGAAAGCTTTAATTCAAGCACTGAAAAGTAAGAGGTATTTTGTTTGTTTATGAGTGAGGTCTTGTTGTGGTGCATGACATCATAGTTCTATGTACTTTGCTTTGTTGTCTTGTCTTGTGAAATATGCAGACTGTTTCATATTAATAATCTGTTCTTGATTAATACTCAGATAGTGTTGCTTTTTGAAAACATGACGGAATAGTGTTTTGTAATAAAATTATGCTTGCTGCATAACTGCACTGTAACTGATATTTTAATTGTGGTGGTATTAATTTTAGTCGCCATTCATATAAATAATAGATCACTTATAAGTTGAAATAGCTTGCTTACAGTTGTCCTTAATAGTAAAGCCTTCAATGTAATAACATTTGGTCCTAAATGTTATAACTACTGAATTGAAGTGTAATAACATACTGAACTGTACATAAAATAAATAAACTGCACCTTTTACTTTCATCAATTATACTAATATCACTATACTGACTATCAATAGCTATCAATAACGAGTGCATAAACATTATATCTAAGTAATTACAAATCCATGCAAACATCATAAATTATACAAACACCCTTCTGGTGCATTTGTGCACATTTAGGACCAAAAGTTATTACATTTAGGGCCTATATTGCATTTACAACCTTTGCTACATTTAGGACCAAATGTTATTACATCTTGGACCTTTAATTAATTTAAGGCCATTTTATATTTAGGGCCAATAGTTATTACATGTAGGACCAAATTTGATTATTTCTAGGATATTTATTGCATTAGGAACTATAGCTATTATATTAGGGCCTTTATTAAATTATTAAATATTATTTAATACATATTAAATCAGTTATTGCATTTAGGACCAATAGTTATTACATCTAGGACTTGTATTACGTTTAGGAGTAATAGATGTAGCATTTACGACATTTATTAAATCTAAATGACCTTTATTACATTCTGGACCAATAGTTATAACATTAAGGCTTTTATTACATTTAGGACCAAAAGTTATTGCATTTAGGACCTTATTATATTTAGGACGAACAGTTATTACATCTAGGACCTTTATTACATTTAGGAACAATATTTTTTTCATTTAGGACCTTTTACATTTAGGACAAATATTATTACATCTATAGGACCTTTTTACATTTAGGACCAAAAGTTATTACATTTAGGGCCTTTATTATAAGACCAATAGTTATTACATTAGACCTTTATTACATTTAGGACCAAACGTTATTACATCTAGGACCTTTAATTACATTTAGGACCAAACGTTATTACATCTAGGACCTTTAATTGCATTTAGGACCAATGGATATTACATCTAGGAGTCAGACCTTTATTACATTTAGGAGCTATAGTTATTACATCTAGGAGTCAGACCTTTATTACATTTAGGAGCTATAGTTATTACAATAGGGGATTTATTACATTTAGGACCAGAAGGTTATTGCATTTCAGACCTTTTATTACATTTAGGACCAAGAGTTTGGCTAATACATCTAGGAAATTTTTACATTTAGCACCAACAATTATTATTAGGGGCGGATGTGGCTCAAGTGGTAGAGCAGGTCGTCTGCCAATCGCAGGTTTGGGGGTTCGATTCCCGGCCCACACGACTCTACATGTTGAAGTGTCCTTAGGCAAGACACAATGGCAGGCTAGTGCCTTGCATGGCAGCTTTGCCACCATTTGTGTGTGTGTGTGTGTGTGTGTGTGTGTGTGTGTGTGTGTGTGTGTGTGTGTGTGTGTGTGTGTGTGTGTGTGTGTGTGTGTGTGTGTGAGAGAATGGGTGATTGGGACAAGGTGATTAAGATTAAAAAAAGTGCTATATAAATGCAGACCATTTACCATTATATTTAGGGCTAAAGGTACCTTTTACATTTGGTTTGACATTTTGTTATAATTAAATAGCATTAATAAACGTTTAAGTGTCCAAATACATTTTGGGTCCGCTGTATCTGTCTATAGAGTTTAAAAGCATTTGTTCTGTCACACTGACCTCGCTCAGTGACCCACAGTGAACACAACACACTGCCTGAAATTTTCACTCCACTCCCCATTGCCTTTCAAAACAAACACACTGGCCCCAGCAGAATGAGAACACACTGGAACTCACATTCAGTTTGACTTGAAAGCAAACATGCTTTCATCAATTTACAGTGTGTAAAACATGAGACTTATGTTGTGTTCCATCTTCCGAATTTGAATCAGCTATAATTCCCTTGGCTTTTGTGATATAAAGTCAAATAACTCGGAAAAGCCTCATCTTGATTTGGCTTATAACATTGGAATTGACAGTTTTAACAACAATAATTGTCTGGGGAAGACGCATAACTTTAGTTTACTCTTGTCTAGAATAGCACAATGGCCATATCTTATTGTGATGGCGAGTTGAGTGAGGTTCTGTATAGAGAATTTAAGGAAATGTTCTCAGTGACTTATGTTTTGGCAACACCCACATTTTTGCCTCAGGAAGGATTGTTTCATGTGCAAAGCATGCCATTTTTAATGCGCTCATGGTATAGGGTAACAGAACATTTTAAGGTACTACTATTAGCGGGTATACTTTTTAGTTTGTTGTCCTTTACCTGTAGTAAAATACAAAAAATACTATAGATTTTTTAATTTTCAGAAGAAACTTTTAGTGGTTTTCCTTGTTTTGCTGTGAGGTTGCAAATATGTTCTGGATAGTTGTTAAGGTGTTGCCAGGTTTTTCTGGGTGATAGATAGGTGGTTTGCCATGTCAATAGAATGCATAGATACTGCCTTTAATGTCGTGAATTTTTTCACCCATATTATCATTATATAAGTACTGTATATTATATTATATTATATTATAAAGTTAATGTGTACCAATGTCATTGCAGTCACATTTCTTTGGAGGGACTCTGGATTGTAAAGTTAGACATCTGAGGTTGATCATTCTATGTTTTTAACGTTAAGCACAGGTGATTAAAATTCTTGTAACATTGCTTGCGTTTATCACAATGTAGAGTTCCCTACTGTTCCACCCTTCCTTTTTGTCTGATGGCTAGGAATAGGATATGGCAAGCTGAATTGACTTTTCAGTTAAAATTTCACTAGTGAAAAGGATTACTACTCTGAAAGTGCTAATTCTTAAATGATCAGAAAATACATTTGCTCTAGTAAAAATGGTTAATTCTTGATATCAAAATCAAAATTTTTGAAATCTGTACCTGCATTTTCACTTGTAGAATTACTCAGTTATGTCATTCACTCCTGTCCAAAACCCAATTACAGATATCTAAAATGAATTTCTTACTAATTAAAATTCCAATTTTACAGGGCTGGGTGGTTTTTCTGATATTTCCGATTAATTTGATTTTGCATTTAGCAAACGCTAAAGTTAGATACGTTGTAAATTCAAGGCTGAACAAGAAAAAAATGATTCATAACCTGAATTCATAAACACATAGTGTCTTAATGTTACTCCGATCTGATCAGCTGCATGTGTGGCATGCTCCAAATGAATGTGACAGGATAACAACACAGAGACTGATATACAGTAAATGACATTGGTGATATTCCCAGTATGATTCTACACAGTGTGATTGTAGCTCAGCTTTGTCCATCATGCAGGTATACACAGGCTTAAGACCAAAACTGGTCCCGATGTGAGGTTGATGAATGGTCTCCTTTCTTTTCTTTTTACCCATAAAAAAGCATTGGATATGTGACAGTTATGAGCGCTTAATTTCAAATCATGAAGAGGCTATATTTGGAAGAATCAAACATCCGCCACTTCTTTTACTATGATGATTCAGATAGGTCGCTAATTATTGCTTAGTTCTGTGACTTGTTTCAAGTGTGCTGCTTCTATAGCCAACATTTGGCTATTAGTCATTTTGACAAACTTTGAGTTGAATTGTAATGATAAATTATTTCATATTGCTGCACTGGTCAGCATGAAGCACTAGAGTGTGTGTCTCTATTTGCATGTGTTTATGAATATATACACAGATTGTTTGATATACAGTGAGTACATTCTAGATAAACTTGATCATTTATAGATATTGATTTCTAGATAGACTTGGTTTAGATCAAATAAATACCTACACTGGCTAAGAATTATTTAGCAGTTTTCTTATTCTATTATTTCTGAACATTTGGGTTTATTAGATTTAAATGTATTTTACATTAACATTATATTGACAACTTCCCCCTGTGATGCATTTGTATATTTTTCTTGCATAACTTTGTTTCCTATAATGAAAATAACTTGGATTTCTCTAACCAGCCTTGTATTCTAATAAAGAACATACAATTTGAATCATGTTGGAGTACATTTAAAAGTTGAAAAAAAAAAAAAGAATTGTGAATCACCCATAAGTTTGTTAAAAATTTAGATTTAATTTTTTTTACAAATCGCCCAGCCATATTTTACATATCAGCAATGCGCTTACAATAAATATGGTAATTTCTGATATCAATAGTCACTATGATATCAATAGTCACCTGACATCAACAATGGAATTACTAGTAATACTGCTAATTTTTTAAATCTGTAAATGTTAGATGTAGTATTTTTAAATATCTAGAAATGGATTTCAGATATCAAAAAACTAAAAGTGATCAAATATATTCTTAGTGAAAATCAAATGACAAAAATCAAAAGTTAGCATTTCTACTAGCTGTAATTGAATCGCTGATATCAGGAATGGACATTTGCACTAGTAACAATGTAATTACTGATATCAGAAATTATAATTTTTTACTTGTAAGAAGCATATTGCTGACATGTGAAATTAGAATTTCAATTAAAAGGAAATTAATGATATACAGTATATCTGTAATTGCATTTTAAACAGAAGGGAATGACTGATCATTGTGAAATTCTACTATAACTGAAATTCAGTTATAGATATAAAAAAAGTGTTACTAGTTGAATTCCAAGTAATAACACAATTACTGATATCAAGCAGTTTCACTAGTAATTCCCTGATATCAAGAATTACAATTTTAACAAGTGAAAATGGAATTATTGATATCTATAATCCCGCACGATTAAATGTCGAAAAGTGCTCAAGTGTAAACTCATGTGTAGGAGTGTCCTTCGCTTCATTCCTTCAGTCATTTATTGGGGATTTCCTCTCACTTTTTGCCATCTGTCCTAAGAGGGCTGACTCATTTGGAGATAAATGATCCTCTGAACCACTTTAGAACACTATGAATGGTGCTCAACATCTGTATCTCTGCTGTCAGCTGTGCTTGATAGATGAGCCCAAAACTGCTGGAGTTCTTGAGCTGGAACTAATTCATAAACATCAAGCATCAACAAAGCCATCATAGCAACTCATTGCGTGAGATGACAAAATAGTAATTTCACATACGACTTGGCTTGTATGGAAAGGTATGACTTTTATTCCCATAGAGACTAACCAATCAACAAACTTTGCGGATTACTCAAATGTTAGCTAGCATCCTATCCAATACCTATTTTACGTTTTTTTTTTTTCAACTTGTCTGCGATTTCTTATGATTTCATCATCTCACACTATTATTATGACTCATTGTGTAATTTGCACACTGCTTCGATTTTCACAGGAAGTAAAGGAAATAAGAGAGCATGTTTCCTCTTGGTGGATGAGTTTGTTTTCATACTGCACATAGAGGAGATATACATTCAGTAGTGCTTTCCAAGAGATTAACACATCATGAGAACAAAGAAACAGGCATGTGTTTGCATGGTTTGTGCTCCATTTGGAGCTAGTTGAAGGGAAATTAGGGCAGCCTGCGCTTGATAATTATTTTCGCTCTATAATCTCAGACCTCTATGTCTGGAGGCAATTTATGAGAGTTAATGTTGTGTACTCCTTAAGTAGACATCAGTCTGTCATGTTGAGCATGAGTGAAGCTGGATATATAGCTGAAAATAGCTATATTAAATAGCTGAATCCTATTTAATGATGAAATGTTGATATACTTTGAGATTATAACTGCATTAGGTGGATCCTAACACTCTGGATTAGAATCATTTAAGGTTCTTTAATAGAGGCTCTCCATTAGTTACTAATCGAGATAACCAATTAAAACATTTACATGGACACCAGAAAGCCATTTATTGCAAGAAAGCTGCCTAAATGGTTAGTTCACCCATAAAATAAAATTCTCTCATAATTTACTCACCCTCATGCCATCCCAGATGTGTATGACTTTCTTTCCTCTGCAGAACACAAATTAAGATTTTTAGAAGAATATCACTTTGGGCGAGAAACAGATCAATATTTAAGTCCTTTTTACTGTAATTGTTTACTTCTGGTTGCTCTCATGTGCGCTTCCATGTGGGTAATCAGTTCACGCTGCCTCCCGCGTGATGTAAACTCGTTGGCATGTTCTTGCGAGAACTGATGCTATACAACCATCAGTGCAGCTTGATTTGTTTACAAGAGAATGCTGTTCACAAACTTAATTGGTTTTGCTTTCATTTGAAAATGCCAATGTGCTTACATCACACGAGAAACTGTGTACAGATTACCCTCATGGATGTGCACAGGAGAGTAACTGGAAATAAACAGTTATCGTATCACTTTAGAAGACATTTATTTAACCACTGGAGTGGTATTAGGGATGCGTAAGCATAACGCAGTACTCGTTCTGCACAAGCTACTTGAGTATTAAAAACACTACTCGAATATCACAAATTCATTTTCCTTTCTGCATTTGCCTGCTGTGAGCAGCGCTGAATTACACTTTTTTCCCTGTGAATCTCTCACCAGATCTCACAGTTACAATAGGGTCCACTGTAGGTGCTGTATATTTGTGTGGTGTTGAGGTGTTGGATGAGAGAAGAATATATACCATCTCGTTGGTGCAGCCAATTTATATTAAAAGGCAATACTTGTTATATTTTGGTTCTTATTGAATTGTACTCTATTTGTATTCGGTTTTTGTTGGAGTCATGCAAACCAACGGATGAGGATCTGATGGGGGGTGAAATCTATTAACACAGGCAGAGCACATTTTATAAAAAAAAAAGCCAACTTTCACCACTTGTTTTTCTGATTAATAATATGTGAAATGATTGTTAACTATTTCTTTAAGGCTCGAAATCGGTGTATGCGTTTACAAGCATTGTGTACGTGGCTTTCTCTGTACGCCTGTATACATGCGGCTCGGTCAGTTAGCAGCTTTCTCCATGGTAATGTAATTTTCCCATGACTCTTGTGTAAATAGCAACATGGGATCTGAGGAATACATCGGTATTTTATTCTCTGTTTCTTCTATTTATTTCCAGATATTCACAGTTGTTGCTGTGTTTGTTTCCTTTACTGTCTTTCGTGACCTGCGGCAGAATTGCACTGCATTAGTGGGGTTTCCCTCTTTCGTGAAAGTCCTGGATTCCCCCAGTGTATGAGCGCATATGCACGAACATAAGAGACAGTCAGTATTTTACATTGGTGTGTATAAATGGGTATAGTTTATAGTTAATGCTGTTTTCCTACTTTAATTCCATACATTTTTTATTATTTCCATGAGGGCTGGGCGATATGGCCAAAATTGTTATCACGATAATCTTTTTCATATTGTTCGATATCGATATTTATCACAATATACATTTACACAATGCACTTTCTTTTTTATTTCAAAGTTGACGGAATAAAAGAAGAAAAAATTAATTCTAAACAGTCAAAATAGTCACAGGGGGTCCAGAGACGGTCAAAGCAGTGGGGTCTGCGGGATCTTTTACCAATTTTACCATCTTTTACCGTTTATCAATTGAAAATGAATGTTAATTTATTCTGAAGCATAGTGACAGCAGTCTAGTATTTGTTTTAGTATATATCTTTTATATTTCTTTAGATTCAGATACCCAAGTATGGGGCATAGAAGCCCTTGTGACTGTGGAATGATACTGAATGTGGGTTCAGGTGTGTCCCGAGAGAAAATTTAGAAAATGTTTTTTTGTATATTTTCATTAAAGTGAGAGACTAGTCTACCAACTAGTAATTTTAGTCTTTCCTTATCCATTCCAGACATCTAATTAATTTTCACAAAAATAAAACTGAAATCGATTTGTTTATTCGATTTGTTTATTATTAAAGGCTCGTAACATGCTGATTAATAAAGATACATTTAGAAGGGAAAAACATTAAGGTTTATGCTTTGAAACCACGTTAACTCATGCGGCGCTTCAAGTCTACTCACATGCAGGGAAAATAGGCAACGCGTACGGAGCGGGACAGGGTGGAAATTATGCTTGTTTGTTGCTAGAGAACAATATTCAAGATTCAAGAGGGCACAACCATTGTCATGAAGTCTTGCGGTGCGAATGGAATCAACTTAATTGTTAGCAAGGAAGCTAGCATTAGCAAGTTCATCCAGTCTGACCCTACGTTACCACTGGCACGTTGTGAGTGAAGTTGAAAGCGTTTTCAATTCATTCCTATGAAAGCCGAGCGTCATGCTCGCAAGGTCGATCGTAGGATTGGCAGCAGTGCGGAGGAAGGTCTTTCCTAGCGCTGTGAGCGCCTTTGAGTGGATTTCGTCCGCCCAAATGGAAACAGCCTGAAAAAGCCAAACTGCTTGTGTTTTAGCGACACGCAGTAAATATCAGAATATTTACTCAAATATCCTCAAAAGCTTATTGTGGATTTTCTTTATCGTGATATATATCGATATCGTTTGATCGCCCAGCCCTAATTTCCACTGTGTTGACTTGTTGTTGGGCTCCATCCTATGATGTTTGTTATCCGGTCTGTTTACGCACATATGCACTCCTCAAAAACTGGGAACTACACTGCTTATTTGTTACATGGCCACAATGTGCTTTTCTGTGTGCTGTTCAGTGTGCTCCGTGTGCTCGATTTCTATGTACAATTTATAAATATTTAATAACAGTTTAGTTTTGTCATGTTAATAAGTAGGCCTCAGTAGGCCAGTGTGAATTGTTTTGATATAATGAATTTAAAGTTAATTTTATTTGTATAATAGAGCAATACAATTATTAATCTTAACATATTAAATCATTTCTGTTCTAAGATTGTTTTGGAGATGTAGCCAACATAAAGAATATGGCATGAATGGTATATTTCACAAACAACTGTCATTGTTATACTGCTATAATAAGACCTATTTGCCCCAGCAGCTGCTATTGGTAGGTTTTTAAATGATCACAAATGACAGATTTGATCGCAAATGGTGTTTTTAATTTCTGAAGTGCAACTGCTGAGACCAAATATGATCTAACAGTGATCTTATATGAACAAGACCACATTGAAGATCTAAAGGGATGAGTGGACACCTATCTCGCCACCACAGCGCCTACTGAACGCAAAAACTTGATTAAATTAAATCAGCTGTTAATAAGTTTGAACATTAAGTCTGTTATGTTATTCACTGTACGTGGACCTATAATTTAAGAGATAAAGACACATATTGCATGTCTGATGGTAGTTTTAGATTTTATGGCACCTTTCTCAGGGTGTAGAGGTGTGTTAAATGTGTATATTTCAACCTGCGTCATGTCACACAGGCACTTGTTTTTGTCAATTTTACAGAAAGAATCTACATATATCTTCTATATAGTTATCCCTTTAAAATTATTTTTATTAGGCCTTACATTCACAAACAATAAAATATTTACTGCTTAAATGATGCTTAAAAGAAACAGGAGCGCATATCCACCATTGAAATCTGCTACTCTGAAGAGCCGTGCGGTTGCCTACTTTCTGACATCACAGTAATTTAATCTTTTATCAATGTTAATAATCACAATTACAATATAAAGCACATATACAATTGTGATATTTGTCATAATGGTGCAGCCCTAATATACTGTAATGTTACGCATTAAGTCATAACTCTATTCAAAATAGAACAAAACCATCCATAACAATTAACAGGGATCTGATCAACAAGATCCCTGGAGTTCCCCGCTCTCACTCCCAAGGCTTCCAAAACACCAAAAACACTTTAAAGTGAAAAAAAAAGTGAATTTATTAAACATAAGTCAATAAGGAATAACATAAAGCTTCAGGAGGGGAAACAGCCAAAACAAATAATAAAACAAAACTAACTAATTTAAAGATACTAACCTAGAAATCAGATAAGAAACAAAAATACAAAAGCTTCCCTCCCTAACTATAATAAACAAGAGAAAATGAATAAATCAAAAAGGCATCCACCTCCCTACCGTAGCTCTAGTTAGATAAGGGTTAGGATGTTAAGTTTAAAATTTAACATAACAAATCACAACTTAACATAAGGTTGTGATTCACATCAAATGTCTTTAACATGCACTAAGAGATCACAATAACACAACTCTTCGTCAAGGAAGCCATGAGAGCGGGGACTCCTGGATCCATGACTCAGGAGACTCAAATACAGCGCCAAACACTCTCGTCACCAATCAGGTCACTCGTTAGCAGCTCCACCTGTGAATCATTACAGTGAGAGAGAAAAGAGAGAGAACACACCAAGGAAAACTAGACCAATACACTGTTTTCCCCAACAACACAAAGCAAATACACTCCCACGTAACAATATATATATATATATATATATATAATGTGTACATTAAGGGTGTCAATTTTTAGGTTGAAATCGATTCGATTCACGATTCAAAGGTTTTCGATTCGATTAAAAAATTTTTTTGCTAATTCAAAACGATTCAATTCGATTAGATACACAATGAAATTCGATTCGACTAATTATTAAATTCTGCATTTTTTTAAATGCATTTAATGTGCAAGAAAAAAATGGCAAACTACTTAAGATTGTTTATTCCACCAAAGTAACTTGGGAAAAAAACATACAGACTACTTGGAATACAATAATAGTACAAGAGTACAATGTGCCAATAAAATATTTCAGAGCTTAACATAGCTAAAAAATAATTCCATATTCAATGTTCACTATAAAAATGATTTGTATTATTTTGCTTTACTTTTCCAAGCCTTGAAATCACCATTTTTTAATTCCCCGATATTTCCAGGATTATATGACCATGGGGACCCTGAATCAATAAATTAATCCAAATATAACAACATTAAAGTAACATCATCTGATTACATTCAGTTTCAAAGAAATCATACAGTTGACTTCAATTTAAATGTTTTCTGCACACCAAGTCCCCAACTTAACAATGCTGCCAGTAAAACGGCACTATTTTATCTTATAGAAAATAATGGCTTAATAAGATTCCTTACAATGAAATCTTTTATTTCAGTAGTGACCTAGTAAAACATTTGTATTTGTATTTATTTTTTTATTAAATTTTTTTAATTAAATTAATATTTTTACACAATTATATTTTTGTCTACACAAATAATTTCAAACATTTAAGCATACGCCTTAAGATCAAAAGGTTTTTAAGATCATGAGAAACATTTCAGGCAAGAGACCCCAAACTTTTGAATGGTAGTGTATTTCCATCCTATTTACTTCAGCTTCACCTGGAGCTTTTATTTTGACACTGAAAGTGCTGTTGCATTTACTTCACCTTCACCGGGAGCTTTTATTTTGAAATTGATATTACAATGTGTGTTTGACAGTCAGTTCCACATCTGGTGAACTGCTTTTCTATTGTGCTGTTCAGCGTTTGTACATTTGTATTAGAATAGTATAGCGGTTAATAATATTTGGAATTGCGCAAAGACTTGAACCTTCAGCCATTTTCTTTAACAATGCATTTAAACTGCTCTAAAAGCACTAAATACACAAGCCCATCAGCTTTGCACATGCACAGATCAGCATGTCCTGGTTTATTATGAAGCACACACTGTCACTGCCATTTGCAGTTTAATAATCACATGTTACCATATTGCCATTTTTATGTTATTTTGATCAATTATACAGCCCTGAAGGATTTTGGAATTAGTCTACTGATGTACGGTACTATATGAAAGTTAATGGCCAAATGAAAGGCACATTAAAATCATCACAATATTCACAATATTGCTTATTTTTATATTGTCAGCAGAATCATCATGATTATATTGTGAATATTCGATAGGCCTATATCGCCCAGCCCTAATGTCTCATTTAAATCACACATGCAACTAATTTAATATTTATATATTCACAAATATTGTATACACATGTGCTGAATTCATTTAATTTTTAACAGTCTACAGTATATAGATATTTGACCAATGCTAACAATTCTCGATTCAAAAATCCTATTTTGAGATCAATGCATATCGGCAGAATTACTAATTGATGCATCGAGAAAAGCAGTGAATCGTTACATCCCAAATTTATATATATATATATATATATATATATATATATATATATATATATATATATTTATATATTTACAGCATTGTTTCCCAACCTTTTTTCTGCCACGGCACACTTTTTACGACTAATAAATTTGACGGCACAACACTATCCCACATTATTTATCATTTTATATACTTTTATTTATCCATACTTTATCCTTTTATCCTTTTCAAGAACTTTCTGTCCATCTTAGTAGCGTTTTACTTGAAATGTTAAAAAAAAAAAGTCACATACAGTGCTTGCAGGGTTCGAATTATGATTTCATCTTTGTGGGGGTCTCTTAAAAAAAAAAAAAGTAGCCTATAAGCAGGCGTGGTGTGTGTGATAAATAATTGCTTAACACTGCACTTGATTCTTTTGATTTCAATGTTTATTAATACAGGAGTAGAGAAACGAGTAGACTGTCCTCTGATGATGTTTTTTGTTTTTTTGAAATAAACCCGAATTTTGCCAAAGTTGTACCTGATGTTGGTAGCAGTCTTTTTATTTTTGGTGGCATGGTTGCTGGTTCTGAACTTTACACTATTTCTAAAATATTCTAACTGATCCCCCAGCGTGAGTTATTCTAGGTGACCGTTATTTAGAACCTGTCACTTTAATGTTTCCATGGTGACGCATCATTGCTTGTCACGTTACACAGCGCAACCACAACTCAGCGCTGAATGAATGATGATCTGCTTTTATGTCATTTTTCCTTTTTTATACAAAATATTCACAAATGTATTAGCTATAACTTGAAACACTGATATTCCAATTGTCAAATATGTGCAAGTGGATGTGTTTTGTTGTTTAAACGCCTTTATAACGATCGCGTTAAGTTAGTTGAGCTGTATGTGCGATGGGCGGCGCCATGTTATTTTACAACACGTCAATTCCTCAACTTCTCACGAAATACATGAAAGTAAGTGGCCGGTGAACTGGGAGAAGAATAGAGTAAAATGTAAAGCTACTTACACAATGTGTATCTGATATGAAAACGTGTCTTATTGTAACGTAACGTTAATGGAAAGGATTATTATTGCCGCTTCCCTAGACATCAGTGTGTATTTTACAAACTCAAAATAATTTTTGCTAGTACTTATGTGTATTTAAATGTCTGAAACCTAAAATAAACATTATGTGGTTGAAAACACAGAACAGTTGATCTGTCTATGGTTGTGATACATGACAGCAGCACTGAGCGCGTCTGTCTCTGGCTCAGCGCCAGCCAAAGCGCGAAAGCACGTTTGAATTTAGCAGTTGATCACGTGATGCACTGACCGTTCTAATCACACCGGTGTTGATCGATCATACGTGCAAAAGGGTTAACATAAACATTGAAGGAATATATTGAAGGAAAAAATGCTTTATTTGTAATTTAAAATAATGGTGCTGATGATTTTTAGAGACCCCCACAGGTGTATGATTTTACTGCTTTCATGGGAGCTCATCCTCTCTCTATGGGTGCTCAGCTCCCACTGGCTCCCACGTAATTCGAACCATGAGTGCTTGCTTTAGACTTTTTTATTGTCCGTCATTTTGACAGACAGGGACGTAAAAATTCCGTCATAATCTATTATTATCCATCATTTTAATTTTCATATTTTAATGATAATAATACATTTAATAGGTTTTATTTTCATTCACATTTTCATTTTCAATCATGAATTTACAGGACGAGCATACAGCAGATTATGCATTTATTTATTTATGAAGAGAACAGATGAAAAACAGAGACACCACATGAAGCAGATTAAATATGAACAACGCACTATTACAAAAAACAAATACGATTAAAATATCCGCTTTGACTTAAGGTGGGTGCTCACCTGTGCATAATCAAACGCATCAAGGGAGACTGAAGCTGAGGAAATTACATTCGATTTTGCATCTTTGCCTCAGACAGACGACTTCTCGTGGCAGTTTTAATTTGGTTCTGGAGGCTGAACCTAGCATCAAGCGCCTCATCGCCCTCCACACGACAAGAGTTGCAGAAAGCGTCACAGAGTGCCATGTAAAAAAGCGGGAGGTGTGCACAATAAACATTGAAAACATGTATTTGGAAGAGAGAAAAAAGCTTGTAGTTGCTTTGATAGCAGAAAGTAATACAATTTTCTTGGTGAATTTAAATTAGTTTAATTACTGGGGTGTCTGATATTTGTAAACAATAAGGTCATATTTAATTAAAAGAAATTATGTGACATTCAGTGTCTCTTCACAAATTTTGAACAGTTTTTAAATATTTCTTGTTGCATAGAACTCTCAAAGACATTATTGGTGAAGCAAAAACGTGTGTGTAAATCACTTTGGTGTAAAGTGGCGTCACTTCATAGACTTCAGTGTATTCTGCAGCGCTGACACGAGTCATGAGAAAGACCCTTAACATGTATAAATATCACTCACTTTTACACATTAATCACTTCTCTTCACGATCACAAAAGTGACCGATTATGGTTTCAAAACGGTGAATTTCTCAGAAAGGTGAGGAGTTTGTATCCCTGAAATTATTATAATAATTTTTTTCATGCATTTATTTATTTTGTGGAATTTGATAATTTTCCAGGGCACACCTGACAATCTTTCATGGCACACTAGTGTGCCGCGGCACAGTGGTTGGGAAACACTGATTTACAGAATCATTAATTTAATACTTAGTTTAAAGGTACACATACATTTTTTTACACTTTTTAAAAAAATGTATTTTGCATGTCTTCTTGGACCTGGATGCAGCATCATTCAAACGTTTTCAGTTACTGATGCCATTGTAGAAATTCACTGTCAGCCATGATTAATGTAATCATGGATGAAAGTGTCCAATAACAGGGCGGTGACTGAGATTAAGTGAGTAGTATTCAGCTGGTCATGTGATCCTAACATGGCAGCCTCCATGAGGGAACCCTCTCCATGTAGAATAAAACAGCTTTTTTAAGGTTGCTGATATAACTGGTCTTCATTTCATGTGAGTGCTCATGATTTTATTCACATGTTTTAAAATTGCAATTAAATTCTTCAGGAGTACAACTTTTTAATGAGAAAACTAAATTACTCAAAAAGGTCTAAATTATTGTGATATGAACCCCAAGCAATGCTTTATGTTAAGGGGCTGTGTCTTGAATGCGGAAGTCGTTAAAGTCATTGAATGAAAAATCCCTTTTGATTGGCAAAAAAAAATTGCCTGAAGGTCTTAGTTCTACTCACAGCTTCTTTTAAGTGTGACGAAACCTACATTTTTGGAGTGAAGGCAATTTATTGTGTGATGGTTTGCGGTTTTGGAAAAACCTATTTTTATTTTACGTTATGAAGCGTGAAGCTTTCAGCTAATGGGCTGTGTTTCAGGAACACAAAATCCCTCATAAGAAGGGACGATTCCACAGTCTCGATGTGTTGGTCTGGCTACAACTTCCTGTTTTAGTTAAATGCTCCACAATGGAGTGGCCTCTTTTACTAAAACAGCCTCTTATGAACTGCTACAGACCGGACTACTTGAGATGTCTTTCAACATGCTAAAAGCTTGGCCACATTTACCTTTGCACTGTGTAATTCTGCAGAAATCTCAATGGGAATCTGCAGACTTCTGGTAGGAAGAATTTTCCTTATGCGAAGTTTGCGTAAGGTTAAAGTGTGTTTTTCGGTTTTTGGACGAACTATCCTTTTAATGTTGAAACAGAACCCCCACAAAGGTGGATGGAGGATGTATCTCCAGGTTTATTGTTTTGAAGCAGGTCTGTAGACTGTAGACTGTAGATGTGACCTGTGTTGACTCAGGGACTCCTGCAGGTTTCAATGTTAAGCCCTGCTAGGGCTTTTTAATTACAGATTCAACCATAGCAGTCTGGGCTTATGGAACCCTGTGCGGTTTGGAAACTAGTTCAGATTGTGTGAAGTGTTCTGTGCATGTGCCACAGTTTAAGTTCTGTTACAAATTAAATTGCTCTTATTTTAACATGCTCCTTCTGGACTATAAAAGTTTATGAGTTGCAGGAGAGAGAGAGAGGACACAGGAGATGTTTTCCTGGATTGCTTTGCATGTCTGCAGTGCTGTCCAGCTGGATGTGAAATGCATGTCGCTACCTGTCCTGCACAGGAAATTATTCCTACAGTTCAGCGAGTTTAACGGTATAAAAGGCCCAAATGAGGCTTTTGGTGCCAAAGTTTGATAGACTCTCTCATGTTCCTTTAAAAAAAAAAAAAAAGTGTCTCAAATGATGTACACTGTGCTGTTAAACTGTACACCATGCACTGTTCCATCTAGTATATGAAGTGTAGTATTATCTCAAATGAAACGTTGTTCACTAAACAGAAGTATTTGCTGTTTCTTGAGTAGAAGGAAATGAAGCTTAAGTGAACATCAAGGGTTATTTTGGATTTATTATTTATGTTATAGGAATGCATAAATGGTATTTTGAAGTGGTGGGCTGTTTGTATATTATAAATACACATTCACATTAACTTATTATCTCGTTCCACGTTATTTGACAGCATTTATGGAATAATGCCGATTGCCACAAAAATGTATTTTTAAATGTATTTTCTTTAAAAAAAGTAAAAATATGGGTTACAGTGTGGCACTTACAATGGAAGTGAATGAGGCCTATCCGTGACATTAAAATACTCACGGTTTCAAAAGTATAGCCACAAGATAAACGTTATGCATGTTACAGGAAAAGTTCACCCAAAATGTTTTATTCTCTCATCAATTACTCACCCTCATGCCATCCGAGATGTGTTTGTTACTTTATGTCATTAGCAGAACACAAATAAATATTTTAGAAGAATTTCTCAGCTCTTTTGGTCCATACAATACAAGTGAATGGGTTCCAAAAATGTGAAGCTCCAAAAATCACATAACGTCAGCATAAAAGTAATCCATACAACTCCAGTGGTTAAATCAATGTCCCCAGAAGTGATATGATAGGTGTGGGCAGGAAGAAGAACTTCTAGCAAAAACCTGTTTTCTGCATTCATATTTTATGCAATTTATGCAGTTATATTGAGCGACTTTTTGAAAGTAATTTCAATGTCAAATGTGGCCCAATTTACCATAATAAATATTTCAAAATTTTGAAAGTACAATTTATACCCCATTCCACGTTTTTTTTATTATTCTTACTATTTTTTTATTTGTAATTATTGAGCCGTTAGCATTGTTTGAAAGAATGTAGTCCAAAGCTGTTTTGACAATTTGGATGTTGTGTTTGCATGTTTGAGAGATCAAGGTGAAATATTAATCGATGTGTCTCAACTCGGCCTTTAGTCTCTGAAGTTTTACTTGGCTTTCACAGAAAAACAAACATGTGTAAACAGCTCCATTTTATTGAGCTTGTAATACACCAAAACTAATGTAAAGACTAGCTATTCAAGAAAACCCCTCCATGTATCTTGTTATTTCAATAGTAAATACATGAACACAGAAAATACATTTGTGCTCATCAAACATTTCTTTAAATATTTATAAGAAACATGCAAGTAGTATAGTGTAGTATTTGTAAGCCGTTATTATAGGCTTTTTAGGCAGATCAAATATTACCCAAAAATTGCTTCTGTGTCTACCACTTATTCCATTTAATAAGTGGATTCCACTTATCAGCTCTAAAAGGAAAAATGGTCAGTATACAGACTAATGATATATTTTACAATATGGAAAACACAATGGAAATACATACCCAGGTTTTGGCCTCAAGGGATGTAATTCCATTCAATCTGATTTGTTTGATGGAGAGTAACCACAGTAACTAATATCACTATTTGATATGTAAATTGGGTTGTGCAAGTATGTTGCAAGTATGTTGTTTACTGTAATTGGTATATGTCTCGTCACTGTCATGACTGCTATGTTGCTCGGAACTGCACACAAGAATTTCACCTACTGTTGCACTTGTGTACATGGTAGTGTGACAATAAAGTGATTTGGTTTGATTTGATATATCATTAGGCTACACCACTAGCTCTGTTAAACACAACATGTGTCCAAATGGTCTATTGGACAGACAAACTAGTGCTGGATTAATTATTCAACCGCTTGAAACAATATTCAGTATCTAGAATATTTATGGATTTGCTCTGGAATGGCTTAATGTATTTCAATAAATTTGAAGAATTCAAAAATGATTTTGAATGATCCATCCTTTTAACCAAACAGCCACTGTTGTCAATGATGTAATAAGGTAAACCTCTTCACCACTATACTACACAGTTACTGGTGAGTGTAATCTGAACATTTACCAGCCAGTGGCAGACATTTTTGGTTATATAGCGTAGGGCTGGGCGATAAAACGATATCGATATATATCACAATAAAGAAAATCCACAATAAGCTTTTGAGGAATTTACTGCGTGTCGCTAAATCACAAGCAGTTTGGCTTTCTCAGGCTGCGTTTCCGTTGAGTCGGATGAAATACGCTCAAAGGCGCTTACAGCGCTAGGAGAGAGCTTGCTCCGCACTGCTGCCAATCCTACGATCCACCTTGCAAGCATGACGCTCCGCTTTCATAGGAATGAATTGAAAACGCTTTCAGCTTCGCTCACAACGCGGCAGTGGTAACGTAGGGTCAGACTGGATGAACTTGCTAATGCTAGCTGCCTTGCTAACAATTAAGTTGCGTCGGACACCGGATTGATTCCATCCTCACCGCAAGACTTCATGACAACGGTTGCGCCCTCTCATTGTCTCTAGTGAAGAGCGCGACAGAACAACAGTGATGTGGACAACAGTTCTGATCTTTTTGCACTGTAATCTTACAATCTATACAAACATGTATAATGTCTGCCCTGTCCCGCTCCGCACGCGTGCCTCTTTTCCCTGCATGTGTGTAAACATGAAGCGCTGCATGAGTTAACGTGGTTTCAAAGCACCTTTTAGACCATAACTTTTTCCCCTTCTAAATGTATCTTTATTAACAATTTTGGCCATATCGCTAGCCCTAATATAGCGCGATATAGCATATGCGAGTGATTTGCACATTGTAGACACTTTTGCATAGAGTGAAAGATCTATCTTGAGATTTAAGAATCAATATCGTGATTGTTCAAATCAAGATCGCAATGCATTGCAAAATATACATTTTTACCCAGTCATAGGCCCGTTTCACACATACTCCTTGTGCAGTGCGATTTGCGGTACGTATGCGGTGCGTATACGGTACAGGAGCAGCACGTGCTATAGTGCTTTCACATATGCTGCGTTTGCGGTGCGCTACTGATCCGCAGTTTCTGTGTGCCACAAAATCAAAAATGTGTAATAATTTTGATTTTAAATCCAAACGTTAACTTTGACATTGTTTAAGACATTGAAACAGTATGAAAATGTATTTTAATCATTGTGATTCTTTGTTTTACATGTAGTTCGTGTTGTTGACAGAAGAAAAGCTATCACGCTATATCTGTTGCTAAGAAGGAGAAGAATGAGACGCATTTGGGTTCACTCTGTCTTTTTTTAGGGTAAAAAAATCATATATGATGGCATTTTGCAACTTTTGGGACTATAATCATACTTTTTTGTTTTTCTTGACCCTGTAGTTTAGTAACTGTAGAACACATTAACTGTAATTATGCGTATATGATGAAATTATTACAGTTTCTTGTCAATCTATGTCTATTTTAATGTGAACAATGCGCTGCCACTTTAATTCAGTGCGGTGCAGCACAGCAAAAATAGACTCGGTGCGGAAACGATCGCTGCACTGCTGTATACACACCGCAACTGGAACGGATCGACGGACTGCATCCGCGTGCAGATTGAAAGCTCTAACCTGTTAACATGGGTACGGAAATATATAAATATATAAAATACGCACCGCATACGCACCGCATACGCACCGCATACGGAGTATGTGTGAAACGGACGATAGTCTTTAGGAAACTTAATGGTCAAATAAAAAGTGCATTAAAATCATCACATTATTCATGATTTTGCTTAATTTCATGGCCAGCAAAATTATCACAAATACACTATATTATATTCAAAATATCACCCTGATTTACTATAGATTTACTAATACATAGCAAAACATTCAGTTAGTCAAAGCACTTTGTTTTAAATGTTCAACTTTGTGTGTTTTGCTTGCAGCTCTAATTGCGTTGAACGCCACCCACCTAATGCATTTAAACCTAATGAGCGTGTTGTAGTGGGAAAAGTTCGGAGAAGCCATGGAGAAGGACTTTCGGTCCGCACCAAAGTGCTTCTGGAAAACATTTTGCCACCTTAGGAGGGGGAACCATCCAAGCTGTATACAGCAAAGATGGGACGCTGTTGACCTCAACCGAGGAGGTTATTGTGCGGTGGAAGGAACACTCTGAAGAACTCCTAAATCCTAACATGCCCTCTATGCTAGAGGCAGAGCCGGAGGGTGATGGGGGATCAGATTCTATTTCCCTGGGGGAGGTCACTGAGGTAGTCAAACAACTCCGCTGTGGCAAAGCCCCGGGGATTGATGAGATCCAACCAGAAACGCTGAAAGCTTTGGATGTGGAGGGGGTGTCATGGATGATACGCCTCTTCAACATTGCGTTGAAGAGTGCCTAAGGAGTGGCAGATTGGGGTGGTGGTTCCCCTCTTCAAAAAGGGGGATCAGAGAGTGTGTGCCAACTACAGGGGTATCACACTTCTCAGCCTCCCTGGTAAAGTTTACTCCAAGGTGCTGGAGAGGAGGGTTCGGCCGATTGTCGAACCTCGGATTGAAGAGGAACAATGTGGTTTTCGTCCTGGCCGTGGAACGACGGACCAAATCTTTAATCTCGCAAGGATCCTGGAGGGGGCCTGGGAGTATGCCCATCCGGTCTACATGTGTTTTGTGGATCTGGAGAAGACATATGACCGGGTCCCCCGGGAGAGACTGTGGGAGATGCTGCGGGAGTACGGGGTGGGGGGGTCCCTTCTTAGGGTGATCCAATCCCTGTACGTCCAAAGCGAGATCTGTGTAAGGGTCCTCAGCACAAAGTCGAGTTCATTCAATGTGGGGGTTGGTCTCCGCTACAAGGGGCATAGACCGTGAGTTGGTAATGAACTGGTCATGCGATCGTATCTGCGTAGTTGCATAAAGTATGTTTCAGGCCTTACACTGTCTAAAGATGTGCATAGAGCAAGATCTTTGAGTATAGCTATGTGGGCCATTCTCAGAACTATCTGAAACACAATAAACACCTTTTATATAGGCCTATAGACTTCACAGCTGCATTTTTATGCTGAACCTGTCCCAGATCATTTTTACTTTGCAGTAAGTAATAACAGCCACATTTTTTTATTTACAATTTTCAGGGGAATCAACCTATAAATGGCTTACTTATAGCCTTTAAATTTTAGTATTGGATATACAAATAGAGATAATACCATTTGTCAGTCCTCAGTCATCATTTCTATCCCATATTCACCAAAATCACTGTCTCAAATTCCTCTTTTTCAAAGCTGTAAAATGTGAAGCCCCTTTAGTTGTTTCACTCTCTCTTTCTGAATGCTGACCATTGTGGCCCAAAGCTTCTCTCCTATGTCCTAACTCGTTTAGAAGCAGAGAGTCTGCAGGAGGAGAGCAGTAAGACAGTGGGCCAGTGTTCACAGGGCCTGGCTGGGCCGGACAAGACTGTAGGTTAGAGGATAAGGCAGGGACAAACTTGAAGTGTCCTGCCAACCTTCCAGATTCGGTCAGTTCTCATTCACCATAATGAATCAATACCATCCAAAATGCCAGGGTTCTGCTGATCTTGGGATGTGTCTCTGGCATTACAATTGTCTTTATTATGATTCATGATGGCTTTCAACACACCAACAATAAAGTCTTCATATATAAGCACAATTACAGTTGAGAAAAATGCTAACTTTAGTTCTGAATGCCCCACGTGTTCTTATGGTGTAGGTTTAAAATTTATTTTAGCCCAGCCACATTCTAGCTACAATGAAAGCATGCAAACTGCATTTTTAATTTGTATTAAATTAAACAAACAAAACATAAAAGCTACAGAAATATCTTCAGATTTTGAAACATTTTTGACAGACATTACGGCATTCTCACAGTGATTGGCTGCTGTCCATTTTCAATCACACGGTTCTGCCGCTCAGCTCCCATCGTGAATGAACTGAGGCGGTTTGAAAAAAAAAAATGCACTCTGCAGGTCATTCTGTGAAGGAACTAGATGGATATTTAACCGGGATCATTGACAGGCCATCAGTTTCAACAAAAGTGCATGTCAGCAAGTGGTCACAATGGGTGGCACTCATGACACCTGATCCCATTAAGCCGTGGAACTGTCATTACTGTATACAGAATTGCTTTTATAGGATTTGGATTCAATGTTGGCCAAAGGTCAAATGTCTGAGCTTTTTTCTGTAAAGAAGCTCAGAATGTTTAGCAGTGTTCCAAACCCTAGTGAGCTGCCTTGCCTTATACATTTTTTAGGGATGTTCCGATTCCATTTTTTCGAGTACGAGTACCGATAATCTTTCTTTAGAAATCGCCAATACCAGTTTTTTTTCTTAACTCAATATCAGCAGTATATTTACATTTTATCATCAAAATTGTGTTTGAATAAATAAATAATTAAAATTTGTAATCAAATGAAAGTATAACAATTCATTTTCAACATGAAATTATATTATACTTTATCAAATTAAGTGATTTTATACAGAACTTCAAAGCACAATCCTAATTACAATTTATTTTTCAAATAAAGTGCTGCATAAGTGAGCATCACAGATGAGAGATATTGCTTAAATATTACACAGTTACTATTGATTTATTATTATTAGTAGTATTAGTAGTAGTATAACTACTATACTATATAGAAACTATACAGTAGTGATATATTTCTGTCATACTTTTTCATTTAAATTGAGCTTTTATTTTGGCAGAGATTTTATTTTGAAATGTTTCTGTGTTGTTAGACCAAGAAGCTCTGATATAATGATGGCAGATTCACAATCCGGAAAAGCCAGTTGCTACATGAATCACAGTAATTAATAATCTGCAAAAGGCAACTATATACATAAATAAATATGCAATCTGTATATGGCTCACGCTAAAAAGTGAATTAGCGATCTGCCTGCTGTCATCTGCTACATATGAGTATGCGATGCTCATAATAGTGTTTTCAGTTTGTATCTCTATGTCTGCACAACACCGGCTCCACACAGATGTCGTTCCTGGACCACGAGTGTGGGAGTGTGGGAGCAACTTGGGGTTCAGTGTCTTGCCCTAGGACACTTCGGCATGTGGAGTCGTGTGGGCCAGGATTTGAACCACCAACCCTGCGATTAGTGACCCGCTCTACAAAATGAGCCACAGCCACCCACAAATATGGCATAGAAGCCCTTGTGACTGTGGAATGATGCTGAATGTGGGTTCAGGTGTGTCCCGAGAGAAAATTTTGAAAATGTTTAAAAAAAAAAAAATGAAAAAACATTTGTATTTTTTCATTAAAGTAAGAGACTAGGCTACCAACTAGTAATTTTAGTCTTTCCTTATCCATTCCAGACATCTAATTAATTTTAACAAAATTGGAAAAGAAATAGATTTGTTTATTCGATTTGTTTATTATTAAAGGCTTGTAACATGCTGATTAATAAAGATACATTTAGAAGGGAAAAACATTATGGTCTAAAAGGTGCTTTGAAACTACGTTAACTCATGCGGCGCTTCATGTCTACACACATGCAGGGAAAAGAGGCAACGCGTGCGGAGTAGGACAGGGCAGAGATGATGCATGTTTGTTGCTAGAGAACAATATTCAAGATTACAGCGCAGAAAGAGCAGAGCTGTTGTCCACATCACTGTTGTTTTGTCATGCTCTTCACTAGAGATGATGAGAGGGCACAACCGTTGTCATGAAGTCTTGCGGTGTCCGACGTAACCTAATTGTTAGCAAGGCAGCTCGCAAGTTCATCCAGTCTGACCCTATGTTACCACTGGCACATTGTGAGTGAAGCTGAAAGCATTTTCAATTTATTCCTATGAAAGCCGAGCGTCATGCTCGCAAGGTGGATCGTTGGATTGGCAGCAGTGCGGAGCAAGCTCTCTCCTAGCGTTTCACCTAGGATTTCGTCCACCGCGGTGGAAACACAGCCCGAGAAAGCCAAACTGCTTGTGTTTTATCGACACGCAGTAAATATCTAAAATTCCTCAAAAGCTTATCATGGATTTTCTTTATCGTGATATATATCGATATAGTTTTATCGCCCAGCCCTAACAGGCACATGCATGCCACAGAATGAATGAGAGGCTCTGTCCTGCTCTGTCATCTCCTTCACACAAACACACACACACACACACACACACACACACACACACACACACACAAGCAGGTGCACACACAAACGCAACACACACTACCGATGCTTGATTTTCATGCAGTGTGTCCAATAGTATCCATCTGCAGAGCAGTGTGTTTAATGTATATTCAGCTGTGTGAAATTACGACAGAAAAATATTACTACTGTATAAAAGTGTAATATTCAAAGTAGTTGCAATAATACTCATAATGACAATAATATAATATTAAATGGTTATATTATTAATATTATTATCTGTAAGCAATATCACAAAAGCAAGTGTACTGAATATCAGCATGTTGTGATTTAGCTATGGAAGCCTTTTGCCTCAGGTAATCAGATTTTTTTCATTTAATGATGCCATTAATAGTGTAACGCTCTGTTGTGCATCTTTTTTCTTATTTTTTTTTTTTTTTTTTTACCAAAAATAATATATATATATATTATTATAGTTGAAATATTATTATTGGCTCTACATTATTGAAAATTATTATATTTTCATTTGATTAAAGCTGTACAGTATGTATTTAATTAAACACAATTTGATCATACCATTTAATTAAAGCATTTAACATGGAATCCAGACCAATAAAAAAAGAAAAGGCATAATTTGTATCTATAAGACTTTGTGCTGTTCTTTTAGTCAAGCTATTTTCTGTGTAAATTCATCAAAAATCTGAGTTTTTTCTTTTCTTTTAAAATGTGTTGCCTAAGTATTGAGTTAGTATCGATACTAAGGTACCAGGGCTGATATCGTACCCAGGGCTGGAAATGGGGGGAACACCGGAGTTAATTTCATGGGGGAACGGTGTTCCCGTTCAAACTGGCTACATTTGTAAGGGGAATAAAGAGTATTTCTATCTTTTCTCCACTAAATAGCCTTCAAAAGCTATGAGGGTTCCTCACATAAATGCGTGGGATCTTTTGCATCTGTGGTTACGCAATGTTGACCATCGTGAGTGGCCACAACACATTCACGCAACAGATAGACAAATGCACACGGGAATCCATACGCACTTAATTTACAAATCCACGCACCAGAAGAATGCACAGATATACAGGTTTCTTTGCTCAGAATACCATCCACAAGTAGATAAGTGTATGTGTAATTTAATGCACAAATATGTACTGAGCCATTTGTATTGGGGTCAATGACGTGACGCCTACATTTTCTGTCCAACTGCATTTTTTTCAGCTAAAAGTTTTTTTAAATACATAAAAAGATACCATATACAGTGAGGAAAATAAGTATTTGAACACCCTGCTATTTTGCAAGTTCTCCCACTTAGAAATCATGGAGGGGTCTGAAATTGTCATCGTAGGTGCATGTCCACTGTGAGAGACATAATCTAAAAAAAAAAAATCCAGAAATCACAATGTTTAATTTTTAAACTATTTATTTGTATGATACAGCTGCAAATAAGTATTTGAACACCTGT